>NC_092714.1:134093083-134713749 GCF_047496885.1 Scyliorhinus torazame
TCTGAGGTGGGCGACGAATTCTGGTTGACCGTCAGGGTGGCATACCACTCATCGTCTGGATCGATGCTGTATACCGACAGCGGCTGGTGTCTTTGCTTCGGGGACACCCTGTTTTTTGTCACGATACCGTTGGTTGAATTGCCCGGACATTCCTGTGAGGCTGGCTGAAGCGATATGAATTGGCAGGCTGAGCTGCTCGGCAGAAGGCAGCATAATGGCCAAGTCTGCCACATCTTAGGCATTGTCGAGATTTGGCAGGGCATTGCAGTTGTAAATGGGCGGAGCCACAGTTGCCGCACGTCGTAGCGTCAGCATGTTCGCTGCGCCACCGCGCATGCGCAGTGCGGTCGTGCGTGGTGCGCGCCTGCGCGTTACGTTCTTTGACGTCACTGTCCCCTCGTTTGGTGCGCACAAGCGCGGGAGTCCGCGAAAAGCGCGCAAAATGGCCGCCCTCATCCAGGCTGAGGCCCTGGAGTTGCTCAATGGCTTGGACCCGTTCCGCCTCGTGGGGACCTTGCCGCGCCGTTTCAGCCGCTTGGATGTGGGAATACCGACTCATGGCATTTTCGTGTAGGACACAGGTCTCAATGGTGCTCGCTAGGGTGAGCTGCTTTACTTTGAGGAGCTGCTGTCGTAGGGGGTCCGACTGAACACCGAAAACGATCTTCTCGCATATCATGGAGTCGGAGGTGGGCCTGTAGCTGCAAGACTGCGCAAGGATGAGGAGGTGCATGAGAAAGGATTGGAAAGGTTCATCCTTACCCTGCAAACGCTGTTGGAACACGTAGCGCTCGAAACTTTCATTCACCTCTACGCTGCAGTGAGTGTCAAACTTGAGGAGGACAGTCCTGAACTTTGTTTTATCTTCATCATCCGCAAAGGTGAGAGAATTGAAAATGTGGATGGCATGGTCCCCGGCCGTGGAGAGGAGAAGAGCAATCTTCCTGGTATCCGAGGCGTCCTCCCAGTCTGTGGCCTCAAGGAAGAGCTGGAAGCGCTGTTTGAATATCTTCTAGTTGGCCCCTAGGTTGCTGGCGATACGGAGCGGCGGCGGCGGGCAGGTGTTGCCCATTTTGCAGGATGACGGAATGCTGGAGGAAGGCAGATCACTTGCAGGTAGGTCTAAGAAGTGCTAATATCCCTCAACTCCTGATATCATGTTGTGTTGGGCGCTCTGGATCCGTGGAACACATACAGGTCATCAACACTTGAAATAGTGCAACACTATTTTATTGAATCATTAACTGTTTAACATACTCTCACTGTGGGTTAACACGATACTAGCTTTAACTAAAGACCTTTGCCTTGTCCTAACCAGTCGATGCACTCAGCACATGGTGAATGTCTGTGCTGCAGGCTGTGAGCTCTGTCCTACTAGCTAGCTGCAGCTTGAATGAGCGGGAACTCTGATGCCCCCTGTCTTTATAGTGCGTGTGCTCTAACTGGTGATTGGCTGCAGTGTTGTGTGCATTGATTGGTCCCACTGTGTGTCCATCAGTGTGTGTCTGCACCATGATATACTGGTGTATATCATGACATCCCCCCTTTTATAAAAAAATGTACATGTGTGGCAATAAATAGTGAATGGTGAGAATGTCCCTGACTACGTGTGTGCGAAAGACATATTTACAGGACTATGTACATGAGAACTAAGCTATTTACATGGGAAGGTGCCTGGTGCAGAAAAACAGTATGCAACAAGAATAACGAGATGAACACTATATACAAACCATGTAAACGATCAAACGGAAGAACAGAACAATTCAGAAAGTCTATGAGTCCACAAAGTTCACAAATTAAGTCTCTGAGGTGGGCGACGAATTCTGGTTGACCGTCAGGGTGGCATACCACTCATCGTCTGGATCGATGCTGTATACCGACAGCGGCTGGTGTCTTTGCTTCGGGGACACCCTGTTTTTTGTCACGATACCGTTGGTTGAATTGCCCGGACATTCCTGTGAGGCTGGCTGAAGCGATATGAATTGGCAGGCTGAGCTGCTCGGCAGAAGGCAGCATAATGGCCAAGTCTGCCACATCTTAGGCATTGTCGAGATTTGGCAGGGCATTGCAGTTGTAAATGGGCGGAGCCACAGTTGCCGCACGTCGTAGCGTCAGCATGTTCGCTGCGCCACCGCGCATGCGCAGTGCGGTCGTGCGTGGTGCGCGCCTGCGCGTTACGTTCTTTGACGTCACTGTCCCCTCGTTTGGTGCGCACAAGCGCGGGAGTCCGCGAAAAGCGCGCAAAATGGCCGCCCTCATCCAGGCTGAGGCCCTGGAGTTGCTCAATGGCTTGGACCCGTTCCGCCTCGTGGGGACCTTGCCGCGCCGTTTCAGCCGCTTGGATGTGGGAATACCGACTCATGGCATTTTCGTGTAGGACACAGGTCTCAATGGTGCTCGCTAGGGTGAGCTGCTTTACTTTGAGGAGCTGCTGTCGTAGGGGGTCCGACTGAACACCGAAAACGATCTTCTCGCATATCATGGAGTCGGAGGTGGGCCTGTAGCTGCAAGACTGCGCAAGGATGAGGAGGTGCATGAGAAAGGATTGGAAAGGTTCATCCTTACCCTGCAAACGCTGTTGGAACACGTAGCGCTCGAAACTTTCATTCACCTCTACGCTGCAGTGAGTGTCAAACTTGAGGAGGACAGTCCTGAACTTTGTTTTATCTTCATCATCCGCAAAGGTGAGAGAATTGAAAATGTGGATGGCATGGTCCCCGGCCGTGGAGAGGAGAAGAGCAATCTTCCTGGTATCCGAGGCGTCCTCCCAGTCTGTGGCCTCAAGGAAGAGCTGGAAGCGCTGTTTGAATATCTTCTAGTTGGCCCCTAGGTTGCTGGCGATACGGAGCGGCGGCGGCGGGCAGGTGTTGCCCATTTTGCAGGATGACGGAATGCTGGAGGAAGGCAGATCACTTGCAGGTAGGTCTAAGAAGTGCTAATATCCCTCAACTCCTGATATCATGTTGTGTTGGGCGCTCTGGATCCGTGGAACACATACAGGTCATCAACACTTGAAATAGTGCAACACTATTTTATTGAATCATTAACTGTTTAACATACTCTCACTGTGGGTTAACACGATACTAGCTTTAACTAAAGACCTTTGCCTTGTCCTAACCAGTCGATGCATTCAGCACATGGTGAATGTCTGTGCTGCAGGCTGTGAGCTCTGTCCTACTAGCTAGCTGCAGCTTGAATGAGCGGGAACTCTGATGCACCCTGTCTTTATAGTGCGTGTGCTCTAACTGGTGATTGGCTGCGGTGTTGTGTGTGTTGATTGGTCCCACTGAGTGTCCATCAGTGTGTGTGTCTGCACCATGATATACTGGTATATATTATGACAACATCTAGTTAATTGCTATTGTATATTCTCTTTCTGCACTATGTTAATGTTCACTCTATTTTGTGTTAGGATTATTACTATTTATTGTGAAAAATTTTGCAAAACTTTAATAAAAATATATATATTTTTAAAAGCATGTGAACGAGAGATGAGTGCATGTGTGTGTGAGAGAGAGAGGTGAGAACATGAGGGAGAGAGAAATGTGAGTGTCTGACTTAGAGGGGAAATGTACCATAAATGGCAAAACTCTTAGGAATATAGAAAGTTAGAGAGATCTGGACGTGCAGGTCTGCAGATTTTTGAAAGTAGCAACACAAGTTTCCTTCATTGGACGGGGCATCGAGTAATAAAAACTGGCAAGGCATGCTACAGCTGTGGAAGCGGATGAGGCCCAAATCGGAAGTGAGGCCCCAACCTCGATTTGGACCCGACCTGGACCTCGGAGCGCCCGACCCGGCCTAAGAACCGACGCCAGCCCACAAACTTCCTGGCCCAGTCCCCGGAGCTCCTGACCTGGCCTCCGACCACGAGACCCAGCCCAACTCGACCCGGAGAGGCCCGTCCAGCAACCCGACCTACCTGGAGATTACGAAAGAAAAATCCATGTGGAGACCCGTCCGGGCCGAGTCCAAGACCTGACCCCAGGAGTGCCCAAGGAGGGAACAGGACACGGGACCCAGCCTAACCTGCCCCAGAAAGCCCCTGCCCACGAATCAGGACCCCGAAATGGCGGAGACCCCGCGCGAGGACCTGAATGCGCCGCAAGGTATTCCCATGCTCACAGAACCCCGGGACCCGACCGGATCGCAAACATGCCCCCCCAGCAACCCCAATATCTCAACCAGTGCCCGGGACCCTGCCAGAAGTGACCCCGGAAACATAACCAGCGCCCCGACCCCCACCAGCGCCCCGGCCCCCGCCAGACGCAATCACCTACCTTACACAAGGGCTGACATCTCCCATTGGATCCTGGGAACATGCAGCTGCCGACCGAGGAAGTGAGGGAAACGCAGCGGTCTGCAGGTGAGACTGAAGAAACGCGGTTTCAAGACCCCTCTCCCCAGCATACTCCTGGCAAACGTCCAAGTGATCGAAAACAAGCTGGATGAACTTAAAGTCAGACTTACCTCTCAGAGGGAAGTAAGAGACTGCTGTGTGCTCTGTTTCACAGAGACAAGGCTCACCCCCACCTCATCGGACTGTGCCGTACAACCTGAAGGCTTCTCAATTAATCGGGCGGACCACACAGTGTCATCAGGCAAAGCAAAGGCTGGAAGGGTTTGCCTCCTCATCAACTCCTCCTGGTGCTTGGATGTGGCGACCCTGGAAGCCTACTGCTCCCCAGACCTGGAATATCTGACCGTGAAGTGCCGCCCATACTATCTTCCACGTGAGTTCACTTCAGCCATTATCACAGCGGTCTACATCCCACCCCAGGCAGAAGTGAAGAAGGCGCTGGCCGAACTGTACACAGTTATAAACAACTACGAAACAGAACACCCGGAGGCCTTGTTCATCGTGGCCGGAGACTTCAACAAGGCCAACCTCAAGAGTGTACTGCCAAAATTCTACCAGCACATGTCCAGTCTCACCAGGGGCAACAACTCTTGACCACTGCTACTCAAAAATCAAGGGTGCTTACCATTCCATCCCCCGCCCACACTTTGGGAAATCAGACCATAAGACGGTGCTCCTTCTCCCGGCATAAAAGCTGAAACTCAAGCGCAGGAGAACCCAGCTAAGAAGGTTGTGCAGAGGAAACAGAAGAGCTCCTACGTGACTGCTTAGAGACAGTGCACTGGTCCATATTTAAGAACTCAGTGACCAACTTAATGAGTATGCCACCACTGACTTCATCAGCAAATGTGTGGACGACTGCGTGCCAAAGAAAGCAATACATACGTTCCCCAACCGGAAACCATGGCTCAATTGCGAGATTGACTCCTATTGAAGGACAGGTTTGAGGCGTTCAGGTCAGGCGACTCTGACCTTTACAAGAAATCTAGGTATGACATCCGCAAAGCCATCCGAGATGCCAAGAGAGAATATCAGACCAAGCTAGAGTCACAGACTAGCGTTACAGACTCTCAGCGGTTGTGGCGAGGCCTAAGCAACATAACGGCTACAAAGCGAAGCCGAGCAGTATCTCCAGCAGCAACGCACCCCTCCCCAATGAACTCAATGCATTCTATGCTCGGTTCGAGCAGGAAACCAATGATCCGCTGTTGAATGCCCCAGCAGCCCATAACCACTGATGCCCACCATCACAGCTTCCAAAGTCAGATCGGCTTTCCTGAAAGTGAACCCTCGGAAGGCGATGGGTCTGGACGGGATCCCTGGTCGTGCACTGAGAGCCTGCGCAGACCGGCTGGCAGGTGTGTTCGCAGACATCTATAACCTGTCCCTACTCCGCTCTGAGGTCCCCACCTGCTTCAAGAAGACCACCATCATACCGGTGCCAAAGAAGAACCAGGCAACGTGCCTCAATGACTACCGTCCGGTGGCCCTGACTTCAGTCGTAATGAAGTGCTTCGAGAGGTTGGTCATGAAGCGCATCACCTCCATACTCCCAGAACGCCTTGATCCACTGCAATTCGCATACTGCCGCAACAGGTCCACAGCAGACGCCATTTCCCTGGCCCTACATTCATCCCTAGACCAAGGACTCCTACATCAGACTCCTATTTCGAACGAAAGAGAAAATGCTGGAAAATCTCAGCAGGTCTGGCAGCATCTGTAGGGAGAGAAAAGAGCTAACGTTTTGAGTCCAATGACTCTTTGTCAAAGCTTTGACAAAGAGTCATTGGATTCGAAACGTTGCTCTTTTCTCTCCCTATAGATGCTGACAGACCTGCTGAGATTTTCCAGCATTTTCTCTTTTGCTTCAGATTCCAGCATCCGCAGTAATTTGCTTTTATTCAGACTCCTATTTATTGACTACAGCTCCGTCTTCAACACCATCATCCCAGCCAAGCTCATATCAAAGCTCCAAAACCTAGGACTTGGCTTCTCACTCTGCAACTGGATCCTCGACTTTCTGACCCACAGACCACAATCAGTAAGAATAAACAACATTACCTCCTCCACAATAGTCCTCAACACCGGGGCCCTGCAAAGTTGTGTACTTAGCCCTCTACTATGCTCCCTGTACACACACAAATGCGTGGCAAAATATGGTTCCAACTCTATCTACAAGTTTGCTGACGATACGACCATAGTGGGACGGATCTCGAATAACGGCAAGTCAGAATACAGGTGGGAGATACAGAACCTGGTGAAGTGGTGCAGCGACAACACAATGCAGCAAAATTAAAGAGCTGGACATTGACTTCAGGAAGCAAAGTACTGTACACACCCCTGTCAGCATCAACGGGGCTGAGGTGGAGATGGTTAGTGTGGTAGTATGCATTAGGGGTCACGTGGGACTGTGAAGCTGTGATGTCATTGGCTGACAGATCCCGGGTCCTGGTTGGCTGTTGATCTCTAGCTCCGCCCTGAAGGCGGAGTATAAGAACCAGGAGTTCTCCCCCGCATGCCAGTCTGTTGCTGAACTGCGGGGAACAAGTCACGCTTAATACAGCCTCATCGACTTCATCTCTATTCGTCTCTCGTGAGTCTTTGTGCGCTACAATTTATTAAGCGTGCTTAAAGGACTATGGAGCTCAGGATCGTCCCGGAATGCCTGAGGATCAGCCCCCACGCAGTGAACTCAGCAGCAGTTTTTAAACACTGGCAGACTTGTTTCGAAGCCTACCTCAGAACGGCCCCCGGCCGGGTCACAGAAGACCAGAAACTACAGGTCCTGCACTCGAGGGTAAGCCCGGAAAATTACCCTCTCATAGAAGACGCAGAGGATTTCCAGACGGCGTTCGCAGCACTAAAGAGCATCTATGTTCGCCCAGTGAACCAGATCTACGCACGCTACCAACTCGCAATGAGACGGCAAAGTCCCGGAGAATCGTTAGACGAATTCTACGCCGCGCTGCTAATTTTGGGACGGGCCTGCAGCTGCCCGCCGGTAAACGCGATTGAACACACGGACATGTTAAGTCGCGATGCGTTTGTGGCTGGTATGAACTCTCCCCAAATCCGCCAAAGACTTTTAGAAAAAGAGTCGCTAGGACTCTCAGAGGCACGGGCCCTTGCAGCCTCACAAATGTGGCCGCGCGAAACGCCAGCGCGTACGGCCCCGACCGCGCGGCAGCCCCTTGGGCTCCGTGGACCCCCGTCGCAACAAACCCCCCCCCACCCC
Organism: Scyliorhinus torazame; assembly: GCF_047496885.1. Taxonomy (NCBI): domain Eukaryota; kingdom Metazoa; phylum Chordata; class Chondrichthyes; order Carcharhiniformes; family Scyliorhinidae; genus Scyliorhinus; species Scyliorhinus torazame. The sequence continues at coordinate 134,100,679 of NC_092714.1, forward strand.
ACAGGCTTGCGCGGTTCAGACGCCAAGTCGTCCCAGGGGAGCCCGCTGCTATTTCTGCGGCCAGGCGAAACACCCCCGGCAGCGCTGCCCGGCCCGCGCAGCGATTTGCAAGAGCTGCGGGAAAAAGGGCCATTTCGCGGCCGTGTGCCGGTCCCGGGAGGTCGCCGCTGTCCCCGGAGAAGAAGGAGTCCTGCTCGTTTCAAATGCTCCCCAACCCCCCCAGTGCCCCATGTGCGACCCGCAGGCGCAGCCATTTTGGGTCCCGGCCACCGCTGTCCCTGGAGAACAAGGAGTCCTGCGCCTTTCAAACGCTCCCCAACCCCCCCAGCGCCCCATGTGCGACCCGCAGGCGCCGCCATTTTGGGTCCCGGCCACCACGAGGGGAGGAGGGGCGCCGCCATCTTGGGACCCCCCCAGCCCTGTGCGACGCATGGGGGCGGCCATTTTGTCCACCCCCGCCGCCATCTTGTGACCCCCCAGCCATGTGCGATGCATGGGGCGGCCATTTTGTTCACCCCCGCCGCCATCTTGGACGGCAACAATGGACCCCAGCATCGACGGCTCCACGGGGTTCGAGGAAGACGCTGAAGCACTACGACCACGTCTGGCCTCAACGACGCTGGACCAAGCACGGCCCCGGACGCTCCAGACGACGACAACAACGGTGCTGATCAACGGGCACGAGACACCATGGCTGGTTGACTCCGGGAGCACAGAAAGTTTCATCCACCCCGACACGGTAAGACGCTGTTTTTTGACCATCCGTCCCAGTGCGCAAAAGATTTCCCTAGCTGCAGGATCCCACTCTGTACAGATCAAAGGCTTCTGCATAGTGACCCTAAAGGTGCAAGGGAGGGAGTTTAAAAACTACAGGCTCTACGTCCTTCCCCAACTCTGCGCGCCCACATTACTGGGATTAGACTTCCAGTGCAATCTGCAGAGCCTAACTTTCCAATTCGGCGACCCAATACCCCCACTCACTATCTGCGGCCTCGCAACCCTCAAGGTTGAGACCCCATCCTTGTTTGCAAACCTCACCCCGGATTGCAAACCCGTCGCCACTAGGAGCAGACGGTACAGCACCCAGGACCGGACATTCATTCGGTCCGAAGTCCAGCGGCTACTGAAGGAAGGCATAATCCAGGCCAGCAATAGTCCCTGGAGAGCACAGGTGGTAGTAGTAAAGACAGGGGAGAAGCAAAGGATGGTCATAGACTATAGCCAGACCATCAACAGGTACACACAGCTAGATGCGTACCGTCTCCCCCGCATATCCGACATGGTCAATCGGATTGCCCAATATAAGGTCTTCTCCACTGTGGACCTCAAGTCCGCCTACCATCAGCTCCCTATCCGCCCAAGTGACCGCAAGTACACAGCCTTCGAGGCAGACGGGCGATTATACCACTTCCTAAGGGTCCCATTTGGCGTCACAAACGGGGTCTCGGTCTTCCAACGAGAGATGGACCGAATGGTTGATCAACACGGGTTGCAGGCCACGTTCCCGTATCTCGACAACGTAACCATCTGCGGCCACGATCAGCAGGACCACGACGCCAACCTCCAAAAATTCCTCCAGATCGCTAAAGCCTTGAACCTCACATACAACGAGGACAAGTGCGTTTTTAGCACAAACCGGCTAGCCATCTTGGGATATGTAGTGCGCAATGGGATAATAGGCCCCGACCCCGAACGTATGCGCCCCCTCATGGAATTTCCCCTCCCTCACTGCTCAAAAGCCCTAAAACGCTGCCTGGGGTTCTTTTCATATTACGCTCAGTGGGTCCCCCAGTACGCAGACAAGGCCCGCCCCCTAATACAGACCACGACCTTCCCTCTGTCGACAGAGGCTTGCCAGGCCTTCAGCCGCATCAAAGCGGATATCGCAAAGGCCACGATGCGCGCCATCGACGAGTCCCTCCCCTTCCAAGTCGAGAGCGATGCCTCCGATGTAGCTCTAGCAGCCACCCTTAACCAAGCGGGCAGACCCGTGGCCTTTTTCTCCCGAACCCTCCACGCCTCAGAAATCCGCCACTCCTCAGTGGAAAAGGAAGCCCAAGCCATAGTGGAAGCTGTGCGACATTGGAGGCATTACCTGGCCGGCAGGAGATTCACTCTCCTCACTGACCAACGGTCAGTAGCTTTCATGTTCGATAATGCACAGCGGGGCAAAATTAAAAATGACAAGATCTTAAGGTGGAGGATCGAGCTCTCCACCTTCAACGATGAGATCTTGTACCGTCCCGGAAAGCTGAACGAGCCGTCCGATGCCCTATCCCGCGGCACATGTGCCAACGCACAAATTAACCGTCTCCAAACCCTCCACGAGGACCTCTGCCACCCGGGGGTCACTCGGTTCTACCATTTTATAAAGTCCCGCAACCTCCCCTACTCCGTGGAGGAGGTCCGTACAGTCACAAGGAACTGCCACATCGGCGCAGAGTGCAAACCGCATTTTTTCAGGCCGGATAGTGCGCACCTGATCAAGGCCTCCCGTCCCTTTGAACGCCTCAGTCTGGATTTCAAAGGGCCCCTCCCCTCCACCGACCGCAACACATACTTCCTGAACGTGGTGGACGAGTACTCCCGTTTCCCCTTCGCCATCCCCTGCCCTGACATAACAGCGGCCACAGTCATTAAAGCCCTTAACACGATATTCACACTGTTCGGTTGCCCCGCATACGTCCATAGCGACAGGGGGTCCTCCTTCATGAGTGACGAGCTGCGCCAGTTCCTGCTCAGCAAGGGTATAGCCTCGAGCAGGACGACCAGCTACAACCCCCGGGGGAACGGGCAAGTAGAGAGGGAGAACGGCACGGTCTGGAAGACCGTCCTACTGGCCCTACGGTCCAGGGATCTCCCAGTCTCACGGTGGCAGGAGGTCCTCCCGGACGCCCTCCACTCCATCCGGTCGCTACTGTGTACCACCACTAACCAAACCCCTCATGAGCGCCTCCTTGTCTTCCCCAGGAAGTCCTCCTCTGGAACGTCGCTGCCGACCTGGCTGGCGGCCCCAGGACCCATCTTGCTCCGGAAACATGTGCGGGCGCACAAGTCGGACCCGTTGGTCGAGAGGGTTCACCTCCTCCACGCGAACCCGCAGTACGCCTACGTGGAGTACCCCGACGGCCGACAGGACACGGTCTCCCTGCGAGATCTGGCACCCGCCGGCAACACGCACACCCCCTCGACACCAATCACCCCCTCCCTGCCACCGGCGCACCCCGCGACAGCCCCCTTCCCGGGAGGATCGGTCCTCCTCCCAGGTCCGACCAGAAGTGAAGCTGAAGCAGAAACCGTAAAGCTCCGGGAGGCGACAACACTGGAACAAGCACCACCACCACCGGGGCTGAGGTGATCGACAAGGACGACCAGACCGCCCGCCCGACTCGTGGCATCGGTGTAACACTAGAATGTTAGAATGTTGTGGACTTTAACGAGAATGTTTTTTTTCCTTTTTCCCTCTTACGAATACTGTAAATAGTTCAAAACAAAAAAAAACCCTGTACATAGCCCAGTGTAGGGCACTGTGATGACATGCAAAAGTTTTTTTTCCTCCCAGGACCAGCCTTGTAAACCCCTACCACCATGCGAAGCACCACCCCGCCGGGTTCATTTTTAACAAGGTGTGAATGTGGTAGTATGCATTAGGGGTCATGTGGGACTGTGAAGCCGTGATGTCATTGGCTGACAGATCCCGGGTCTTGGTTGGCTGTTGATCTCTAGCTCTGCCCTGAAGGCGGAGTATAAGAACCAGGAGTTCTCCCCCGCAGGCCAGTCTGTTGCTGAACTGCGGGGAACAAGTCACGCTTAATAAAGCCTCATCGACTTCATCTCTATTCGTCTCTCGTGAGTCTTTGTGCGCTACAGTTAGCAGTTTCAAATTCCTAGGAGTACATATCTCGAAAAATCTGTCCTGGTCCACCCACGTCGATGCTACCACCAAGAAAACACAACAACGCCTGTACTGCCTCAGGAAACTAAGGAAGTTTGGCATGTCCACATTAAACCGTACCAACTTTTACAGATGCACCATAGAAAGCATCCTGTCTGGCTGCATCACAGCCTGGTATGGCAACTGCTCGGCCCAGGACCGCAAGAAACTTCAGAGTCGTGAACACAGCCCAGTCCATCACACAAACCTACCTCCCATCCATTGACTCCATCTACACCTTCCGCTGCCTGGGGAAAGTGGGCAGCATAATCAAAGACTCCTCCCACCCGGCTTACTCACTCTTCCAACTTCTTCCATCGGGCAGGAGATGCAAAAGTCTGAGAACACGCACAAACAGACTCAAAAACAGCTTCTTCCCCGCTGTCACCAGACTCCTAAACGACCCTCTTATGGACTGACCTCATCAGCACTACACCCCTGTATGCTTCACCCGATGCCGGTGTTATGTAGTTACATTGTGTACCTTGTGTTGCCCTATTATGTATTTTCTTTTATTTCCTTTTCATTTCATGTACTTAATGATCTGTTGAGCTGCTTGCAGGAAAATACTTTTCACTGTACCTCAGTATATGTAACAATAAACAAATCCAGTTATATAGAACCTTGGTAAGGCCGCACTTGGAATATTACGCACAATTCTGGTCGCCACACTACCAGAAGGATGTGGAGGCTTTGGAGAGGGTGCAGAGGTTTACCAGGATGTTGCCTGGTCTGGAGGGTGATAGCTATGCGGAGAGGCTGAATAGACTCGGACTGTTTTCATTAGAACAACGGAGGTTGAGGGGGTGACCTGATAGACGTCCACAAGAGTATGAGGGGCATGGATAGAGTGGATGGGCAGGCACTCTTTCACAGGGTGGAGTGGCCAGTCATCAGGGGACATAGGTTTAAGGTCCATGGGGCAAAGTTTAGAGGAAATGTATGACACAGGTTTTTTACATAGAGGGTAGTGAGTGCCTGGAACCGTTGCCAGGGGAGGTTGTGGTTTGGTGGGCCGAAGGGTCTGTTCCTATGCTGTATTATTCTTTGTTCTTGTTCTTTGAGTGTGGGTGTGTGAGCCAGAGGTCAGTGTGTGTGTTTGAAGGAGGCGAGAGTGTGTGTGTGAGAAGTGAAAGTGTGTGAGAGAGAGGTCAGGGCATGTGAGAGAGCGTGTGTGTATGGGAGAGGTAATGTTTGTTTGTAAGAGAGAGTCATAGAATTTACAGTGCAGATGGAGGCCATTTGGCCCATCGAGTCTGCACTGGCCCTTGGAAAGAGCACCATACCCAAGCGCTCGCCTCCACCCTATCCCCGTAACCCCACCTAACATTTTTTGGACACTAAGGGCATTTTAGCAAGGCCAATCCACCTAATCTGCACATCTTTGGACTGTGGGAGGTAACTGCAGACACCGAGAGAAAGTGTAAACTCCACACAGACAGTCACCCGGGGCCGGAATTGAACCTGGGACCCTGGAGCTGTGAGGCACTGTGCCACCGTACTGCCCTGGTGCATGAATCACAAAAAGTTGGTTTGCAGATGCAGCAAATAATTAAGAAGGCAAGTGGAATGTTGTCCTTCATTCGTTGATCATAGAATTTACAGTGCAGAAGGAGGCCATTCGGCCCATTGAGTCTGCACAGGCCCTTGGAAAGATTACCAATCTAAGCCCATGCCTCCACAGGGAGTGGCCCAAACCGGGATTTGAACCTGGAATCCCAGAGCTGAAGGGGTTGGATTACGAGGAAAGGTTGAGTAGACTGGGACTGTACTCATTGGAATTTAGAAGAATATGGGGGAATCTTATAGAAACATAAAAAATTATGACTGGAATAGATAGGATAGAAGCAGGAAGGTTATTTCCGCAGGAGGGTGAATCTAGAACTAGCAGGGACTGAGTTGAGAAGGAACTTCTTCACCCAAAGGATTGTGAATCTGTGGAATTCCCTGCCCAGTGAAGCAGTTGAGGCTCCTTGTTAAATGTTTTTAAGGCAAAGGTAGATAGATTTTTGAACAGTAAAGGAATAAAAGGTTACGGGCAGCAGGCGGGTAAGTGGAGCTGAGTCCAGAGAGAGATCAGCCATGATCTTATTGAATGGTGGAGCAGGCTCGAGGGGCCAGATGGCCTACTCCTGCTCCTAGTTCTTATGTTCTTTCTTATGTCTGGGACAATGGAAATTTATTTTATCCCCACAGTCTATTTTCTTAAGACAGAATCTGAGGAAACTAAAATAATGGCGAGTTCACAGATCTATCTTGTGTAATGACATTTTTGTGCTGCCACAGTATTTTAACTCACAATAGCAGAATGCATAAAATACAAAATTAACCATCCATGCAGTCAAACTAAATTTTTATTTATGTTCAATTTAGAGACTGTTAACTCTCATCATGTGTCCAAAGCAATGTATTTTTACTTTAACTCATTTATAAAATAAGCACAATACAAATAGCTGCAGATCAATAGAATATAACCAAAAAATAAAACTGGTAATCAATACCACCGTTTAATGTCGATAAGAGAGAATGGAGAGAAAAAAACTGTTAAAATCCGTTCTACTCGCAGTGGGTTAGTACTGCTGCCTCATGGAACAGAGGACCTGGGTTCGAATCCTGGCTCTGGGTCACTGTCTGTGTGGAGTTTGCACATTCTCCCCGTGAGTGCGTGGGTTTCACCAACACAACCCAAACATATGGAGGTAGGTGGATTGGCCACACTAAATTGCCCCTTATTTAGGAAAAACGAAAGAATTGGGTACTCCAAATTAATTTTTTTTAAACCCGCTCTACTCAAAACAAACAATGAAAGGCAAAACTGTGGGAAATAAACATTGATGAATTAACTGCCCTGACAATCATTAACGGATATGATGTAATTGAGATCACAGAGACCTGGCTCTAGAGTGACCAAGGATGGGAACTCAACATCCAGGGGTATTCAATATTCAGGAAAGATAGAAGGAAAGGGAAATGGGGTAGCTTTGCTGGTTAAAGAGGAGATTAATGTAATAGTAAGGAAAGACATTAGCCTGGACAATGTGGAACCTGTATGGATGGAGCTGTGGGACACCAAAGGGCAAAACATGTTAGCGGGATGAAAGAGAAAATGCTGGAAAATCTCAGCAGGTCTGGCAGCATCTGTAGGGAGAGAAAAGAGCTAACGTTTCGAGTCCGATGACTCTTTGTCAAAGCTAACAGACAGAGAAAGTGGGAAATATTTATACTGTGGAGTGAGAATGAAAGATGAGTCATAGCCACAGAAACCCAGGGAAACCGGGTGCTATTGGCCACAGAAAGCAAGGGGAAAGAGAGCTAATGGCAGTCCCCAGAGAGAACAAAAGGTGTGAAAGGTCAAACAGCAGAGAAACTAACACCAGAGGGTGAACTGTAGATGTGGGGGGAGGGGAAAGGGGAAGCAAAGAGGAGAAAGGGTAAGGAAAGGTGGATAAGAATGGGGGGGGGGGGTTCAATATATATTTAGAAAGATGAGAAAGAAAGAAATGGTAAAAGACAGTAAAAATGATATGGGATGAAAACAAATGGGTTGAGGTGGGGTAGAGCTAATCATCTGAAGTTGTTGAATTCGATGCTGAGACCGGAAGGCGTGCCTAACCGGAAGATGAGATGTTGTTCCTCCAGTTTGCGTTGAGCTTCACTGGAACATTGCAGCAGGCCAAGGACAGACATGTGGGCATGGGAACAGGGTCTTTTGTTAAAATGGCAAGCAAATGTTAGTGGGAGTTGTTTATAGACCACCAAACAGTAGTTGTGAGGTTGGGGAAGGCATCAAACAGGAAATTAGAGATGCGTGCAGTAAGGATACAGCAGTTATTATGGGTGACTGAATCTGCATATTGATTGGGCTAGTCAAACTGGGAGCAATGCAATGGAGGATAATTTCCTTGAATGTATAAGGGATGGTTTTCTCGATCAATATGTCGAGGATCCAACTAGAGAGCAGGCCGTCCTAGACTGGTATTGTCCAATGAGAAAGGATTAGTTAGCAACATTATGGTGCAAGATCCTTTAGGAAAGAGTGACCATAATATAGTAGAATTTTTCATTAAGATGGAGAGTGACACAGTTAAGTCTGAGACTAAGGTCCTGACCTTAAATAAAGCTAACTTTGTTGGTATGAGATGTGCATTGGTGAAGGAATCTTTAATTTATGGGATTTTAACCAGTCGAACTACACCAAGTTTGGGGGAAGCTTAGTTGATGAATCAAGTCCTGGCGCAATACGACAAGTTGTAAGATTTGTAATATTTGTAGACTATGTCAAGTTGTTCGATTCCTTGTATTATTCGACTATGTATAGTTGAAGGAATTTATATCATCTCTGCTATTTGGTTATCAGTAGCACTTTGCGAATACTGGAACTCAGCAGAAATTTGCAGTATAAACTTCTCAGGTGCCAAAAGGAATTGTTTTATTTGTAGTCGCTTGATTATAATTTGAAAGTCATTTAAAAGGCAATTCGTAGACAATTTGAAGCTTTCAGAGAAGTACAGACATTATCTTTCTTTGCTTAGGCAGACAGCTCGAAAGTAACTTTTAAAAGGTCAAAGTCTGGCAATGAAACATGAAGAGAGAGAGAAAGCTAATCTTCAGCTAAACTCAAACTCAAAGTCAAAAGTGGACTAACATCACTGACGCAGGCTGGTAGACTGACAGAACCCCCAAAAGACATCTCTAAAATGGAGACTAGAATCAAAGGCAAAAAACACTAAACTAACAGAAAGACAACACAAAGACATCTCCTCAACACACCCCCCCAAAGACAACACACAAAGACAATCCACCCAAAGACAACACACTAAAATGGCGGGCGGAAACTTTTCAGTTATACACTTTCATATCTGTCTTAAGTCATCTAATCACACCCCAATATAATCCTAATTGGTTTGGGTTAGACTCAAACACATTTGATTTGATGGCAAGCCGTCCATCTTCAATGTGCAACATCAGCTTTTCTGACCTAGCTGTTATCTGCATTGTGAACAATGGTGCCTTCATGTTGCTGTGTATTCAGTCCCTGTCCTTGACAATTAGCACAAGCAGTGTCAAATTATCTTGCAACTGTGCTGTTTTAATATCACACTGTCTTTGAAAATATGCATTTGCCAGAACAACGGACTTCAGTAAAAATGAATTATGCTGTATAAATGGGTATTTAAAACTGGGGCTCAACATTTATGCTTAAACAGCTATCTTTTACCTATACTAGTTGTATTTGAAATACTTGGCTTCTACAATTGGCTAGGATAAGATGGCAAAGGATACTAAGGGGTTGACGGTGGCTAAGCAATGGCAGACATTTAAGGAACACATGGACAAACTTCAACAATTGTACATCCCTGTCTGGCACAACAGTAAGATGGGGAAGGTGGCTAAACCATGGCTAACAAGGGAAATCAGGGATAGTTTTAAAGTCAAAGAGGAGACATATAAATTGGCCAGAAAAATCAGCAAGCCTGAGGACTGGGAGAAATTTAAAATACAGCAGAGGAGGACAAACGATTTAATTCGGAAAGGGAATATAAAATATGACAGTAAACTTGCAGAAAACATAAAAACTGACTGCAAAAGCTCCTATAGTACATGAAGAGAAAGAGACTGGTGAAGACAAATGTAGGTGAATTCATAATGGGCAACAAAGAGATGGCAGACCAGTTGAACAAATACTTCGGATTTGTCTTCACTAAGGAGGACACAAATAACCTTCCAGAAATACTAGGGGACAGAGGGTCTAGCATGAAGGAGGCACTAAAGGAAATTCTTATTAGTCAGGAAATTGTATTGGGGAAATTAATGGGATTAAAACCCGATAAGTCCCCAGGACCTGATGCATCCCAGGTAGTTAAGGAAGTGGTCCTAGAAATAGTGGACGCATTAATGATTATTTTCCAGCATTCTATAGACTCTGGAAGAGTTCCAATGGATTGGAGGGGAGCTAATGTAACCCCACTTTTTAAAAAAGGAGGGAGAGAGAAAACGGGGAATTATAGACCGGTTAGCCTGACATCGGTGGTGGAGAAAATGCTGGAGTCAATTATTAAGGATGAAATAACTGAGCATTTGGAAAACGGGGGTAGGATCAGTCCAAGTCAGCATGGATTCACTAAAGGGAAATCAAGCTTTACAAATCTTCTGGACTTTTTTGAAGATGTGACCAGTAGAGTTGACACGGGTGAACCAGTCCAGGAATGTTGTGTATCTGGACTTTCAAAAGACTTTTGACAAGGTCCCACACAAGAGATTAGTGAGCAAAATTAAAGTTCATGGTATTGGGGGTAATGTATTGACTTGGATAGAGAACTGGTTGGCAGACAGGAAGCAGAGAGTGGGAATAAACGGGGCCTTTTCAGAGTGGCAGGCAGTGATCAGTGGGGTACCGCAGGGTTCAGTATTGGGACCCCAGCTGTTCACAACATACATAAATGATTTGGATGAAGGAATTGCATACAATATCTCCAAATTTGCAGACGGCACTAAGCTGGGTAGCAGTGTGCGCTGTGAGGAGGATGCAAAGAGGTTGTAGGGTGACTTCGCAGGCTGGCTGAGTGGGCAAATGCAATATAATGTGGATAAATGTGAGGTTATACACTTTTGTGGCAAAACCAGGAATGCCGATTATTCGAATGGTGGCAGTTTAAGAAAAGGGGAAGTACAACAAGACCTGGGTGACATTGTGGAACAGTCGCTGAAGGTTCAGGTGCAGCAGGCAGTGGGGAAAACTAATGACATGCTGGCCTTCAACATATGAAGAAAGACTGGATCGATTGGGCTTGTACTCACTGGAGTTTAGAAGAATGATAGGGGATCTCACCGAAACATATAAAATCCTGATGGGACTGGACAGGCTAGATGCGGAAAGAATGTTCCCGATGTCCAGAACTAGGGGTCACAGCCTAAGAATAAGGGGTAAGCCATTTAGGACTGAGATGAGGAAGAACTTTTTCTCTCAGAGCGTTGTGAACTTGTGGAATTCTCTACCACAGAAAGCTTCTGGGGCCGGTTCATTGGATATATTCAAGCGGGAGAGGTTTGTGGCCCTTGCAGCTAAAAGGATCAAGGAGTATGGAGAGAAAGCAGGAAGGGGATACTGAATTTGCCTGATCAGCCATGATCATATTGAGAACATATGAGAGAGGTGAGTGTGTATGTTACGTGAGAGAGAAGTGAGTGTATGTGAGAGAGGTGAGAATATGTGAGGAGGGAAGTGTCTGTGTGGAAGAGAGACGTGAGAACATGTGAGGGACAGGTGTGTGTGTGAGAGAGAGAGGTGCATGTGCGTGAGACAAAGGTCAGTGTGTATGTGAGACAGGTCAGAATGTGTGAGAGAAAGGTGAGTGTATGCGTTTGTGAAGAGGTGAGTGTGTGTGTGTGAGAGGAGTGTGTGTATGAGAGAGGTGAGAGTGTGTGAGAGTAAGATGAGTGAGAGCTGCGGGTTTGTGAGACAGAGAGGTGAGTGTGTGTGCGAGAGAGGAGTATGTGTGTGAGATGAGTGTGTGTGCATGAGAGTGAGTATGGTGAGTAGGTGAGTATGTGTGTGAGAGAGATGAGTATGCATGTGTGAGAGGTGAGTATGTGTGTGAGATGAGTGTGTGTGCATGAGAGAGGTGAGAGTGTGTGAGAGTAAGGTGAGTGAGAGCTGCGGGTTTGTGAGACAGAGAGGTGAGTGTGTGTGCGAGAGAGGAGTATGTGTGTGAGAGAGAGCGGTGAGAGTGTGAGAGACAAGAGTGTGCTAGAGAGAGGTGAGTATATGTGAGAGCGAGAGAGGTGAGTTTGTGTGCAAGAGAGAGGTGAGTGTATGTGTGTGAGGGAGAGAGGTGAGTGTGTATGAGAGAGAGGTGAGTGTGTGTGAGACAGGTGAGTGTGCTAGAGAGGTGAGTGTGCGTGCGAGAGAGAGGTGAGTGTGTGTGAGAGAGGTGAGTGTGTGTGAGAGAGAGGTGAGTGTGTGTGAGAGGTGAGTGTGTGTGAGAGGTGAGTGTGTGTGAGAGAGACGTGAATGTGTGTGAGAGAGGTGAGAGTGAGAGAGAGGAGTGTGTGTGTGAGAGGAGAGTGGGTGTGAGAGAGAGGTGAGCCTGTGTGTGTGTGAGAGAAAGGTGAGTGTGAGAGAGGTGAGTGGGTTTGTGAGTGAGCTGTGCATGTGTGTGAGAGAGACAGAGGTGAATGCGTGTGCATGAGGTGAATGTGTGTGCATGAGGTGAGTGTGTGTGAGAGAGGTGAGTGTGTGTATGTGAGAGAGAGATGAGTGTGTGTGAGAGAGGTGAGTGTTTGTGTGAGAAAGAGGAGTGTGTGTGAATGTGACAGCAGGAGGAGGTCTGGAAAAGGAGCCTGAGAAAGGAATACCCGCGATCTTGAGTTTAAGGACAAATCCCCCTCTCAGAAACATCTGTCAGGTGTGGGGTCAGAGATGCAGCTTTAGTACCAGGATCATCAGCCATGCAGGGACCCACAGAACCCATGACCAGTAACAGGGAGTTTCTTAGGTGGACAATCATACTCGTTAGTGAGTGATCGCCGAAGAAGAAGACATTCCCATGTAATTGAGGACTCATATTTGGAATCTACAAAAGGAACTACCTGCTTTTTTTCCAGGTATCAGTGCTTGGAATCTGCCTGTTTCCGTAGCTCCAGAGTACCAAAGTCAGCAAATTGCAAAACCTTCCCACACCAGCCGGGATCCCATTCGTGACATCAGAGAGAAGAGCTGCTTCAAACATATTAGCAACACTGAAATTTAACAGTTGGAAGCCAAAGAAAACAAATGTTTTTAGGGAATCCCATTGAAAGTGAAAAGTAACTGGAGAAATGATTCTGTCAGCAATTTAAGTGCAGACTCTGCATCATCACTCACTGGATCAGAGTAAAATCGGTCCTGCAGTCACTGTTGCAGACTTGTTTTCTTTCGAGGACGACTCTGGCCTGCCACCTAGTGGGAAAAATAACAAATGCAACAAAAATTAGCTGGAGGGATCATGGTACAAAACATTTGCTCAGCCAAATGATTGTGCTACAAAAGTTTTGTAATGACCTCGAAAGCTATTTTATACCAACAGCTTGCATTCATATAGCTCCGTTAACATAGTAAAATGCAAAACAGGTACGGTACAGAACAGAGATTATTGCAAATATAGGAATAAACAAGGCAGGATAAATTTAGAACAGTATATTAAGGAATTAGTGTCTCCAGTTTTGGTACCTGATCAATCCAATAACAGGTTGAAGACGGATTACAATTTAAGGGGAAATGAGGATAAGGCCATATAAATACAAAAGAATAACCGTTCCCAGGCCTCACACTTATGTATTGCGAGGTCAAAGAACAAAGAAAAGTACAGCACATGAACAGGCCCTTCGGCCCTCCAAGCCTGTGGCGACCATGCTGCCCGTCAAACTGAAATCTTCTGCACTTCCGGGGTCTGTATCCCTCTTTTCCCATCCTATTCATGTATTTGTCAAGATGCCCCTTAAATGTCACCATCGTCCCTGCTTCCACCACCTCCTCCGGCAGCGAGTTCCAGGCACCCACTCCCCTGTGTAAAAAAACTTGCCTCGTACATCTCCTCTAAACCTTGCCCCTCGCACTTAAACCTATGCCCCCTAGTAATTGACCCCTCTACCCTGGGAAAAAGCCTCTGACTATCCACTCTATCTATGCCCCGCATAATTTTGTAGATCTCTATCAGGTCGCCCCTCAACCTCCGTCGTTCCAGTGAGAACAAACCGAGTTTATTCAATCGCTCCGCATAGCTAATGCCCTCCATACCAGGCAACATTCTGGTAAATCTCTTCTGCACCCTCTCTAAAGCCTCCACATCCTTCTGGTAGTGTGGCGACCAGAATTGAACACTATACTCCAAGTGTGGCCTAACTAAGGTTCTATACAGCTGCAACATAACTTGCCAATTTTTATACTCAGTGCCCTGACCAATGAAGGCAAGCATGCCGTATGCCTTCTTGACTATCTTCTCCACCTGTGTTGCCCCTTTCAGTGACCTGTGGACCTGTACACCTAGATCTCTCTGTCAATACTCTTGAGGGTTCTACCATTCACTGTATATTCCCTACCTGCTTTAGGTGAATTGGACATTCTGAATTCTCCTTCTGTGTACCCGAACAAGCGGCGGAATTTGGCGACTTGGGATTTGCACAATTGCAGTGTTAATGTACGTCTACTTGTGACAATAAAGATTGTTATTATTATTAATTTATGCGGGGTTTGAATTGAAGGATGTTTGTCACTAATCCAGAAGCATAGGATATTCTTACGAACTGCAAAAGTCAGGATATTGTACAGCCTTTTTTTATTAGCATCAGTAATTCTCCCTTCTGGAAGATCCAGAATTAGGAACATAGGATTAAATTCTAAGGCTCTGTCAAAGATACTCTCCAGCTCTCTGACTACACCAGACCAATTGGATTGAATCTTAACACAGACCCATACACTGTGTATATAATCACCCTCGACTAACAGGCACTTTGGGCACATCAGGGATACAGCAGGATCAAACCTGTGACTTAGATTAGACGTGATATATAAGGGGCGCAGTATCTTAAATTGAGTCTCCTTCATTCTATTGTGAACAGAAATTTTACTAGCATAATCCCATAGACTATCCCATGACTCCTCATCAACGCTAGTTCTTAAGTTTTTTTTCAGGTCTGCAGGGTACACAATGTACAAAGAATTGAAAGCACTGGGTACTGTAAAACTTGCTGATTAACTGTTTAGGTTCCACAGAATTCAGGATTTCTTCCACCAGGGAAACGGAGGAGTCCAGACGTAAAGTCATCTTTTCAGGAGACACCCTAAGTTGGAAATATTTTTAAAAGAAGCATTTTGGGATGTCAAATTATTGGCACAGCAGTTCAAAAAGGATGACAAAGAAGCATCTCTGAACACCCCAGCCTACAGGCCCCTATCCCTCAATGTATCGAATCTATGGTCCACACGACCAGGTGGGAACTCTGGGCTGCCCTGGACGGGAGTGAGAGCAGAAGTCAGTTTAGGTCTCCCTTCTATCTGCCGACCCAATCTCCACGCTCTAAGAGTATTCATAATAAAAGGATTATCACATTTAGCTGTACCAGCCTTAATAAAATAACAAGACCTGCAGAGGGTAAGCTTCAATGCCAAGCCAAATGGAGGCAGGGTCCTTCCTAACCCAGTCCTTATGAACCTGAGGTGAGAAGCCAGTTGGTACAGCCTAATGTCTGGGATGTGCAACCCTCCCTGAGCCCCACGGAATTAGAGCTTAGTAAACAGGGTTGCCGCCTCACAGGCAGCCATTTGCAAGAGCCAGCTGGAAATTGCAGCGGCCCTTCTGATCATGGCCCAGTCACAGCAGGCCAACGTCAACGGCACTGGCCAACATGGCACAGAAATGGAGGGAGGTAGCCCAGTCCCAGAGTTTCATCACTACAAAGATAAGGAGCTTGTTTTTCGGTGGGCAAAGGAGCACCGTGATGTTACTTAGCTGGGCTACCCAATCAGGATTTGAGACGTGAGTGCAAACCTGGCAAGGAGGCGTGTAGCATTCAACAACATCAAGTCCTTGCTGTACAAGGAATTAGCTTTGGGCTGATTAATCCTATCTCCAGATCATATTTAACGGAGAAGATTGCTTCTTTGATGCACGAGACGAGGTAGACTTTTTTTTTGACAAGCTTACTGAGTTTGTGGTTTTGTTTTTGGATATCTTGTTCGAATACCTGTACAGACCGTTTAATATGCTCAAAATTAAGGACATGTTTGACTGACTATTTACACCAAAGCTTATATTTATTCAAATTTTTCAACAAATTTTCAACAAACCCCCCCCCAACAAGAAAAAGAAACAAAACACAACAAGCAGAAATTATACATAGGATTTCCCCCAGATACAATAACCCCCCATATAACAGTAGAAAACACAAATAGGGAAACACCCCACCTTAACCCAAACGCCACCCCAAAAGAACCCCCCCGGGTTCCTGCTGCTGCTGACCTCCTCCTAACACTCCGCGAGATAGTCTAGGAACAGTTGCCACCGCCTGAGGAACCCTTGCACAGACCCTCGCAAGGCAAACTTTATCCTCTCCAGTTTGATGAACCCTGCCATGTCATTGATCCAAGCTTCCACACGAGGGGGCTTTGCATCTTTCCATAGTAGCAAAATCCTCCGACGGGCTACCAGGGACGCAAAGGCCAGGATACCGGCCTCTTTTGCCTCCTGCACTCCCGGCTCATCCGATACTCCAAATAATGCCAATCCCCAGCTCGGCTTGACCCGGGCGTTCGCCACCTTGGACATAGTCCTTGCAAAACCCATCCAAAACCCATCCAGCGCCGGACATGACCAGAACATATGGACGTGATTTGCCGGGCTCCCCGAGCACCTCCCACATCTGTCCTCCACCCCAAAGAACCTACACAACCTCACCCCTGTCATATTCGCTCTGCGAGTAACTTTAAACTGTATTAGGCTGAGCCTGGTGCAAGAGGAGGAAGAATTAACCCTACTCAGGGCATCAGCCCACAGACCCTCACCTATCTCCTCCCCAAGATCCTCCTCCCACTTGCCCTTTAACTCCTCCACCGAGGCCTCCTCCTCTTCCTGCAGCTCCTGGTAAATCGCCGAAACCTTGCCTTCTCCAACCCATACCCCCGAAATCACCCTGTCCTGAATCCTATGTGCTGGAAGCAGCGGGAATTCCCTCACCTGCCACCTCACGAACACCCTCACTTGCATGTACCTGAAAGCGTTTCCCGGGGGTAGCCCAAATTTCTCATCCAGCGCGCCTAGGCTCGCAAACGTCCCATCGATGAACAGGTCTCCCATTCTTTCAATCCCTGCCCGATGCCAGCTCCGAAACCCCCCATCCAACATTCCCGGGACGAACCGATGATTCTCCCGAATCGGGGACCAAACCGAGGCTCCCACCTCGCCCCTGTGTCGCCTCCACTGCCCCCAGATGTTCAGCGTCGCTGCCACCACTGGACTCATGGTGTACCTTGTCGGCGGGAGCGGCAGCGGTGCCGTCACCAGTGAACTCAGGCTCGTGCCCACGCAGGACGCCATCTCTAGCCTCTTCCACGCTGCCCCTTCTCCCTCCATTACCCACTTACGGATCATCACCACATTGGCTGCCCAATAATAGCCACATAGATTCGGCAGCACCAGCCCCCCCCCCCTGTCCCTGCTACGCTCCAGAAACACCCTCTTCACCCTCGGGGTCTTATTCGCCCACACGAATCCCATGATGCTCCTGCTTACCCATTTTAAAAAGGCCTTGGGTATCAAAATGGGAAGGCACTGGAACACAAAGAGAAACCTCGGAAGGATCGTCATTTTGATCGACTGCACCCTACCCGCTAGTGAGAGTGGCAGCATATCCCATCTTTTAAAATCCTCCTTCATCTGCTCCCCCAACTGCGTCAAATTGAGCTTGGCAGAGCCCCCCAACTCCTAGCTACCTGGATCCCCAGGTACTGAAATCTCCTTTCCGCCCTCTTCAGCGGTAGCTCGTCTATCCCCCTTCCCTGCTCCTCTGGATGCACCACAAAGAGCTCACTCTTCCCTACGTTGAGTTTATACCCCGAAAAGTCCCCAAATTCCCTAAGGATCCGCATGACCTCCGCCATCCCCTCCACTGGGTCCGCAACATACAACAACAGGTCATCGGCATAAAACGACACCCGGTGTTCCTCTCCCCCCCGGAACCAGTCCCCTCCATTTCCTGGACTCCCTCAGTGCCATGGCCAACGGCTCAATTGCCAGTGCAAACAAAAAGGGGGATAAGGGGCACCCCTGCATCGTCCCCCGGTACAGCCGAAAGTACTCCGACCTCCGTCGGTTTGTAGCTCGCCACAGGGGCTCTATATAGTAGCCTGACCCAAATTATGATCCCCTCCCCGAACCCAAACCTCCGCAACACTTCCCAAAGATACTCCCACTCCACCCGATCAAAGGCCTTCTCCGTGTCCACAGCTGTCCCTACCTCCGCTTCCCCCTCCACCGAGGGCATCATAATCACATTGTGGAGCCTCCGCGCATTAGTATTCAGCTGCCTACCCTTCACAAATCCCGTCTTTCCTCATGAATCACCCCCGGGACACAGTCCTCAATTCTCGTAGCCAGAACCCTCGCCAGCAACATAGCGTCAACATTGAGGAGCGAGATCGGTCTATACGACCCACATTGCAATGGATCCTTGTCCCGCCTCAAAATCAAAGAGATCAATGCCCTGGACATTGTTGGGGGCAAGGTCCCTCCCTCCCTCGCCTCATTAAAAGTTCTCACTAGCAACGGGCCCAGCAGGTCCACGTATTTCCTGTAAAATTCAACCGGGTACCCATCCGGCCCCGGGGCCTTCCCCGCCTGCATGCTCCCCAATCCTTTAACCAACTCCTCCAGCCTAATCGGCGCCCCCAGCCCAACCACCTGCTCCTCCTCCACCCTCGGGAACCTCAGCTGATCTAGAAATCGTCTCATCCCCACCTCCCCGTCCGGGGGCTCAGACGTGGACAGATCCCCATAGAAGTCCCTAAATACTTTGTTTATTCTCACCGCACTCCGCACCGTATTCCCCCCTCCATCCCTAACTCCACCAATCGCTCTCGCTGCCTCCCTCTTACGAAGCTGATGTGCCAGCATCCGACTCGCCTTCTCCCCATATTCATACGCCGCCCTTTGCGCTTTCTTCCACTGTGCCTCTGCTTTCCCCGTAGTAATCAGGTCGAATTCCGTCTGGAGGTTCCTTCTCTCCCTAAGTAACCCCGCCTCGGGGGCCTCTGCATAGCTCCTGTCCACCCTTAAAATCTCCCCCACCAACCTCTCCCTCCTCTCTCTCTTCTCCCTGTGGGCCCTAATGGAGACTATCTCTCCCCTGACCACTGCCTTCAATGCCTCCCAGACTACCCCCACCTGCACCTCCCCATTGTCGTTGGCCTCCAAGTATCTTTCAATACACCCCCGAACCCGCCCGCACACCTCCTCATCCGCCAACAGTCCCACATCGAGGCGCCACAGCGGGCGCTGGTCCCCCTCCTCCCCCAACTCCAGCTCCACCCAATGCGGGGCGTGATCCGAGATGGCTATGGACGAATATTCCGTTCCCTCCACTTTCGGGATTAGCGCCCTCCTCAAGATGAAAAAATCTATCTGGGAGTAGGCTTTATGGACGTGGGAAAAAAAGTAAAATTCCCTGGCCAGCGGCCTGGCAAACCTCCATGGATCCACTCCCCCCATCTGGTCCATAAACCCCCCTAAGCTCCTTGGCCGCAGCCGGCCTCTTACCCATCCTGGACCTAGAACGGTCCAGTGCTGGGTCCAGCACCGTGTTGACGTCCCCCACACCCCATTATCAAGCTTCCTACCTCCAGATCCGGAATCCGACCGAGCATGCGTTTCATAAATCCGGCATCATCCCAATTCGGGGCATATACGTTCACCAGTACCACCCCCACCCCCTGCAACCGACCACTCACCATCACATATCGACCTCCATTATCTGCCACAATATTCAGCGCCTCGAACGACACCCGCTTCCCCACCAGTGTTGCAACCCCTCTGTTCTTCGCATCCAGCCCTGAATGAAAGACCTGCCCTACCCATCCCTTTCTCAGCCTAACCTGATCTGCCACCTTCAGATGCGTCTCCTGGAGCATAACCACGTCTGCCTACAGTCCCTGTAAGTGCGCGAACACTCGGGCCCTCTTGGCCGGCCCGTTCAAGCCCCTCACATTCCAAGTTATCAGCCGGATCAGGGGGCTACTCCCCCCCCCCCACACCCCCCCCCCCCCCCCCACCCCCACCCCCGCTGCCGACTAGCCATCTCCTTTTTTAGGCCAGCCACGTGCCCGCGCCTCCCGCACCCTCCAGTCCCCCAGGTGGCGGACCCCCGCCCCGACTACCTTTCCTACCTCCAGCTCCCCTTTGGCCAATGCAGCAGCAACCCAGTTCCCCCCTCCCCCCCCACCCTCCCCCCCACCCCGCTAGATTCTCATCTAGCCATTTTGCTCCCCCCATGACTCTCCCGTAAGTTAGCTGACTCCTGCTGACCCCGGCCTCTACCGCCATTCCATCGACCCCCCAGTGTGAGAGTCCCCTGACCTACCCTTGGCAATCAGTACGCGCTCCTCTCCAGCACCGCCCTTCCCCCTCGGCCCCCCCCTTCCTCCCCTAGCGCGTTAAAAAGCCCGCGATTTCCATCTGAGCTGGCCCCGCCCCCTCTGGTGCAGCTCCTTTTTGCGGCCTTACTCCAACTCCCCGTCCCCGGGCCTCCACCCCCCCCTCTTCCTCCGCGGGGCCCTACCCCTCCAACACCGACGCCCACACTCTCCCACAGCCCCCACATCAAATCCATTCACCCATCCCCACCCAGCACCAAAACAAAACGAACATTCCCCAAACGCAGTAAACACCGTAAGCACCCCCCCCCCCCTGCCCACCGTGACAAACCTTCAGTTCGAGTCCAACTTTTCAGACTGGATAAAGTTCCACGCCTCACCAGGCGTCTCAAAATAGTGGTGCTGATCTTGGAACGTGACCCATAATCGCGCTGGCTGCAACATCCTGAACATCACCCCCTTCCGATGGAGAACCGCCTTAGCCCGGTTGAAACCAGCTCTCTTCTTAGCCACCTCCGCCCTCCAGTCCTGGTAGATTCAGATCTCCATGTTCTCCCACCTGCTGCTCTGTTCTTTTTTGGCCCACCATCTCAGGATGCACTTTCTGTCCATAAAGTGGTGGAACCTCACCACTACAGCCCTTGGCGGCTCGTTGGCTTTGGGTCTCCTTGTCAGGACCCGATGAGCCCCATCCAGCTCCAAGGGCCTCGGGAAAGCTCCCGCACCCATCAGCGAATTGAGCATAGTGACCACATATGCCCCGGCATAGGGCCCCTCCACTCCTTCAGGGAGACCCAGAATCCGAAGATTCTTCCTCCTTGACCTATTCTCCAGGTCCTCAAATTTTTCCTGCCACCTCTTGTGCAGCGCCTCGTGCCTTCACCGCCAGGCTCAAGATCCCGACCTTGTTCTCCGAGGCTTTTTGCCGCATCTCCCGGATCGCCGCCCCTTGGCACACAAAGAGAGGTGAACGATCACCCCAAGACCGCCCATCGATCAAGGAATCGCTCCAGCATTGGAGAATATCGAACCAAGTGATTGGGACAAAGTCCAATCACTTGGAACCAGGTACAGGGTCCGCCCCGAAAGGCGGGAGCCCCTGGGGACTATAAGAATAGAGTCCAAGTTCAAATCGACCCTTCTGCACCCTTCTGCCTCCTGCCACCCTTCTGCTAGCACTCTTCAACAGCCACTCAAATCGTAAGTCTTGCTTCAACGCTCGCTACGAGATAGGCGCTCCTAGCTATCAATCTGTACCAGCTTCGAATCCCGCAGGCTCAGAACCCGAATGAAAGGCCATTCGTTTCCCTGACCTGGTGGGCCATTTCCAAGTTAAGTATTGGCCTGTTAGTTGTAGGAAGTAGCTTAGAAGTAGAATTTATGCATAAGCATTGATTACTGTATATAATAAATGTGCTTTGATTTAACTCTTACTAAGCGGTGTGTTGGATTATTGATTATTACTCGGACTTGAACCACGTGGCGGTATCAGAAAGATACCTGGCAACTCAAGAGCAAAGGTGATAGAACAGAGCAATTAAACTAAGGCTAAAGTTAGCAGCAACAACAGTGCCGGGGAAACCTTACTGTCACCTTCCCACACTGGGAGCCGTCGAACAATTGCCGTTGGGGCCCCTCTAAAGAGCCCAAAAGTCTGTTCCTGGCGGGAGCTGCCAAACGTGCGACCTACCTCGGCATAGCCGCAACCGGAAACCCTTACACGAGAGCTTTTACTACGCCGATAGAACAATGGCATATCATATAGGAGGTAACTCATATGTCGGGTGTATGTCCCATTAACACGGTTGGTTAGTCAACAGATGTCACATAAGACGGAATACCTGCTGCTTGTCTTGTTTATAATGGCAAGCTAAGGATTTGATTTGTGGATTTATTTAGTTAAAGGTTTATTATCACACTGTTGATTTTTGTTCTTGTTGTTTGGGAGTGTGATGATTGTTCTGGGGATGGAGTGAGGTGGGAGGGATTTCCTGTGTTGATAGTAACCTTCTTGCGTTTGGCCATTTTCAGTATGTAATGGATCCTCTTGGCTTTGCTTTGCTTTGATTTCTTTTCCATTCAAATTACTGACCCTTGTATAAAATCTTCCAATGCATATAACTAGCTCAGATGATCAGAGTGGTATGGGGCTCTTGATCAGATTGGTCATATGGAATGTTTGGGGGTTAAATGGTCCAGTAAAATGTTCCAAAGTGTTTCCACATCTCAAGAGCCTTAACACTGATGTTGCATTATTTCAGGAAACGCATTATTATTATTGTGTTAGAGATCACACCAGATTGTGTAAAGCATGGGTTGTCCAGGTCTTACCCTCCAGCTTTAACGGCAGAGCTAAGGGGACGGCAATTTTGATAAACAAAAGAGTACCGTTCATCCCTCTTAAATGTAATCTCAGACCCTGATGGACATTATACAACAGTCAGTGGCACACTCTTTCACACCCCTGTCGTTTCGATATTACTGGGAGGAGTTGGGGGTGGGGGGGAATCTAAACTGTGTGATAAATCCAAAGCTGGATCACTCAAGACCAAAGACTTTAACCCACTCCGGCATTTCCAAGGTTCGTTCCACCTTTATGACTCAAATGGGTTGTGTGGATTCTTGGTGTTTCCTCCACCCGATCACAAGGGACTTTTCCTACTTCTCATGTCCACCATGCTTCCATGCGCACTGACTGTTTTTTTGGACAGAGCTCTTATCCTCAGAGTTAAAACTGTCGAGCACTCTGCCATAGTTATATCAGGCCATGCGCCCCACTCCCTTGACCAGGATTTTGAGTACAAAGCTAATGGTCAGCCTCCATGGAGATTTGACATAACCCTACTATCAGACAAGGATTTCTATAAATCCATACCTAACAGTGTAGTTTTTATTAAAATAAACAAATCTGATTCCACCACCCTATTGGCATTATGGAAGACCCTCAAGGTGGTTTTAGATTTAGATTTATTGTCACGTGTACCGAGGGACAGTGAAAAGTATTGTTCTACAATCCTGTCAAATCGTAGCATACATGAAAAACATAGGACATACGATAAATACCCAATGTTAATACACAGACATAGGCATTGGGTAAAGCATACAGAGTGCTAACAACAGTCGAGAAGATGTGCAGAGAGATCAGTTCAGTCCATAAGAGGGCCATTCAGAAGTCTGGTAACAAAGGGGAAGGAGCTGCTTTCGAATCTATTCGTGCGTGTTCTCAGATTTTCTATCTCCTGCCCAATGGAAGAGGTTGGAAGAGAGAATAACCTCGGTGGGAGGGGTCTTTGATTATGCTGCCCGATTTCCCAAGGCAGCGGGAGGTGTAGACAGAGTCAATGGATGGGAGGCAGGTTTCCGTGATGGACTGGGCTGTGTTCACGGCTCTCTGTAGTTTCTTATTGTTTTGGGCTGAGCAGTTGCCATACCAGGCTGTGATGCAGCCAAGATAGGATGCTTTCTATGGTGCACCTGTAAAAATTGTGTTGCTCTTTTATAACCACAGTGTGTTTAACCCATATACGATGGACAACTGATCACACAAGTTGTTTAGTACAATAATAGTTTATTTGACACACACACACACACACACAAGACTGTTTACTTAATTAATCACATGTTCATGCACATTGAACTATAACTAACGTACTTAAACAACCTTAACTTAACTTCCAGGTGACCGGCAGATACAGAGTAGATATGGCCTTATCTGGTTTCAGTAGTCTGGCGGAGGCTGTAGTTCTGTAGGTAGTCTGTGCTCGGTTGTCGTCCTTCGGTGTATGCCGTGGGCCAGGAACTTGGCTGGTATTGGTAGCTGTCGTGCTGCAGGCGAAGATCAGTCGAAAGAGAACAAGCGATGGCCTGCGCAGTTCTTTTTATCCTCCTATCTTTCGCGCCCTTTTGGGCGGTCCCAGGTGAAGGTCCAATGGATTGATAGGGTCTCGATCGCCCTAATCGATCCTGACCAATTAGGTGCGGACACCTTGATGGCTGGGCGGGTCCCGGTTGGCCATGCCCATTAGTGCCCCAGGCACATGGGTCCTCCCAAATAAGGAAAGCAGGCCCCGCCGAGTCTGCCACTTATTGTTAGTTTCTACCTGGAACCCATTTTCCTGGAAAGACCTACAAATGGCCTTTTGCAGGTGTGAGTTTCTGCATAAAGTCTGGGCTGCAGTTTGTATATTTGCAGGCTGCAGCCTGTCTGTGTTCCAGCTTGGCCCAATTGCCCAACACTCTTTGCAGGTGGCCGTTTTAGATGGCCACAATTGGGAAGAGTCAATGTGGACATGGCAAATCTTCTTAATTTCCTGTGGAAGTGTGGGCGCTGTTGTGCTTTCTTGGTCGTAGCACCACTTGGATGAAACCTGAAAAGGTTGTTGGTGATGTGCACCTAGGAATTTGAAGCTGTCAACCATCTCCACCTCGGCACCATTGATGCAGACAGGAGTGTGGACAACATTTTGCTGCTGAAGTCAATGACTAGCTCCTTAGTTTTGCTGACATTGAGGGAGAGATTGTTGTCATTACACCACTAGGTTCTTTATCTCCCTCCTGTACTCTGACCCATTGTTGTTGAGATCCGACCCACTACGGTCATATCATCAGCAAACCTGTAGATGGAGTTGGAGCTGAATTTTGCCACAGAGTTGTGTGTGTATAAGGAGTATAGTAGGGGGTTACGTATGCAGGCTTGCAGGGCCCCTATATTGAGGATAAATTTTGGAGGCGATGTTGTTGTTGATCCTTACTGATTGTGGTCTATGGGTCAGGAAGTCGAGGATCCAGTTGCAGAGGGAGGAGCCAAGTCCTAAATTTTGGAGTTTGGATATGAACTTGGCTGGAATTATGATGTTGAAGGCGAAGCTGAAGTCAATGAATAGGAGCTGATGTCAGAGTTGGAGTCCTTGTTGTCGAGATGCTCCAGAGATGAGTGTAGGGCAAGGTAGATAGTGTCTGCTGTGAACCGGTTGTGGCGGTATGTGAATTGCAGTGGATCAAGGCATTCTGGGAATATGGAGTTGATGTGTCTCATGACCCTTCATAATGATAGATGTCAAGGCCACCAGATGCTGGTTGTTGAGGCACATTAAATGCTTCTTCTTTGGCACTGGTATGATGGTGGTCTTCTTGAACAGTTGGGAACCTCGGAACAGAGTAGGGAGACGTTGAAGATGTCTGCCAGTTGGTCCGCACGACCAGGGACTCTGTCAAGACCCATTACTTTCCATGGGTTCACTTTCAGGCAGGCCGATCTGATTTCTGAGGTAGGTGACGGTAGGTATGGGTGCCTGAGGCTGTTGACAACGGTTTGTTGGTTTCCTACCCGAAATGAGCATAGAATGTATTGAGTTCATCAGGGGGGGGGGGTACACTGTTGCCGGAGATTCTACTTAGCTTTGCCTTGTAGCCTTTTATGTTGGTTAAGCTTTGCCACAACCAATGAGAGTCTGTGCCATTCGACTGTGACTCCAGCTCAGTCAGGTCTTGTCTCTTGGCCTCTCTGATGGCTTTGCGGAGGTCGTACCCTCTGAGGAAATGTAATTTCTCACAATGCATACATATAATCAAACAAAGATCATCCTCCCACGTAAGGATTTCCCCTCCGAACAGCATGATATCACATCAACGGGGTTTACAGACAGTTTCATAAAATGGGAAACTGGCAAATAGAACCTGCCGGGGGAACACCTGAGTACAGCCCTCAGGAAGGAAAGGGTCATGCCCAGAGAGTGCCCTGGCTTTGCCATGGGGGGTCCCATGCATGTCAGGGTGATTCTGCATTCATTTTAAATTTCTGCTTTCATGTTTTTTTTCAGATTAGGGAGCCCTGTCAGGGGTTAAGGTGACAACACTTGGGAAAAAAATCTTAAAATTCTGCCCACATGTGAACTGTTTCTTTCTATATCTTCCCACTCGGGAGACTTTCTCCACCCTTTTAAATAGCTACTTTCTGTGATGTTCTTTGATTTTTTAATGAGGATGGCTTTGAAGTGTCGTGTCTCACAAAGAACATCAAGCTATGTTTGAACAAAGCTAATTTATTTACACTACAAAATAGATAGATTTGTCTTGCTTGCTAAGATATAGATTACTGATTGACTAAAACTATACTAACTGCAGAGATCCTGACAGCACTATTCACTATCTTGCCTCACAACATACTCCCCGAATCGAGAGTATCATTTTCTCTTACTTTGTTTGCTGCTGACAAAAATGGAGGAAATGGTTTTGGGTCCCTTTGGCCCTCGTACACGCTCCTCTAATGGAACCTGTTGGATGAAGGTGAAGCCTTCCGGTGTCGGAAAGCATGGAGTCTCCATCTGTCCAAAGTTCTGAATCTTTTTCCTGTAAAATGTTATCAAATAAAACGCCCACACCCCGAACTTTAAAAAAAAAATGAGTAAATGAAAAAAATGAATAAAACCCCTCCCGAACTTGTAAAAAAAAGAATAAAATAAATGAAAAAAATGAATAAAACCCCCCCCGAACTTGTAAAAAAAATAAAATGAATAAAATAAATTAAAAAATAAAAATTAAATTAATAAAATAAATGAATAAATGAATAAAAACCACTACAGAACTTGTAAAACAAAAAGCTGCAACCGTTAAAAAAAATAGCAGCTGCACTGCGCATGCGTGCGCGCCGATCATCGTGCGCGCATGCGCAATGCGGCCAAATTTTGTTTTTAACTTGTTTGCCGCCGCTTGCAGCCGGCGTTATGAAAAGCCGGCTGCTGCGCGGGGATTTGCGCGATCTTGAGCGCCACGGACAATGGCTCCGCGACCCTCCCGACACCCGCCCGCGACCCCGGACTTTGAAGAACACTGACTTACGGTAAAGGTGACTCAACCCACATTTCCTAACATCACAATAGATACAGAGCTACTCAAAGCAATTCCAACGGTATGTCAGGAAAACATCATTCCAGCAACAAACACAGCAACAGCAGCATTGGAACAACACCATGAAGAAGCAATGGAGAATAACCAAACACAACTGCAAGTCAAGATTGCGTTGAGAAGATCTACACGTCTCAGTCAAAAAAACAGAGACTTAATTTATTTTTTAAAAAAGAAACAAATTGTTAACTGATGGACAATAATATTGTGAAACCAAGTATAGACTCAACAAGCATCATGTTCTGTAAATACGTTTGAATGCATATCCAAACAACTTCAAAGGAATGTGACAATATGTGTATTGTAAGAATAATGAAGGGTTAACAATTTACTGTAATTACATCCAACCACTAGATGCCAATCAAACGCATACACGTGGATCATGTGAAACTCAGTCCATTAGATGCTATCAAAACACGGTCATTGACACTCATTACGGTGAATGGGATGTCATGCCTAGCGAATATTTCTTTCGTAGCCTTGATGACTGCCTTCGAACTTGAGTTGGGTAGCTTGCTTACCTCAGGATAATTTGAAAATTAGTCAATCAAGTATTCTCTTCATTGAAAGAAAAACAGATCAATGCCTACTTTCGACCACAGAGTTGTGATGATTTTCTGCATAGTCTTTGCTTTTTGTTGATGGAATTGGTTCTTCTGACACGTTTCACATTGTGCAACTAGGTTGCTAATGTTGTTGATTCCCGGCCAGTACACAGACTCACAAGCTCTTCTTTTACATTTTTCCATCCCTAGATGGCCTTCATGCACCTTGCTGAGGCTCATTTGTCATAAAGACGTCGGTATTACGATACAATTTTGCCTGAGCAGGAACCCATTTACACTGCTTAATTCTGCTTGTATGTTCCGGTGGCTGGAACAAGTTCCTTTGGGCCAACCATTCCACACGTATTTTAACACTTGGATAGTTTCATCCTTACTTGTTTCCTCTTTGATTAATTTCGACTTATCGTCAGATAGATAGGTTCTCTTAAATGGGGGTTGCTTGAGATCCAATGATCTGTACGATGTCTGTTGTCCCTGGATCAACGATTGCATCAGCTACAACTATCATCTTTCCTGGCGTGTAGACTAGCTCAAAATCGTACCTTTAAAGTTTCATGACCATTCTCTGCAGTCGCGGAGACATGTTGTTTAAATTCTTTTTTATAATGGGGACAAGAAGACGATGATCAGTTTCTACTGTGAATGTGGGTAACCCATACACGCAGTTATAGAATTTGTCCATACCCATGAGTAGACCCAAACACTCCTTTTCAATCTGAGCATAGTGCTGCTCAGTTGGTGTCTTCGCTCTCGAGACATATGCAACTGGTTGCCTCATAGCCCTTCACTTGTCTGTTGTAACAGCACTGCGCCTGTGCTGTCTTTGCTGGCATCTGTCGAGATCTTCGTACCGCTTTTGGGATTGAAGAACGATAGAACAGGTGCTGTAGTGAGTGCTCTTTTCAGATCAGACCCCTCTCTGGTGTGTTCATCAGACCAATTGAACGTCACATTCTTCCGGATAAGCTGTCTTAATGCCACGGTGCGTGATACCAAGTTTGGTATGAATTTTCCCCCAAAATTGACAACATCTCGCATCCTTAGGACTGCCTTCTTGTCTTTTGGACATGACATTCTGATGATGGCTGCTATCCTTTCACTGTCTGGCTGAACTCTTTGAGCTGATAGTTGATCACCCAAGAAAATTAATCTGAAGATGCCAAATTAGCATTTGGCTCTGTTCAGTTTGAGACCAAAATTTTCAATGCGCTTCATGACTTGCAGAAGTCGTGCATTATGTTCCTCTTCATTTGATGACCAAATGATTATATCATCACGTACACTCGTACGCCTGAGTGCCTTCAACCATCTGTTCCATAGCCCGATGAAAAATTTCAGAAGCCAAAATAAACCCGAAAGGCATTCTGTTGAAACTATCTCTCTTATGTGTTAAATGTGCAGAGTTTTTTTACTTGCATCATCTAATTTTAGTTGCCAGAAACCCCAGCGCCATTTTTCCTGCTGTAAAACACCACTGTTCCCACAGCAACGTCAGCACTTAGTCTCAAAATCGGAGAGCCCAGCCCCAAGTGTTCCATGTGGTGCCGGTCGGCTAGCCCCTCCACAGTCGCTGAATCGGCCCAGGTTTGGCTCCAGTTTTGCTGTTGTGTAAGTTGACGAATCCTGCCCCAGTGCCAACACAGTCTGAGGCCTTATAAAAGGAACACAGTCTGAGGAACGGACAATCCAGCTCGGTGTCCGATTCGCTGGGGTCGAGGTTGAGTCGAGAGGTTGACCAGCTGCATATTTGCACTCCACTCCACATACACACATCCCAGCCAACAAGGTGGCAGCACGGAGAGCGGCACCCCGGTTTGCGGACGCGGAGCTGGAGACCTTGCTAGATGCCGTGGATGAGAGGCGGGCCACCCTGTCCCACGAGGTGGGAAGGAGGCTGCAGTGCAGGAAGAAGCTGCCAGCAGTTCGGGAAGAAGCTGCACGACCTTCTCAGGGCAGCTAGGGTGAATAGGCAGCACTGTGCCCCTGGCACTAACCCCTGTCCCACACACCCACCCCTACATATACCAGGACAAGTGATTCCCCCCCCACCCGCAGTGAATGCGCACCTCATCTTGCATCGCATGCCAGTACCAATTCCTGCCACCATAGAACATAGAACATAACAGCACAGTACAGGCCCTTCGGCCCTCGATGTTGCGCCGACCTGTGAAACCAATCTAAAGCCCATCTACACTATTCCCTTATCGTCATATGTTTATCCAATGACCATTTAAATGCCCTTAATGTTGGCGAGTCCACTACTGTTGCAGGCAGGGCATTCCACGCCCTTACTACTCTCTGAGTAAAGAACCTACCTCTTGACATCTGTCCTATATCTATCTCCCCTCAATTTAAAGCTATGTCCCCTCGTGCCAGACATCACCATCCGAGGAAAAAGGCTCTCGCTGTCCACCCTATCTAATCCTCTGATCATCTTGTATGCCTCAATTAAGTCACCTCTTAACCTTCTTCTCTCTAACGAATACAGCCTCAAGTCCCTCAGCCTTCCCTCATAAGATCTTCCCTCCATACCAGGCAACATCCTGGTAAATCTCCTCTGCACCCTTTCCAATGCTTCCACATCCTTCCTATAATGCGGCGACCAGAATTGCATGCAATACTCCAAATGCGGCCGCAACAGAGTTTTGTACAGCTGCAACATGACCTCATGGCTCCGAAACTCAATCCCTCTAGGAATAAAAGCTAACACACCGTGCCCTGGCCAGGGTGGCCACCAGCTACCCACCCATGTGCTGCATGCGTCTGAATCCCTAACACTGCCCCCTCCTGTGTCACCACCCCCATACCACCACGCACACACCCCACCACCACCCGCCCCCCCCCCCTCCCCCACACCACCTTCGACCGACAGCCGTGACACCCCAAATCTCGAGACCGGGGAAGACACTGACTTTCTGTCAAAGCTGTCTCCAACACCTTCCACCATCCCAGAGACACTCACCTCCGTTGGGCATGTTAGTGAAGAGGCTCCTGGGGCACTATCTGGTGTGCACCACACACGTGCTGTGGTACAACAGGTGTAGTTACAACAGGAGATAGGAACCCACAAGGGGGCTGCCCAAACCCAGGGACTAGCTGCCATCTGGACGGGTTTAGGGCTCTGGAAAGGACGGTCCCATTGATAATGGAGATGCAGTCACAGAGCCAGGGACTGCATATGGAGTTATCAGCGGTGCAGGTGCAGTTGGAGGAGTCCAACCCCCTGCAGGGTCAGGAGACGGTGTTGACCATGCATGCTCCCCTGGCCAACACCGCACAGGTAGCGTCTGCGGGTGGAGGCCTTGGGGGCGGAGGTATCAACCTTGGGTCAGGATGTCCAAGGTCTGGGGCACTCTGTGTGGGTGTTGGCCGAGACACAGGACAGGGCTGCCCTGCACAGGGCCACCTGGACATTGCAGCAGCACTCCAGAGCGTGGCTCAGTCAGTCAGGTCCAGTGGGCTACACGGTGGCCCTGGTCTGCACTGCATGTCCTCCTTATCTCCCCCTTTCTCACCCATCGCACCCCTGGTCCTGGGGTGCCCGGGGGGGGGGGGGGGCCTCTGGCCCTGTCTCTGCCAGGGTATCATTGGCTGGTGCTACCCATGCCAGCAGTACACTCTGGCCTTCATCCTCCTGTAGGGCCTACTATTGGTGTTGGCCTTGGGTGGGCCGCGTGCTGCTCCACTGGCGGGTAGCGGACACTTGTGGGGGGGGGGGAGCTTGGGGTGAAAGGTGGTGTGCAGGGTTGGTGGGTTGGAGGCTGGGGTGCGGGAGCACTGACACGGCGGTGTCACTGCGCAACCGCAGATTTCGGAAGATGGTCAGTGGGATGCACAGCAAGATGGCTGCCTTGCAGGCCGTGGAAATGACGGTCTGTGCTTGGACACCCCGGTCCCGGGGGAGGTCACCCCCGACCCCACGGCCAATCCCCATGTCATCGCCCCCCCCAACACCACACCCTGCCCCAATCCCAGCCCTGCTGCCGGTAGGACCAGAAGCCTATCGTTATGCCTCTGCATGTCCTACCCCCGTCTCTCCCTCATCAGCCACGACGCCCGTTTCCCAATTTTTTAAAACAACAAGTGAAACTCGCCGTCGGTAATTCCTCCGGGTGGAGGCAGAGCATAGCAGAGAATACCAGGTCAGGCAGCTAATGATATACCAATGCCGTTTACTGTAGGTGCGGAGTAGAACTCATTGACACCACTGTCGAGGCACCAGAGCATAGGCACCTGGTGATTTTCACCTCATGTGCGATTCGCTGCACAATCGCCTTTCCCGATTACGGCGTCGGCCGACAGAGAATTCCACCCTTTCTACTCCATAATTCTGAATACAAGGACACGACTGGAGTAGGATGGATACCTGTACTTTGAACCCAGGGTTGTAGAAGGGTGTGTCAAGTGGGGGCACCACTTGTGAGTCCAATTTCCACCATGTTTGACTTTTTCTTTAAAATGCACGCCGTGTGATAAATGTTATTATGCTAGCGTCTCAAATAGGACAAATATTTAACTAATAGGAAGAAAGGGAACAGTGCATCATCTCAACATAAACAAAAGGGATGGGATTTCCCACTGAAGTTTCCCCAGTGTATGTCCAGAGGGTAGCAATGGGAAAATTAGTCAGGGTGCAAATCCATCATACACAGGATTTCCTTGGAAATGACAGTAAGACCGGATGTTGAACAGGGATTGTGCCAACTCACAGGCTGATGCAGAAGCTGAAAATGGATGAGTTTAAAATAGAGTTTTCCAAAGCCACAGTGCTGAAGGTAGGGCGAAGACCCAGTTTATACTCATACAACAGGACTGTGAGACATGTCAGAAAGACACAAAACTTTTAATAATAGATATATTCAAACCATAAAATGGGCTTTGTGCTATAATCTACCAGAGCTAGATTATGGCAAATTTAGTGCTATTAATATTTAATCAGTTTACATTATTTTCCAATTAGACTAACACAGGGAGCTGCAAAAAATACAACTCAACACTTAACGAAAACAATCTTTTATTTTGTTTTTTTGAATGAGGTTACGCGGTCTTTAATGTTCCTTTACTCTTTGATGTAAAGAAGGCGGATATATTTTTCATTCCAGTCTTGTCAACTTTTGCCAAAGATTTCTGCGCGGCTGTCATCTTGGAGAGCTAAGGGGAAAAATCAACAATCAACATTACTGCAAAAATAACTGCAGAACTTCAATTACGTTATTTAAAGCTCTCAAAAAGTATCATGCCTATCCTGGGTTGAATGTTCATTTTATTAAATAAACAAGGTATTCAATATCGATTCGTATTGATTGAAGTGTTCTGTATAATGCAGCTCTTGGGAGATATAAATCATCGAATTTACAGCAGAATTGACCATTCCGATCTGGTTGGTTCTCCAGATCATTTAATATTCTTCCTTTTCAAATATATACAATTCTCAAAGTTAATTCGCAAGAACATCCACCAGAAACTGTAAGTTTGACTCCAGCAATCGCTACCCGATAAAGACTCCTAGCCATCGACCCGTATCAGCCTTTTGAATCCCGCGGGCCAGATCCGATTCGATAAGCCATTCGTTTCCCTGACCTGGTGGGCCCTTCCTAAAGTTAAGTATTGGCCAGTAGTGGTAGGTTTCGATACAGATAGTAGGATTATTGTGTAAGCATTAATTGTTGTATATAATAAATGACCATTGATTTCAATCTTACTAAGCGGTGTGCTGACTTATTAATCATAACTCGAGCTTGAACCACGTGGCGGTATCAAAAAGATACCTGGCGACTCATGAGCAAAGGTGACATAATCAGAGGTAATAAAACTAAGGCTAAAAAGAGCAACATAAGAGCAACAGGAAGATGCTGGAATTTATCATCAAGGAAGAAATAGCGAGGCATCTGGATGAAAATTGTCCCTTTGGGCAGACGCAGCATGGGTTCATAAAGGGTAGGTCGTGCCTAACTAATTTAGTGGAATTTTTTGAGGATATTAACAGTGCGGTTGATAACGGGGAGCCAATGGATGTGGTATATCTGGATTTCCAGAAAGCCTTTGACAAGGTGCCACACAAAAGGTTACTGCATAAGATAAAGATGCATGGCATTAAGGGGAAAGTAGTAGCATGGATAGAGGATTGGTTAATTAATAGAAAGCAAAGAGTGGGGATTAATGCGTGTTTCTCTGGTTGGCAATCAGTAGCTAGTGGTGTCCCTCAGGGATCACTGTTGGGCCCACAACTGTTCACAATTTACATAGATGATTTGGAGTTGGGGACCAAGGGCAATGTGTCCAAGTTTGCAGACGACACTAAGATAAGTGGTAAAGCAAAAAGTGCAGAGGATACTAGAAGGCTGCAGAGGGATTTGGATAGGCTATGTGAATGGGCTAGGGTCTGGCAGATGGAATACAATGTTGACAAATGTGAGATTATCCATTTTGGTAGGAATAACAGCAAAAGGGATTATTATTTAAATGATAAAATATTAAAACATGCTGCTGTGCAGAGAGACCTGGGTGTGCTAGTGCATGAGTCGCAAAAAGTTGGTTTACAGGTGCAACAGGTGATTAAGAAGGCAAATGGAATTTTGTCCTTCATTGCTAGAGGGATGGAGTTTAAGACTAGGGAGGTTATGCTGCAATTGTATAAGGTGTTAGTGAGGCCATACCTGGAGTATTGTGTCAGTTTTGGTCTCCTTACTTGAGAAAGGACGTACTGGCCCTGGAGGGTGTGCAGAGGAGATTCACTAGATTAATCACAGAGCTGAAGGGGTTGGATTACGAGGAAAGGTTGAGTAGACTGGGACTGTACTCGTTGGAATTTAGAAGGATGAGGGGGGATCTTATAGAAACATATAAAATTATGAAGGAAATAGATAGGATAGATGCGGGCAGGTTGTTTCCACTGGCGGGTGAAAGCAGAACTAGGGGGCATAGCCTCGAAATAAGGGGAAGTAGATTTAGGACTGAGTTTAGGAGGAACTTCTTCACCCAAAGGGTTGTGAATCTATGGAATTCCTTGCCCAGTGAAGCAGTAAAGGCTCCTTCATTAAATGTTTTTAAGATAAAGATAGATCGTTTTTTGAAGAATAAAAAGATTAAGGGTTATGGTGTTCGGGCCGGAAAGTGGAGCTGAGTCCACAAAAGATCAGCCATGATCTCATTGAATGGTGGAGCAGGCTCGAGGGGCCAGATGGCCTACTCCTGCTCCTAGTTCTTATGTTCTTATGTTTGTGGAAACCAGTGCTAAAAGGCACCCACTTGGGGTCTTCGAGGCAAGGTCGTTAGATCCCACACGTTGGGTAACTCTGGCATAGATATATTTAAGTGTGCTTGATTGCACACTTTGGGCAGCACGGTAGCACAAGTGGATAGCACTGTGGCTTCATAGGGCCAGGGTCCCAGGTTCGATTTACCGCTGGGTCATTGTCTGTGCGGAGTCTGCATGTTCTCCCCATGTCTGCATGGGTTTCCTCCAAATGCTCCGGTTTCCTCCCACAGTCCAAAGACGTGCAGGTTAGGTGAATTGGACATGATAAATTGCCCTTAGTGACCAAAAAGGTTAGGAGGGGTTATTGGGTTGCGGGGAGCTTCGTAAACCTGTTGAGATTTACCAGCCTTGTCACCTCCCGAGTCAAATACGACAAGGCCATTAGATTGTGCCCCATGCACTATTGGAAACTGCAGCAGTGTGTTGTTCGTTGATCTTACCACACAAATGCATTGGTCATGTTAGAACACTTTTTAATGTATCTAAAACTTTTCAGTGCACTGAACTACATAGAAGTTTGTTTTTTCCTCATTTATTGATGACAATGTAAAGAAGTTATTTTACATTTAAATCTGCAATTTGCTTTATTGAATCATCAGTAATTCGTCATTTGACTGTGACAATAATCAAAATATGATAAAACTATTTTATCGTCAACGTGAACCAGAAGTTCTAAAGCAATTTCTCTGTTAATTAATTTAATTCAGAAGAGATACAGGTAAATCCCGGATTTGCTAAAAAGGCTGTTGTGACGGGCAGGCTTGCCTGTTTGGGCGAGTATTGGTTTGGCTAATTTCAGGCTGAAGAGTTCACTCACTTAAATTATTTTACTTAATCGTTTGCCAATTCCTCATTGTTTTTGTGTATGGTCCTGCACTGTGAAATAAATTAATTTTTTGTTTGACTGCATCGCTTTTTTCTGATTCTTTTACTATAAGTCTCAGGGTTTTAAGCAAAATCCTTTTTTAATGGAATGAACTTGGCCTTGACCCATTTCATAAAAACAGAATTTACCTCTATTAAAATAAAAATATATTTTTGTAGAAATAAACATAAAATGTTCCTTGTAAGTATACCATCAGAATGATGTGCTCCCTTTTTTACACACTCTTTGCTTAATATGAACAATGCAGTTTGTCACCCCTCTTTACAGTGCCACCAAGGTGCACTACCAATTTTGTTGTGGAAATCCACAATAAGGATCTTTGAGGCTGGTCAGCTAACTGGGACCTGTAGCAAGATTTGTTTAGATTTAGATTTGTCATGGGGCTGGTTTAGCACAGTGGGCTAAACAGCTGGCTTGTAGAGCGGAACAAGGCCAGCAGCGCGGGTTCAATCCCCGTACCAGCCTCCCCGAACAGGCGCCGGAATGTGGTGACTAGGGGCTTTTCACAGTAACTTCATTTGAAGCCTACTTGTGACAATAAGCGATTTTCCATTCATTTCATGTGTACCGAGGTACAGTGAAAAGTACTGTTCTGCGTACAGTCCAGACAGATTGTTCCATACATGAAACTCATAGAACATACAATAAATTCACAATGTAAATACATAGACATCAGGTGAAGCATCCGGAGTGTAGTGCTACAGCAGTGGAGAAGATGCGTGGAGAGATCAGTTCAGTCCATAAGAGGGTCTTTCAGGAATCTGGTAACAGCAGGGAAGGAGCTGTTTCTGAATCTGTTAGTGCGAGTTCTCAGACTTTTGTATCTCCTGCCCAATGGAAGAGGTTGGAAGAGAGAATAACCCGGGTGGGAGGGGTCTTTAATTATGCTGCCTGCTTTCACCAGGCAGCGGGAGGTGTAGACATAGTCAATGAATGGAAGGTGGGATCACGTGATGGACTGGGCTGTGTTCATAACTCTCTGTCGTTCCTTACGGTCTTGGTCCGAGCAGTTGCCACACCAAGCTGTGATGCAGCCAGATAGGATGCTTTCTGTGGTGCATCTGTAAAAATTAGTAAGAGTCAATGCGGACATGCCGAATTTCCTTAGTTTCCTAATGAAGTATAGGCATTGTTGCGCTGTCGACACAAGTGGACCAGGACAGATTGTTGGTGATGTGCACACCTAGGAATATGAAGCTGTCAACTTATTTAGAAAAACATAGTTTGATTAAAGATAGTCAGCATTGCTTTGTATGCCTCACAAGCCTCAATTGAATTCTTTGAGGATGTGACGAGACACATTGATGAAGGTCGGGCAATGGATGTGGTGTATATGGATTTCAGTAAGGCATTTGGCAAGGTTCCCCATCGTAGGCTCATTCAGAAAGTTAGGGGGCATGGGATATAGGGAAATTTCAGGTCTGGATACAGAATTGGCTGGCCGAAAGACAGCGAGTGGTAGTGGATGGAAAGTATTCCGCCTGGAAGTCGGTGACCAGTGGTGTCCCGCCGAGATCTGTTCTGGGACCTCTGCTCTTTGTGGTTTTTATAAATGACTTGGATGAGGAAGTGGAAGGGTGGGTTAGTACGATTGCCGGTGACACGAAGATTGGTGGAGTTGGAGATAGTGTCAAGCGCTGTTGCAGGTTACAACAGGGCATTGACAGGGTGCAGAGCTGGGCTGAGAAGTGGCAGATGGAGTTAAACCTAGGTAAACATGAAGTGATTCAACTTGGAAGGTCGAATTTGAATGTTGAATACAGGGTTAAAGGCAGAATTCTTGGAAGCGTGGAGGTACAGAGGGATCTTGGGGTCCACGTACATAGATCCCTCCAGGCGGAATACTTTCCATCCACTACCACTTGCTGTCTTCTTTCATGTCATCAGCAAAGTTGTAGATGGAGTTGGAGCCGGATTTTGCCATTATACTTCAGGAGGGAAAATATTTGTTCACACACATAGATGGAGCCAAACAAAACACCTTGCAGATATTTGGGATCTTCGTTCCATTCAAGGAAACATAAAACTTGCCTAGTATTTTGAACTGTATTTTTCCTTGAAGGTGGAATCACATTGGAGATCAAAGAGCTCAAGTTGTAATTCTTGAAGGAGTTTATCATAGTCAAATAACAGAATGCTTGACGCCAGCTCCAGTGTCCTCTCTATTATCCCAAAGTCAGAGGATTGACAAGAAGGTGCTCTGTGCAAGTCTCTCAAAATGCTGCTGCACATCTCGGTCTTTATGGTGGCACTTCCAAGAATTTCAGCTTTGGAAAGTGGGCAAACTATTTGCTCTTCATTTGTTTTGAAAACAAGTTTAACTTGACTGTGAAAGCTTCCACAGTGGAATACGACTTGTGCACAAAGTCTTTCTTGCCTTGCCCCTTCTGTGCAAAGGTATTCACACCAATAGCAAGGCCACACATCCTGTTGGAATTCCTCAATTCATAGAAATAATTTTCTTTCCTCTGCAGGGGCCGGTGTCGACTCGATGGGCCGAATGGCCTCCTTCTGCACTATAAATTCTATGATTCTATGCATCTCCAGAAATCTTCAAATTTCATCCCTAACCTCCCACACTCACTGGAATACAGTTGCCGCCAGCAGACAAGGAATGATAATACAAGTCCTGGTGTTCGGCCTCAGGGTCGTTGAGAAGGGAAATGAATTGCTGATGATTGATGTACCAGTCCCACGTTGCTGATGAATCATGGCCATGAATCACTATCAATTAGACTACAATAGACCCAGGCATAAGGGGAGTGTTTAAAACTGCCACTTCAAGACCTTTGGAAACTATTGGTCCAAAATCACCTGTTCCTCCAAAGCATGCTACACTTAGCTTCTGCATAAACCTGAACGTTTCACTCTTCCTCCTCCAAGCCTGTGGCAGTGCTTTCTTTCTGAATCTGTGACTTTGTACAATAGATTGTGGCTTATGTTGTTTCTGGGGTCTTATATCTTTCTACCTTTAGAGGGTGGTAAAAGCAATCATCAATTTCAAAAGGAAATTGGATATGGACTTGATAAGGAAAGATTTGCAGGGCTATGGGAAGAGCAAGGAAGTGGGGTTAATCAAACAGCTCAATCAAACCCTCTCCTGTGGCATGTCCAGTGGTGAAAGCATCCTCTTTATTGTATGTCATTAAATATCACCACTCAACAGCCAACCCTCACTCCCTAATCTACTTTTTTCACAACTTATTTCATCCTCTGCAACTTTGGACAAAGTTACCGCCAGAAACTTGGTGATGTATTGAAAGAGTTGATTAATCGGCGACAGATTGAGAACATAGAAATGGCAATTCAGCCCTGGCTGCCCACTGAACAAATGTTCAGACCAATGAGAGACAGCATCTCCTGACCCTGATCAAAAATCATTGCCCAAGAGCTGCTATTACAGAGATCACTTTTCAACCTGGTGCTCTGGTTTCCTCCCACAAGTCCTGAAAGACGTGCTTGTTAGGTGAATCGGACATTCTGAATTCTCCCTCTTTTACCCGAACAGGCGCCGGAGTGTGGCGACTAGGGGCTTTCACAGTAACTTCATTACAGTGTTAATGTAAGCCTACTTGTGACACTAATGAAGATTATTATAAAATAAAACATGGCTACAATTCAGTTTGGAAAGCACGTTGCAAGGACTGCATTGTGCTTCTAAAGTCTGTTTTCCCTTGTTAATGTTTATGGATAGGAGCTTACAAAACCATTTTACAAATTCTTTAAGTGATTGCAAAACAGTTGAACAGAATTTTAATGTTCAAACTGCTCACTGGCCAATTGTCCCCTTAGCTCAGGTGCATTCAGGCCAATTGTGTCGAGGCTGAGATCAGCTCGGCAGGAACTGGGCAGGGAGCCTGGGATCTCCGGCCTGTGCAGGGAGCCTGGGATGTCTGGCCTGTGCAGGGAGCCTGGGATCTCTGGCCTGTGCAGGGAGCCTGGGATCTCTGGCCTGTGAAGGGAGCCTGGGATCTCTGGCCTGTGCAGGGAGCCTGGGATCTCTGGCCTGTGCAGGGAGCCTGGGATCTCTGGCCTGTGCAGGGAGCCTGGGATCTCTGGCCTGTGCAGGGAGCCTGGGATCTCTGGCCTGTGCAGGGAGCCTGGGATCTCTGGCCTGTGCAGGGAGCCTGGGATCTCTGGCCTGTGAAGGGAGCCTGGGATCTCTGGCCTGTGCAGGGAGTCTGGGATCTCTGGCCTGTGCAGGGAGCCAGGGATCCCTGGCCTGTGCAGGGAGCCTGGGATCTCTGGCCTGTGCAGGGAGCCTGGGATCTCTGGCCTGTGCAGGGAGTCTGGGATCTCTGGCCTGTGCAGGGAGCCTGGGATCTCTGGCCTGTGCAGGGAGCCAGGGATCCCTGGCCTGTGTGGCTCAGTGCTCCACACTATTCTCAAATAAAATGGAAAGTGTCTAAAATACTTGAGAACGGACTTCTTCACAGATTCTGGTTTTAAGTACAGTCCAAACAATATCATGCGTGCAAGAGTCAAGAGAGGAAGCTCCTTACCTTTGTCTCTTTTGAATCAGAGTTGAACTTGGTGTAGTCTTCGTCAGCCTCCACTAGTTTGCCGGACAGTTTTCTTTTCTGTAATGGCAGTTTATGAAGGTTTTGTTGAACTAAGTTATGCAACACTGACAGGATGCATGCTTCATTGCAGGAAAAGAAAAGCCCTTTGCCAAAATAAACCCTCTAAAATACGCAATGGACGCAGGATCTCTACCAAGTGTTGAATTCGGACAATTCATGCACAAGTAAAATGAATTTCATGCAGATCTTCGTGCAAAGGTTCCAGTGAGCTGAACTAAACCAGCAATAACTGAGCACAATGAGCATTTTTTCTTACTGTGGAAACTACTTTTTCCCACTAAATATTCAAATTGCTTTACACAAAGTCATAGAATTAGGAATAGTTCTTGAGCATGCAAGTTCTTGAGCAGGATATACAGCAGTATATTTTAACAGGGTCCGTGTTATTATTGCTTCTGATAACCAGAAATTCCTCATTTACTTACCTTGGGATACCTTTTGTACTAACGTTAATGAAAAAAGTTTTGCCGACAGAGAGGGGAACAACCCCTCATTAAACTTAGCACAGGGCACATACCCTTTAATAGGGCTCTCACAAGCAAGTGAAATAATAGAACACAACCATACCACTTCATGGCCCTCTTCTGATACACGTTAATTGACCCCCAGTTTGGCTTCACTTGCATTGTGGGGTAGATTCAGAACTAATGGAAAAACCTGTCTTTACTTGTTCAGAAGTCACGATCATGGTGAGTGAGAGAATGAGCGAATAGGTGTGTGTGCGCGTGTGTGTGGAAGTGTACTTGTGTCATGACTGGCAGTAAAGCCATTCCCTAATGAAGACCGATAAGTAGCGACAATGGTGAACGTTCATGCTGGACCGAGACAGCAGAGTTAGCCTCTCACATTGCTAACTGTTGTCTAGATTAGCTGCCACAGACACATCTGAGTCGCAGAACCCAGTGTGGGGAGGGTAGTAGTTGTACTGTCACCAGGACCTTTATGTTACAAGGTTTTTGTTATATTATTTGTTTCCTTGGGAAGCTGGCAATGCTAGTGAGGCACTTCTTGCCCCTCCCTCATTACTCTGAACTTATTAGGCACATAGAAAGAACCAGAGACTTGGTAGATTTGGCAAGTTTCCATCACTGGAGAATATCAGAGTTCCAGTTAGGTTTTGATCACAGTCCGGTAGCAGCTACTCGCATGGAAATGATCAGATTTATTACATTCAGGTGCTCCAATGCTATGATTACCAGCTGGATATATAAAAAGGGACACAGAATGCTTAATGTACTTGTTAAGAAAATCTGTACACGGGAGTCACATACATACATATAAATGAGAAACCAATCTGAGGGCAGAATGTTACTTGGGGACCAAAACTGGCGACTGACCCTCAGTTAATGCCACACTCCAGGCGACTGACCCTCAGTTAATGCCACACTCCAGGCTACTGACCCTCGGTCAATGCCACACTCCAGGCGACTGACCCTCGCCAACGCCACATCCCATGGCGACTGACCCTCGGTCAACACCACACCCCATGGCGACTGACCCTCGCCAACGCCACATCCCATGGCGACTGACCCTCGCCAACGCCACATCCCATGCCGACTGACCCTCAGTTAATGCAACACTCCAGGCGACTGACCCTCGGTCAATGCCACACCCCATGGCGACTGACCCTCGTCAACACCACACCCCATGGCGACTGACCCTCGTCAACGCCACATCCCATGGCGACTGCTCTCGGTCAACGCCACACCCCATGGCGACTGACCCTCGTCAACGCCACGTCCCATGGTGACTGACCCTCGTCAACGCCACATCCCATGGCGACTGACCCTCGCCAACGACACACCCCATGGCTACTGCTCTCGGTCAACACCACACCCCATGGCTACTGCTCTCGGTCAACACCACACCCCATGGCGACTGACCCTCGTCAACACCACACTCCATGGCTACTGCTCTCAGTCAACGCCACACCCCATGGCGACT
This sequence comes from Scyliorhinus torazame, assembly GCF_047496885.1. Taxonomy (NCBI): domain Eukaryota; kingdom Metazoa; phylum Chordata; class Chondrichthyes; order Carcharhiniformes; family Scyliorhinidae; genus Scyliorhinus; species Scyliorhinus torazame. The sequence continues at coordinate 134,142,873 of NC_092714.1, forward strand.
GACCCTCACCAACGCCACACCCCATGGCGACTGACCCTCACCAACGCCACACCCCATGGCGACTGACCCTCGCCAACGCCACACCCCTTGGCGACTGACCCTCACCAATGCCACATCCCATGGCGACTTCTCTCGGTCAACACCACACCCCATGGAGACCGACCCTCGGCACACCACCCCATAGGTTCACCCTGATGCCAAAATATCCTTTAGGATTGCCGCTGGGAGTTGGTCAACCTGAGACAACGCAGTGCTCGAGAAGTAATGAGCCTCAGACAGTGCAGCATCCACAAGTACTGAACCTCAGTGTCATGTTCAGTGTATTATGAACTTGCGTCAATATTTTATAGTTTTAAAAACCACAAAAGGGTACAAAAAGATGGCTTATGATCACCTAACCTATCTCATGCATTGAAACTCTCCATTGTCTCAAGTGGGAGCAATAGGAGTTCTCCAGGCAGATGTTGGCTCAATGCCTTTTCCTGAAACTAATACAAAAGGGTAATTTCAAATTGAATGTACCTAATAAAATACAAATACACTGCTGTTTTAAACTCTCAAGGTGTGAAAGCCAACACACAGGATATATAATTGACTGGCCACCCACCTTATTTGGAAAAGGACTTTGGACTTGTAACAGGTCAGGTGGATGAGTCAGCCAAATTTGTTGCCCACCTTTAAAACAGCAAGAATCAGCTCTGCAGAGGCAAAGACACCTTCGGGATGCCGTGAACCAACCTGGAGTCAACTGATCAGCCAAGGTAATGAACATCAATGACTTGAAAGTGAGAGAAGGGCCCCCCCCCCCCCCCCAACCTATTACAATTTCAAGTTCACCTGGGTATCACCCTTCTGGATATTCAACTACAAGAAGCCTTGCAGCTTATTAGGAAACCTCTCCTTACAAGACCTTCACTTCAGCTAAAAGCATCAACTCATTCTAGAAACTACAGACCTGCCACAAAAGAGATCCTGAGATAAACATACTTTGTAATCTTATTATTTTTCAACTTGATTTGGATCAAGTTTTTATGTGAGTAACAGTGTGTGCTGTCGATTGAATCTTTAAAAATCAGAGGGCGGGATAATAAACAACCTTCTTTATTTCTTAAAGCTCACAAAAAAGCTGGCTGCTGGAATAATTTAAATTGGAACAATTACTCTGAGTAGGAGAATACATCTTAAATACAAAAATCTTTGATCATGAACAGTAAGAAAACACATTAAAAAACTCTTGTCTGTGACACTCAAACAGATCAGCACTCTGCGAGCACAGACCCTTGGGGGGGGGGGGGGGGGGGGGTGCAGCATCCACAAGTACAGACCCTGGGGTGGTGCAGCATTCCACGAGTATGCAGACCCTCGGCTGTTGCAGCGTTCTACGGCACAGACCATCGGGCCGTGCAGCGCTCCGCGGGTGCAGAACCTCGGTGGGTGGTGGGCGATTTGAGAATACAGATTCCCGGATGGTACTGCATCCACAAGTACAGACCCTCGGGAGGTGCATTATTCCATGAGTACAGATCCCAGGCTGGTGCAGAGTTCCATGGGTATAGGCCCTCGTGCGGTGCAGCGTTCCGTGGTTACTGACCAGGAATTGAATTTTTTAACTCCTCCAAAACTTTAATTTCTCTGAGAGCTTCATAAGTTTGGTCTATTTTCAAAGCCCTTATCTACCTATCAAAATTACTCTGTTTGAGCCTTTCAAACCCCATGTATGTTTGACCAAATTCTTTCCTTAAATTTCTAAACCTTTGTCTGTAAGCTTCAGGCACTAGCTCATATGCACTGAAGGTGGATTTCTTCACCTCCTCATACGTTCCAGATACCTCCTCCGGTAGTGATGCAAACACTTCACTGGCTCTACCTACCAGCTTTGTTTGAATCAGTAACACCCACATGTCCTGTGGCCATTTCATTTGTTTAGCTACCTTCTCAAATGAAATGAAAAAGACTTCCACTTCCTTCTCGTCAAACCTTGGCAATGCTTGGACATATTTAAATAGATGCCCACCAAGGCTTCGACTATGACGCTGTTTCTCACTATCCTCATCACTATCATCCAACTGTCCGTTTCCCTTTATGTCTGCCAATTTCAACTGATTGTCATGTTTCATGGCCATTTTCTGAAGTTCAAACTCCCTCTCTTTATCTTTTTCCCTGATCTGTATCTCCCTTTCTTTTTCTTTTTTTTCTCCTTTCTTCTCTCTCTTTTTCTTTTTCCTCTCTCTCTCTCTTTCTCCTCTCGCTCTCTTTCTTTTTCCTCTCTCTCACTCTCGTATGCCAGCCGCTTTAATTCTTTCTGATGTTCCATTTGTTTAATTTGCAACTGAATTTTTGCCATTTCCAATGAGTCAAACTCTATCTCAGGTAACTTTAAATGCTTAACCACTGCCATAATTACCTCATCTTTTCGCATTTTGTCAGGTAATGTTAACTGCAATGTTCTTGCCAAATCTAACAGTCTGTTTTAGTTTCTGTCCGTAAAGTACTAGGTGTGACATTCACCACCCCCAAAAACTTCTGAGCCTCTGAAAGAGCCATTGTTCACAACACTTTCCCCACTTAAACTAAAATACCACACCAGAAAAGCAACAATCCTTCACTGTCTTTAAGTTCACAAAGGCCAATCCAATAGATAGACTTTTATCCCCCTCGAGCACCCAATGTTATGGGGGAGGCGTTTTCAGAACCCCAAAATGTATCATGGAGTTCAACCAACCTCTCCCTTTAATGGATTTGTTGCTTTTCCTAGCACACGGCTTTTTCCCTAGGTGTGGAATTACAATTATGGACACGTGGGTTTTTAAACACAAATCACTGTGTATTCCATGAACTCAACTTAACATCTTAAATAAACATTGGATCTCTTAACATCCCTTACTTCAAAGATAACTCAGAAAATATTACAACAGTAAATAACTCCTTAAAATGTTCCTTCAATCTTCCAAGAGACTTAACACCTTTAAACAGTATCACATCAGATTAAAGGATATATATATTTTCTGTAGAATGGCAGAGATATATTAGCTTGGTTGATTTCAGCTCCAGCACCTTGCTTTCTTCTTGCAGCTCTCTGGAAACCCACAGACACACACCCACAGCTTTTTAAAACTGAAACTAAAAACCTGCAAAATGGCTGACCTGAGCTGAGCTCCACCCACTCTATGACATCACTGTTTTCTTAAAGGTACATTGCTTAAACATACAGTTCTTAAAGGCACTCTCGCATGACAGTGTAGTGAAGCATTCTGAGAGTACAGACCCTCGACAGTGACGCATTGTGAGAGTACAGACCCTCGGCAGTGAAGCATTCGGAGAATACAGGCCCTCGAATGGTGAAGCGTTCTGAGTACAGACCCTCGAGTGGTGAAGCGTTCTGAGAGTACAGATCCTCGGCAGTGAAGCATTCTGAGAGCACAGACCCTCGTGTGGTGAAGCTTTCTGAGTACAGCCCCTCGTGTGGTGAAGCGTTCTGAGTACAGCCCCTCATGTGGTGAAGCATTCGGAGAATACAAACTCTCGTGTGGTGAAGCGTTCTGAGTACAGACCCTCGAGTGGTGAAGGGTTCTGAGAGTACAGCCCCTCGAGTGGTGAAGCGTTCGGAGAGTACAGACCCTCGAGTGGTGAAGCGTTCTGAGAGTACAGACCCTCGAGTGGTGAAGCGTGCTGAGTACAGACCCTCGTGTGGTGAAGCGTTCGGAGAGTACAGACCCTCGTGTGGTGAAGCGTTCGGAGAGTACAGACCCTCGTGTGGGGAAGCGTTCTGAGTACAGACCCTCGTGTGGTGAAGCGATCTGAGAATACAGACCCTCGAGTGGTGAAGCGTTCTGAGAGTACAGACCCTCGTGTGGGAAAGCGTTCTGAGAATACAGACCCTCGTGTGGTGAAGCGATCTGAGAATACAGCCCCTCGAGTGGTGAAGCGTTCGGAGAGTACAGACCCTCGAGTGGTGAAGCATTCTGAGAGTACAGACCCTCGTGTGGTGAAGCGATCTGAGAATACAGCCCCTCGAGTGGTGAATCGTTCTGAGAATACAGCCCCTCGAGTGGTGAAGCGTTCTGAGAATACAGCCCCTCGAGTGGTAAAGCGTTCTGAGAATACAGACCCTCGTGTGGTGAAGCGTTCGGAGAGTACAGCCCCTCGAGTGGTGAAGCGTTCTGAGAGTACAGACCCTCGAGTGGTGAAACGTTCTGAGTACAGACCCTCGAGTGGTGAAGCGTTCCGAGTACAGATCCTCGAGTGGTGAAGCGTTCGGAGTACAGCCCCTCGAGTGGTGAAACGTTCTGAGAGTACAGACCCTCGAGTGGTGAAACGTTCTGAGTACAGACCCTCGAGTGGTGAAGCGTTCTGAGTACAGATCCTCGAGTGGTGAAACGTTCTGAGTACAGACCCTCGAGTGGTGAAGCGTTCTGAGTACAGCCCCTCGTGTGGTGAAGCGTTCAGAGAATACAGACCCTCGTGTGGTGAAGCGATCTGAGAATACAGCCCCTCGTGTGGTGAGGCGTTCGGAGAGTACAGACCCTCGAGTGGTGCAGCGTTCTGAGAATACAGACCCTCGAGTGGTGCAGCGTTCTGAGAATACAGACCCTCGAGTGGTGCAGCGTTCTGAGAATACAGACCCTCGTGTGGTGAAGCGTTCTGAGTACAGCCCCTCGTTTGGTGAAGCGTTCTGAGTACAGCCCCTCGAGTGGTGAAGCGTTCTTAGAATACAGACCCTCGTGTGGTGAAGCATTCTGAGAGTACAGACCCTCGAGTGGTGAAGCGTTCTGAGAGTACAGACCCTCGTGTGGTGAAGTGTTCTGAGTACAGACCCTCGTGTGGTGCAGCGTTCTGAGAATACAGACCCTCGAGTGGTGCAGCGTTCTGAGAATACAGACCCTCGAGTGGTGCAGCGTTCTGAGAATACAGACCCTCGAGTGGTGAAGCGTTCTGAGAGTACAGACCCTCGAGTGCGAAGCATTCTGAGAATACAGACCCTCGAGTGGTGAAGCGTTCTGAGAATACAGACCCTCGAGTGGTGCAGCGTTCTGAGAATACAGACCCTCGAGTGGTGCAGCGTTCTGAGAATACAGACCCTCGAGTGGTGAAGCGTTCTGAGAATACAGACCCTCGAGTGGTGCAGCGTTCTGAGACTACAGACCCTGGAGTGGTGCAGCGTTCTGAGAATACAGACCCTCGAGTGGTGAAGCGTTCTGAGAGTACAGACCCTCGAGTGGTGCAGCGTTCTGAGACTACAGACCCTCGAGTGGTGCAGCGTTCTGAGAATACAGACCCTCGAGTGGTGAAGCGTTCTGAGAGTACAGACCCTCGTGTGGTGAAGTGTTCTGAGTACAGCCCCTCGAGTGGTGAAGCGTTCTGAGAATACAGACCCTCGAGTGGTGCAGCGTTCGGAGAGTACAGACCCTCGAGTGTGAAGCATTCTGAGAATACAGACCCTCGAGTGGTGAAGCGTTCTGAGAATACAGACCCTCGAGTGGTGCAGCGTTCTGAGACTACAGACCCTCGAGTGGTGCAGCGTTCTGAGAATACAGACCCTCGAGTGGTGAAGCGTTCTGAGAGTACAGACCCTCGAGTGGTGCAGCGTTCTGAGACTACAGACCCTCGAGTGGTGCAGTGTTCTGAGAATACAGACCCTCGAGTGGTGAAGCGTTCTGAGAGTACAGACCCTCGTGTGGTGCAGCGTTCTGAGAATACAGACCCTCGAGTGGTGCAGCGTTCTGCGATTACAGACCCTCGAGTGTGAAGCATTCTGAGAATACAGACCCTCGAGTGGTGCAGCGTTCTGAGTACAGACCCTCGAGTGGTGAAGCGTTCTGAGAATACAGACCCTCGAGTGGTGAAGCATTCTGAGAATACAGACCCTCGTGTGGTGCAGCGTTCTAAGACTACAGACCCTCGAGTGGTGAAGTGTTCTGAGAATACAGACCCTCGTGTGGTGCAGCGTTCTGAGAATACAGACCCTCGAGTGGTGCAGCGTTCTGCGATTACAGACCCTCGAGTGTGAAGCATTCTGAGAATACAGACCCTCGAGTGGTGAAGCGTTCTGAGAATACAGACCCTCGAGTGGTGAAGCATTCTGAGAATACAGACCCTCGTGTGGTGCAGCGTTCTGAGAGTACAGACCCTCGAGTGGTGAAGCGTTCGGAGAGTACAGACCCTCGAGTGGTGAAGTGTTCTGAGAATACAGACCCTCGAGTGGTGAAGTGTTCTGAGAGTACAGACCCTCGAGTGGTGAAGCGTTCTAAGACTACAGACCATCGAGCGGTGAAGCGTTCGGAGAGTACAGCCCCTCGAGTGGTGAAGCGTTCTGAGAATACAGCCCCTCGAGTGGTGCAGCGTTCTGAGAATACAGCCCCTCGAGTGGTGAAGCGTTCTGAGAGTACAGACCCTCGAGTGGTGCAGCGTTCTGAGAGTACAGACCCTCGAGTGTGAAGCGTTCTGAGAGTACAGACCCTCGAGTGGTGAAGCGTTCGGAGAGTACAGACCCTCGAGTGGTGAAGCGTTCGGAGAGTACAGACCCTCGAGTGGTGAAGCGTTCGGAGAGTACAGCCCCTCGAGTGGTGAAGCGTTCGGAGAGTACAGCCCCTCGAGTGGTGAAGCGTTCGGAGAGTACAGCCCCTCGAGTGGTGAAGCGTTCGGAGAGTACAGACCCTCGAGTGGTGAAGTGTTCTGAGAATACAGACCCTCGAGTGGTGAAGCGTTCGGAGAGTACAGACCCTCGAGTGGTGAAGTGTTCTGAGAATACAGACCCTCGAGTGGTGAAGCGTTCTGAGAATACAGACCCTCGAGTGGTGCAGCGTTCTGAGTACAGCCCCTCGAGTGGTGAAGCGTTCGGAGAGTACAGACCCTCGAGTGGTGAAGTGTTCTGAGAATACTGACCCTCGAGTGGTGAAGCGTTCTGAGAATACAGACCATCGAGCGGTGAAGCATTCTGAGAATACAGACCCTCGTGTGGTGCAGCGTTCTGAGAGTACAGACCCTCGAATGGTGAAGCGTTCGGAGAGTACAGACCCTCGAGTGGTGAAGTGTTCTGAGAATACAGACCCTCGAGTGGTGAAGTGTTCTGAGAGTACAGACCCTCGAGTGGTGAAGCGTTCTAAGACTACAGACCATCGAGCGGTGAAGCGTTCGGAGAGTACAGCCCCTCGAGTGGTGAAGCGTTCTGAGAATACAGCCCCTCGAGTGGTGCAGCGTTCTGAGAATACAGCCCCTCGAGTGGTGAAGCGTTCTGAGAGTACAGACCCTCGAGTGGTGCAGCGTTCTGAGAGTACAGACCCTCGAGTGTGAAGCGTTCTGAGAGTACAGACCCTCGAGTGGTGAAGCGTTCGGAGAGTACAGACCCTCGAGTGGTGAAGCGTTCGGAGAGTACAGACCCTCGAGTGGTGAAGCGTTCGGAGAGTACAGCCCCTCGAGTGGTGAAGCGTTCGGAGAGTACAGCCCCTCGAGTGGTGAAGCGTTCGGAGAGTACAGCCCCTCGAGTGGTGAAGCGTTCGGAGAGTACAGACCCTCGAGTGGTGAAGTGTTCTGAGAATACAGACCCTCGAGTGGTGAAGCGTTCTGAGAATACAGACCCTCGAGTGGTGCAGCGTTCTGAGTACAGCCCCTCGAGTGGTGAAGCGTTCGGAGAGTACAGACCCTCGAGTGGTGAAGTGTTCTGAGAATACAGACCCTCGAGTGGTGAAGCATTCTAAGACTACAGACCCTCGAGTGGTGAAGCGTTCTGAGAATACAGACCATCGAGCGGTGAAGCGTTCGGAGAGTACAGACCCTCGAGTGGTGAAGTGTTCGGAGAGTACAGACCCTCGAGTGGTGCAGCGTTCTGAGAATACAGACCCTCGAGTGGTGCAGCGTTCTGCGAATACAGACCCTCGAGTGTGAAGCATTCTGAGAGTACAGACCCTCGAGTGGTGAAGCGTTCTGAGAATACAGTCCCTCGAGTGGTGCAGCGTTCTGAGACTACAGACCCTCGAGTGGTGAAGCGTTCTGAGAATACAGACCCTCGAGTGGTGCAGCGTTCTGAGACTACAGACCCTCGAGTGGTGAAGCGTTCTGAGAATACAGACCCTCGAGTGGTGAAGCGTTCTGAGAATACAGACCCTCGTGTGGTGCAGCGTTCTGAGAATACAGACCCTCGAGTGGTTCAGCGTTCTGAGACTACAGACCCTCGAGTGGTGAAACGTTCTGAGAATACAGACCCTCGAGTGGTGAAGCGTTCTGAGAATACAGACCCTCGTGTGGTGCAGCGTTCTGAGAATACAGACCCTCGAGTGGTTCAGCGTTCTGAGAATACAGACCCTCACTGTAATGGCTCCTCTTTCATTGCAATATCAGCCTGGAATATGCCTACATTAAGTCCAGGAGTGGGGGATGAAATCCCAGTCTTCAGACTCCGTTACAAGGATGTAAATACGTATCATTACACAATGTATCTGAAGTGAAAAAGCAGACTTTACCGAATGGCTATTCTGCTGGCTCAATTTCTAAAAATGTCTTTATGGGAATGTTTAAAAAGATTGGCATGTTCTATTGTTTCTGCCAAAACATTTTAAAATATGAAATCTTATTTTATACATTACATTCATCCCTCTCGAACTGCTTCAGTAATAAATTTTAGATGTACTTATGCCAGTAATATCATGCTACTACTTTTTAAAGGTTTCTATAAAATGCCTTGCAGCAAATCATGACCAATACGATAGAAACAGACCTTTGATGGTGGCTCGCTCACTGCCGTTTTTGTCGAAAAAGCTGGTAACCTAACAAACGGAAATATAAATATTAGTACGAAATGAGAAACTCCAGATGTTGTAAATATTAGTACCATGAGTAGGACCGTGGTTGTAAGATGACTCTGCAGTTTTGTTAAATGTCACATCCTCCATGGCCTCAGGATGTCCCAAAGACCCTCACAGCAAATCAAATATAACCTATATGTTGTTGACCTTGTACAGAATGAGTATTCTCAGAATGAGTATTCTCAGAATGCTTCACACAACAAGCTCCCATAAACAGCAAAGGAATAAATGATGCAATGATGTGTTTTAATGATGGTAAAGGATAAACATTGGTCAGAAACACCAGAATAACGCCCCTATGCTTCTTAGAGTAGTGCCAGAGTATCTCTTACATGCGACTGTGAGGGCCCACTGAGGTGTCAACTGCACTCGAACCGAGGTGAGGGCTTGAACCCACAAACTCTGACTGAAGCAAGTGTCTGATTGAAGAGTAAGGACTCTATTTAGTCTTCAGGACTATCTCAGTTAAGGATTCACAACATCAAGTCCCCCTAATTTGGGTGGGGTCACTTCCGGCGGTCAAGGAGTAGTGGAGTGAAGGGGCCTAGACTTCGTCCAAACGGCAGAGAAAGTGAGACGGGCGCATCAGAGACGCCCAACCCATTGAGTCATCAGGAGAATTGGGGCAGAAGCTCCACGGGTGACCAGAGAAAGCAGTGGAGTGCCATTAGAACCTGGTTCTGCCACATCTTGTCCAATTTTGCCAGAATTTGTCCAAATTTCAGTCCCCATGTTACAGTTTAACGTCCTAGAATGCCAATCATAGATTCTGTGTTTATCTGGCTCACTCCCAGTCTCGGTCTCATTCACTCACCCCACACATCAACATGCACTCTCACCCCACACATCAACATGCACTCTCACCCCACACATCAACATGCACTCTCACCCCACACATCAACATGCACTCTCACCCCACACATCAACATGCACTCTCACCCCACACATCAACATGCACTCTCACCCATCCTCACAGTGGATGAGTGCAAGTGGAGTGGGCACCTTGAGCCTGGGAGTGAGCTGGGCACACGTACACTCTCACCCTCTAATAGTTGTCTTTATTTATTTATTACTCATTGCTATGACTCTCTTTTGCTCGGAAAGTTGATTCTTTTCATATGTCAGCTGTTTTTTTAAAAAAAACATCTTTCCAAAGTTCACTCATTGCCACCCCCGCCGCCGCCCAGATTGAGAATGATTGAAATGTGCACCCCCCGCCCCAATGCGAAAAGGTTGGATATAGGGGATAGACAGGAAATTAGAGCAGAGGCCACATGATTTTAGTAAATGGTGCCACAAGCTCAAGGGAGTCAAAGGGATTACTCCTGCTCCTAAGATGAATGTTCCTATGCACTTATCAAATTAATACCTGTTTTTTGTCAAGTGAAGGAATGCTACTGTTCATTCAAAACTTGGCAGTAAATAATTTCTAACTTTACTCTTCGATACTTACTCCAAGTATTTAAGGAATTCCACACTTAGATCAACAGGAACATATTCCGATAGCAAACCATGAGCATAACGTAGATAATCCTCTGAAGAAAACAAAATTATAAAAAAAAATTTTTTTAATTGGTGCACAACACAAGGATCAGTAGCACGGGCAAATTACAGGTAAGTAATTAATTTATTGGTTAGTATATTCAATAGTTGTCAGTGCTTTTTTCCTTTGGTTACATTTTCAGCATTAACCGAACAGTTAAACAACCTTAATGTGAAAGATTTAAAAAGATTAAATATGACTGTCAGCCGGCATGGAAGGACAGTTGGAACCGTGGAGATTTTTCCATCTACGGGGGAGGGAGTATTCTTTCTTTTCGCCGGTGCATAATGTGTTTTCAAGGATCAACTTCTTTATTATGGCAAAGTCGTTGTTGTCGGGCTGAGGAAAGTGGAATATCCGGCGATTGTTACCCCGGACCGCATTTGGTAGATGTGATCCTGGAGAAGGGGCTGGCACAGAGGCCAGTGTGGAGGGTGGATGTGGGGCTGTTGGCGTATCAGAATTTTGGTGCAAAGATTGGGAAGATGATTGATAACCATGTGGGGTTTAGCAGGAATTGGGACGGTCTCGCCGTCAATGGTCTGGGAGGTGCTGACTGCGGTAGTGAGGGGCGAGATCATCTCATTTAAGGCTCAGGTGGACATGGAGGCAAGAGAGGAGCGGCAGCGGCTGGTGGACGAAATTCTGGAGGTGGATGGGAAACATGCTGAGGATCCACTCAAACTCCTGGTGAGGAGGAAGGAATTGCAGGCACGGTTTGACCTTCTGTCCACAGGGAAGGCAATTCGGTGGGCAACAGGGTAGTGTGTGAATATGGGGAGAAAGCCAGTCATTTGCTGGTGGGCCCGCACCGCCGGTAGGTGGCTGCACGAGAGATTGTTTGGGTCCGGGATGGGGCAGGGGAGTTGGTGCCGGAGCAAGTGAACAAGACATTTGAGGAGTTCTATAAAAAGTTGTATAGATCGGAGCCCCCCCGAGGACGAGTCGGATATGAGGGATTTTTTGGGGGGGTTGGAGTGTCCTAGGGTAGTGGAGGAAGAGAGAGCAGGGCTGGAAGGGCCGATGGAGAAGGAGGAGGTTCGGGCAGCGATTGGGAAGATGCAAATGGGCAAGGCACCGACCGGGTTTTTGGCTAGACTGGCATATTGAATGGTGGAGCAGGCTCGAGGAGTGGAGTTGCCTACTCCTGCTCCTAGTTCTTATTACGTACCGTCACCATACAGACTGCAGCGGTTCAAGATGATTCAACATCACCTTTGCAAGGGCAATTAGGGACAGCCAATAACTCCAGTCTTGCCAGCACAGCCACCTGGCTGCCTTAAAGATCGTGTGCACAAGTTAGCCTCTCTAAGTTACCGAGCGTTTACGGCTATACAAAAAATTTTTAATGGGCTGCGTACTTAAACAAATCACCCTCTTACTCACAAAAATAAATTTGACACTACATTGCTCGTCAGTGGCACCCACTTCCTACGAACAAATAAAAGATTGAATTTTTGAAAAAAATCTAAAATTCTGAGTATGCCATGGAAACACAATAAAGGGAGAAAGAAGGAGCCAGAAAGATACCCGTGAGAAAATGTTGAAAAACTTTAATAACATTATTCACATGCTGCTGACTTTATTTTTAACTTGTTTCTAAAGATACTGAATCAGCCCTGTTGGTCTCTTGACATGATCCTGACTTTTGCATTCCAGTTGTCTGCGCCCGAGTTAACTTGAGAGTCTTCCAGTTTAAAAAAAATGTCTCCATCCATGCCTACTTTCAAACTCAAATGAATGCCTGAATCACCCAGAATCACCCAATATCCATGCATCAAGACAAATAACCACTCTATAACTGGATATCAACACAACCCAGCCCCTCATTTTAGCGCAATCATCAAATGAGGTTTTCCTCGTACAGTAAATCTCTTAATCAAGAAACATGGGTCCAAAGTGGGCAAACAAAAAGTAACCAAACATATTTGACTTCATGCGATTTCCCACTGCATATTCAAAGACTTCATTTGGGTTTGAATGTAAACATTTGACATTGACAGAGAGCTGGAGGGCTATCAAGTTATCTAGACACCTATGCATTTACAAAGAAGGCGCGTGGGCAAAATTCTCAGCACAAAGTACAGTAATCTTTCATCCCATCCTATTCGCAGCTGATTACTTTCAGTGCTTAGGATCCCATGTCAGACAGAGCCTTGCATGAAGGAAAGGAAAACTGAAAGGTTTACTGTGCAAAACGTTGGGCCGCCTCAGGCATTTTTCTAACCAAGAAGCCCATTTGTCCTCACACTGGAACCTCACGCTGGAATCACCCCCCCCCCCTCCGCCGTGGTAGTAGCCACACTACGGACATGGAACCAGTTCAGGCGTCATTACAAGTATGCCAAGATGCTGGTTTAGCACAGGGCTAAATCGCTGGCTTTGAAAGCAGACCAAGGCAGGCCAGCCTCCCCGAACAGGCACCGGAATGTGGCTACTAGGGGCTTTTCACAGTAACTTCATTTGAAGCCTACTTGCGACAATAAGCGATTTTCATTTCATTTTATTTTTCATGTCCATAGAGGCCTCCATCTGCAACAGTCATAGGTTCACACCGGCAAGAATAGGCACTACTTTTGGGCAGAAGACAGAGGGACAGTGAGATTGAGGTACTTGTACACAGACGATAGACTGGCGAACCTGGGGGAATTCTCAAAGAGACTCCAACTCCCGAAAGGGAATGAGCTCAGGTACCTGGAGCTGCACGACTTTCTCTGCAAGAAGACAAAAACGTTCCCCCAGAGACCTGGACACACGTTTCTGGACACAATGGTGGAGCTGGACTGGTTAGAGGATGACAAATGTGGCGTCATCTACAGACGACTCATGGAAAAGGTTAGGACCCCACTGAACGAGACCAGATGGAAACGGGAGGAGGAACTGTGCATGGAGATAGAGGGATGACTCCGGATCGAGGCGCTGCACAGGATTAACTCCACCTCCTTCTGCGCCAGGCTAAACCTGATGCAGCTCAAGTTGGTGCACAGAGCGCAGCCTAATAGGACATGCATGAGCGGGTTCTTCCCGGAAGTGGAGGATAATTGTGAGCGGTGCCATGGGGGTCCAACCAACCACACCCACATGTTCTGGTCCTGCCTCAGACTCGGAGTTCTGGACGGCCTTTTTTGAGGCCATGTCCAGGGTTGTGGGGGTAGAGATGGAGCCTTACCGATCTGTGGCAGTCTTCGGGATGTCAGAGCATCCAGAGCTCTGGACAAGGAAGGGGGCGAACACCCTGGCCTTCGCCTCACTGATCATCAGGCGGAGACGTCTGTGAGGATGGAAGTCAGCAGCACCACCCAAGGCCTCGTAAAGGCTCTCAGACCTGTCTGAACTAAAAAAAAATTAAATTCTCGAAGGGGATCAGGGGAGAAATTCCGCGATACGTGGAAGTGGTTCACAAACAGGGGTGGGTAGCAAATTCCTATCTCATCGCTCCGTGGCAACTATGGGGCAGAACGAATTCACTCCGTCGCTATCAGCTCAGAATTAGCCTGGCTATTAAGTACACCAAATCTATTCCATTTCACCCAACCATGTTTATCTCCTTAGAGCCCAAGTCTAAAGACTCTAAAATGTTCCCTAGCACAGATGTTAAAGTAACTAGTATGCAATTATTTAGAATTAGCTCGGTCTCCCTTTTTAAAGTAGGTACTATATTCGTCACTCTCCAGTCTTCTGGCACACATCCACACCCAATATATCCCTGACATACAAGATACAAAGCCTCCATTACTTTTCCCCTCACATTCCTTTGGATCCAAAGAAATATCCCTTTTGACTGGCTCTTTTTCTTCCTTTACCCTAACAACTTAGCTAAAACTGTTTTTTAAAAATATTTTTATTACAAAATGTTTTCATTATAACACAATAAAACCAAAACACAGAACAAAAGCAATTCCAAACTTATCTTCCCTCCCAACCCCACCCCCGAAAAGCAAACAAATTGTAACCAGAAACCACACACCCCCTTAACATCTGACGGTGACCAACTCCCTGAAATAGGAAATTAATGGCTGCCATCTCGAGTAGAACCCCTCTGCTGACCCATTTCATGAAGTATTTGATCTTCTCTCTAAGTACAAAAACTCCAAAAGGTCACTCGACCAAGACAAAGCATTAGGTGGAATCGGAGTCCTCCACCCACACCGAACTCAGCTCTGGACTATTAACAAGGCGAAGACGAGGGCATCCGCCTTCACCCCTGCCTGCAGCTCCTGTGTGTTCAAGATCTCCAAAATGGCCACCAGCAGGCAAGGCTCCAGCTCAATCCCAAGAATTCCTGACATGGAGTTGAAGAAGGAGACCCAAAAGCTTACAAGTGTGGGCAGCACGGTAGCACAGTGGGTAACACTGTTGCTTCACAGCTCCAGGGTCCCAGGTTCGATTCCCGGCTTGGGTCACTGTCTGTGCAGAATCTGCACGTTCTCCCCGTGTCTGCGTGGGTTTCCTCCGGGTGCTCCGGTTTCCTCCCACAAGCCCCGAACAACGTGCTTGTTAGGTTACGGTCTCCATATCCTCAGAGTGGCCACTACCAGGAGGCTTGAAGTAAACGTTGCGGGAAAATGGAAGCGGAGCCGTAACTGAGACCCTCAAACTAGTATCCCTCCAAGCACTCACCACCATCCAACCCAAAAAGAATCAAGATCCTTAAGCCATCCATGAACTTTCTCAATGTTCGCAGCCCAAAAGTAAAACAACACATAATAATAATAATAATAGTTTATTGTCACAAGTAGGCTTCAATTAAGTTACTGTGAAAAGCCCCTAATTGCCACATTCCGGCCCCTGTTCGGGGAGGCTGGTACGGGAATTGAATCCGCGCTGCTGCCTTGTTCTGCATTACAAGCCAGCTATTTAGCCCACTGTGCTAAACCAGCCCCCAAGTACTACTGAGTCCGTGGGATCTGTGGGATCTTGCCACCCAAATAAAGGAAGTTATCATTTATTCACCTTCACAAAGAACAATTTGAGGAGGAAAACAGGGAGACACTGAAACAAAAATAAGAATCTTGGGAGGTCATTCATTTTTACTGACTGGACCCTGCCCGCCAAGGACAGAGGGAGGTTTTCCCACTTCTTTCATTCAGACTTAACCCCATTCAGTTGGTCAGTAACCAGAATCAGCTGGTGCGAGCCCAGATCGGGAATAGAAGCCAACAACTTGTTGACGAAAGCTGTATCATCCCAGTCCGCGGAGTGCATACAAATTAATCAGAACCACTGGAGTACCTACCAATGACCCACTAACAATCACATAACTCCCGTTTGGATCCACCAAAATTTTAGCCCCCGATAAAGATACTCTCTTATTCATCAAAGCTGCAACCCCCGGGCCCTACTACCAAATCCCGATGAAATACTTGCCCTACCCAGTCCTTCCGTCACCGTGCCTGATTCTTGATCCGCAATGGGTCTCCTTCAAAAACACATCAATATTCAAACTCTTAAGGTGCACAAACACCGTAGATCTTTCTGCTGGGCCATTCAACCCCCTTACATTCCAGGTGACCAGCCGAACAGAGGGCCGTCTACCCCCCACCTCTGAGTCAGCCATTCCCACCATGTGGGACAGTCCAGCATCTACTCAAAGAGAGTCAATACCAGGCCCACCCAAAATGGCCGCCAAATCTCCCATCAGAACAGAACAAAAAAAATTATAGCCACCGTCAGAGAACTAACCCCCACACACTCTCTACCCGCCTCCCATCAATTCCACACCCAAATAAACCAGCAAACAGCAACAAGGCAAACAAAGCCCCCTATCATCACCCCACCACCTTCCTTAACCCCAAATAAATGAAAACAAAAATCCTAAAGTCATCCTTAAAAACCCCCCCAGTGATGAGCTGCAGTTACCCTCACCACTCTGCTCCCGTTAACTAACTATACAGCTCGCAGGATGGCCCCCGCTCAGAGTAAAAACAAAACAAATAACCATAACATCAGTCCCCCACCCATATCCAACTTTAATAGCTAAAATAAAACAAAGAACAATGCTCCTCCCACAACCTAACTGAAGAAATACCATCTCCAAAGTGCTCAACAGACACCCCAACAAATCCCAAATATCACACGCACATCCCTCAAACAGACATCTCACAACAGACACAGTTCACAGTTAGCTCAACCCCAGTCCATGCATCTGCCAAAGGCCCCTGTCTCCTCTGGTGCATCAAAATAGTAATCTTTCGATTCCTAAGTTACTCGGAGGAGCGCAGGACACACCACATCAAATCGAACATTGTTCCTGTACAACACAACCTTGGCCTTGTTGAATGCTACATTTCTCTTAAGTCAGCTCCACTCCCAAATCCTGGTAGAGCCTAATGGTGTGGCCCTCCCGATGTCCCTTCGCCCACCGCAGGACCCTCTCCTTTTCATGGTAACTTTGAAGAGTGTGGAATTTTGCATTGACTTTATCAGCCAACACCTTTTGAAGCAACTTCTAACTTTCCGTCTAGCAGTCACAGTGTTCAGATTTGATTGCTGAGAATGTTGTTGCTAGCTCCCCGCAACACCCGCCCATCCCAAAACGATGGCCCTGATCTCCATCTAAACCACCCATATTCTCCATCCATACAAACTAGGAGCTGGAGTAGGCCACTCAGACCCTCGAGCCTGCTCTGCCCACCATTCAATTAGGTCATGGCTAATCTCATTGTAACCTCAATCCCGTATTCCTGCCGGCACCCAATAATCTTTCACCAACTGCTGTCTCCTGCCATCATTCGTTATTCTAATTAGCTAAGGTGAACATGATGAAGTTGCAACGCAGCTGATGAAGTCCAGCATTTTCACCAGCCATCCGCACCATTTTAGCAGCTAGCAAAGAATGTAAAGCACTACAATAAAAAGGTTAACATTCACATGCATACATCATGGAAATAGGAGTATCCAGATCACATACCCCAATTGCTCATTGTTTATTTACTGATCAGAAATACAATTAGTTGGATTCCAAATGTGTTAATGCAGTGCCTTATACCTTATTCCACCGAAGAAAGGATTCTGCATATAAATCAATAATTGTGGAATAGCTACTAACCTTCAGTTGCTTGTGTAGCTTGCTTATTTCTAATCAGTGTACTGGACTGCACACCTCCACCGACAGAGAGATTGGTGTTTTTCAGCGCTTTGACAGTCTGCTCAGCCTATTTGGAGCAAGAAACACAATCAATCAAAAAAATCTTGTTGCTCCACAAAGCAAAGCGTGGGCTAACCCAGCAACCAAATACTCAGCAAACCGTGTAAACTCCACAATCACTGCCTCAACAATCATAAGCTCAGGATGTCTCACAAAGTGTTTTACAACCAATGAAGTACTTTTGAAGTGTAATTATTGTTGTAATGTGCAACAGGTGCCATTAAAGAAATGGAGCGGCCATTTTGCACACAAGGTCCCACAGACAGCAATGAGCTAAATGATCAGGTGATTTGTTTTCTTTTTAAGGCATTGACTGAGCGATAAATATTGGTCAAGACATGCAGGAGAACTTCTCAGCTCTTCAAAATAGTGCCATGGGATCTTTTGCAATCCTCTGAGAGAAATAACAGACATGGCCTCATTTGGATGCCTCTTCTGAAAGAGGGCTCTACCAACAGTGTAGCATCCCCTCAGTAATACATCCCCTCAGTATATCACTGGAGTGCCAGCCCAGATTAGGTGCTCAAGTCCCTAGAGTGAGTCTCAAATGCACAATGTTCTGACTCAGAGAGGAGAGTGCTACCACAGAGCCGTGGCTGATACCTGGTTAATTCAAAAATTAGTTTAACTGGAATTCTAACCAGCAGGCTGAAAGATCTAGTAGTACATAAAAGCATTCCCACTGTTTAAACTCTTCCACCTACCACTAATGATATATTAGATCAAAATGATTCACAGCATGTTAACACAATGAAAACAGTGATTCATATTAGCAAGCATGATAATCAAAATGAATCTCAGCAGACTCAGTCGAATGCTATTTAAGAATATACCAACATCATTCCTCCTGTTAAATTCATTTTCAGTTACAAATAAGCACAAATGGCAGCACCATGAATCTTAAAGAGATCACAGAATGCATAGTAAGTTAATATTAAAACAAACCTTTCAAAACAACCATATTTCTACGGTTAGTGTTGTTCAGAGAGTGTGACACCCATGATTCCCAATGGATGAGGATCTATTAGATCTGGTTCTGGAAAATGAAGTGGGCCAAGGGGATCAAGTGTCACCAGGATAAAGTGGTCTTGGTTTTAGGTCAACTATGGAAAAGGACACGGAGCGGGCCAGAGTAAAAATATTTAATTTGCAGGAGGGCCAGTTTCAATGGAGTCAGGATGGATCAGGTGTAGGTAAATCAGAATCAAAGACTAGCAGGTTAAACTGTAACAATGGCCTACCTTTAAAGGAGAGATAGTTCAGGTATTAAGTTAACTCCCACCAGGGGAAAAGATGGGACAACCAAATGCAGAGCTTCCTGAATGATAAAAGAGAGAGAAAGATGAAGCAGAAAAAGGGTGCTTCTGATAGATATCAGGTTGATAATACAATTAGGAACCTAGCTGAATATAAAAGGTTCAGAGGAGAAGTAAAAAAAAGGAAATAAGTGAAGTAAAGAGAGCATGAGAAGAGACTGGCAGCGAAAATAAAGCCATTTACCGCTACTCTGTTTACTGCCAGTCAACCAACTTTGCAGGAACTCACCAAGGCTCCTTAAGCAGCACCTTCCAAACTCATGACAACTACCATCTAGATGGACAAGGGCAGCAGATACATGGGAACCTATCATCTGGAATTTCCCCTCCATCCCAACTTGGAAATAATCGTCATTCCTTCAATGTCGCTGGGTCAAAATCCTGGAACTCTCACCCTAATAGCACAGTGGGTGTACCTACACCATATGGACTGCCGCAGTTCAAGAAAGCAGCGCACCACGGCCTTCACAAGAGCAATTAGTGAGGAGCAACAAATACCGGCCTAGCCAGCAAAGTCCACATCCCGTAATATTTAATAAATTTTAATAAAATCTTCCATTGGTAGAAGGATCGAAAGCCAAAGAAACTGATTTAAGGGGACTAGCAAAAGAACCAACAGTGACATTAAGGAAAAGCTTTTTTTATGTAGCAAGTGGTTATAGAGTCAAAGAATTTACAGTGCAGAAGGAGGCCATTCGGAAAGAGCACCCTGCCCAAGCTCACACCATCACTCTATTCCCGTAACCCCACCCAACCTTTTTTTGGACATTTAAGGGCAATTTAGCATGGCCAATCTACCTAACTTGCACATCTTTGGACTGTGGGAGGAAACCGGAGCATCCGGAGGAAACTCACGCACACAGGGGGAGAACGTGCAGACTCCGCACAGACAGTGACCCAAGCCGGGAATCGAACCTGGGAACCTGGAACTGTGAAGCAACTGTGCTAACCACTATGCTACCGTGCTGCCCACCAATTAGGTTAGGAATGCACAGACTGAACATGTGGTGATGGCAGATTCAATCATGGCTTTCTAAAGGGAATTGGACAATTATCTGACAAATCAATTTGCAGGGTTATTGAGATCGGGCCGGTAAGTGGGACTACCTAATTGTTCTTGCACAAAGCAGGCATGGACACCATGGGATGCACGGCCTCCTTCTGCTCTGCAACCATCGCTTTATTCTATATGCTACAGACCAGTGAAATATACCACTGAAGTCAATGGATTGCAGAATCAGCTGTTTGGTTTGCGCCCCCACCAAAGTTGAAAGTTCCAAGTCTGTGAAAAGTGCTTCCTGCGACCATTTTCACAGAAAATAAAACATTTATAATTAAATACATTACCTTTTTCTTTAGCCACACTAGGGTTTTCTCTTTATTGTATTTATAAAACTTCCGATTACCAATTTCTGTGGGGGTAAATAGAAGAAGGCCATGAATGAAATGGTAGCCAAGTATGAAAGGGAAATCAACAGTGGAATTTGACTAAAATCAAGCATGTTCAGGGAAAAGCTTGCTCCACTCAGTCCAGGGCTTAACATCAGCAGGAACCTGCTTGCGTTCGGCAACCACATAGTGCTTGTGGTAACATGGGAGCAATTGTCCATTGACGGTTAGATCCTTCCACATTGTTCCATGGGTTGAGTTGATGAAGGGTAACTTAACAGAGAGTTTAAGATGACTAAAACGGAGTTGGCAGTAGATAGAGAGAAACTATTTCCTCTGGTGAGTGGCTGTTGGAAGTCAGCATTCGGATATTCCCTCTGCCTCACCGTATCAGAGGTATCGTCAGGTCGTTGAGTTGTCTCAAGCGTCCATAGTGGAGCCAGTGTGAACAGCCACACAGGCGGTGGCATCAGTAAATGGTTCTGGATCATTGTCTGTTTCCAACTCAATTAGAATAACTTGCATTTATGTAGCATCGTTTATCACTTCTGAATATTTCAAAGTGCTTTACAGCACTTACTTCTGAAGTGCAATTACTGTTGTAGCTTAGGAATAACTGTAGCCAATTTGCAAATAGAAAGATGTCCAATCTGTTGCAGTGATATTTGTGGATGGCTGAATAGCAACAGAACACTGGGAAAAGCTGCCCTGCTCTTCTTTGGAAGTAGTGCCATAGGATATTTTACATCAACTCAAGAGGCCAAAAAGGACATCAGTTTAACATTTTGTCTGAAAGACAGCACTTCCATCAGTGTAGCACCCCATCAGTGCTGCACTGGAGTGTCAACTAAAGTCTCTGATGTGGCGTTTGAACCACACACTGAGTCAGAGGCGAGAAGTGACCACTGAGCCAGGCTGACACCTCAAACACGGCTGTCTGATACAGCATCACATATACACCACACATCGCTAAACTGCATGATCACAAATACGAGACCTGAATCCAGACAATCTAAGAGGGGCCACAGCATTTCAATGGCACTGATGGCTTCAGAAATTTACATTTCTGATAAAGGGACTTTCAACCCTTGATCAAAGGGATCAGGATTCAAAATTCAGGTCAGAGGTAAATGTTTTACCCAGCTTAACCAAGACAGCATTAGAATCAGGAATAGGCTGACATCACCCACAATAACATAAGTTCTGAGGCTGCAGGCATACAAAGTGAGAAAGAGCGGCTTAGAAATTCACAAGCAGTTCTCGGGTTCCAATCTGTACCTTTTTCATCAGTGAGGTGAGGAAGTGATGGCAAAGTCCTCGTACAATTCAGTATGCTGCTGCAACTGGGAAACTCTTCATCCTTTATTACCTGATCCACTGGTTGAAACTTTCCGTGCTGTGAAAGATAGAGATTTTAAAAAGCTCTAGGTGACAAATTAAACAAATCAACAATTTTCACGAGAGATTAATGGCTGCTGATATTGAATTCCCCGCCCCCTCCCAATTGTGGAAATATGTATTTTTTAGCAC
Organism: Scyliorhinus torazame; assembly: GCF_047496885.1. Taxonomy (NCBI): domain Eukaryota; kingdom Metazoa; phylum Chordata; class Chondrichthyes; order Carcharhiniformes; family Scyliorhinidae; genus Scyliorhinus; species Scyliorhinus torazame. Next base: position 134,164,596 of record NC_092714.1, read on the forward strand.
CATTGATTTAATTTTAGCTCTGCGTAGTTTCCAGCAGATGTCTGAATAATCTGGGACAGGGATCTCCCAAACTTTTCTTTCCGAGCCAGATAACCATATACCACTGAACCTTGGGGGAAGGCACACACATTAATTATTTATCCTCTTTCCTATTGATTTGCATGTATTTCAAGTCTTGCTGTTCTGATCAAAGAAACGTGACAACAGGAGTGGGCCATCCATGCCTTTAATATCTTTTTTCTTGCGTCTTCCCTTGAATGTGAACATTTCTTTTTTTGAAAAATATTTTTATTCTCCATTTTCACATTTTCTTCAGAATTTACACTCCACCAACAAACAGTAAACGGTAACGAATACAATGTCAATCCCCTTATTAACTACAACAATCCCATCCTCCCACCACCCCCCAGACAGTGGCCCACCTGACATTATAAGCATCAAATAAAACTAAACCTCCCAAGGAGGAAAAAAGAAAAAGGAATCAGGAATCGCCCCTGGTCACCGTTGACATACATAGTCTACCCCCCCCAACCTAACATTCAATGCCATCCAATCCCCGAAAAAGTACCGTGAATGGCACCCGTGAATTGTAGACACCCCCCCACCCAGACTCCTCCCCTCCATTTCCTCTTGTAAACTCCTCCCCCCAACCTCGGTTCCTTCCCCCAACTTTTCACCCCGGCTGGACTCACCGAAACCTGTTCTGCCAGGCTTCGATGGCCGCAGCCCCTCCCCCCACCTCACTCCCGTACACTGGCCGGCTTAAACCGGCCAGCGTGGAGGCCCCCACCCGGGTCTCCTTCCCCCTTGACCGGGTCTCCTTCCCCCTTGCCCGGTTCCAGACAAACCAAGAAATCCCCTTTAGCACACAACCCCAGCATACACACCCAAGCCCCAAAGAACCATCATTGCAAATGAAAGTCCCATCTCTTCCCTTGTCCAAATATATACAGCGTCGACTCATTTAGTACATATACCAACACAAAGTGAAAAAGTAAAGTTATATGAGGCTACATCGGTACACGACCAATTCTCAATTCTGCCACAGTCCTTCTGCCTTCGCAAACCCCTCCTCTGCTTCCGCCGTCCCAAAATAAAAGTCCTTGGATTTGTAGGTCACCCTCAACTTAGCTGGATATACAATGCCGCACTGCACCTTGCTGATGTACAGTGCCTTCTTCACCCGGCTGAAGGCAGCCCGCCTCTTCGCCAGCTCCACTGTAAAGTCCTGGTATATGCGTATACCAGCTCCAGCCCACTGCACCATCCGCTTCTGCTTTGCCCAGCACAGGACCTTCTCCTTCACGCTGTACCTACGAAACACACAGTTACTACTCTTGGCGGCTCACTCGCCTTTGGTATAGGCCTCCACGACCGATGAGCCTGATCCAGTTCATATCGAGAGGGATCGTCCCCCTCCCCCAATAGCTCCGCCAACATCGTGGCAAAATATTCCTTCGGCCTCGGGCCTGCCACCCCTTCGGGCAAACCCACGATCCTCAGATTCTGTCGTCTTGATCTGTTTTCCATGTCTTCCATTTTGGCTCGCAGACCCTTGTTGGTCTCTGCCACCTTCCACAACTCCTTCCCCATCGAGGTGAGTTGATCACTGTGCTGCGATAATACCTCTTCCACTTCCTTCAGTGTCTCACCTTGCTCCCGCACCTCCGCCACTGCGCTTGATACTGCCGCCCTCACCGGGGCAATCGCCTCCTCCACCAGCACTTTCAATACCGCCCCCATCTCCCTCTTCATCGCTTCCATGAGCTTTGTGAACTGTTTTTCAAGTTCCACAACCAGCACTTTTCTCATTTCTTCTGCTGTGAGCGATGCGGCCTCGCCTGGTGCTCCAGCCTCCACTTTCCTTACAGTTCCTGGGCTGACTTTTCCACTCACCGGCAGACTTTCATTAACTCCCTTTTTCACGGCTGTTTTTTCCCCAAGCTTTCCCTGTGCCTTGTTACAACTTTTTCAGCCTCCGTTGCCCCTGGGACCGGGCGTTAAAACCCCAAAATTTCTATTCCCAAGCGGGAGCCCTCCAGTGTGCGGCTGCCTCCCGCCCGCCGTCACCGGAAATCCTTGAATGTGGACATTTAAGGGGTCAGATGATTACGGGATAATGTAATAAAGAGTTAAGATGACTAAAAGAAGTTGACGAAGATAGAGAGAAACTATTTAATTTGGTGAGTGAGCCATGTGATGAATGTAGGAAATTGTTATATATTATATTTCATATTTGTGGCAGCAATATTAACAACCCTGGTTTAAAATATATACAGACAATGTGTCTACTAAAGCTGTAATTAGAGTCGTAAAAGGTGAGGTAATGATTGATTCCAACCACTTACTTGGTTACAGATAAAGGGATGGATTTAGTAAGGGGAGGTCGTGCCTGACAAACCTGTTAGAGTTCTTTGAAGAGATAACAAATAGGTTAGACCAAGGAGAGCCAATGGATGTTGACTTCCAAAAGGCCTTTGATAAGGTGCCTCACGGGAGACTGCTGAGTAAAATAAGGGCCCATGGTATTCGAGGCAAGGTACTAACATGGATTGACGATTGGCTGTCAGGCAGAGAGTTGGGATAAAAGGTTCTTTTTCGGAATCGCAACCGGTGACGAGTGGTGTCCCGCAGGGTTCAGTGTTGGGGCCACAGCTGTTCTCTTTAAATATTAACGATCTAGATGACGGGACTGAGGGCATTCAGGCTAAGTTTGCCGATGATACAAAGATAGGTGGAGGGGCAGGTAGGATGGAGGAGGTGGGGAGGCTGCAGAAAGATTTAGACAGTTTAGGAGAGTGGTCCAAGAAATGGCTGATGAAATTCAACGTGGGCAAGTGCGAGGTCTTGCACTTTGGAAAAAGGAATAGAGGCGTGAACTGTTTTCTAAACGGTGACAAAATTCATAATGCTGAAGTGCAAAGGGACTTGGGAGTCCTAGTCCAGGATTCTCTAAAAGTAAACTTGCAGGTTGAGTCCGTAATTAAGAAAGCAAATGCAATGTTGTCATTCATCTCAAGAGGCTTAGAATATAAAAGCAGGGATGTACTTCTGAAGCTTTATAAAGCATTAGTTAGGCCCCATTTAGAATACTGTGAGCAATTTTGGGCCCCACACCTCAGGAAGGACATACTGGCACTGGAGCGGGTCCAGCGGAGATTCACACGGATGATCCCAGGAATGGCAGGCCTAACATACGATGAACGTCTGAGGATCCTGGGATTATATTCATTGGAGTTTAGGAGGTTGAGGGGAGATCTAATAGAAACTTACAAGATAATGAATGGCTTAGATAGGGTGGATGTAGGGAAGTTGTTTCCATTAGCAGGGGAGACTAGGACCCGGGGGCAAAGCCTTAGAATAAAAGGGAGTCACTTTAGAACAGAGATGAGGAGAAATTTCTTCAGCCAGAGAGTGGAGGGTCTGTGGAATTCATTGCCACAGAGGGCGGTGGAGGCCAGGACGTTGAGTGTCTTTAGGACAGAAGTTGATAAATTCTTGATTTCTCGAGGAATTAAGGGCTACGGAGAGAGAGCGGGTAAATGGAGTTGAAATCAGCCATGATTGAATGGTGGAGTGGACTCGATGGGCCGAATGGCCTTACTTCCGCTCCTATGTCTTATGGTCTTATGTTGTGACTGCTGGAGATTCCCTGGAATGTAAATCATTTATGAGGGAATGGTGTTTAGTCCTAGCTACGCAGGTCATAGAGCTTAATGATGTAATTAATAGGAGGAGCCAGGTCTGTCTATATAGTTTTTCAGTCGTTGAACAACAGTTTGCCATAGGATTTGAGTTTGACAAGACAGAAGTGTACTGGAGCTGCTCTTGAAAGGGTCTCTGTATAAAAGTATGTACACAGATAAGGAAGTAACCGGTTTTGTTAACCTTATTAAGTGGCATTTGAACTGTATTAGGTTGTTTCATTGGAATTTGTGGCAGGTGTAGGTAGTAAATGCAAGGTTTTTCTTTTATTTAAGAACTGTTTAACTAATAATTGTAAAGCTATTTCTTTGATGTTAATATGGTTAATTCTGTGTTTAAATTAAAGTTTGTTTTAACATACAAGATGCCTACTGGTCAGAGCCATCACTCCAGGGGTGAAGTATCCTTTCCTCACATTTTTACAAATAGAAAAATTGTTTAGGGTTCTCATCCGGTATCCTAACAATAAATTGGTCTGATCCGGTGTCGTAATAGTCCAGAACTAGGCCATTCACGTGTGATGTCAGGAAGCACCTCTTCACATGATGGATATTGGAAAACACTCGCCACTTCCCAAAGCAAAAACTGCTGCAGCTGAGACAATTAAAGACTTCAAAAGTGAGATTGCGAGATTCTCATTATGTAATGATACTGAAGGAATATGGAATCAGGCTGGGCAAATGGATTTAAAACACAAGTTAGTTACAATCCAACTCAATGGCAGAACATGTTTGAGGGGTTGAATGGCCGATTCCTTTTCCTTTATTCAGCCTAGTGTTTGAATCCCCAAGGCCTCACACAATCCTATCGCTGCCACCTTCCCATGGTCTACAACCCTTTTGAGTCCCCCCAATTCCTTTACCATGTCATTGGTGGCTATGTCTTCAATTCTGCAAATCCTTTCCTAATCTACCTCTGATCCTTGGATGTCATTTTTAAAAACAACCGCTTTGATCATACCTTTGGTCACCTGTTCTAATGCCGTTGTCAGATTTTGGTCTCTCAGGAGAATCAAAGGATAAAGGGAATGGGAGGGGAGGAATAACGAGTTGAAGCCCAAGATCTGCCATGATGGTACTGAATGGTGGAAAAGGCTGGATGGGACGCAGGGTCTTCTCATTCTCCTACTTCTTATGGCTTTGTGCTAATTTTTCTCTGATTATGCTCCTATGAAATGCTTTGGAACATGTTACTGTTTTAAAGTGCTATATAAGAAGCAAGTTGTGTTGTTATTGGTCCATCCTGATAATGTAGTGCTCAACATAACTTCATCTGCCTTAATGAAAATACATTGTGCGTCAGGAGAGACCAAAGCCAGCTGCCATCATCTTGCTCATTCTGACACCATTTGTTGTGATTGTTTCAGTGTGCCCACTATAGTCATTCACTTGCCCAACAATCACTAATCTTGGAGAGTAGCATTCCGGAGTTCAAAGAACTCTTCCCTTACAGCATACCACAGGCCCTACCTTAGATTGGCCAGTGCCACCATTAGAATTGCTAACTTATCACTGCCTATGTCTCAGCTATCATTGTTGTTGCAGGTTTTCTGCCACCCAGGTGTTTGGTCAGAATATGTAGTGAAAACTATAACAAGAGGGGTGAATTTGTACCTCTGGAAAAGCCTTTATATGGCTTGAATGTCTTTTTAAAATAGTCTTACTGCCAGTGATAAATCTTTGGAATTGACAGGGGCACCAGCAATGCCTAAACTCAGTTGGACTGGAGTCAGTCTAGTTGTAAGGAATTAATCTCATATGAAACTAGATTAATTCACTTAATTCAGCATTTCAAGTTCAATTGTGTGCAAAGTAAGATATTCTGCTGCAGGAAACCATGTTACTCACCTTTTCACTGGCTTGTATAAGGTATGGCAGTACCAGAAATAATGGGTCCAAGGGAGTAACAAACAGAAGCCTTCCATCTTAAAAAAAGGAATAGGAATTAAGAAATGTTTTCTCATAAGAACTCCACAAATATCCCTATCCTCAATGGTAGAGGAGCCCAGCATATCTGTGCAAAAGTCAAGACTGAGGCATTCCCAACAATCAGCAGCCAGAAGTGCCAAGTGGGTCCCCAGGCATCACAGATGTCAGTCTTCAGCCAATATGATTCACTCCAATGATATCAAGAAATGGCTGAAGACGCTGGATACTGCAAAGGCTATTTGTCCTGACAATAGTACTGGAGACTTGTGCTCCAGAACTTGCCATACCCCTATCTGTTCCAGTACCAGCTACAACACAGGCATTTACCCGACAATATGGAAAATTGCCCAGGTGTGCTGTACACAAGAAATAGGACAAATCCAACCCAGCCAATTACCGTCCTATCAGTTTACTCTCCATCATCAACAAAGCGGTGGAAGGAGTCATCAACGGTGCTATCAACCGGCACAAACTCAGCAATAAGCTTCTCACAGACGCTCAGTTTGGGTTCCACCAAGGTCACTCAGCTCCTGACCTCATTACAGCTTTGGTTCAAACATGGACAAAAGAGCTGAATGCCAGGGGTGAGGTGAGAGTGACTGCCCTTGACATCAAGGCAACATTTGACAGAGTATGACATCAAGATGTCCTAAATAAATTGGAGTCAATGGGAATCGGGGACAAGAAGCAAGTTACATTTGCGCCACACAAGTGCCAGGCAATGACCATTCCCTACATCTAACTATGACCCCTTGAGATTCAATGGCATTACCATTGTTGAATCCCCCACAATCAGCATCCTGGGGGTTACCATTGATCAGAAGCTAAATTGGACTAGCCATATTAATATTGCGTATACCAGAGCAGGTCAAAGGCTAGAAATTCTACAGCGCATAACTCACCTCCTGAACCCAAAAGCCTGTCCACCATTCACAAGGCACAAGTCAATAGTGTGATGAAATATTCTCCACTTGCACAACAACACTCAAGAAGCTCGACACCATTCAGGACAAAGCAGCCTGTTTGATTGCTCCCTCTTCCATAAACATTCAAACCCTCCACCACCGACGCACATTGGCAGCCGTGTGTACCATCTACAAGATGCACTGCAGGAACTCACCACTGTTCCTTTGACAACACCTTCCAAACCCTCAACCGCTACCATCAAAAAGGACAAGAGCAGCCTATCTGGGAACCCCACCACCTGGAGTTCCCCTCCAAGTCCCTGACTTGGAAATATATCACCATTCCTTCACTGCTACTGGGGCAAAATCCTGGAATTCCCTTCCTAACAACCCATCGTGGGTGTACCTGCATCTCCGGCACTGCAGCAGTTCAGGAAGGCAGCTCACCACCACCTTCTGAAGGGCAACTAGGGATGGGCAATAAATGCTGGCCTAACCAGCGACACCCACATCCCAATAAATGAATTATTTTTAAAAACGGTCATTCAAACACTCCCATCTGCAGCTGGTCACATCCTTAACAAAAAAACAAAATGGCAGGTCTTTTTCAAAAACATGCTAAATAGATGGAGGTTGGGAGCTGCTCCTTTGCATCACCCAACTGAAAACCTCATCCTGCCAACAAGAAGAAATGGCACAACACTCCACTGCCCCATGCTGCCTTATAAAATGATCAATGATAATAAATGCAAGCTCTCCACTCCACAGAAGTGGAATTTAATAATCCTACTAAATTAACCAGGGAAACCTGCAAAACATCCAAAGCCACCGATACAACGGGGAGTTAATAATGCATGCGCAACTTAACAAAATCTTAGCACAGGGCTAAATCGCTGGCTTTGAAAGCAGATCAAGGCAGGCCAGCAACACGGTTCAATTCCCGTAACAGCCTCCCCAAACAGGCGCCGGAATGTGGCGACTAGGGGCTTTTCACAGTAACTTCATTTGAAGCCTACTTGTGACAATAAGCAGTTTTCATTTCATTTCATTAACACAGCCACATAACCATCACAATTGCTGTGAACATAAATTGCCAGGGTCGCTTCTGTAATGTATAAACTGCACAATAATGCCAAACTGTCTGTTAGAAGGGGAAATACAGTCACTGATCTCGGCTTTGCACTATTGTGGAACTTGGACACACTTTAGAAATGAAGGGACTCTATGCACCACAAAGATTTCAGTGTCTGGGTAGCCTTAATAGTACAAGAGGAAAAAGTCAGTCTGCACAAATTAGTGTACCAATTTTACTAACAAGTGCTTCACGTCACCGGTTAACCAGTATCACAAACCAGTAAGTGCTATCAAAAATACTCAAATTATCAGATAGTGGAAGGTCATACTCACCATGCTGAACAGACTGACCAATAAACCAAGAACGATACTCTTCATCAAAAGCCTTCACTTCATATACCTGACGAGCATCACTATTAAAAAAGTACAAAGTACCAGTGCCTGAAAAAGAGAGATACATTAATTTATACAAGTCCATTTTACAACCTTACGCAATGGTGCGTGTGATTGGAAGGATCAACCAATTTTATTGTACGGGTTCAATTCCCATACCGGCTGGGGTTATTCATGAAGGCCCACCTTCTCAACAAATCCACATATAGAACCTCTCAGACATGGTGCAGAAAAATGCCCAAAATTTCTCCAACTTCGGACAGGACCAGAACATGATTAGCTGGGCCCCTCCCACACCGCTCGCAGCTATCCTCCACCCCCTCAAACTGTCGGCTCATCCTCGCTCTCGTTAAGTGCGTCCTGTACACCACTTTTAATTGAAATCGACCCCAGCCTCGCGCACGAGGTTGAGGCATTCACCCTCCACAGCACCTTGCACCATAATCCTTCCACCACCATCATCTCCAAATTCTCTTCCAACGTCACCTTTATCCCTCCCATGGACACCTTATCCTCTTCCATGATCTCCTACCATAAATCACCAAAACAACCCCGTCCTCCATCCCCACCAGGGACAGCACCTCCTCCAGCAATGAAGAAGACGGTGCCACCGGAATGTTCAGAAGACCGTTCTCACAAAGTTCTGCACCTGCATATATCTGAAGCCCTCTCACGCTGGAGACCATACTTCACCCCCAACTCCTTCAAGCTTGCGAACCGCCCCTCCCAAAACAAATCCTTCATCTCCTTCACCCCTCTCTCCTCCCAATCCCAGAGCCTCGTATCCATCCTCATTGGCTCAAACCAATGATTCCCTCTTATCGGCATCACGCTCGAGTCTGCCTTCAACTTAAAATGCTGTCGGAAATGCCTCCAAACCTCCAGCATGGCTACCACTACAGGACTCCCCGAGTGCTTTCCTGGGCGAACGGTAGCCAGTCCCTGCAACCCAGACCCTTCACAGGAACCTCCTTCCATCCACACCCATAAAGCCTCCATCTCCCTACTCCACCCCGCACCTTCTCCGCATTCATCACCCAGTAATAGTATAACAAGTTCGGAAGGGCCAACCCCACGCCCCCACCGCCACCCCCTTTGGAGCACTGCTTTCTTTAACCTCACCACCTTCCCTGCCCACACAAGCAAGACCAGCCTATCCACCCCCTTAAAAAATGACTTCGGTATAAAGACCAGCAGACACTGAAACAGAAACCAGAACTGTGACAGAATGTTCATCTTCACTGTCTGCACACGGCCTGCCTGCGACAAGGGGAGACTATCCTACCGCAAAAAGTAGGTTTTAGTATAATCTTAAAAATCACCATGACCCATGCCCCACACCAGAGCGCCCCCACCTCAATCGGCCTGGCACCCACGGCCAGTGCCCTAGCACCCGGCCTAACGCCCAAGCTCACGCATCTACACCCCATACGGCCCGGCACCCACGGCCCTTGCCCTAGTACTCGCGCTGTACTTTCAAACGGAGACCAATCCAATTAATATCAGTGAAGTCTGAAGACAACTTTGTTCCACTTGAATTTCATTTAAAACATTTTATCTCCAAAATCAGTTTCCTTTGTATGTCAGACCTCACATAACTATTTTGTGCTGTTCGTACAAGAAGCAAGAAGGACTTGTTGACGCATTGGGTAGCACCCCTGCCTCCGAGCCAGAAGCTCCGGGTTCACGCCCCACTTGATGGCCAAAGAAGGTGCGTGCATAACCCGGCCAAACGGGATGAGCATCAATGTATAAATCCTTCAAACACATGCCAATGCCACGCAGCGAGGCTGGGTGAGATTTCTAGTCAGCCATTTGATAGAAAATAAATTGGTGCCTCTACTGTCACTAATCATAGCTCAGGACTACAACATACATGTAAATATGTTGCCACTCTGTCTCCTTAAGGAGTCGTTTCCCTCATTTGGCCGGACAGTCAGTATGGATCTGATTGCTGACAGCCACAGGGTCCAATCACTGTTCAAGCTGGTGTGGATTCCGGACAAGTCTCCTTGCCCTACCCAAGGTGGAGGTTATGGCTTTGTGGGTCAGACATTGAAGGAAGAAATCATAAATATGCTTTGTTGATAAAAGCATTTAAGGAAAAGCTAGAAAAACACGTGGCAGATAGAAATGAAAGAACATGCTAACAGGGTTAGTTTAAGAGGAATGTGGAGCATATACGCTGGAAAGGACCCGTTTGGCTGATTGGTCTGTTTTGTATTGTAAATTCTATGTAACAATGGTCTATTAGGAACAGACTCTTTTGCCTGCTTCACTGATCTGCAACTCAACACTATTTACTCACTTGGGATCCATTTTTCTCAATACCCTTAACTGAACCCAGCACCTTAGACCGCTCAGCCATCCTGACCCTTACCTAACAAAAACATCTAATCATTCTCAGTTTTGAAAGCTACGGGGCTGGATTCTCCGATTCTGAGGCTATGTCCTGTCACCGACGTGGGAACGGTGCCATTTTAAGCCAGAGAGTTTGGGGCAAAATGGCCAACGATCCTCCATTTGGCTGGGGGCTATCAGCCAAACAGGTAGAGCACGCGGCTCTAGCTGCTGATAGGGCCCGGAGAATTGCCGGATCCGTGGCCGCACATGCGCATATCACGAACCCGGCCTGCAAAATAGTGCCCTCCCGTTGGCCGGCCCGCGAGCTGGAAACCCCCCCCCCCCCACAAAGTGTCCCCAACCCCTGAAAAAGTCCCCCCTACCTGCGGATCGGCCCTCCCCCGACTGTTTCGGCACTGGACTGAGTCCGCAGCCGCCACACCGAGTTCCCGACGGATGATAGCACATGCGACTGACGCCGTCAGGGGCGGAGCATCAGGGGTGAGCCTCGGGCAACGTCCTGAGGCCGTCGATACGTCGCACGCCATACTCTGAGTATGCCTCTTTGGAGGGGGCTGAGCATAGCGAAAGTGGCACTGCCCCGATTTGGTCGGAAACGGGTATTCTCTGGCCGATCGCCGAATGTGATTTCAGCGTCGGCAACTGGAGAATCCCGCCCAAGGTCTTTTGGGAAAGAGAGCTCTAGAATATAGGAAATTGTTGAAATGTAGGAAACTGACAATACTGTACTGCACGACTTCCGGTGGCGTGGGCGAGCAGGGCGGCCGCAAAAAAAAAGAGCTCCCACCGGTGGCCGCGATTTCGGGGAAATCCCCGAGTCTTCACGCGCCCCCCCGACTATCGTCGGCTTTTGGGGCCGCCACGAGCAGCCAGCCGTTTAAAAACCGCCGAAGAACCCCGCGCGGGTGTCAGGCGGTGGGGGCTGAGGTGCCGGGCCCGGCAGGTCAGAGCAGCGGGGGCGGAGCTACGAGGAGGCCAAGGTGGCAGGCCCGAGGTCAGGGCATCATGTAGGGAGGGTGCTCCACGTCGGATGGCTCCCACCTAGGAAAAAGAAAGAAGGTTGAAGCCTAGTCCCAGGTGAATGCAGAGGAGAAAGAAAAAAGATTTAAGGAAGTTTGGTAAAAGTTTTTTTTTCAAAAAGAATAAGTCAGATTGATGAAGGGCAGGAGGGTGAAGGGGGAGAGAGGAGAAAGGAAAGAAGATAAAAAACAATAAGCCGCTAAAGGATGCGAAAAGCAGCTTCGAAGAAAGGAGGAAACGCGGGTTCGCCGCCGAAGGAGAAAACGAGCAAAAGTGTTGACAGGATGGCGGAAGCCAAACTGCAAGGCGGGGCAGCACTACTTACGGTGGAGAAGATGACCGAGGTGATGGTGGTGGAGCTGGAACAACGTTTGGTGAGGCACATGGAGATCCTGAGGAAAGAGATGGTGGTTGTGTTGAGGTCATTGTTGGAGGAGGCAATCGGCCCGATCAGGGTGGAGGTGGCAAAGGTATCAGCCGAGGTGAGAGAGCAGGGCGAGAAGATGAAGGAGGTGGAGGAGGCCGTGACACGACACAGCGACCAGGTCACCTCGATGGGGACGAGCTGCGGAGGGTGGTGGAGGTTAACAGAGGACTCCAAGCAAAGCTGGAAGACTTGGAAAACCGCTCAAGGTGGCACAATTTGAGAATTGTGGGCTTGCCCGAAGGGACAGAGTGCCCGAGGCCAACGCAATACTTCGCTAAGAAGTTGGCAGAGCTGATGGGGGAGGGTGAGAGCCCCACCCTGTACGAGTTAGACCGAGCTCATTGGTCATTAAGGCCGAAGCCCAAAGTGAACGAGCCGCCAAGGGCAGTAATTATCTGCTTCCATAAGTTTTGCATGAAGGAGAAAGTATTAAGCTGGGCGAAGCAGGAGCGTGAGGTGCTGTGGGATGGTACTGCGGTTCGGATCTACCAGGACGGCAGCACGGTAGCATTGTGGACAGCACAATTGCTTCACAGCTCCAGGGTCCCATGTTCGATTCCGGCTTGGGTCACTGTCTGTACGGAGTCTGCACATCCTCCCCGTGTGTGCGTGGGTTTCCTCCGGGTGCTCCGGTTTCCTCCCAAAGTCCAAAGATGTGCAGGTTAGGTGGATTGGCCATGATAAATTGCCCTTAGTGTCCAAAATTGCCCTTAGTGTTGGGTGGGGTTACTGGGATATGGGGATAGGGTGGAGGTGTTGACCTTGGTAGGGTGCTCTTTCCAAGAGCCGGTGCAGACTCGACGGGCTGAATGGCCTCCTTCTGCACTGTAAATTCTATGATAATCTATGACTGGACGGTGGAGTTGGCAAAAAGACGAGCGGCGTTTGTACAAGAAGGGGGTGCGATTTGGTGTGGTGTACCCGGCGAAGTTGAGAGTAACATATAACGCCAAAGGCTTTTATTTTGAGACAGCGGAGGCGGCTGAGGCGTTCGTGAGGGCAGAAGTCTTGGGACAGACGTGAAGAGCAGAACTGGAAGAGAGACTGTGGACTGTGTTTGAGCGGCTGGAAAATGTACAAATGTTACATCTTTCTTTTTACTGATTTGTATTGAAATTTACTTCTCTTTGCATTGTTACAGAGTTCAAATTAATGGCGTTCTGTGTTCGATGGTTAAATGAATTAGTGAATTGTAGGGGTTGGATTGTTGGGTTTGTTTTGGTGTTTCTTTCTCTGGGACTGGGCGGAAGGGGGCGAGAGGTCTTGGCGGGGGGAGCCACCCGAGCTAGCTAACTAAAGTCAGTTAGTGAACGGGGGTGAGGTGAGAGGAGGACTGCGGACGTTGGAGCCTGAATAGCAGGCTTCAATGGGCCTATGAGGTGAGCAAGAGGGGGTGGAGGGATGGATGTTGGGGGATGTTTTTGTAGGGGGGGGGTTCTTGGGAGGGGGGGGGGGGGTTAGATGTTAACAATGGACAGGGGCGGGTCAGGCTTATGGGGCAGGGCCCGGGGGTATGGTGATGGTGGATAAGAAAGGTGGGGGGGGGGGGGGGGGGGGGGGGTGTGCGCGCGGTGAGAGACCCCCAGTAAAGATAATCACGTGGAACGTGAGAGGGCTAGGAGGTCCGGTCAAGAGTGCTTGCACATCTTAAAAGTTTGAAAGCCGATGTAGCAATGCTGCAGGAGACTCACTTGAGGGTGAAGGACCAGGTGAGACTTAAAAAGGGCTGGGTTAGCCAAATGTTTCACTCCGGATTTGATGGAAGGGCTCGAGGGGTAGCGGTGCTGGTCAGCAAAAGGGTATGCTTCCAGACGGAGAAGGTGGTGGCAGATCAGGGGGGTAGATATGTGATTGTGGCAGGGGCGCTGGAGGGGAGATTAGTGGCGCTGTTAAGTGTATACGGTCCCAATTGGGACGATGTGGGATTTGCGAGGAAGGTGTGTGAGGCCATTCCCGACTTGGACACGCATGAGCTGATTGGGGGGGGGGGGGGGCGGGGCTGGAACTTGGTGCAGGAGCCAAGGTTGGACAGATCACAGCCGCGCTCGCTGGTCCCATCAGGGGGGGCGAAGGTGCTGGCTGGGCTAATGGTGGAAATGGGAGGGGTGGACCCTTGGAGGTTCCTGCACCCAAGGGAACGGGAGTATTCGTTTTTCTCAGCGGTCCATAAGGTACACTCGCGGATCGACTTTTTTGTGGTGGGGAAGGCTTTGCTGGCTGGAGTCAAGGGGTCGGAATACTCTGCAATTGCAGTGTCAGATCACGCTCCACATTGGGTGGATATGGTGCTGGAGAAGGGGGCAGCGCAGAGACCGGGGTGTAAACTGGATGTGGGGCTTTTGGGGAACAAAGTGTTCTGTGAGAAAATTGAAAAGGTAATTAAGGAATATGTAGGTTTCAATTGTACGGGTGAGGTGTCGAAGGCAGTCGTCTGGGAGGCTCTAAAGGCAGTGGTGAGAGGTGAGGTAATTTTGTTTAAGGCCAGGGTGGATAAAGAGGAGAGGTTGGAGCAGCAGAGGGTAATAGATGAGATGTTGGAGGTAGATAGGAGGTATGCAGAGGATGGGGACCCGGCGAAGCTGGAAAAGAGGAAGGAACTACAGGCGAGCTTCAACCGACTGTCCACCAGGAAGGCAATGCGCCAACTGAGACGAGCAAGGGGTGAAGTTTATGAACATGGAGATAAGGAGAAAATGTAAAAAAGAACAAAAATATATATTTTTTAAATACTGTACACTGCACTGGCGACTACTGTATTTTTCCATTCACTGCAAGCACTGTATGGCTAGGTTTCTTTATTTGTAGGAAATAACTTATTATTCATCTGCCTCAATAATGAACTTGTTGTTTTTCATGCAAATAAACCATTACCAACACGTATGTGTATTGCATATGAAGTCTGGTCAAGTAATGGTCTACTTGCCTGTTTTGGGATTGCGTAGTCTGGTAAAAACGGGTTCGCTGTCAGCCTTTTCTGGTGCTTCAGTTGCAGACTCTGAAACAGGAAAGTTGGGGTAGGAAAAGCAAATCTAAATTAGTCAGCTGTACAGAACAAGTGTCAAAAGCTTTCTGTGCACAACACCATCTTCATGCTGTGGACTCACCTCAGAAAAGTGACCAGATCTCTGCTAGCTAAACTAGGCAGTATGCTCAACATGTCTTTCTGCACATGATAAATTGTGACATGGCCTTGTCGGAGACCGGAATTCAAAAGACCACTTTGTATTGATGCAAGGTGGTTTGGCGTGTACCTCAATGCAAGGCAATTCTGTAACTCAGGAAACTACCTGGTGCAGGGTACGTACCACTGAGGAGTGGGCTGCTCTTCCTGCGGGGCGCCTTACAATGGTTTGAGCTCCCGAAAAGTCAGTATGGATCCATCACAATAACTTGCAATTGTATAGCATCTTTAACAGAGTGAGACATTCCATAGTGCTTCATAGGAACACAAGCAGGAAAAATATACCAAACCACATGTTGAGGTGGGTATTAAGGAGCAACTTAAAAGCGGAGAGATAGAGAGAGAGAGAGGGTGAAAGGTGGAGAGGCAAAGGGAGGGAATTCCAGAGCTTAACCCTGATCAGATGAAGACACTGTCACCCATGGGGTAGCAAAGGAAACAGAACTTTGATGTATGAAAGGTCTTAAAAAAATGAAGAACATCTTCAACTGAAAGCATTGCTGTCAGTCTTGCGTGATCTGATCCCAAGTGCTGGGCAGCCTTGACAATGAGAGAGCGCAAAGGAGATTTACTAGACTGGTGCCAGGAATGATGGGCCAGCTATGGGAAGAAGGTGGAGGAACTGTAGCTGCTCACCTACCAGCAAGGTAGATCAAGGGGAAATTTATTGATGGTGTTTAAAATGATCAAATGTTTTGGTAGAATAAAATATGGAGAAAACGTTTCTACCAGCTGGAGGGTCAGCAATTGAAGGACATGCAAATTAGCAAAATAATCAGAGTGGAGCCGAGGGGAAATTGTTTTAAAACCTGTTAAGGTCTAAAATGTACCACCTGAAAGGGTGGTGGAAGCAGATTCAATAGTAAATTTCAAAAGGGAATTAGGCATATTCTGGAAAAAAGAAAAATACTCCATGACTGTTGAGAAAGCAGCAAAGTGGAACTGACTGGACAGATTTTCAACACAGCTGGTATAGGAACATTGGATCAAATGGTCTCATTCTGTGCTGTAAATCCAGTCCATCGCCTTCTCAAGGGCAATCAAAGGGTGGGCAATAAATGCCAGCAATGTTAAGTCCGAAGAATAAATTAAAAATAGGAAATGCTCTTTCCTTCTGAAAGTAACATCCAATACCTTTCCAAGTGCTATTCTGGTCAAACCCATATAAGCCTGCACATCAGGCGATGCTTAACAGAGTTGACCATTATGGTGCAAACCATCACCTCACAAGACAGACGGCAGTATGTATCTGCCTGGGGGCTGATGAGGCCCTTTATAGCTTTCCACATATTATGCCCTTGTTGATATTCACCATAAAACCTCTTACTGTATAAAATGCTTTAAATTGCTTCTGCTCAACTTAATTTTGCTTCTGGTTATTTGACTGTTTAAACATTTTTATTTTGCACAAACATGCTGTCCTCTTTTGCATTTCCCCCTGTTGTATTTTAAAATTACAGAAAACATTAAAATATTTGAACAAATCTTTATTTAAGAAATACTGTTTATATTTAAATATTGACTTCTCAGGATTATATTACATATGTATACAATCAATATTTAAGGTCTATAATACATGCACATATCTATATTTAGGGAATATATTATATATTTAAAAATCCATATTAAACAGTTTATTTATTTAGATATATATCTGGGCAGCATGGTAGCACAAGTGGATAGCACTGTGGCTTCACAGCGCCAGGGTCCCAGGTTCGATTCCCCACTGGGTCACTGTCTGTGTGGAGTCTGCACGTTCTCCCCATGTCTGCATGGGTTTCCTCCGGGTGCTCCGGTTTCCTCCCGCAGTCCAAAGACATGCAGGTTAGGTGGATTGGCCATGCTAAATTGCCCTTAGTGTCCAAAAAAAAGTTAAGAGGGGTTATTGGGTTAGGGAATAGGGTGGAAGTGAGGGCTTAAGTGGGTCGGTTCTGCACTGTATGTTCTATGAATATATTTACTTTGGGGCTTTTTAGTATATACAAGGGGTTAATGTGAAAAAGTAAGTAATTGTGAGTTTCCAGTTTTCTGAAGGACTAGGCCTGTCTGAATCAATATATCAGAGGCACTGGCAGAGAACATAAGGAACTAGAGTGGCTTCTTGAAGGGAATTGTCTCCCTCTGATTCTGGTGTTCTGCTCTGGACTTTGGACTGTACACTTCAGCAAAGACATTCTGGATTCATCTTCCATACCATAGGCATTTTTTGCTGCACATGGCAAAAAAAAAAAAGAGAGGAAACAAAACTGAAACACTTCTCTAAAAATCTCCCAATTGGAAATACAAACCAAAATGTGCTTGCATTTATACAGGACATTTCACCATATAAGGATGTCTTAAAAGTGCCTCATGGCTAATGAAATACTTTTGGAAGCATGGTCACCCCCATAGTGGAGAGAACACAAGTGGCCAATTTCCATACGAGATCCCATAAAAAGCAATTAGATAAATGCCAGATGTGGGCAGCACGGTAGCACAGTTTATTCACAGCTACAGGGTCCCAGGTTTGATTCCCGGCTTGGGTCACTATGTGGAGTCTGCACATTCTCCGTGTCTGCGTGGGTTTCCTCCATGTCCTGAAAGATGTGCTGTTAGGTGAATTGGACATTCTGAATTCTCCCTCTGTGTACCCGAACAAGCGCCGGAATGTGGCAACTAGGGGCTTTTCACAGTAACTTCATTGCAGCGTTAATGTAAGTCGACTTGTGACAATAAAGATTATTTTTTTTTAAATTAATTTGTTTTTGGTAATGTTGATTGAGGCATGCATATTTGGACAGGGCAGGGAGAACACTTCTGAAATTTCCAGTGTCTGCAGTATTTTGCTTTGATTTGAGATCTCTCCTCTTTTATCGAGATAATGTGCACAGGATCGTTTCTCAGCAGGGCCCTCGGGTCTCATTCAAAACGGGCACCTCTGACAGTACAGCACTCGCTCAGTGCTGCACTGAGTGTGAGGCTTGAATACAGGGAGCTGACTGGGAGGAGAGGGTGCTCCCGACAGAGGCAGAAGCGGCAGAAGCCAACCCCCCTCCCCTGTTCAGCCAACGCCATTTTCTGATTACCTTGTGCCAACAGCACCCACTGATGACAGGGCGACTCCTTCCGTCTGTTTCTCTTGCTGGACATTGTTAAGCTGGTGCCAGGAATGCAAGGGGAGGATTGTATCTCCTCACGGATACAATGTTGCGGCTCTCAGTATCCCCGCTCAGAATGGCGCCAACCTGTCCCCAGCTCACAACACAACGGGGTGGGAGCCCGACCAGCACCTTCATATCGAACAACGGAAATCCTGGCCGACAGAGGCGGAAGGAGGCCGGCGATTAGTCAAATCCACACTCGAATCGTGCCATGCAGCTATACTAGCTAAGAGCCCACCCGCCCTGTTTATCCATGATGATAAACGGAATTAAAACCCTCTCCTCTGTGCTCGAGTTGGTACAGTCCTACTTAAAGGGACCCTTCATCCAAAACAGACTCGGTGCAAAAGCGACTGTTAAAAAAATGGGGTTATTGAGGAGCAGGCACAGCAGTCCAGGAAACTGCTCAAAAGCTGACCAAAAAATGACAATGAAAGAAGGATCCTGATTTTTCAATCTGTGGAATGTAAGAGTTAGTAGCTATATAAGTTTTGTACTTTACGCTGGAGATTTTCAAAGTCTTTTACCTGGACTGAAGTTACATTTTAATAATAAACACCTCCTTTATAAATTAAAGCCTAACCGCTAAAGCGTTAATATAAATAAGGATGGCACAACATTGGTGATGTCTTTCTAGGGTGTTGGGTGATGGTTGGGGTGGGACATGCTCCCTGAGAAAGTTTTGCATTTTTATATTGCACATGGTGCATTCCCCTTCATTTGAAGCAATTTTAAACTTTCCAGTTGATAGGTATTTTATTAAACAAAAATCAAACAGACCTTGTCCCCCAAATTTATCTCAACAGTCACTCTTCTGCATCCAAACCCACCCCTAGTTTGCAAAGCACTTGGGAGTTGCCAACACTGATGGAAATATTCCAGGAGGCATGATCATGTGATACTTGCAGTTTGCAAATGTTATTTCATTTCCCTTATTTAGTCTTCTGTTATTGAGTATTTTTACTCTCAGTTTTGTGCAAGCTGCTGCTGTGTGTGAAGTTCCAAGAACCAGGAACCCACCCGTAAGCAAGAACAACAACTTATATTGATATAGCACCGTTAACCTAATGAAACATCCAAGGCAAGACACAGGTAAGTTATAAAGCGGAATTGGACACTCAGCCACCAAAGGCTCAGTGCATGTGGGAAACACCACTGGTAACACATTGCATGTATTACGATACTGCCACTGTATTACAGGTGCCACAGTAAATCCCAGCCTGCTGGCTCCTCCCAGCAGGCGGCGTATAAAAGTGTATGTTCTCCTGCGCTGCTCCCATTCTGGTTCCAGCTGCAGAAGGCACAACATCTTGTGCAATAAAGCCTCGATTGTTTCAACATTCTCTTGTCATAATATACACCAGTATATCATGGTGCAGATACACACACACTGATGGACACACAGCAAGACCACACACAACACCGCAGCCAAACACCAGTTAGAGCACACTCACTATAAAGACAGGGGGCATCAGAGTTCCCGCTCATTCGGGATGCAGCCTCCTACAAGGACAGAGCTTACAGCACAGATCTTCACCATGTGCTGAGTGCATAGACTGGTTAGGACAGGCATAGGTCTTTAGTTTAATCTAACATCGTGTCAACCCACAGTGAAAGTATGTTCAACAGTTTCTAACTTAATAAAATAGGGTTGCACTATTTTAAGTGTTGGTGGCCTGTATGTGTTCCACGGCTCCAGAGCACCCAACACATCATGATACCAGGAGTTGAGGGATATTAGAACTTCTTAGACCTACCTGCAAATTATCTGCCTCCCACCAGCATACAGTCATCCTGCAAAATGGACAGCGTCCGCCCGCCGCCGCCTCTCCGCATCACCGGTAACCTAGGGGCCAACTGGAAGATATTCAAACAATGCTTCCAGCTCTTCCTTGAAGCCACAGACCGGGAAGAAGCCTCAAACACCAGGAAGATCGCTCTCTCCACGGATCCAGAGTGCCCAACACATCATTCTCGTCTTGTGGAAATTGACGGTACATCAATTTATTGCACAAGATTCTAAAAGATGGACTTCCTAATCAAGCCTGATCGCCTGGAGCTGAGCCCTCACACAGCCAACACCACGTCCGCCTTCGACCACTGGTTAGCCTGCTTTGAAGGCTACCTCAGAGCAGCCACTGAAGAACCCTCGGACCCACAGAAGCTCCAAATTCTCTACTCACGTGTGAGCCATCAAATTTTTCCCCTCATCCGGGATGCGCCCATCTACACAGAAGCGATGACGCTACTAAAGGGACAGTACATTAAGTCGGTGAATCAAGTGTACGTCAGGCACCTCCTGGCCACGAGACGGCAACTCCTGGGGGAAACTCTGGACGATTTTTGCGGGCTCTACAGATTCTCAGTAGGAACTGGGACTGCCAGGCAGTTTCGGCAGTCCAACACACCGAACTACTGATCAGAGACGCTTATGTCACGGGCATTAAGTCTACGTACGTTCGCCAGCAGCTATTGGAATGGGGTACGCTCGATCTTGCAGAGATTGTGCAGCTTGCCAATTCCCTGGAAGTGGCCTCCCGTAATCTGGAGACCTACACCTCCGACCGCACCATCGTGGGCATCGTGGGCCCCACCAGCTGCCGACTCGAGTACACCGCAAGCCTGCGCCGCGCAGCAGCCAGCCAACTCCGGAGTGCCCAAATGTTATTTTTGTGGCCAGAGCAAACATCCCAGGCAGCGCTGCCCGGCGCGGAGCGCGACCTGCAACGGGTGCAGGAAAAAGGGCCACTTTGTTTCCGTTTGCCAGGCCCGGTCGGTCGCCGCTGTTTCTAGGCCCGGCATTGCTCCACCCTCCCGCGTGTGATCCAGGGGCGCCGCCATCTTCTCCACCACAAGCCACTTGTGGCCCGTGGGCGCTGCCATCTTTGACGCTGCCCGCCATGAGCACCCTGTGGACGCCGCCATCTTCTCCACCACAAGCCACGTGCGGCCCGTGGGCGCCACCATCTTTGACGCCGCCCGCCATGGGCGCCACCATCTTTGGCGCCATTTTGGACTGCGCCTCAGGACCCCTGCTCGTCGGGCCGTTTGCTGCCCGCTGATACCTCCGCTACCGCTGATCAGCCCAGGACCTCCCAACATCTTCCGCAGCTCGCTTCCATCACCTTGGATCAGTCCCGGCCCCGCAACCTCGCGACCGCTACAACGACGGTAAAGATCAACGGGCACAAAACGGCCTGCCTCTTTGACTCCGGGAGCACAGAGAGTTTCATCCACCCTGCCATGGTAAGGCGCTGCTGCCTCCCGGTACTCCCCATCACACAGAAAATCTCCCTGGCCTCCGGATCCCATTCCGTGGAAATCCGGGGGTACTGTGTCGCGACCCTCACTGTTCAGGGCGTAGAGTTCAGCAACTTCAGGCTCTACGTCCTCCCCCACCTCTGCGCTGCCCTGTTACTAGGCCTTGACTTTCAATGCCACCTCCAAAGCCTTACTTTGAAATTCGGCAGACCCCGGCCCCCCCTCACCGTCTGCGGCCTCACGACCCTTAAGGTCGATCCACCTTCACTGTTTGCAAACATCACCGTGGACTGCAAGCCCGTCGCCACTAGGAGCAGACGGTACAGTGCGCAGGACAGGACCTTTATCAAGTCGGATGTTCAACGGCTTCTGCGGGAGGGGATCATTGAGGCCAGTAACAGCCCCTAGAGAGCTCAAGAAGTGGTAGTGAAGACTGGGGAGAAGCACAGGATGGTCATTGACTGCAGCCAGACCATCAACCGGTACACGCAGCTCGACGCGTACACCCTCCCACGTATATCTGACATGGTCAATCAGATTGCACAGTATCGAGTCTTCTCCACAGTAGACTTGAAGTTCGTCTACCACCAGCTCCCCATCCGCCCGGAGGACCGCCAATACACTGCATTCGAAGCAGATGGCCGCCTCTATCATTTCCTTAGAGTTCCCTTCAGCGTCACCAATGGGGTCTCGGTCTTCCAGCGAGAGATGGACCGAATGGTTGACCAGTACGGGCTGCGGGCCACGTTCCCGTACCGAGATAATGTCACCATCTGCGGCCACGATCAGCAGGACCACGACGCAAACCTCCAAAAATTCCTCCATACCGCCAAACTCCTTAACCTCACCTACAATAAGGAGAAATGCGTGTTCCGCACCAACCGCTTAGCCATCCTTGGCTACGTAGTGGAAAATGGAGTCCTAGGGCCCGACCCCGACCGCATGCGCCTCCTCCTGGAACTCCCTCTCCCCCACTGCCCCAAAGCCCTGAAATGATGCCTGGGGTTCTTTTCCTACTATGCCCAGTGGGTCCCTAATTATGCGGACAAGGCCCACCCACTCATCAAGTCCACAGTTTTTCCCCTGACGGCTGAGGCCCTCCAGTCGCCGAGACCTTCCCCTTTCAGGTGGAGAGCGATGCATCAGACATAGCTCTGGCCACCACCCTCAACCAGGCGGGCAGACCCGTGGCTTACTTTTCCCGCACCCTCCATGCCTCCGAAATTGGGCACTCCTCTGTCGAAAAGGAGGCCCAAGCCATTGTGGAAGCTGTGCGACATTGGCAGCTTTACCTGGTCGGCAGGAGATTCACTCTCCTCACTGACCAACGGTCGGTTGCCTTCATGTTTAACAATACACAGCGGGGCAAGATCAAAAATGACAAGATCTCGAGGTGGAGGATCGAGCTCTCCACCTATAACTATGAGATCTTGTATCGCCCGGGGAAGCTCAATGAGCCCCCTGATGCCCTATCCCGCGGTACATGTGCCAGCGCACAAGTGGACCGACTCCGGGCTCGCCACAATGACCTCTGCCACCCGGTTCTTCCATTTTGTCAAGGCCCGCAACCTCCCCTACTCCATTGAGGTCAGGACCGTAACCAGAGACAGCCAAGTCTGCACAGAGTGCAAGCCGCACTTCTGCCGGCCAGATAGAGCGCACCTGGTGAAGGCCTCCCGCCCCTTTGAGCGCCTCAGCATGGGCTTCAAAGGGCCCCTCCCCTCCACCGACCACAACGTGTACTTCCTCAACGTAATTGGTGAGTACACCCGGTTCTCTTTCGCCATCCCATGCCCTGACATGACTTCTGCCATGGTCATCAAAGCCCTGCACAGCATCTTCACTCTGTTCGGAATCCCCACCCACATCCACAGCGATCGGGGATCCTCCTTCATGAGTGATGAGCTGCGTCAGTTCCTGTTCGTAAGGGCATCGCCTCGAGCAGGACGACCAGCTTCAACCCCTGGGGAAATGGGCAGGTGGAGAGGGAGAACGGGACGGTCTGGAAGGCCGTCCTGCTGGCTCATTGGTCTAGAAATCTCCCGGTCTCCCGCAGCAGGAGGTCCTCCCCGACGCGCTCCACTCCATCTGGTCGCTCCTCTGCACTGCCACTAATGAGACCCCTCACGAACGTGTGTTTGCCTTCCCTAGGAGGTCCACCTCCGGCGTTTTGCTCCCAACATGACTGACAGTTCCGGGGCCCGTCCTCCTCCGGAGGCATGTGCGGAGCCATAAATCAGACCCCTTGGTCGAGAAAGTCCACCTCCTCCATGCAAACCCGCAGTACACCTACGTGGCACACCCCAACGGGCGACAGGACACAGTCTCCCTCCGGGACCTGGCACCCGCTGGGTCCCCACCCACAAACCCCGATTTGATACTGCTCCCCCCCCCCCCCCCGGTTGCCTCATTCACCCCTGCGCCACCCACCCTCCCACCAGCGAATCTCACCGCAGCCCCCGCCCCTGCAGGATCAGTCCCCTCACTGGATCCACTCAGGGGTGACGAAGACGAGGACAACACTCTCCCGGAGTCGCAGGTGACCACGTCGGCGCCCACATCACCACCAGGACTGAGGCGATCGCAGCGGAGGGTCAGAGCCCCCGACAGACTCAATCTGTAACGTTTTTCTTCACCCCCGCCGGACTCTTTTTTAAACAGGGGGTGAATGTGGTAAACACCACTGGTAACACATTGCATGTATTACGGTACTGCCACTGTATTACAGGTACCACAGTCAATCCCAGCCTGCTGGCTATGCCCAGCAGGCGGCGTATAAAAGTGTAACTCTCCTGCGCTGCTCCCATTCTAGTTCCAGCTGCAGGAGGCACAACATCTTGTGCAATAAAGCCTCAATTGTTTCACCATTCTCGTCTCGTGGTCATTGACGGTCCATCAGTGCAGATGCCCAGAAACTTGATCAAAGAGGTAGAGTTTGAGGAATTTCTTAGCAGAGGAGAGAGGGTTGGCGAGATTTAGGAAGGAAATTCCAGGATTTGGGACCCAAGCAGCTGAAGGCATGGCTGCTAATGGCGCAGTGCTTACAATCAGGGATAGAGTAGCAGAAAGTAGACAATGCCACGGAAGGATTTGAGCACCGATATCTCAGAGGCTGGTGTGGAGAAGATTACAAAGATACAGAGGGGTGAGGCCAGGGAGGGATTTGAAAATTGATGCAAACCAACATAGATCAGCAAGCACAGGAATTTGACCTGATGATAATGACGATGAGAGGTGAACAGGATTAGTGCGAGTAATGACATGAGCAGCAGAGATTTGGACGAGAGGAAATGTACACTGAATGTGGAAAACCAGCCAGCTAAATATTAGAATAGTCAAATCTAGAGGTAACAAAGGCCTGGATGAGAGTTTCAGCAGCCGATGAGCTGAGGCAGGCACAGAGTCACTTGATGTTATAGTGGTAGAAAGAGATGGGGCTGGATTCTCCGATTTTGAGACTTAAGTGCTGACGCCGACGTGGAAACAGTGGTGTTTTACGACGGGCAGAATGGCGCAATAGCTGCACCGATTCAGCAACTCTAAATGGGTTGGCACCATCGCCACGTGGAACGCAACCGGTTCCATGCAAAACGCTGCCAGAGTTGGCGGGTTCGTGATTGCCGCACATGAGGCCCACATTCCGTAGCCACCCTTAAACGATCCATTCGCCCACACACACCGTCCCAGCCAACAAGATGGCTTCAAGGAGAGCAGTGCCATGGTTCAGGGACGCTGAGCTGGAGACCCTTCTGGACGGCGTGGAGGAGACGTACATAAAAAGCAAGAGGGTAGCCACGGAAAGGGTTGGCCCACTGAAGGATAGGCAAGGGAATCTATGTGTGGAGCCAGAGGAAATGGGCGAGGTACTAAATGAATACTTTGCATCAGTATTCACCAAAGAGAAGGAATTGGTGGATGTTGAGTCTGGAGAAGGGTGTGTAGATAGCCCGGGTCACATTGAGATACAAAAAGACGAGGTGTTGGGCGTCTTGAAAAATATTAAGGTAGATAAGTCCCCAGGGCCTGATGGGATCTACCCCAGAATACTGAAGGAGGCTAGAGAAGAAATTGCTGAGGCATTGACAGAAATCTTTGGATCCTCACTGTCTTCAGGTGATGTCCCGGAGGACTGGAGAATAGCCAATGTTGTTCCTTTGTTTAAGAAGGGTAGCAAGGATAATCCAGGGAACTACAGGCCGGTGAGCCTTACGTCAATGGTAGGGAAATTACTGGAGAGAATTCTTCGAGACAGGATCTACTCCCACTTGGAAGCAAATGGACGTACTAGTGAGAGGCAGCATGGTTTTGTGAAGGGGAGGTCGTGTCTCACTAACTTGATAGAGTTTTTCGAAGAGGTCACAAAGATGATTGATGCAGGTGGGGCAGTGGATGTTGTCTATATGGACTTCAGTAAGGCCTTTGACAAGGTCCCTCATGATAGACTAGTACAAAAAGTGAAGTCACACGGGATCAGGGGTGAGTTGGCAAGGTGGATACAGAACTGGCTAGGTCATAGAAGGCAGAGAGTAGCAATGGAAGGATGCTTTTCTAATTGGAGGGCTGTGACTAGTGGTGTTCCGCAGGGATCAGTGCTGGGACCTTTGCTGTTTGTAGTATATATAAATGATTTGGAGGAAAATGTAACTGGTCTGATTGGTAAGTTTGCAGACAACACAAAGGTTGGTGGAATTGCGGATAGCGATGAGGACTGTCAGAGGATACAGCAGGATTTTGATTGTTTGGAGACTTGGGTGGAGAGATGGCAGATGGAGTTTAATCCGGACAAACGGCTCTATGGCCAGAGGGGTAATGCATTTTGGAAGGTCTAATGCAGGTAGGGAACATACAGTGAATGGTAGAACCCTCGAGAGTATTGAAAGTCAGAGAGATCTAGATGTACAGGTCCACAGGTCACTGAAAGGGGCAACACAGGTGGAGAAGGTAGTCAAGAAGGCGTATGGCATGCTTGCCTTCATTGGCCGGGGCATTGAGTATAAGAATTGGCAAGTCATGTTGCAGCTGTATAGAACCTTAGTTAGGCCACACTTGGAGTATAGTGTTCAATTCTGGTCGCCACACTGTGTGGAGGCTTTAGAGAGGGTGCAGAAGGAATTTACCAGAATGTTGCCTGGTATGGAGGGCATTAGCTATGAGGAGCGGTTGAATAAACTTGGTTTGTTCTCACTGGAACGATGGAGGTTGAGGGGCGACCTGATAGAGGTCTACAAAATTATGAGGGGCATAGACAGAGTGGATAGTCAGAGGCTTTTCCCAGGGTAGAGGGGTCAATTACTAGGGGGCATAGGTTTAAGGTGCGAGGGGCAAGGTTTAGAGTAGATGTATGAGGAAAGTTTTTTACACAGAGGGTAGTGGGTGCCTGGAACTCGCTGCCGGAGGAGGTGGTGGAAGCAGGGACGATAGTGACATTTAAGGGGCATCTTGACAAATACATGAATAGGATGGGAATAGAGGGATACGGACCCAGGAAGTGTAGAAGATTGTAGTTTAGTCGGGCAGCATGGTCGGCACGGGCTTGGAGGGCCGAAGGGCCTGTTCCTGTGCTGAACTTTTCTTTGTTCCTTGTTCTTTGTTTGAGAGGCGGAGGTCCCTGTAGCCTGGCCTGGGAGATGGCCACCAGGCACCACCGTTCGCCGTGCCTGGGCGCAGGTGGCAGAGGCGGTCAGCACGGTGGGAAATGTCGCCCAGGGTAGGCAATGTCGGCCGGACTGGCCAGCAGTGCCGGAAGAAACTCCACGACCTCCTCAGGGCGGCCAGGGTGAGGAAGCAGCACCGAGCCCCTGGCACTAACCCCCCACCCCCTCCCCCCCGATGCCCTCCGTCATCCTATCCTGTAGTCCCTGGGTCTCCACCCCCCGGGGGATGGTCAAAGACCCAACCTGCCCCACAAGCCAGCATCCATGCCAGCCGCAATAGCCAGATGCCCTGGCCACTGATACCATCATCTACCCAACCCCTGGACTGCATGCATTGGAACGTTTAACTTGGAACGTTTAACTGTGTTGTTGTTTGTGTTTGCCCCCCGCCACCCCCCCCCGGAGAAGACCACGCGCAACTGCTGTGAGTGGGAGAAGCCGGAGGGGCCACCAGGTCTGCGGCCCCTCACCGAGCACAAGCAGAGGGCACTGGACGTGGTTGGCTGCCCGGAGGAAAGGGAGGTCTCGGCGGGCGAGCAATTGATCCGCTTACTTGCGGATCCCCATGACATCCCCCTCACCCCCCGCAATCCACCCCCCTCACCCCCCAACCCGCAACCCCTCACCTCACTCACCCCCCTCACCCCGCACCTTTCACCACCACCCCTCCCCCACGCCCCCCCGCCCCCACCTGTTCCGCTTTCTAACCATACATGCCGTCTTGTGTCTTACAGGACCTGCTGGAGATGGGGCAGGTCCACCCGGAGCCCCCTGCCCCCAGCCAGTTCCAGAGCCGGTGCCCCCTAGACGGCTGAGCACCGACATGGAGAGCAGCCCGAACACTAGCCCTCTGCCCGAGACTCAGGGCACCCCGGAGCTCGGGTCGGAGGAGGACATGGACTTTCTGTCATAGCTGTCTCCAACACCCTCCAGCATCCCAGTGACTATCACCTCGGTTGGGTACATGAGTGAAGAGGCTCCTGGGACACTATCTGCTGCGCACCACACATCTCATCCGGTACAGCAGGTGAAGGTAGAGGAGCCAAGGGACCAGACGGGCAGAGGGCAGGCCAGCCCCAGGAACCAGCTGCCGCCCAGACGGTTCCCTTCTCCTGGAACATCCAGTCCCAGCCACAGTGCAGATGCAGTCAGAGACCCAGGGACTAGAGGATGGAGTGTTGGCGAGCAGCCAGCACCTGTAGGCGCAGGTGGAGGAGCCCATCGTGTGCAGGAGTAGGGGGTGGTGCCGGTCATTCATGCCACCCAGGCCGACACCGCACGGGTGGCGTCTGCGGTGGAGGCAATGGGTCAGATTGTCCAGGGCCTCGGGCATTCTGTGGCGGCGGGGGGCTGAGGCAATGGGGGTGACGGTATCGGCTATGGGTCAGATTGTCCAGGGCCTGGGGCATTCTGTGCCGACGGGGGACCGAGGCCCAGGACAGGACTGCCCTCTCACAGGCAGCCATGTGCCAGAGCCAGCTGGAAATGGCAGCGGCGTTTCTCAGCATGGCCCAGTCGCAGCAGGCCGTGGCTGAGAATGTCGGCGGCATTGCCCTGGTGCTGGCCGGCGTAGCGCAGACACAGAGGGAGGTGGCCCAGTCACTGGCTGATGTGGCACAGACCGTCAGGGTAGCTTCACAGTCGCAAATGGAGATGATACACTCCCTGTGCTCCATGGCCAAGAACGTGCAGATCCTTGGTCGAGACCAGAGCTGTCCTCCAGGACTGGCAGCGCCAGGTGGCGCGGGGGGGGCTCGGGATGGCTCCGCTCCCAACCCCGTCCCATGGAGTAGCCCGGGGGCCATCGGGCACCCTGAGGGAGGGGGAGGTGCTGGGCCCGTGCCGGTGACCCCTGCAGGGGAGGTGCTGCAACACCGCAGCACCTCGGACTCCCCCCTCCTGTCCCTGGTGCATCTGGTGGTCAGCGGGAGGAACGGGGCGGCACCATGCCACCCGGAACACCAAGCTGTACGTTCATTGAGTGGTACCCCCTTCGGTTAGTGTAGAGCGGCCTGTTATCCGCCGGTGCTCATAGCGCAGCCCCTAGACCCGGGGCATCCTGGCGAGGGCAGCGAACCCCGCTGCCCGGGCATCCTGGTGGGCTCGGTGCACATGGAACTGGATGTACTGATCCACCTGGGCATACCGGGAGTCCGTGATGGCGCGGATGCACTTGTGCACCGATGTCTGTGTGATCTCAGACAGGTTCGAACTCGGCGCCTGGAAGAACCCTGTTGCGTAAACGTTGAGGGCGACCGTCACCTTGATGGTCCGGGAGCGGGTGTCCTCCCCCATACCCCTAGCAAATGTGTTGCACTGTCTCCCTGTGCTCATCCACAGTCTCCAACGGCATGCCCGGTCCGGCAGGTCCTCGAATGACTCCCCAATTGATCTCCATTCCCAACTGCGCTTCCCATTTCTCCTTGATCTTCAGCACCCACTTACCTCCCTGCTCCCCCAACCACTTATGTATATCCCCAATGTTTCCCTCCTCTTCCACATTCGGAAGCAACAGTCGCTCCAGCAGGGTGTATCCCAGCAATCTAGGGAACTCCTTCCAGACCTTTCATGCAAAGTCCCTAACCTGTAGATAGCTGAACTCACTACCCCTCGGCAGCTCTACCCTCTCTCTTAGCTCCTCCAGACTGGCGACCCCTTCCTCCAAATAAAAATACCTCACCTTGACCAGCCCCACTTCCCTCCACCTCCTCTATACACTGTCCATTCCCCCCTCGGCTCAAACCCATGATTCTCGCACAGCGGCGTTAGCACCGACATCCCTTCCATCCCAAAATGCCTCCTCAGCTGATTCCATATCTTCAATGTGGACTGTACCCCTGGGCTCCCTGAATATCTCCTCGGAGCCGTTGGCAATGCTGCCGTCACCATAGCCCTCAAACTAGACCACTTACAAGATTCCTCCTCCAACCTAACCCACTCTACCCCTTCTCCTTCTCACCACCGCCGCACCTTGTCCACACTCGCCGTCCAATAATAATGAAGCAAGTTCGGCAACACCAACCCTCCCTGCTGCCTCTGCATCTGAAGCAGGTTCCTCCCCAACCGTGGACCATACAAGGTCCAAGATGATCGTGTCCACTTTCCAAAAAAAGGCATTTGGTATAAAGATTGGGAGAGCCTGAAAGATAAACAAGAACCTCGGCAGAATATTCATTTTCACCACTTGGACCCTCCCCGCCAATGTTAAGTGCAGTGTATCCCACCTTCTAAGATCCTCCCTGGCCTCCTCCACCACCTTCGTTAAGTTCCACTTATGGAGCCCCGTACATTCCCTCGCTACCTGAATCCCCAAATACCCAAACCTATCCCTCGCTGCTGTAAATGGCATCCCCCCTAAATTAGCCCACTGTGCCAGCTCATTCAACGGGAATACTTTGCTTTCCCCACATTCAGTTTGTACCCTGAGAACCCTCCAAACCTCCCAAGGAGGCCCATAATTCTTCCCATACTCTCCAACGGATCCGAAACGTACAGCAAGAGGTCATCGGCATAGAGCGACACCCCATGATCCCTCTGTCCCCTCATAATTCCCCGCCACTCTGCCGACACCCTGAGAGCCATCGCAATGGCTCTATGGCCAGAGGGGTACCAATATCCTGGGGGGGGGGAAATTTGCTAATGCTCTTCGGGAGGGTTTAAACTAGTTCAGCAGGGGCTTGGGAACCTGAATTGTAGCTCCAGTATATAGGAGGTTGAGAGTAGTGAGGTCATGAGTAAGGTTTCAAAGTTGCAGGAGTGTACCGGCAGGCAGGAAGGTGGTTTAAAGTGTGTCTTCTTCAATGCCAGGAGCATCCGGAATAAGGTGGATGAACTTGCGACATGGGTTGGTACCTGGGACTTCGATGTTGTGGCCATTTCGGAGGAGGGACAGGAATGGTTGATGCAGGTGCCGGGGTTTAGATATTTCAGTAAGCGCAGGGAAGGTGGTAAAAGAGGGGGAGGGGTGGGCATTGTTAGTCAAGGACAGTATTACGGTGGCAGAAAGGATGTTTGATGAGGACTCGTCTACTGAAGTAGTATGGGCTGAGGTTAGGAAAGGAGAGGTCACTCTGTTAGGGGTTTTCTATAGGCCTCCGAAAAGTTCCAGAGATGTAGAGGAAAGGATTGCAAAGATGATTCTGGATAGGAGCGAAAGCAACAGGGTAGTTGTTATGGGGGACTTTAACTTTCCAAATATTGACTGGAAACACTGTAGTTCGAGTACTTTAGATGGGTCCATTTTTGTCCAATGTGTGCAGGAGGGGTTCCTGACACAGTATGTAGATAGGCCAACGAGAGGCAAGGCCATATTGGATTTGGTGCTGGATAATGAACCAGGACAGGTGTTAGATTTGGAGGTAGGTGAGCACTTTGGTGATAGTGACCACAATTCGATTATGTTTACTTTAGTGATGGAAAGGGATAGGTATATACCGCAGGGCAAGAGTTATATCTGGGGGAAAGGCAATTATGATGCGATGAGGCAAGACTTAGGATGCATCGGATGGAGAGGAAAACTGCAGGGGATGGGCACAATGGAAATGTGGAGCTTGTTCAAGGAACAGCTACTGCATGTCCTTGATAAGTCTGTACCTGTCAGGCAGGGAGGAAGTGGTCAAGCAAGGGAACCGTGGTTTACTAAAGCAGTCGAAACACTTGTCAAAAGGAAGAAGGTGGCTTATGTAAAGATGAGACATGAAGGTTCAGTTAGGGCGCTCGAGAGTTACAAGTTAGCTAGGAAGAACCTAAAGAGAGAGATAAGAAGAGCCAGGAGGGGACATGAGAAGTCTTTGGCAGGTAGGATCAAGGATAACCCTATAGATATGTCAGGAATAAACAAATGACTAGGGTAAGAGTAGGGCCAGTCAAGGACAGTAGTGGGAAGTTGTGCTTGGAGTCCGAGGGGATAGGAGAGGCGCTAAATGAATATTTTTCATCAATATTCACACAGGAAAAAGGACAATGTTGTCGAGGAGAATACTGAGATTCAGGCTACTAGACTAGAAGGCCTTGAGGTTCATAAGGAGGAGGTGTTAGCAATTCTGGAAAGTGTGAAAATAGATAAGTCCCCTGGGCCGGATGGAATTTATCCTAGGATTCTCTGGGAAGCTAGGGAGGAGATTGCTAAGCCTTTGGCTTTGATCTTTAAGTCATCTTTGTCTACAGGAATAGTGCCAGAAGACTGGAGGATAGCAAATGTTGTCCCCTTGTTCAAGAAGGAGAGTAGAGACAACCCCGGTAACTATAGACCAGTGAGCCTTACTTCTGTTGTGGGCAAAATCTTGGAAAGGTTTATAAGAGATAGGATGTATAGTCATCTGGAAAGGAATAATTTGATTAGAGATAGTCAACACGGTTTTGTGAAGGGTAGGTTGTGCCTCACAAACCTTATTGAGTTCTTTGAGAAGGTGACCAGACAGGTGGATGAGGGTAAAGCAGATGATGTGGTGTATATGGATTTCAGTAAAGCGTTTGATAAGGTTCCCCACGGTAGGCTACTGCAGAAAATACGGAGACATGGGATTCAGGGTGATTTAGCAGTTTGGATCAGAAATTGGCCAACTGGAAGAAGACAAAGGGTGGTGGTTGATGGGAAATGTTCAGACTGGAGTCCAGTTCCTAGTGGTGTACCACAAGGATTTGTTCTGGGGCCACTGCTGTTTGTCATTTTTATAAATGACCTGGAGGAGGGCGTAGAAGGATGGGTGAGTAAATTTGCAGATGACACTAAAGTCACTGGAGTTGTGGACAGTGCGGACGGATGTTACAAGTTGGGCTGAGAGGTGGCAAATGGAGTTTAATGCAGAAA
The DNA here is from genome assembly GCF_047496885.1 of Scyliorhinus torazame. NCBI lineage: Eukaryota > Metazoa > Chordata > Chondrichthyes > Carcharhiniformes > Scyliorhinidae > Scyliorhinus > Scyliorhinus torazame. Next base: position 134,197,457 of record NC_092714.1, read on the forward strand.
AGTGTGAGGTGATTCATTTTGGAAGGAACAACAGGAAGACAGAGTACTGGGCTAATGGTAAGATTCTTGGCAGTGTGGATGAGCAGAGAGATCTCGGTGTCCATGTACATAGATCCCTGAAAGTTGCCACCCAGGTTGAGAGGGTTGTTAAGAAGGCGTACGGTGTGTTAGCTTTTATTGGTAGAGGGATTGAGTTTCAGAGCCATGAGGTCTAGTTGCAGCTGTACAAAACTCTGGTGCGGCCACATTTGGAGTATTGCGTGCAATTCTGGTCGCCGCATTATAGGAAGGATGTGGAAGCATTGGAAAGGGTGCAGAGGAGATTTAACAGAATGTTGCCTGGTATGGAGGGAAGATCTTATGAGGAAAGGCTGAGGGACTTGAGGCTGTTTTCGTTAGAGAGAAGAAGGTTAAGAGGTGACTTAATTGAGGCATACAAGATGATCAGAGGATTGGATAGGGTGGACAGTGAGAGCCTTCTTCCTCGGATGGTGATGTCCAGCACGAGGAGACATAGCTTTAAATTGAGGGGAGATAGATATAAGACAGATGTCAGAGGTAGGTTCTTTACTCAGAGAGTAGTAAGGGCGTGGAATGCCCTGCCTGCAACAGTAGTGAACTCGCCAACACTAAGGGCATTCAAATGGTCATTGGATAGACATATGGACGATAAGGGAATAGTGTAGATGGGCTTTAGAGTTGTTTCACAGGTCGGCGCAACATCGAGGGCATAAAGGGCCTGTACTGCGCTGTAATGTTCTATGTTCAAACAGCAACTGCCTCGTACGCCTGTGTAAGTCAAAGCTTCATGAGTTCATATCATTCGTCCTCACCCTCGCTCTTGGTGCCACAGACAGAAACCACACCCATGCCACAAATCTCAGCCCAAACCCAAACCTTCCCAAAACTTCGAACAAGTACCGCCACTCCACCTGATCAAATGCCTTCTGGACACCACCACCTCCGGTACCAGAGCCCCAACAGATTCACCACCACATTCAACAGCCGTCATATATTACTCGTGAACTGCCTGCCCTTCACGAAGCCTGTTTGATCTTCTGCAACCACCCTGGGTCATAGTCCTCCATCCTCCCCGCCAACAACTTAGCTAATACTTTTACATCCCTATACGACCCACATCCCACTGGATCCTTCCCTTTTTTGGGGATGAGTGTGATTACTGCCTGCATCATCGTCTCTGGCAACTCCCCCTTCTCCAGTGCTTCATTAAACGCCCCCAACAGATGTGGTGCCAGGTCCGTCGCAAATTCCTTATAAAATTCTGCCGGGTCCTCATCCGGCCCAGGGGCCTTCCTGACTTCATACCCCTGATACTATCCAGCACCTCCCTCAGCCTCAGGGGTTCCTCCAACGCCTGCCTCTTTGCTTCCTCCACCTGGGGAAATTCCAGCTTGTCCAGAAACCATCCCATATCCCCCTCCTCGCCCCCTGGATCCTCATAAAGCCACTTGTAGTACTCTCTAAATGCCTCATTTATCTTTCCTGGCTCCGACACCACATCCCCAGCCCCAGTCCATATGTTCATTATTTCCCTGGACACAGCCTGCCTCCGCAGCTGGGGCGCCAGCATGCGGCTCACTTTCTCCCCATACTCTTATTCCACCCCTCTTGCCCTACGCAGTTGCCCTACCGCCCTCCCCGTTGTCAGCCTGTCAAACTGCCCCTGCAACCTTTTCATCCTTGCCAATCCCTCCACAGTGGGCACCCTCGAATAATCCTGTCCACTTCCACTATCTTGCTCACTAGACGGTCATGATCCGCCCTCCTTTCCTTATCCGCACGAACCGTAAACAAAATAATTTCTCCCCGGACCACTGCCTTCAGTGCTTCCCAAAAAATGCCCGCCGACACCTCCCCATTCTGATTCAACTCCACATACTCCTTAATCACTTAATCGCTGTCCGCAGCTTATCACAAAAAACCTCAATCCGCCAGCGACCCCCGAATCAAACTTCCACCCTGGCCTCTGCTCTCGTCCCAATCTAAACCGAATCTCCAGCCAGTAGGCGCATGGTTTGAGATAACTATCCCCGCATACTCTGCCCTCTCCATCCCAACCAAAATCTCACGACTCACGACAAAGTAATCAATCCTCGAATATACCTTATGGACGTGTGAAATGAAGGAATACTCCCTTCCCCCTGGGTTCTGAAAATGCCATGGATCCACCATACCCATCCTCTCCATAAACCCCCCCAGCTCCCTCACCATTCGTACCCTACCCATCAACCTGGGGCTTGACCTATTCACCCTCGGATCCAGGACACAGTTAAAATCTCCTCCCATGATCAACTGGTGCATGGCCAAATCCGGGATCGCTACCAGCAACCCCCTCATAAAACCCACATCATCCCAATTTGGGACATACACATTTACCAACACTACCGGTGCCCCTTCCAATACCCACTCACAATCACATTTCTCCCACCCGGATTGCTCACCTCCTTCACACTCACAAATCCCATTTTCCTGTATCTGGGGCCTTCCAGCTTGCCCTTCCCCCGCCTACATGTTGGATGAGGCTGTTGCTGCAGCACAAGATTGTTTCACCTTTTCAGCCAAATCTCTCACTGTTTTCTGCCGAGTCTGATAGCCAGCAGACATTCTACTCCCGGGGGAAACTACTCCTACAACATTCACCGATGCCTTTTAATCAAAATTCCACGTGTTATACCGTCAATTCACTGTGAGAACGAGTGAATACTAGGCTTTATTATCCATGAGCTCGCCTGCCAGTATCTGTTGTACAAATGAGTGCCACCCACAGGTGGCCGGTCTATATATCCCCTGGTGAGGGCGGAGCCAGAGGCGGAGCCCACCGGGGTTCCAGTACAGTACCTGGAAGTAGACCGTATTATCATTTCCAGGTCATAGGTCATAGCACTATACAATCAGTTCATACTTAGGTGAATACATTCACCACACAGCAAATATACCACTCCCAGGGGAAACTACTCCTCCAACATTCACCTATGCCTTTTTATCAAAATTCCACCCAGTTCTGTGTAAAAAGAGCTCTTTTCTGTGACGTTATGTAGGAGCAGTCCTGTATGTGACCATTCACTCCATGATCACAACCGGCAGTCGTCAGGCCCGCTATCGATATGCCTACTGTATTTTCATCCCGCATGGCTAGCGACGCATTTACTCTATTTTCGGGATGCTGGAGCGTCCCGATTTGGCGTCAAACTGGTGCCTACCCCGATTTTGGCGTCGGAGTCTATTCTCCGCCCAATCGCATTTCGTGATTTCAGCGTCGGCAAGCAGAGAATCCCACCCATGGTCTTTGTGATGACGTGGAAAGAAATGTAAACCAGCCAGCTGAGGAAGTCTATGGAAACCTTATTCAGGAGATGGAGGGAAGTTGGGGGAACATAGAACATAGAACTGTACAGCACAGTACAGGCCCTTCGACCCATGATGTTGTGCCGAACCAGTCTGAAACTAAGATCAAATCAACCTACTCCCAATCATTCTAGTGCCCTCCATATGCCTATCCAATAACCGCTTGAAAGTTCCTAAAGTATCCGACTCCACTACCATAGCTGGGAGTGCGTTCCACGCCCCAACCACTCTCTGAGTAAAGAACCTACCTCTGACATCCCTCCTATATCTTCCACCATAAACCTTATAGTTATGCCCCCTTGTAACAGCTACATCCATCCGAGGAAACAGTCACTGAACATCCACTCTATCGATCCCTCTCATCATGTTGTACACCTCAATTAAGTCACCTCTTATCCTCCTTCGCTCCAATGAGAAAAGCCCTAGCTCCCTCAACCTTTCCTCATAAGACCTACCCTCCAATCCAGGCAGCATCCTGGTAAATGTCCTTTGCACCCTTTCCAATGCTTCCACATCCTTCCCATAATGAGGTGACCAGAACTGCACACAATACTCCAAATATGGTCTAACCAAGGTCTTGTACAGTTGCAGCATAACCTCACGGCTCTTAAACTCAATCCCCCTGTTAATAAATGCTAACACACAAGAGGCTTTCTTCACGGCTCTATCCACTTGGGTGGCAACTTTCAGAGATCTATGGACATGAACTTCGAGATCTCTCTCCTCCTCCACATTCTTCAGAACCCCGCCATTAACCCTGTAATCCGCATTCAAATTTGTCCGACCAAAATGAATCCCTCACACTTATCAGGTTTAAACTCCATCTGCCACTTTTCAGCCCAGCTCTGCATCCTATCAATGTCTCTTTGCAGCCTACAACAGCCTTCCACATTATCCATTACTACACCAATCTTGGTGTCATCAGCAAATTTACTGACCCAACCTTCAACTCCATCATCCAAGTCATTGATAAAGATCACAAAAAGCAAAGGACCCAGCACCGATCCCTGTGGTACACTGCTGGTGACTGGGCTCCAGGATGAAAATTTACCATCTACCACCACCCTGTCTTCTATGTGATAGCCAGTTACTGATCCAATTGGCCAAATTTCCTTCTATCCCACACCTCCTTACTTTCTGCATGAGCTGACCATGGGGCACCTTATCAAACGCCTTACAAATCCATGTATACGACATCAACTGCTCTACCTTCATCTATTTACTTAGTTACCTCCTCAAAGAATACAATCAAACTTGTGAGGCAAGACTTACCCCTCACAAATCCGTGCTGACTATCCTGGATTAAGCTGTATCTTTCCAAATGATCATAAATCCTATCCCTCAGGACGCTTTCCAATAATTTACCTATGACCGAAGTGACACTAACCGGCCTATAATTCCCAGGGTTATACCTATTCCCTTTCTTGAACAAGGGGACAACATTCTCCTCTCTCCAGTCTTCTGGCACTATTCCTGTAGACAGTGAGGACATAAAGATCAAAGCCAAAGGCTCTGCAATCTCATCCCTCGCCTCCCAAAGAATCCTAGGATATATCCCATCAGGCCCTGGGGACTTATCTATCCTCAGGCTTCTCAAAATTTCTAACACATCTTCCTTCCGAATATCTACCTCCTCCAGTCTACCAGCCTGTATCGCACTATCCCCCTCAAAACATGGCCCCTCTCCTTTGTGAGCACTGAAGAAAAGTATTCATTTAGGGCCTCTCTTATATCTTCAGACTCCATGCATACGTTCCCACTACTGTCCTTGACCGGCCCTAACTTCACCTTGGTCATTCTTTTATTCCTCACATAAGTGTAAAAAGCCTTTGGGTTTTCCTTGATCCTACCCGCTAAGGACTTCTCATGCCCCTTCCTAGCTCTCCTAAGCCCTTTCTTGAGCTCCTTCCTAGCTATCTTGTATCCCTCAAGTGTCCTAACTGAATCTTGTTTTCTCATCCTTACATAATCCCCCTTCTTCCTCTTGACAAGACATTCAACCTCTTTTGTAAACCATGGTTCCCTCACTCGACCATTTCCTCCCTGCCTGACAGGGACATACATATCAAGGACACGCAGTATTTGCTCCTTGAACAAGCTCCACATCTCAATTGTGCCTATCCCTGACAGTTCTTGTTTCCTCTTATGCTCCCCAATTCTTGCCTAATCGCATCGTAATTACCCTTCCCCCAGTTATAAACCTTGCCCTGCCGTATGTTCCTATCCCTCTCCATTGCTATAGTGAAAGTCACCGAATTGTGGTCATTACCTCCAAAGTGCTCTCCCACAACCAAATCTAACACTTGGCCCGGTTCATTACCCAGTACCAAATCCGATATGGCCCCGCCTCTTGTCGGTCTACCCACATATTGTGTGAGGAAATCCTCTTGCACACACTGGATAAAAACAGCCCCATCCAAACTATTCGAATTATAGTGGTTCCAATCAATATTTGGAAAGTTAAAGTCACCCATGACAACTACCCTGTGACTACCGCACCTATCCAAAATCTGCATTGCAATTTTTTTCCCCCACATCTCTGTTACTGTTTGGGGGCCTATAGAAAACTCCTAACAAAGTGACCGCTCCTTTCCTATTTCTAACTTCAGCCCACACTACCTCAGTAGACAGATCCTCCTCAAATTGCCTTTCTGCAGCCATTATACTATCCTTGATTAACAATGCTACTCCTCCACTTCTTTTACCACCTTCCCTAACCTTACTGAAACATCTAAACCCCGGAACCTCCAACAACCATTCCTGCCCCTGTTCTATCCATGTCTCCGTAATGGCCACAACATCGTAGTCCCAGGTACCAATCCATGCTTCAAGCTCACCAACCTTATTCCTGATGCTCCTCGCATTGAAGTAGACACACTTCAAACCACCTTCATGCCTGCAGGTCCACTCTTGTGACCTTGGTACCTTCCTCAGTACTGCACTACACTCAACTTCCTGAACTCCAGCAACGCTATCTCCTGGACTATAAATCAGTTTCCTATCCCCCTGCCAAATTAGGGGGAGTGTATTGCTAGAGATGGACAATGGAAAGCGATGCTCTACATCCAACCAAGCAACACAAATTGGTCTTTAAGAAAAACATTTCTGTAATGTCTTTCACAAAGTCTGGTCACCCCAAAGCAGAAATGTAGCAAATTGCATTGCAAGGTTCCAGAAGCAATGCAATGTCTAGATGTTAATCCAGATTCACTTTAATTCCACGCCCTCCACAGCCACCTAGACTTAATTTCCTCCCACTCTGCTTACTGTCAGTGCTCTATGTTGTGTTATGCTGCTTCGGGCAACACAGGCTGCTACTTGATGCAGTCTTAACGAAAGGATGCTCCAGACTCTGAAATTAGTTCAACGTGTTTATTGAACTAGTAACACAGTTCTCAAATGAGTTCGACTCTCTGCTTTTCTAACTAGTAACTCAGTCTGTACCAGTTTACTCTAAGCCACGTGCTGGGGTGTGATGCTGCTGATCAACCCTGTCTAACTCTCTAGATGTCTGTTTGTGGAAAGAGGCAGGGTGTGAGTGCCTCATCCCTTTTATAGTGTTTATGTCATGCCCCCTTGTGGTGATGCCACCTCTGAGTGTCCTGACTGCCCATTGGTTGTGTCCTATTCTGAGTGTTCATGGGTTGGATGTTTGCATATCATGACACTATTCTCCCAATTTTCATTCTCCTAATTCCTCTGTCTTTCCCATATCCGTTCTAACGATATCACCTTTCATATCAGAACTTCTGATATATACTAAATGCAGACTGGGTGACTGTTTTGCAGAACATCTCTGCTCAAGAGCAGCACAGTGGCACAGTGGTTAGCACTGCTGCCTGACAGCGCTGAGGACCTGGGTTCGATCCCAGCCCCGGGTCACTGTCCATGTGGAGTTTGCACATCCTCCCCGTGTCTGTGTGGGTCTCACCCCCACAACCCAAAGATGTCCACGGTAGGTCAATTGGCCACGCTAAATTACCCCTTAATCGGCAAAATAAAGAATTGGGTACACTGAGTGTATAAAAAAAAGAACACCTTTGCTCAATCCACAAGCATGACCCCAACCTTCCTGTTCTTGCCATTTCCATTCAACATCTTGTCCACATGTCTGACTGTAGCCTGCTGAAATGTTCCAGTGAAGCCTAACACGAACGAGGAACAAAACCTAATTTCCCGATTAGGCACGTTACAGCCTTCTGGATTCACCATTGAGTTCAACAACGTTAGACTGTGAACTTTCTCCTTCATCTTTACCTCTTTTTTGTTTTTTTATGTTTGTCACATTGCAATCCCCCACCCCCACCCCCACAGGCCATCTCTCTCTTGTTCTGTAGTTCTGCCTACGTTTGCTCACCTCTTAGCAGATTTAGCTATTTTTCCCATATGCCAGTAACAGCCACTTCTTTAGTCCTTAATGCTACAATTAACACCCCCTTTGTCTTGTGTCCATGACATCTTTGTCAATCTCTCATCAACTCCAACCTATCCCTGACCTTCTATTCCGCTCCACCTCCTCCGCCCCCCCTCCAACTATATAATCCATCACAATTCCATCCCTCATCAGCTCTGAAGAAGAGCCATACGGACTCGAAATGTTAACTCGGTTTCTCTCTCCACAGATGCTGCCAGAACGGCTGAGTTTATCCAGCATTTTCTATTTTTTGGGCGGCACGGTAGCACAGTGGTTAGCGCTGTTGCTTCACAATGCCAGGGTCCCAGGTTCGATTCCCGGCTTGGGTCACTGTCTGTGTGGAGTTTGCATGTTCTCCCCGTGTCTGCGTGGGTTTTCTCCGGGTGCTCCGGTTTCCTCTCACAAAGTCCAGAAAGATGTGCTGTTAGGTAATTTGGACATTCTGAATTCTTCCTCAGTGGACCCGAACAGGCGCCGGAGTGTGGCAACTAGGGGATTTTCACAGTAACTTCATTGCAGTGATAATGTAAGCCTACTTGTGACACTAATAAAGATTATTATTATTTTTACTTCTGATACATCTTCCTTTTCCTCAGCCAAACGTTTCTGCCCTGCCCCCACTGTTGTTGACAGTGTCTTGACTGTGTTAGTTCCATTTCCCAGATTTTTGCCGTCACCCACTCCCCCTCTTGCAGATGACAATTCCCCTTATCGTCATCTGCCTATTATTGAAAGGAACATCCTACATCATTTTCGCCATCTCCAGCCGATTCAACAACAGTGAGTTCAACAACTTCAGTTTATCCCTGTTGCTGGTGATTTTGCAATTCTGATTTCCTCCTCCTCACGACCCATCTTTGTTTCTTTACTCATGCCATCACCTTTTGCTTTGCCCTATCGTCCCTTTAGTGGTTTAATCCTTCCCGCCCTCCAACCCATCAGACCTGTTCTTTTCTCCCTTTCTGACATCTGTACTTGTTTCAACCTGTCACATCCCCAATACTTTCCAGTTCTGATGAAAGATCACAGACCTGAAATGTCAACTCTGTTTCTCTGTCCACAGACCCTGCCTGACCATGTGTGGAATCCATGATATACTGTTTCTGAGCAAGGGTCATGAGTTAGTATAAAATTCATATATCCTGGTGAAGCGAAGGACATAAGTTAGAATGGAATCCATAATAAACTGGTTCTTAGTGAATGACACAAGTCTGTGGAGACAGAATGATGGAAGTAGTCATAGCAAGGATGTACTTTTCTGTAAACTACCATTCCCTTCAGGTCAAAGGGAAGATAAGTATGCAAAAGAAGGATAGAAAATGCAAATGTTTCTATTGGTCCATTTGCCCTGTTTTCTATCGCTTTCTATTGGCTGGAATTACTGTCCTTTCATTGGTCAAAAATGATAGTTTAACTGTGATCTTATTGGCGTATGCGACAATCAATTAAAGGCTTAAAATGTATCTGTTAATTCTATTGGTTAAATCAAGTTTTGTGAGGGCCACGAAGAACCAACACGAGTTTTAAAGATACAAAGAAATAACATTTATTTACAATAACATATACAACAGCAGCAGCAACAACAACTTTGCTTGCTGCTCACTTCTTCCTGCTGGTTCCAAACTGGCCAGCTTTATTTATACAGGGAGTCTGCTAATGATTTCTCCGCCCCCCTTATTGGGGAAGCTCATACTCCCACAGGATTGTGGGATTGTCAATAGTCCCCAGCCAATGGTAAGCAGGCAGGTTATAACATCCCTCCCCCCCAAAGTCCAAGGAATCCACCGAAGACCCTGGCGAAGGAGGGCGTTGGACTCGTGTTTGCCGCAGGCCGGACACCATTTGCACGAGGCGCTGGATCGGGCGGCGTGTAACGAGACGGAGACCGGCGCTTCCGTGATGAACGGGGTAACGGTTGTACAGCCACAGCCCATGGGCCCGAGAATTCCTCCTCTGATGCGGCCTGTGTTTCCATCTCGGAGTCAGAGTCTGCTGCCTCCGTCATCTCGGCGTCTCTATCTCCACGCGGTTCTGTAACGACCTGCGCAGGCTTTGAGTGAGGCACCAGAGGAAGATTGTGAGGACTACTTTCCATTGTCTTTGGTCTCTGTGGTTGTAGAAATGAGCTCCGGGGGCGGAGAATTTTTGGAAGGGATAGTCTTCTGGACCGAACGTGGTCTACATGTTTGCGCTGGAGACGACCCTGGGCTTGCATCTGGTAAGATATAGGGCCCGTTTGACAAAAGATTACACCAGGGACCCACTGGGCACCACCAGCAAAATTCCGAACGAACACTGTGTCACCGGGCGCAAACTGCCGAATCGGCCGATGCCGAGAAAAACCATGTCCCTGCCGTTCTTGTGTTCGGCGTACTTTTGCGCCAATGTCCGGGAAAACCATGCTAAGGAGGGTGCAAAGTCTCCGGCCCATTAGGAGTTCTGCGGGAGCTACCCCAGTCACCGCATGGGGGGGTGGTCCTATACGAAAACAAAAAGCGAGCCAGTCTCGTGTCCATTGACCCAGAAGACTGCTTCTTTAGGTCTTGTTTGAATGTCTGCACTGCGTGCTCTGCCAACCCATTTGAAGCTGGGTGGTAAGGGGCAGTGCGGATATGGCATATGCCGTTCATCTTCATGAACCTCGCAAACTCCTCACTCATGAATGGAGTGCCGTTATCCGTGACCAGCACCTCGGGGAGACCATGAATACTAAAGGACAAACGCATCTTCTCAATTGTTCCGCATGACGTTGTGCCTCGCATCTTATGCACCTCCAGCTATTTAGACTGGGCGTCGATTAATAGAAGGAACATGGATCCTTGAAAAGGTCCGCCGAAATCCACATGCAAGCGTGGCCAAGGCCGCCCTGGCCATTCCCAGTGATGTAGGGGCGCGGCCGGCAGAAGCTTCTGATGCTCCTGGCAAATGGAGCAGTTTTAGGCCACCTTCTCAATGTCGGTGTCGAGGCCTAGCCACCAGACATAACTCCGGGCCAACATTTTCATTTTGGTCACACCTGGATGCCCATTGTGCAAGTCTCTTAGTATCAGCTCCTGTCCTTTTTCCGGGATAATCACACGCATCCCCCACAAGAGGATGCAGTCTTCCACACTGAATTCTGACAGCTTGGAGGAAAATGCCCGCAACTCGCCTGGGAGCTGTCTATGCTGCCCACCATACAGGACTATGTGCCGAACCTTTGACAGGCCTGGCTCCGTCTGGGTCCACTCACGGATCTGTGATGCCGTAACATGCAAGGTGTCCATAAAATCTAGGGTTGCAACCATCTCACCGGTCGTGGGGGTCGACATGGGGCCGGTCGATAAAGGCATTTGGCTCAGTGCGTCGGCGTTCACTATCTGCGTTCCTGGTTTGTGCTCCAGAAAATACTCGTATGCAGCGAGCAACAAAGCCCAGCGCTGGACCCGTGCGGAAGCAATGGGCGGTATTGGCTTATCATCTCTGAAAAGTCCCAGCAGAGTCTTATGATCAGTCATGATAGTGAAGTGGCGGCCATACACGTACTGGTGGAAACTTTTCACCGCAAAGATCAGTGCCAGACCCTCCTTCTCGATCTGTGCGTACTTTTTTCCCGCTGCAGTCAATGTACGGGAGGCGAAAGCTATTGGCCGTTCGGCTCCGTTCTCCATCTTTTGGGACAGGACGGCCCCAATACCATACGGGGATGCATCACATGTGACGAGCAAAGGCTTTCCAGGATCATAGTGGGTTAGTAACCCAGATGACGACAATTGTTGTTTTACCCGCCGGAAAGCAGTTTCTTGCGGCTGACCCCAAACCCAGGTGTGATTTTTCTTTAGCAGAAGGTGCAACGGGGCCAGCATAGTTGCCAGATTGGGGAGGAACTTCCCGGATTAGTTTACGAGGCCGAGAAAAGAACGAAGATGCGAAGTGTCAGTGGGGGCGGGGGCCTTCTCTACGACGGGGTGCAAACCTTCGCGATCCACCCAATAACCCAGGTAGACTACTTCCTTCGCCTGAAAAACGCACTTTGTGCAACGTAAACGGACTCCAGCCTCCGAAAACGTCTAAGAACAGCCTCCAGATTTTCCAAATATTCCTGCTCCGACGTCCCTGTGATCAAGATGTCATCTAAGTAGACAGCGACACGTGGTAAACCTCTCAAAATGCCCTCCATAACGCGTTGAAAAATAGGGCAGGCAGAGGATACCCCAAAGGGCAACCGTGTATATTCATACAGGCCCCGGTGTGTAGTGTGGCACAGTGATGTGTGGCATCTGGCTTCATTACAGGTACAATTGGTGCTGCCCAGTCAGCAAAATGGACGGGCCTGATGATACCCAAAGTCTCCAAATGAGTGAGCTCCCCTTCTACCTTCTTGAGCAAGGCGTAAGGCACCGGACACGTCCGAAATAGCGCGGCATGGCTCCTGGTTCGACTTGGATAGGGGCTACGGCCCCTTTTATTTTCCCCAAACCAAGCTGGAATACATCTGGGTATCGTCCTGGCACCTCAGTCAACCCTCCAGAAACTGTTTGGAGGATGTGCTGCCACTGCAACCGCAAATGGCGCAACCAGGCCTGACGCAACAGGCTGAGCCCATGGCCGCGCACCACGATAAGTGGGAAACGCCCCTCCTGGCGTCCATAAACAACAGGGGTCATCGTAGTTCCTGCAATGTCCAATGGTTCCCCTGTGTAGATGGCCAACCTGGCCTGTGTGTCGGTTAATGTAAGGGTCTGTATACCCTGCTTGATGCGGTCGAATGTCCTCTGGGCGATCACGGAGACTGCTGCGCCAGTGTCCAACTCCATCTCAAGCGGGTGACCATTGACCCGTACTGTCACCTTAATGGGGGCCACACGGGGTGCTGCCACACAGTGCAGCTGCAGGCAGTCGTCCTCCGTCTCCACGTCCTCAGGAGTAGTCGCCGCAGGTTCATCCACATGGAAGGTATGACCCCTGGGCTGGTCCCAGTTTCGGTCGGAACGACGGCGCCTCTGGCGCCCCCATGACCGGCGTCCGCGACGGGGCCGGCGCCTACAAGTCTGACACGGACATGGCTCCTCATCCATTGGTTCTGGAGAAGGCTCCCTTCAGGGAGGAATGTCCGACGGCCACTGCCGTCGATCCGGACGTCGCCTCGCCCAAGGTACCGCAGGAGTGCGGGGGGATGTTTTCGGACGGAAGGGGTTGCGCCCCAAGGCATGCATCTCCATTCCCTATAGCTCCTGCACTCCTCGTTCTTCGCTCTCTCGGGACAATATTATTTGAATGGCCTGTTGAAAAGTCAATGCTGGCTCAGCTAACAACTTTCTCTGGGTGGCCGCATTGTTAATACCACAAACCAAACGGTCGCGTAACATTTCTGACAAGGTCTCACCATAGTCACAGTACTCTGCAATCCTGCGTAGCCTTGATAGAAAGTCGGCAAGTGATTCTCCAGGGGTCCTCTCAGCGGTATTAAACCGGTAACGTTGGACTATCATGGACAGGGTTGGGTTAAAATGTTGCCCCACTAAATTCACAAGTTCATCAAACGTTTTGGTGTCCAGCGCAGCTGGGTACGTAAGGCTCCTAATCACCCCAAACGTATGCGGGCCGCAGGCGGTGAGCAATATGACCACCTGGCGCTCGTTTTCAGTGATACTGTTTGCCCGGAAATAGTAATGCATCCGTTGTGCGTACTGGTTCCAGCTTTCCAGCGCAGCATCAAAAACATCCAAACGTCCGTACAGAGGCATGGTGTAATAGAAAACAACTTCCAACCTGTATCCAACAAAAATCCAGGGAGGTGGCTTCAGCAGAGTAGACAGCTATTCACTTTAACCCACGTTGCCAGTTTTGTGAGGGCCACGAAGAATCCAGCACGAGTTTTAAGGATACAAAGAAATAACATTTATTTACAATAACATATATATACAACAGCAGCAGCAGCAACAACAACTTTGCTTGCTGCTCACTCCTTCCTGCTGGTTCCAAACTGGCCAGCTTTATTTATACAGGAAGTCTGCTAATGATTTATCCGCCCCCCTTATTGGGGAAGCTCATACTCCCTCAGGATTGTGGGATTGTCATTAGTCCCCAGCCAATGGTAAGCAGGCAGGTTATAACATCAAGCTATAAATGTTTCTGCTTACTGAGATAATTCAGAGTCATACCAGTGCATCCCACTGGCTTTGCCCTCCATGTGCACATGTCAATAAAACTTGACCAAGTTCTCCTGTGTCAGCCTTGAAATACTTCGACAAATTGGAGGTTCCACCGAGATGACTAACCCCTGGAGTGTCGGACACGGGTACATAGTGTAGTGCCTCACCAGTCAACAACTCGAAGATCGCGGCTGCCAGATTTCGGCACTATGAGGTTTTGACAAAAGAAACGCATACGTTTACCTGTGTCTCACTATCAGGGTAAGTCATCGATGGCCTTAAGGGAGGTTTGAGTCTCCCTTGGGGTTCATGTATCCTGGAGAAGCAAAGGACATAAGTTAGAATGGAATCCATAATAAACTGGTTCTTAGTGAATGACGGAAGTCTGTGGAGACAGAATGATGGAAGTAGTCATAGCAAGGAAGTACTTTTCTGCAAACTACCATTCCCTTCAGGTCAAAGGGAAGATAAGTATGCAAAAGAAGGATAGAAAGTGCTAATGTTTCTATTGGTCCATTTGCTCTGTTTTCTATCGCTTTCTATTGGCTAGAATTACTGTCCTTTCATTGGTCAAAAATGATAGTTTAACTGTGATATTATTGGCGTATGCAACAATCAATTAAAGGCTTAAAATGTATCTGTTAATTCTATTGGTTAAATCAAGCTATAAATGTTTCTGCTTATTAAGTTAATTCAGAGTAATACCAGTGCATCCCACTGGCTTTGCCCTCCATGTGCAAATGTCAATAAAACTTGAACAAGTGCTCCTGTGTCAGCCTTGAAATACTTTGACACATGTGCAGCATGTTCTGTTCTTACTGAAAATAATTAGATTATCTGCTTTACTGGTGTAGGCTGAGGGATATATATTGGGCAGGATTTCTTGACATCAAGGCAGCATTTGACCATATGGCATCAAGGAGCCCGAGCAAAACTGGAGTAAATGGGAATCAGTGTTAAACTGCTGGTTGGAGTCATACCTGGCACAAAGGAAGATGGTTGTGGTGGTTGGAGGTCAATCATCTCAGCTGACCGTGAAGTGTCGCCCTTTCTACCTCCCACGTGAATTCACCTCTGTACTCATCACAACAGTCTACATCCCACCCCAGGCGGACGTGAAGAAAGCACTTGATGAACTATACTCCACCATCAACAACCAAGAAACAAATCACCCTGAAGCTCTGACAATCGTGGCTGGAGACTTCAACCAGGCCAACCTCAGTAAGGTTCTACCCAAACTCCATCAACGTATCTCCTGCTCCACCAGAGGTGCAAACACCCTGGACCACTGCTAGACGAGCATCAAAGTTGCCTACCACTCCATTCCCCAACCTCACTATGGCAAATCCGACCACAAGTCGGTACTCCTACTTCTGGCTTACAAACAGCAACTCAAGCGTGCTGAGCCAGTCAAGAAAACCGTATAGTGCTGGTCGGAGGCATCCGAGGCAACTGCTTGGAGTCTGTGGATTGGTCCATATTCAAGGCCGCAGCAGCTAACCTGGACGAGTACACAACCACCATCACAGACTTCATCAGTAAGTGTGTTGAGGACTGTGTACCAAAGAAGTCAATACGGGTGTTCCCTAATCGGAAACTCTGGCTCAACCAAAGGGTTCACTCCATGCTGAAGGTCCGGACAGAGGCGTTCAAGTCTGACCTCTCTGACCTATATAAGAAATCCAGGTACGACGTACGGAAAGCCATCAGGGATGCCAAAAGATAATGCCGCATCAAAGTAGAATCCCCGGCCAACGACATTAACCCACGATGACTATGGCAGGGCTTACATGAGATCTACGAAGGCTACGAAGCAAGGCCAGGTGGAATATCTGGGGCTGGAGCATCCCTACCCAATGATCTGAACAAGTTCTATGCCCGCTTTGAGTCAGCCAATGCATCAGTGCCAGCCGCCCCAACAGCCCTGGACACACCCATACCCACTATTACAGCCTCAGAGGTAAGAGCTGCCTTCTTGAAAGTGAATCCGCGGAAAGCGATGGGCCCTGACCGAGTCCCTAGACGAGCACTCAGAGCCTGCGCAGACCAGCTGCCGAGTGTATTTGCAGACATCTTCAACATCTCACTCCTCTGCTCTGAGGTCACTACCTGCTTCAAGAAGACTGCCTTAATACCAGCACCAAAGAAGAACAAGATAGCGTACCTCAATGACTACCAACCGGTGGACCTGACGTCTGTTATCATGAAATGCTTTGAACGGCTAGTCATGAGACAGATCGACGCCAGCCTCCCAGACGGTCTCGATCCAGTGCAGTTTGCCTATCACCGCAACTGGTCCACAGCAGATGCTACCTCCTTGGCTCTACAATCAACACTTGAACACCTCGAAAGCAAGCACACCAATGTGAGATTGCTGTTCATAGACTACAGCTCCGCCTTCAACACTATTATCCCAACAAGACTTATAACCAAACTCTGTGATCTTGGACTTGGCCCTTCCCTGTGCAGCTAGATCCTTGACTTCCTCACCAACAGACCGCAATCTGTCAGGATAGGCAACAGCATCTCCTCAAAAATAGTCCTCAACACCGGGGCTCCACAAGGATGTGTGCTCAGTCCTCTACTGTACTCCCTACACACACACATCACTGTGTGGCAAGAGTTAATTCCAACTCAATCTATAAATTTGTGGATGATACGACTGTGGTGGGTCGTATCTCAAACAACGACAAATTAGACTACAGAAGGGAGATAAATCACTTGGTTGCATGGTGTACCGAAAACAACCTCTCTCTAAATGTCGGAAAGACGAAGGAACTGATCAACGACTTCAGGAAGCGTAGCACGACATTCCCCCCCCCCCCCCCCCCCCCGTCTGCATCAATGGCTCCCGAGTGGAGATGGTCGATAGCTTTAGGTTCCTGGGGGTCACCATCACCAACAGTCTGTCCTGGTCCACTCACGTTGATGCAACAGTCAAGAAAGTCCAACAACGTCTCTACTTCCTGCGGAAGCTAAAGAAATTCGGCATGTCTGCATCGACTCTCACAAACTTCTACAGATGTGCAATAGAGCAGTCCATGTACAAATGCAGAAAGATCTCGACAATATCCAGGCTTGAGCTGACAAGTGGAAATTATCTTTTATGCCACACAAATGCCAGGTAATGACCATCTCCTACAGGAGGGGATCTAATCATCACCCCATGACATTCAATGGCATTACCATCGCTGAATCCCCCACAATCAATATCCTGGGGGTTACAATTAATCAGAAACTGAACAGGACTAGCCGCATTAATACTGTGGTTACCAGAGCAGGTGAAGGTTGGGAATCCTGCAGTGAGCAACTCACCTCCTGGCCCCCCATAGCCTGTCCACCATCTACAAAGCACAAGCCAGGAGTGTAATGGAATACTCTCCAATTGCCTGGATGAGTGCAGCTCCAACAACACTCAAGAAGCTCAACACCATCCAGGACAAAGCAGCCCGCTTGATTGCTCCCCCATCCACAAACATTCACTCCCTCCACCATTGATGAACAGTGGCAGCCGTGTGCACCATCTACACAATGCACTACACTATTCACCAAGTTTCCTTAGATAGCACCTCCCAATCCCACGACTATTACCATCTAGGACAAGAGCAGGAGATACCTGGGAATACATCCACCTGGAGGTTCCTCTCCAAGTCACTCACCATACTGACTTGGAAATATATTTCCGAGAATTCCAAGATTCACCTGAGGAAGGAGCAGCGCTCCGAAAGCTAGTGACATCGAAACAAACTTGTTGGACTTTAACCTGGTGTTGTAAGACTTCGTACTGTGCTCACCCCAGTCCAATGCCGGCATCTCCACATCATGGAAATATATTGTCATTCCTTCACCATCATAGAAACCGTACAGTACAGGAGGCCATTCAGCCCATCGAGACTGCACCAACCTTCCGAAAAAGCACCCTACTCAGGCCCAATCCTCCACTCTATCCCCATAACCCCACCCAACATTTGGGCACTAAGGGCAATTTATCATGGCCAATCCACCTAAGCTGCACATCTTTGGACTGCGGGAGGAAACCGGAGCACCCGGAGGAAACCCACGCACACACGGGAAGAACGTGCAAACTCCACAGACAGTAACCCGAGGTCAGAATCGAACCCAAGTCCTTGGTGCTGCGAGGCAACAGTGCTAACCACTGTGCCGCTATTGCGGGGTGAAAATCCTGGCACTCCCTCCCTAACTGGGTGTAACCTATACCTCAGGCACTGCAGCGGTTTAAAAAGGCAGCTCACCACCACCTTCTGAAGGGAAACTAGGGATGGGCAATAAATGCTGGACCAGTCAGCGAAGCCCATATTCTGTAAAGGAACAAAAAATCATTCCCAGTCTCGTCATGGAAGACTCAATAATACAATATCCACTTATACTCTAAGGTAAACACTGTCGGATTGTCAAAGGATCAAACTGGATTGTTATGTTAATAAACCTATGCAAATTTGCTGAACGGTTTTTATTGTAAAACATCTGTCAGCTACATATTATTTGCATTAATTAAATTCAATCGAATCAAACTGATTGGGTACAACAGATCTGGAGAGCATCGGGGCGGAGCGAACAGGTCCAAGACTGTTGTGCGCAGTAAAATGTTCTTTCTGTAAAGTGACCTGGTGAGCAGTGCTGATCGCGAGGATGCACAGGGCTCTGCAAGTCTGCATCGCCCATCAGCAGTCCGCCTTAGCAATTCTGCACCAATACCTTCAGGATCAGCGGCACCTTGGTCCAGAACCGCCCAGCCCGGGGCAGACCACGAGGAACAGGTTCAAAGCTGCCTGCAGCACCCGGGAGCCAGCCCCCTCCTCAACAAGCAGCAGGCGGAGAACACTCCTCCAGGTCGCCAGGGAGAGCAAGTTAACCCGTTTGATAGGCTTGACTTCAGAGTTATTGTACCTGGAGCAAAATTCCTTGTCTCAACTGCAAGAACCACACTTTCAGCTGGACTGTAAGGTAAGGTGCAATGATGGTCAGTGAAAACCCCATAACATTTTGGATTTTAAAAAAAAAACAATAATCTTTACTAGAATGAATGCTGCCAGTGCATTTCATTGCACAAGCGGATTTGCATTTGACCAATATTTTCTGTTTGCTCTTTTGTGTCCAGCTCAGCGCGGAGCTCAGAAATCTCTGCAATCGCATGGCAACCAGGGCAGACTGCCTCCAATTGGATGCGGATCTAAAAGCGATCGAGCGATGTTTGATAGACATTGTTCACCAGTTGACGATTTCGTTGTCCTCTACCAGTTCAGAATCACACCCGCACGCCGTTGATGTGCTGAAGAGACTGTCTAACAAGTTCCTGGACGTATGAAGCACAATAAAACAGCTCTGGCTTCTATTCATTTAAGGGCACCACCAGCTTTTGCTACCTTCTTGAACTGCTGCAGTCCATGTTGCAGTTTGGGATACAAGTGCGCAGTTAAGAGTGACGAAACCCATGCAAAGTTATTGTAAATTGTCTATTTTTATCAGAGGATCTTATGCTGACATGAACTGAGATGGTTTGAAAATAAATGCTGTCTTTTCGAGTCTTGAGTTCAAACCTGTCCCCGAACTTGACAAAATCCTGACAACCAGGGCAGGGCATGCCATTGTGGGGAAGCCCTAATGGGGAGGAGGGTTTTCACACCTTGAGAACCCCTTTGAACTCAGCAGATATTGGTGCAGACATTGTTATCCAGTGACTCAGATCAGGCAACCCTGCGTTTGGAAGGTGCTGTTGATTAGATAGTGGGTCACTGCATTATTCGGGCGATTTGGACACCAGGGACATCAGAAGACTCGTCCGGCCACCATTTAAACACTGGCATTTTGCTCCAGTGCTGTTGAAAGAAAATGGCGCGCCCATACATTTGCTTCTGCCTGAGTTGGTTGTGCTCAGTAATGCTGAGGTATTTCACTGGAAAGGAGAGAAGAGTTTAATTGGAGCATGGCTCATTTTTCACCTCTCACATTTCGCCTGTGTTTTGCATTCCTAATGTAGGAACATGGCAGGCAGGAGCAGGCCATTCAACCCCTCGAGTCATTGCTCCAGCCGGCCGACCTTCGTGTCCAACGACAGCCGACCTTCGCGACCCACGCCGGCCGACCTTCGCGACCTACCTATTTTCTCTTACCTTGTTTGCTGCTGACAAAATGTTAGAATTGCAATCGCGCCCAAAGCCCGTGATGTCAATATTCGGGGGGTGTGACCTGCTCTATGCCTCCCTTTAGGCAGGAAGATTACATAGAATTGTTTTTAAAATCTTCTGCGTCTCCAATTATGCAAATTCGCAGGCAACCAGCAGCCGGTCTTTTTTTTTAGAAGTTCAGGGGGGGGTTGTATTTGATAAAAAATTTACAGGAAAAAAAATGCAGAAACTGAAAATGTTTTCATCCTCTAGAATTGGAGCTTCACCATATTTCACCACAAACATTATAATTAAAAATGTTTTTAAAAAAAGACACTTAAAAATCAATTAATTGATAAAGCTTACAAATACGACCTGCAGGCACTTTGTTTTGCAATGTTTAAAAATCAAGATTTAAAAAGTTGATATCTCTTAGTTGAAGTTATAGCTGCGGTGAAACCATTGTTGGATCACTCACCATTCTTGGAGTAAGAGACTTCCACTTCATCAACATCAAAGTTCAGAAAGCAACCAATCACATCATTCTCCCCGACTTTTTGCAGCTGGCTTTTAACAATGCCGGCTGCTAACGGCCTTCAAAAAGGCTGCAACCAGAGTTTTAAAAATGTGGCCGCACTGCGCATGCGTGCCCGCTCATCGGTGCACATGTGCAAAACTCTGCGCATGTCCCGATGAGCGGGCACGCATGCGCAGTGCGGCAGCATTTTTTAAATATGTTGGTGGCCATTTTGAAGGCCACTTGCAGTCGGCTGCTGCGGCTGTTGCGTGTGGATTTCCGCGATCGGGAGCACCGCGATGGACGGCTCCGCGACCCGATGCCCGCCTGCGACCCATGTCGGTCATGCCCCGACTTTGACAATGCCTGCACTAGGATCCTCAACCCTTCCAGAATCAACAGGAGTTTCCCAGAATCAGCGGTTCCTATCCCAGGTGCTGCCTCCAGCAGTTCAGGAGACAGTGATTTAAATTTCCCACTGCATGCACTTTGAAGCACTCTAAGTAATGAGTAACAACCTGGTGTCAGGAGTCATAATGAGGTTAAACTGCATTTAGTTTAAACAGAATTACTTACACATTTTACATAAGCTCATCACCAGATGCGCAAGGCCCACAGAGAGCTGTGACCAGCCAGATTTGGGAATCGAGTGTTGGTGGAAGGGGATTCGGAGGAGGAGTCCTGCCTGGTTTTCACAGTCCTAGACCCACAGACCTGGCCACAGCAGTGCTCGGGCCAGGGTGGATCCCAGGGGGTGCCAATGTAGGGATTTAAAAAAATATATATATAAATTTAGAGTACCCAATTCATTCTTTCCAATTAAGGGGCAATTTAGCGTGTTCAATCCACCTACCTTGCACATTTTTGGGTTGTGGGGGCGAAACCCACGTAAACACGGGGAGAATGTGCAAACTCCACACGGACAGTGACCCAGAGCCGGGATCGAACCTGAGACCTTGGCGCCGTGAGACTGCAGTGCTACCACTGCGCCACCGTGCCGCCCTCTATGCTGGGATGGTGTGCATCCCATGCTGTTTACCTCCATCCTCAATGCCCCTTAGAGTTCCTGGACTCCCTTCTCCGCACTTTCCCGTGAAAGGGAGATCTCCATGGTTTTTATATGGTTAAACAACGTCCTGGTCAGCAACTTCCTCTGGGCCGCCCTGTTGTTCACGCCACATACCAGTTGGTTCTGCAGCATTTCGGGAAGGGATGGGGCATAGCCACAGAATTCAGACAATTTTTGTAAGCATATCAAGAACTCAGTAATAGACTCCCCTGGTGTCCTTTCAGCCATATTGAAACAGTACTGCTGTATTTTGATGGATTGGGGTTGTGGTGGTTCATTACCAGCTCTTTGAATGTAATGGAATATGGGGCTGCAGGGTAACAAAGAACAGCACAGGAACAGGCCCTTGGCCCTCCAAGCCTGCGTTGATCATGTGTCTTATCTAGACCAACAGCCTGTATCCTTCTATACCCCATCGGTTCATGTGTCTATTGAGATAAGTCTTAAAGATTGCTGATGTATCTGCCTCAACCACCTCTCTTGGCAGTGCATTCCAGGCCACCAACACCTTATGTGTGAAAAACCGTCTCCCGCACATCTCCACTGAACCTATCCCCCCTCACCTTGAACTTGTACCCCCTTGTAATTGTCATTTCTGCCCAGAGAAAAAGCCTCCAACTGTTCACCCATTCATAATTTTATAAACTATCAGGTCGTCCCTCAGCCTCCGTCTCTCTAGGGAGAACAATCGCAGATTATTCAATCTCTCCTCATAGCTAATGCCCTCCATACCAGGCAACATCCTGAGAAACCATTTCTGTACTCTCTCCAAAGCCTCCACGTCCTTCTGGGACTGTGGTGACCAGAATTGGACACAGTATTCCAAGTGTGGCCGAACCAACGTTCCATATAACTAACATAATTTCCGAACCTTTATACTCAATGTCCTGTCCAATGAAGGCAAGCATGCCATAGGCTTTCTTTACCACCATTTCCACCTATGCTTCCACTTTTAAGGATCTGTGGACTTGCATGCCCAGATCTCTCTGTGTCTATGATCCTGAAGGTTCTGCCATTTATTTTAAAGCTCCCACCTGAATTGGATCTACCAAAATGCATCACCTCGCATCTGTCCGGGTTAAATTCCATCTGCCATCTCTCCGCACAATTTTGCAGCTTATCTATATCCTGTTGTATCCTCTGACAATCGTCATCACTATCCGCAACTCCTGCAATCTTAGTATCATCCGCAAACTTGCTGATCAGACCAGCTACATTTTCTTCCAAGTCATTTATATATATAACAAAGAGCAGAGGTCCCAGTACTGATCCCTGTGGAACACCGCTAGTTACAGACCTCCATTCGGAAAAACACCCTTCTACTGCTACCCTCTGTCTTCTATGGCCAAGCCAGCTCTGAATCCATCTAGCTAGTTCACCCCTGACCCCATGTGATTTAATATTTTGCACCAGCCTGCCATGACGGACCTTGTCAAATGCTTCACTAAAAGTCCATGTAGACAACATCCACAGCCCTTCCCTCGTCAATCATTTTTGTCACCTCCTCAAAAAACTCAATTAAATTAGTGAGACATGACTTCCTTCGTACAAAACCATGCTGAATGTCAATAATAAGACCATTCACTTCCAAATGTGCATAGATCCTGGGCTGGATTCTCCGCCGGTGGGATGCTCCGCTTTGCTGGCAGCTTGGGGGTTTCCCGATGGCGTGGGGCTGCCCCACAGTGGGAAACCCCATTGACCAGCCGGCGCAACGGAACATCCTGCCGGTGTGCTGAAGCAGAAATGTGGCTGGGTGGGGCAGAGAATCCAGCCCCCTATCTCTGAGAATCTTTTCCAACAATTTCACTATCACTGCGTCAAGATCACTGGCCTATAATTACCCGGGTTATCCTTGCTACCCTTCTTAAATAATGGGACATCATTCGTTCTCCTCCAATCCTCTGGGACCTCACCTGTGGCCAACGAGGAAACAAAGATTTCTGTTAGAGGCCCAGCGATTACATCTCTTGTCTCCCTCAGTAATCTGGGATAGATGCCATCTGGCTCTGGGGATTAATCTACCTTAATGTTTTTAACACACCTAACACATCCTCCCTGATAATAATTACTTGTGCTAAAATGTTTACATATCCCTCTGAGACACCCACCAATCAAGGTGTCCTTCTCCTTTGTGAATACCGATGTAAAGTATTCATTAAGGATCTCACCTATTTCCTTTGGTTCTATGCATAATTTCCCTCCATTGTCCTTGAGTGGATCAACTCTTTCTCTAGCTACCCTCTTGTTCCTAATATACATATAAAATGACTTGGGATTCTCCTTAATCCTGTCTGCCAAGGACATTACGTGACCCTTTTTGCCCTCCTAACTCCCTGTTTGAGCTCTTTTCTACTTTACCTGTATTTTTCAAGTGCTTTTTGATTTGATTTGATTTGATTTATTATTGTCACATGTATTAGTATACAGTGAAAAGTATTGTTTCTTGCATGCTGTATAAACATTGCATACCGTACATAGGGAAGGAAGGAGAAACTGCAGAATGTAACGTTACAGTCATAGCAAGGTGTAGAGAAAAGATCAACTTAATACGAGATAGGTCCAATCAAAAGTCTGATGGCAGTAGGGAAGAAGCTGTTCTTGAGTTGGTTGGTACGTAACCTCAAACTTTTTCCTGACGGAAGAAGGTGGAAGAGAGTATGTCCGGAGTGCGTGGGGTCCTTAATTATGCTTTCTGAGGCAGCGGGAATTATAGATAGAGTCAATGGATGAGAGGCTGGTTTGCGTGATGGACTGGGCTACATTCACAATCTTTTGTAGTTTCCTGCGGTCTTGGGCAGAGCAGGCTCCATACCAAGCTGTGATACAACCAGAAAGAATGCTTTCTATGGTGTATCTATAGAAGTTGGTGAGGGTCGTAGCTGACATGCCAAATTTCCTTCGTCTTCTGAGAAAGTAGAGTAGTTGGTGGGCTTTCTTAACTATCGTGTCGGCATGGGGGGACCAGGACAGGCTGTTGGTGATCTGTACACCTAAAAACTTGAAGCTCTCGACCCTTTCTACTTCGTTCCCATTGATGTAGACAGGGGCATGTTCTCCACTACACTTCCTGAAGTCGATGACAATCTCTTTCATTTTGTTGACATTGAGGGAGAGATTATTGTCGTCGCACCAGTTCACCAGATTCTCTATCTCATTCTTGTATTCTGTCTCGTCATTGTTTGAAATCCGACCCACTACGGTGGTGTCATCAGCAAACCTGAAAATTGAGTTGGAGGGGAATTTGGCCACACAGTCATAGGTGTATAAGGAGTATAGTAGGGGGCTGAGGACAAAGCCTTGTGGGGCACCGGTGTTGAGGAAGATCGTGGAGGGAGTGTTGCCTATCTTTACTGATTGTGGCCTGTGGGTTAGAAAGTTCAGGATCGAGTCACAGAGGAAGGAGCCGAGGCCAAGGCCACGGAGTTTGGAGATGAGTTTCGTAGGAATGATGGTGTTGAAGGCTGAGCTGTAGTCGATAAATAGGAGTCTGACATAGGTGTCTTTGTTATCTAGGTGTTCCAGGGTAGAGTGCAGGGCCATGGAGATGGCGTCTGCTGTGGACCTGTTGCAGCGGTAGGCAAACTGTAGTGGATCAAGGCAATCCGAGAAGCTGGAGTTGATTTGTGCCATGACTAACCTTTCAAAGCACTTCATGATGATGGATGTCAGAGCTACTGGATGATAGTCATTAAGGCACGCTGCTTGACTTTCTTTGGTACAGGGATGATGGTCGTCTTCTTGAAGCAGTTAGGGACCTCAGATTGTTGTAAAGAGAGGTTAAAGATGTCTGCGAATACCCCCGCCAGCTGATCCACGCAAGACCTGAGTGCTCGTCCGGGTACCCCATCCGGGCCAGTGGCTTTCCGAGGGTTGACCTTGGAGAAGGCTGCTCTGACGTCTGCAATGGTGATCTCAGATACAGGTTCATCTGGGGTGGAGGGCTCGCTCTCGCTGACCTGTTGCTCAAAGCGGGCATGGAATGCGTTGAGCTCATCAGGGAGGGGTGCATTGGAGCCGGCGATTTTACATGCCTTCATCTTGTTCTGTTTTTAGTTGCCGAGACCTCATGTAGCATCGTTTTTCTTTTTGACTAGACTCGCAATTTCCCTGGACATATCCTGCTATTCCTTTTCATCGGCACATGCATGTCCTGCACTCCCATCAACTGCTCCTTAAAAGACTCCCACATATCAAATAAGGATTTACCCTCAAACAACCACTCCCAAACAACAACCTCCAAATCCTGCCTAATCTGGTTGTAGTTAGCCTTCCCCCAATTTAGCACCTTAATGCTAGGACAACACTCGTCCTTTTCCATGAGTATCCAAAAGTTCGGCACATGTTCCCCCACGGCAACTTTGATGACCTGGCCGGGCTCGTTCCCTGGTACTCGGTCCAATATATCCCCCTCTCTAGTCGGACTATCCACATATTGTTCCAAAAAACCTTCCTGGACACACATTTATCCCTCACCATCCGGACCCCTAGCCCAAAAGGGATTTCCAGTCAATATGAGGAAAATTAAAGTCTCCCACTGCAACAACCCTATTATTTCTACATCTATCCAGAATCTGCTTACATATCTGTTTTTCAACTTCCCGTGGGCTGTTGGGAAGCCTGTAGTACACCATCATCATAGTGACTGCCCCCTTCCTGTTTCTGAGTTCTACCCACAGTGCCTCGTTACTTGATTCTTCCATGGTATCCTCCCTCTGTACAGCAGTAATATGTTCTCTGACCAATATTGCATCTCCCCCACCTCTTTTACCTTCTCCCTGTTTCACCTAAAACACCTATATCCTGGAATATTTAGCTGCCAGTCCTGCCCCTTTTTTAACCAAGTCTCCATTACCGCTGCCAAGGATCGGGAGGACCCTGCTACAGAGGCGGCAGGGGGGGGGTTTGGCATTGCCGAACCTGCTTCATTATTATTGGCCGGCGAATGTGGATAAGGTGCGACGATGGTGGGAAGGAGAAGGGGTAGAGTGGGTTAGGATGGAGGAGGAATCTTGTAAGGGGTTTAGTTTGAGGGCTATGGTGACGGCAGCGTTGCCAATGGCTCCGAGTAGGTATTCAGGGAGCCCGGTGGTGCAGTCCACGGTGAAGATATGGAATCAGTTGAAACATTTTAGGGTGGAAGGGATGTCGGTGCTAACGCCGCTGTGCGAGAATCATGGGTTTGAGCTGCGGGGGATGGACAGTGTATACAGGAGGTGGAGGGAAGTGGGGTTGGTCAAGGTGAGGGATTTGTAGTTGGAGGAAGGGTTCACCAGTCTGGAGGAGCTAAGGGAAGAGGGTAGAGCTGCCGAGGGGGAGTGAGTTCAGGTATCTGCAGGTTAGGGACTTCGCGCAATAGGTCTGGAGGGGTTTCCCTAGGTTGCTGGGATACACCCTGCTGAAGCGACTGCTGCTCCAGATGTGGAAGGGGAGGGAAGAATTGGGGATATATATAAGTGGTTGGAGGAGCAGGGAGGCGAGCGGGTGGTGAAGATTAAGGAGAAATGGGAAGCGGAGTTGTGAGGGGAGATCAATTGGGGAGCATGGAGTGAGGCACAGCGCACAGTAAACGGGACCTCCTCTTGTGTAAGGATGAGCCTGATACAGTTTAAGGTGGTGCACAGGGTGCATATGACTCGGGCGAGAATGAGTGGGTTCTTTCAGGGGGTAGCAGATGAGTGTGAGAGGTGTGGGTGGGGACCACGAATCAGGTGCACATGTTTTGGGGTTGTGAAAAATTGGGAAGATTCTGGGTGGGAGTGTGGTGGAGTGTGGTAGCCAGGATGGTGGAGGAGGGAGTGGACCCGGACCCTTTGGTGCCGATATTTGGGATTTCAGAGAAGCAGGAGCTCATGGAGAGGAGGAAGGCATTTGCCTTTCTGATTGCACAGCAGCGAATTTTACTGGAGTGGCGGTCGGCATCGCCACCCAGGGCAGCAGCTTGTTTGGGTAACCTGTACGGCTTCCTGCGGTTGGAGAAGATAAAGTATGAGTTAAGGGTCTCTGCAGAGGAGTTTGAGAAAAGGTGGGGGATGTTTGTGACTGTGTTTGAGGAGCTGTTCATTGCAGGGGGGGAGGGGAAGGGGGGGGGCAATAAAGGGGAACAAATTTGTACAGACTGTACAGTTGATTACTGGGAAGTGTATTTCCCAGGGTGTTTATGTGTTGTAACCTGTTTTGATATATGTTTGTAATAAAATACATTTTTTTAAAAAGTCTCCGTTACCGCAACTACATCCAAGTACTGCGCATGAATTAAGGCTCTAAGTTCATCTGTCTTATCTGTTATACTCCGTGCATTGAAGTAGATGCACTCCAGACCCACTGAAATCTACCTCCCCAGCCTGCCCTTCCTCTGAGCCAGCCTAGCCCTGGTACCATGCTCATTCCCAGTCTCTGCGAATACCTGCCACATTAGTTTAAACCCGCCGAACCATACCAGCAAACCTCCCAGCCAGGATATTGGTGCGTCTCCAGTTCAGGTGTAATCCGTCCTTCTTGTACAGGCCGCACCTTCCCTGGAAGACGTCCCAATGAACAAAAAAACTGAAGCCCTCCCTCCTGCACCAGTTCTTTAGCTACGTGTTCAGCTTCTTTTCAGTCGTGGAAAAGACTGGCCCAGTGTCGTACAAGGTCAAGATCAGGGAGGGGACTGTAGAAAACACATGGACCATCTCAGGAGCAGAGAACCCTCTCCTGCAGAAACTAATCTGGGTGAGGTGACGCTCTCAGTCTCCCTGGAATCTACCTCCAGGCAGGGGACTCTACCCCTGTTAAACCCAAGAGTTTCCTCTGAAAAGGATGAAGATTCGGGCTCGGAAATGGAGATTGAGGTAACTGACCTGCAGCCGGATCTCAACATTGAGGCAGAGCCCCCATTAGTGGCCCTTCTACCTTCGGCTAAGGAGCAACGATCCCCCACCGCTTCATGCCCCTAGATCCGGCTCAGCTGACGGTGCACTCAAGGCCATGCGCAAAGAGACAAAGAAGGCCTCATCGCCACTGGGGTGAAGAGGAGGATCTGGATTTGGGCACGGCGGGGGGGGGGGGGGGGGGGGGGTGGGGGGGGGGCTGGAATGTGATAATCCACACGGGGACCAGGGGAATCACTCATCGATCTCCCCATGGGGCTCATTACCACGCTGGTCATTCATCTCATTGACTGTATTTGGGAATTTGCTGTGGAGAGCTCGGATACGATCAGAAAATGGACGCAGGGATCATGATGCATGTATCTCGCATCTGTTCATGACATTGCAAGCAGCACACCAAATCCATGCTGCTCTCTGAACTAGGGCGCACAGTGGTTAGCACAATTGCTTCACAGCTCCAGGGTCCCAGGTTGGATTCCTGGCTTGGGTCACTGGCTGTGTGGAGTCTGCATGTTCTCCCAGCGTCTGCGTGGGTTTCCTCCGGGTGCTCCGGTTTCCTCCCACAAGTCCCGAAAGACGTGCTTGTTAGGTAATTTGGGCATTCTGAATTCTCCCTCAGTGTACCCAAACAGGCGGCGGAATGTGGTGGCTAGTGGCTTTTCACAGTAACTTCATTGCAGTGTTAATGTAGGCCTACTGTGACAATAAAGATTATTATTATGATTGCTGAGCGCAGCCAGCACTTCCTGAGCTGTTCACCGGCTGGACACCAGCCGGGGGCACTGATATCGAGAGTGCCTAGTGCTGTTTAAGGGTAATCTGCCCCTCTTAGACAGAAGGTGCATTGTGGCTGAAAAAGGTTATTTCAAAAGTTATTCTGGGCTGTACTAATGTGAGGAATGGCTGAACATGTGAGAACAAGTAGCAAGGGTTTGAAACAGTGCACTGGATTTCATGTTGAACAAAGTGGGAAGAAAGAAGGCAAGAGTAACTGAAATGAAATGAAATGAAAATCACTATTGTCACATGTAGGCTTCAAATGAAGTTACTGTGAAAAGCCTCTAGTCGCCACATTCCAGTACATGTTCTGGGAGGCCGGTACGGGAATTGAACCGTGCTGCTAGCCTGCCTTGGTCTGCTTTCAAAGCCAGCAATTTAGCCCTGTGCTAAACCAGCCCCTGTATATGGGCACTAAACCAGGCATTGTATGTGCAGAGGGACATGAGGAAACACAGACCTGCTCAGAGACAATGGTAACAAGCAGCAGTGACAGTCAGTGGCAGGGGTGTTGCTTCAAAACCTTAGATGCAGTGCAGGAGGAAGTTGAATGATCTCACACAAATTGTCAAGGTGAGTGAGTTCATCTTCAAATGGCATCTCCTACCAACCCCCGCAGCCTCATCAATTCACCACATAACTACCTCTCAACAATCTCGATAAAGCAGCCTTTCACCTCATCTGCTTTACTTCACCCTCACACACTTGGCATGGCTGCAAGCCTCACACACATCACCATAGATCTCACACCCACCACCCATATCTCACTCACCACCCATAACTCTCACACCCACCACCCATATCTCACTCACCACCCATAGCTCTCACACCCACCACCCATATCTCATACTCACCACCCATAGCTCTCACACTCACCACCCATAGCTCTCACACCCACCACCCATATCTCACACTCACCACCCATAGCTCTCACACCCACCACCCATATCTCACACTCACCACCCATAGCTCTCACACCCACCACCCATATCTCACACTCACCACCCATAGCTCTCACACTCACTGCCCATATCTCTCACACTCACCCCCCATAGCTCTCACACCCACCGCCCATAGCTCTCAAACTCACCACCCATAGCTCTCACACTCACCACCCATAGCTCTCACACTCACTGCCCATAGCTCTCACACTCACCACCCATAGCTCTCACACTCACTGCCCATAGCTCTCACACCCACCACCCATAGCTCTCACACTCACCACCCATATCTCTCACACTCACCCCCCATAGCTCTCACACCCACCACCCATAGCTCTCACACTCACTGCCCATAGCTCTCACACCCACCACCCATAGCTGTCACACTCACCACCCATAGCTCTCACACCCACCACCCATAGCTCTCACACTCACCACCCATAGCTCTCACACTCACTGCCCATAGCTCTCACACTCACCACCCATATCTCACACTCACCACCCATAGCTCTCACACTCACCCCCCATATATCTCACACTCACCACCCATAGCTCTCACACTCACCACCCATAGCTCTCACACCCACCACCCATAGCTCTCACACCCACCACCCATATCTAACACTCACCACCCATATCTCACACTCACCACCCATAGCTCTCACACCCACCACCCATAGCTCTCACACCCACCACCCATATCTCACACTCACCACCCATAGCTGTCACACTCACCACCCATAGCTCTCACACTCACCACCCATATCTCACACTCACCACCCATATCTCACACTCACCACCCATAGCTCTCACACTCACCGCCCATAGCTCTCACACCCACCACCCATATCTCACACTCACCACCCATATCTCACATTCACCACCCATAGCTCTCACACCCACCACCCATATCTCACACTCACCACCCATAGCTCTCACACTCACCACCCATATCTCACACTCACCACCCATAGCTCTCAGACCCACCACCCATATCTCACACTCACCACCCATAGCTCTCACACTCACCACCCATATCTCACACTCACCACCCATAGCTCTCACACTCACCACCCATAGCTCTCACACTCACCACCCATATCTCACACTCACCACCCATATCTCACACTCACCCCCCATATCTCACACTCACCACCCATAGCTCTCACACCCACCACCCATATCTCACACTCACCACCCATATCTCACACTCACCACCCATAACTCTCACACTCACCACCCATACCTAACACTCACCACCCATAGCTCTCACACCCCCACCCACATCTAACACTCACCACCCATATCTCACACTCACCACCCATAGCTCTCACACCCACCACCCATATCTAACACTCACCACCCATATCTCACACTCACCACCCATAGCTCTCACACCCACCACCCATAGCTCTCACACCCACCACCCATATCTCACACTCACCACCCATAGCTGTCACACTCACCACCCATAGCTCTCATACTCACCACCCATATCTCACACTCACCACCCATATCTCACACTCACCCCCCATATCTCACACTCACCACCCATAGCTCTCACACTCACTGCCCATAGCTCTCACACCCACCACCCATATCTCACACTCACCACCCATATCTCACACTCACCACCCATAGCTCTCACACCCACCACCCATATCTCACACTCACCACCCATAGCTCTCACACTCACCACCCATATCTCACACTCACCACCCATAGCTCTCACACCCACCACCCATATCTCACACTCACCACCCATATCTCACACTCACCCCCCATATCTCACACTCACCACCCATAGCTCTCACACCCACCACCCATATCTCACACACACCACCCATATCTCACACTCACCACCCATAACTCTCACACTCACCACCCATACCTAACACTCACCATCCATGGCTGCAAGCCTCACACACATCACCATATCTCTCACACCCACCACCCATATCTCTCACACTCACCCCCCATAGCTCTCACACTCACCACCCATAGCTCTCACACTCACTGCCCATAGCTCTCACACCCATCACCCATATCTCACACTCACCACCCATACCTAACACTCACCATCCATGGCTGCAAGCCTCACACACATCACCATATCTCTCACACCCACCACCCATATCTCTCACACTCACCACCCATATCTCTCACACTCACCCCCATAACTCTCACACTCACCACCCATACCTAACACTCACCATTCATGGCTGCAAGCCTCACACACATCACCATATCTCTCACACCCACCACCCATATCTCTCACACTCACCACCCATATCTCTCACACTCACCCCCATAGCTCTCACACTCACCACCCATATCTCTCACACTCACCCCCATAGCTCTCACACTCACCACCCATAGCTCTCACACTCACTGCCCATAGCTCTCACACTCACCACCCATAGCTCTCACACTCACCCCCATAGCTCTCATACTCACCACCCATAGCTCTCACACCCACCACCCATAGCTCTCACACTCACTGCCCATAGCTCTCACACTCACCACCCATAGCTCTCACACTCACCCCCCATAGCTCTCACACTCACCCCCCATAGCTCTCACACCCACCACCCATAGCTCTCACACTCACTGCCCATAGCTCTCACACTCACCACCCATATCTCACACACACCACCCATAGCTCTCACACTCACCCCCCATATATCTCACACTCACCACCCATAGCTCTCACACTCACCCCCCATAGCTCTCGCACTCACCACCCATAGCTGTCACACTCACCACCCATAGCTCTCACACTCACTGCCCACAGATCTCACACTCACCACCCATAGCTCTCCCACTCACCACCCATAGCTCTCACACTCACTGCCCATAGCTCTCACACACACCACCCATATCTCACACTCACCCCCATAGCTCTCACACTCACCACCCATAGCTCTCACACTCACTGCCCATAGCTCTCACACTCACCACCCATATCTCACACTCACCACCCATAGCTCTCACACTCACCCCCCATATATCTCACACTCACCACCCATAGCTCTCACACTCACCCCCCATAGCTCTCACACTCACCACCCCATAGTCCTCACACTCACCACCCATAGCTCTCACACCCACCACCCATAGCTCTCACACCCACCACCCATAGCTCTCACACTCACCACCCATAGTTCTCACACCCACCACCCATAGCTGTCACACTCACCACCTATAGCTCTCACACCCACCACCCATAGCTCTCACACCCACCACCCATAGCCCTCAAACTCACCCCCCATAGCTCTCACACTCACCACCCATAGCTCTCACACTCACTGCCCATAGCTCTCACACTCACCACCCATATCTCACACTCACCACCCATAGCTCTCACACTCACCCCCCATATATCTCACACTCACCACCCATAGCTCTCACACTCACCCCCCATAGCTCTCACACCCACCACCCATAGCTCTCACACTCACCACCCATTGCTCTCACACCCACCACCCATAGCTCTCACACCCACCACCCATATCTCACACTCACCACCCATAGCTCTCACACTCACCACCCATATCTCTCACACTCACCCCCCATAGCACTCACACTCCCCCCCCAAAGCTCTCACACTCACCACCCATAGCTCTCACACCCACCACCCATAGCTCTCACACTCACTGCCCACAGATCTCACACTCACCACCCATATCTCATACTCACCACCCATAGCTCTCACACTCACCACCCATAGCCCTCACACCCACCACCCATATCTCACACCCACCACCCATAGCTCTCACACCCACCACCCATATCTCACACTCATCACCCATAGCCCTCACACCCACCACCCATATCTCACACTCACCACCCATAGCTCTCACACTCACCCCCCATAGCCCTCACACTCACCACCCATAGCTCTCCCACTCACCACCCATAGCTCTCACACTCACCACCCATAACTCTCACACTCACCACCCAGAGCTCTCACACTCACCATCCATATCTCACACTCACCACCCATAGCCCTCACACTCACCACCCATAGCTCTCACACCCACCACCCAGAGCTCTCACACTCACCCCCCATAGCTCTCACACCCACCACCCAAAGCTCTCACACTCACTGCCCATAGCTCTCACACTCACCACCCATATCTCACACACACCACCCATAGCTCTCACACTCACCCCCCATATATCTCACACTCACCACCCATAGCTCTCACACTCACCCCCCATAGCTCTCGCACTCACCACCCATAGCTGTCACACTCACCACCCATAGCTCTCACACTCACTGCCCACAGATCTCACACTCACCACCCATAGCTCTCCCACTCACCACCCATAGCTCTCACACTCACTGCCCATAGCTCTCACACACACCACCCATATCTCACACTCACCCCCCATAGCTCTCACACTCACCACCCATAGCTCTCACACTCACTGCCCATAGTTCTCACACTCACCACCCATATCTCACACTCACCACACATAGCTCTCACACTCACCCCCCATATATCTCACACTCACCACCCATAGCTCTCACACTCACCCCCCATAGCTCTCACACTCACCACCCCATAGTCCTCACACTCACCACCCATAGCTCTCACACCCACCACCCATAGCTCTCACACCCACCACCCATAGCTCTCACACTCACCACCCATAGTTCTCACACCCACCACCCATAGCTCTCACACTCACCACCTATAGCTCTCACACCCACCACCCATAGCTCTCACACCCACCACCCATAGCCCTCAAACTCACCCCCCATAGCTCTCACACTCACCACCCATAGCTCTCACACTCACTGCCCATAGCTCTCACACTCACCACCCATATCTCACACTCACCACCCATAGCTCTCACACTCACCCCCCATATATCTCACACTCACCACCCATAGCTCTCACACTCACCCCCCATAGCTCTCACACCCACCACCCATAGCTCTCACACTCACCACCCATAGCTCTCACACCCACCACCCATAGCTCTCACACCCACCACCCATATCTCACACTCACCACCCATAGCTCTCACACTCACCACCCATATCTCTCACACTCACCCCCCATAGCTCTCACACTCACCCCCCATAGCACTCACACTCCCCCCCCCCAAAGCTCTCACACTCACCACCCATAGCTCTCACACCCACCACCCATAGCTCTCACACTCACTGCCCACAGATCTCAAACTCACCACCCATATCTCATACTCACCACCCATAGCTCTCACACTCACCACCCATAGCCCTCACACCCACCACCCATATCTCACACCCACCACCCATAGCTCTCACACCCACCACCCATATCTCACACTCATCACCCATAGCCCTCACACCCACCACCCATATCTCACACTCACCACCCATAGCTCTCACACTCACCCCCCATAGCCCTCACACCCACCACCCATAGCTCTCACACTCACCACCCATAGCTCTCACACTCACCACCCATAACTCTCACACTCACCACCCAGAGCTCTCACACTCACCATCCATATCTCACACTCACCACCCATAGCTCTCACACTCACCACCCATTGCTCTCACACCCACCACCCAGAGCTCTCACACTCACCACCCATAACTCTCACACCCACCACCCAGAGCTCTCACACTCACCACCCTGAGCTCTCACACTCACCACCCATAGCTCTCACACTCACCACCCATAGCTCTCACACTCACCACCCATATCTCACACTCACCCCCCATAGCTCTCACACTCACCACCCATAGCTCTCACACTCACTGCCCATAGCTCTCACATTCACCACCCATATCTCACACTCACCACCCATAGCTCTCACACTCACCACCCATATCTCACACTCACCACCCATAGCTCTCACACCCACCACCCATAGCTCTCACACTCACCACCCATAGCTCTCACTCACCACCCATATCTCACACTCACCACCCATAGCTCTCACACCCACCACCCATAGCTCTCACACTCACCACCCATAGCTCTCACACTCACCACCCATATCTCACACTCACCACCCATAGCTCTCACATTCACCACCCATATCTCACACTCACCACCCATAGCTCTCACACTCACCACCCATATCTCACACTCACCACCCATAGCTCTCACACTCACCACCCATATCTCACACTCACCACCCATAGCTCTCACACTCACCACCCATAGCTCTCACACCCACCACCCATATCTCACACTCACCACCCATAGCTCTCACACTCACCACCCATATCTCACACTCACCACCCATAGCTCTCACACTCACCACCCATAGCTCTCACACTCACCCCCCATAGCTCTCACACTCACCACCCATAGCTCTCACACTCACCACCCATAGCTCTCACACTCACCCCCCATAGCTCTCACACTCACCACCCATAGCTCTCACACTCACTGCCCACAGATCTCACACTCACCACCCATATCTCACACTCACCCCCCATAGCTCTCACACTCACCACCCATAGCTCTCACACCCACCACCCATAGCTCTCACACCCACCACCCATATCTCACACTCATCACCCATAGCCCTCACACCCACCACCCATATCTCACACTCACCACCCATAGCTCTCACACTCACCCCCCATAGCCCTCACACCCACCACCCATAGCTCTCACACTCACCACCCATAGCTCTAACACTCACCACCCATAACTCTCACACTCACCACCCAGAGCTCTCACACTCACCATCCATATCTCACACTCACCACCCATAGCTCTCACACTCACCACCCATAGCTCTCACACCCACCACCCAGAGCTCTCACACTCACCACCCATAACTCTCACACCCACCACCCAGAGCTCTCACACTCACCACCATGAGCTCTCACACTCACCACCCATAGCTCTCACACTCACCACCCATAGCTCTCACACTCACCACCCATATCTCACACTCACCCCCCATAGCTCTCACACTCACCACCCATAGCTCTCACACTCACTGCCCATAGCTCTCACATTCACCACCCATATCTCACACTCACCACCCATAGCTCTCACACTCACCACCCATATCTCACACTCACCACCCATAGCTCTCACACCCACCACCCATAGCTCTCACACTCACCACCCATAGCTCTCACACTCACCACCCATATCTCACACTCACCACCCATAG
The DNA here is from genome assembly GCF_047496885.1 of Scyliorhinus torazame. Taxonomy (NCBI): domain Eukaryota; kingdom Metazoa; phylum Chordata; class Chondrichthyes; order Carcharhiniformes; family Scyliorhinidae; genus Scyliorhinus; species Scyliorhinus torazame. The sequence continues at coordinate 134,234,815 of NC_092714.1, forward strand.
CTCTCACACCCACCACCCATAGCTCTCACACTCACCACCCATAGCTCTCACACTCACCACCCATATCTCACACTCACCACCCATAGCTCTCACATTCACCACCCATATCTCACACTCACCACCCATAGCTCTCACACTCACCACCCATATCTCACACTCACCACCCATAGCTCTCACACTCACCATCCATATCTCACACTCACCACCCATAGCTCTCACACTCACCACCCATAGCTCTCACACCCACCACCCATATCTCACACTCACCACCCATAGCTCTCACACTCACCACCCATATCTCACACTCACCACCCATAGCTCTCACACTCACCACCCATAGCTCTCACACTCACCCCCCATAGCTCTCACACTCACCACCCATAGCTCTCACACTCACCACCCATAGCTCTCACACTCACCCCCCATAGCTCTCACACTCACCACCCATAGCTCTCACACTCACTGCCCACAGATCTCACACTCACCACCCATATCTCACACTCACCCCCCATAGCTCTCACACTCACCACCCATAGCTCTCACACTCACCACCCATATCTCTCACACTCACCCCCCATATCTCTCACACTCACCACCCATAGCTCTCACACTCACCCCCCATAGCTCTCACACTCACCACCCATAGCTCTCACACTCACTGCCCACAGATCTCACACTCACCCCCCATATCTCTCACACTCACCACCCATATCTCTCACACTCAGCCCCCATATCTCTCACACTCACCACCCATAGCTCTCACACTCACCACCCATAGCTCTCACACTCAACACCCATATCTCTCACACCCACCACCCATATCTCACACTCACCACCCATAGCTCTCACACTCACCACCCATATCTCACACTCACCACCCATATCTCACACCCACCACCCATAGCCCTCACACCCACCACCCATAGCTCTCACACTCCCCCCCCGTAGCCCTCACACTCACCCCCATAGCTCTCACACTCACCCCCCATAGCACTCACACTCACCACCCATAGCTCTCACACTCACCCCCCATAGCTCTCACACTCACCACCCATACCTAACACTCACCATCCATAGCTCTCACACCCACCACCCATAGCTCTCACACTCACCACCCATAGCTCTCACACCCACCACCCATAACTCTCACACTCACCACCCATAGCTCTCACAGTCACCACCCATAGCTCTCACACCCACCAGCCATAGCTCTCACACCCACCACCCATATCTCACACTCATCACCCATAGCCCTCACACCCACCACCCATAACTCTCACACTCACCACCCATAGCTCTCACACTCACCCCCCATAGCCCTCACACCCACCACCCATAGCTCTCACACTCACCACCCATAGCTCTCACACTCACCACCCATAACTCTCACACTCACCACCCAGAGCTCTCACACTCACCATCCATATCTCACACTCACCACCCATAGCTCTCACACTCACCACCCATAGCTCTCACACACACCACCCAGAGCTCTCACACTCACCACCCATAACTCTCACACCCACCACCCAGAGCTCTCACACTCACCACCCTGAGCTCTCACACTCACCACCCATAGCTCTCACACTCACCACCCATAGCTCTCACACTCACCACCCATATCTCAAACTCACCCCCCATAGCTCTCACACTCACCACCCATAGCTCTCACACTCACTGCCCATAGCTCTCACATTCACCACCCATATCTCACACTCACCACCCATAGCTCTCACACTCACCACCCATATCTCACACTCACCACCCATATCTCACACTCACCACCCATAGCTCTCACACCCACCACCCATAGCTCTCACACTCACCACCCATTGCTCTCACACTCACCACCCATATCTCACACTCACCACCCATAGCTCTCACACCCACCACCCATAGCTCTCACACTCACCACCCATAGCTCTCACACTCACCACCCATAGCTCTCACACTCACTGCCCATAGCTCTCACACTCACCACCCATAGCTCTCACACTCACTGCCCATAGCTCTCACACCCACCACCCATAGCTCTCACACTCACCACCCATATCTCTCACACTCACCCCCCATATCTCTCACACCCACCACCCATAGCTCTCACACTCACTGCCCATAGCTCTCACACCCACCACCCATAGCTGTCACACTCACCACCCATAGCTCTCACACCCACCACCCATAGCTCTCACACTCACCACCCATAGCTCTCACACTCACTGCCCATAGCTCTCACACTCACCACCCATATCTCACACTCACCACCCATAGCTCTCACACTCACCCCCCATATATCTCACACTCACCACCCATAGCTCTCACACTCACCACCCATAGCTCTCACACCCACCACCCATAGCTCTCACACCCACCACCCATATCTAACACTCACCACCCATATCTCACACTCACCACCCATAGCTCTCACACCCACCACCCATAGCTCTCACACCCACCACCCATATCTCACACTCACCACCCATAGCTGTCACACTCACCACCCATAGCTCTCACACTCACCACCCATATCTCACACTCACCACCCATATCTCACACTCACCACCCATAGCTCTCACACTCACTGCCCATAGCTCTCACACCCACCACCCATATCTCACACTCACCACCCATATCTCACACTCACCACCCATAGCTCTCACACCCACCACCCATATCTCACACTCACCACCCATAGCTCTCACACTCACCACCCATATCTCACACTCACCACCCATAGCTCTCACACCCACCACCCATATCTCACACTCACCACCCATATCTCACACTCACCACCCATAGCTCTCACACTCACCACCCATATCTCACACTCACCACCCATAGCTCTCACACTCACCACCCATTGCTCTCACACTCACCACCCATATCTCACACTCACCACCCATATCTCACACTCACCCCCCATATCTCACACTCACCACCCATAGCTCTCACACCCACCACCCATATCTCACACTCACCACCCATATCTCACACTCACCACCCATAACTCTCACACTCACCACCCATACCTAACACTCACCACCCATAGCTCTCACACCCCCACCCACATCTAACACTCACCACCCATATCTCACACTCACCACCCATAGCTCTCACACCCACCACCCATATCTAACACTCACCACCCATATCTCACACTCACCACCCATAGCTCTCACACCCACCACCCATAGCTCTCACACCCACCACCCATATCTCACACTCACCACCCATAGCTGTCACACTCACCACCCATAGCTCTCATACTCACCACCCATATCTCACACTCACCACCCATATCTCACACTCACCCACCATATCTCACACTCACCACCCATAGCTCTCACACTCACTGCCCATAGCTCTCACACCCACCACCCATATCTCACACTCACCACCCATATCTCACACTCACCACCCATAGCTCTCACACCCACCACCCATATCTCACACTCACCACCCATAGCTCTCACACTCACCACCCATATCTCACACTCACCACCCATAGCTCTCACACCCACCACCCATATCTCACACTCACCACCCATATCTCACACTCACCCCCCATATCTCACACTCACCACCCATAGCTCTCACACCCACCACCCATATCTCACACACACCACCCATATCTCACACTCACCACCCATAACTCTCACACTCACCACCCATACCTAACACTCACCATCCATGGCTGCAAGCCTCACACACATCACCATATCTCTCACACCCACCACCCATATCTCTCACACTCACCCCCCATAGCTCTCACACTCACCACCCATAGCTCTCACACTCACTGCCCATAGCTCTCACACCCATCACCCATATCTCACACTCACCACCCTTACCTAACACTCACCATCCATGGCTGCAAGCCTCACACACATCACCATATCTCTCACACCCACCACCCATATCTCTCACACTCACCACCCATATCTCTCACACTCACCCCCATAACTCTCACACTCACCACCCATACCTAACACTCACCATTCATGGCTGCAAGCCTCACACACATCACCATATCTCTCACACCCACCACCCATATCTCTCACACTCACCACCCATATCTCTCACACTCACCCCCATAGCTCTCACACTCACCACCCATATCTCTCACACTCACCCCCATAGCTCTCACACTCACCACCCATAGCTCTCACACTCACTGCCCATAGCCCTCACACTCACCACCCATAGCTCTCACACTCACCCCCATAGCTCTCATACTCACCACCCATAGCTCTCACACCCACCACCCATAGCTCTCACACTCACTGCCCATAGCTCTCACACTCACCACCCATAGCTCTCACACTCACCCCCCATAGCTCTCACACTCACCCCCCATAGCTCTCACACCCACCACCCATAGCTCTCACACTCACTGCCCATAGCTCTCACACTCACCACCCATATCTCACACACACCACCCATAGCTCTCACACTCACCCCCCATATATCTCACACTCACCACCCATAGCTCTCACACTCACCCCCCATAGCTCTCGCACTCACCACCCATAGCTGTCACACTCACCACCCATAGCTCTCACACTCACTGCCCACAGATCTCACACTCACCACCCATAGCTCTCCCACTCACCACCCATAGCTCTCACACTCACTGCCCATAGCTCTCACACACACCACCCATATCTCACACTCACCCCCATAGCTCTCACACTCACCACCCATAGCTCTCACACTCACTGCCCATAGCTCTCACACTCACCACCCATATCTCACACTCACCACCCATAGCTCTCACACTCACCCCCCATATATCTCACACTCACCACCCATAGCTCTCACACTCACCCCCCATAGCTCTCACACTCACCACCCCATAGTCCTCACACTCACCACCCATAGCTCTCACACCCACCACCCATAGCTCTCACACCCACCACCCATAGCTCTCACACTCACCACCCATAGTTCTCACACCCACCACCCATAGCTGTCACACTCACCACCTATAGCTCTCACACCCACCACCCATAGCTCTCACACCCACCACCCATAGCCCTCAAACTCACCCCCCATAGCTCTCACACTCACCACCCATAGCTCTCACACTCACTGCCCATAGCTCTCACACTCACCACCCATATCTCACACTCACCACCCATAGCTCTCACACTCACCCCCCATATATCTCACACTCACCACCCATAGCTCTCACACTCACCCCCCATAGCTCTCACACCCACCACCCATAGCTCTCACACTCACCACCCATAGCTCTCACACCCACCACCCATAGCTCTCACACCCACCACCCATATCTCACACTCACCACCCATAGCTCTCACACTCACCACCCATATCTCTCACACTCACCCCCCATAGCTCTCACACTCACCCCCCATAGCACTCACACTCCCCCCCCCAAAGCTCTCACACTCACCACCCATAGCTCTCACACCCACCACCCATAGCTCTCACACTCACTGCCCACAGATCTCACACTCACCACCCATATCTCATACTCACCACCCATAGCTCTCACACTCACCACCCATAGCCCTCACACCCACCACCCATATCTCACACCCACCACCCATAGCTCTCACACCCACCACCCATATCTCACACTCATCACCCATAGCCCTCACACCCACCACCCATATCTCACACTCACCACCCATAGCTCTCACACTCACCCCCCATAGCCCTCACACTCACCACCCATAGCTCTCACACTCACCACCCATAGCTCTCACACTCACCACCCATAACTCTCACACTCACCACCCAGAGCTCTCACACTCACCATCCATATCTCACACTCACCACCCATAGCCCTCACACTCACCACCCATAGCTCTCACACCCACCACCCAGAGCTCTCACACTCACCCCCCATAGCTCTCACACCCACCACCCAAAGCTCTCACACTCACTGCCCATAGCTCTCACACTCACCACCCATATCTCACACACACCACCCATAGCTCTCACACTCACCCCCCATATATCTCACACTCACCACCCATAGCTCTCACACTCACCCCCCATAGCTCTCGCACTCACCACCCATAGCTGTCACACTCACCACCCATAGCTCTCACACTCACTGCCCACAGATCTCACACTCACCACCCATAGCTCTCCCACTCACCACCCATAGCTCTCACACTCACTGCCCATAGCTCTCACACACACCACCCATATCTCACACTCACCCCCCATAGCTCTCACACTCACCACCCATAGCTCTCACACTCACTGCCCATAGTTCTCACACTCACCACCCATATCTCACACTCACCACACATAGCTCTCACACTCACCCCCCATATATCTCACACTCACCACCCATAGCTCTCACACTCACCCCCCATAGCTCTCACACTCACCACCCCATAGTCCTCACACTCACCACCCATAGCTCTCACACCCACCACCCATAGCTCTCACACCCACCACCCATAGCTCTCACACTCACCACCCATAGTTCTCACACCCACCACCCATAGCTCTCACACTCACCACCTATAGCTCTCACACCCACCACCCATAGCTCTCACACCCACCACCCATAGCCCTCAAACTCACCCCCCATAGGTCTCACACTCACCACCCATAGCTCTCACACTCACTGCCCATAGCTCTCACACTCACCACCCATAACTCACACTCACCACCCATAGCTCTCACACTCACCCCCCATATATCTCACACTCACCACCCATAGCTCTCACACTCACCCCCCATAGCTCTCACACCCACCACCCATAGCTCTCACACTCACCACCCATAGCTCTCACACCCACCACCCATAGCTCTCACACCCACCACCCATATCTCACACTCACCACCCATAGCTCTCACACTCACCACCCATATCTCTCACACTCACCCCCCATAGCTCTCACACTCACCCCCCATAGCACTCACACTCCCCCCCCCAAAGCTCTCACACTCACCACCCATAGCTCTCACACCCACCACCCATAGCTCTCACACTCACTGCCCACAGATCTCAAACTCACCACCCATATCTCATACTCACCACCCATAGCTCTCACACTCACCACCCATAGCCCTCACACCCACCACCCATATCTCACACCCACCACCCATAGCTCTCACACCCACCACCCATATCTCACACTCATCACCCATAGCCCTCACACCCACCACCCATATCTCACACTCACCACCCATAGCTCTCACACTCACCCCCCATAGCCCTCACACCCACCACCCATAGCTCTCACACTCACCACCCATAGCTCTCACACTCACCACCCATAACTCTCACACTCACCACCCAGAGCTCTCACACTCACCATCCATATCTCACACTCACCACCCATAGCTCTCACACTCACCACCCATTGCTCTCACACCCACCACCCAGAGCTCTCACACTCACCACCCATAACTCTCACACCCACCACCCAGAGCTCTCACACTCACCACCCTGAGCTCTCACACTCACCACCCATAGCTCTCACACTCACCACCCATAGCTCTCACACTCACCACCCATATCTCACACTCACCCCCCATAGCTCTCACACTCACCACCCATAGCTCTCACACTCACTGCCCATAGCTCTCACATTCACCACCCATATCTCACACTCACCACCCATAGCTCTCACACTCACCACCCATATCTCACACTCACCACCCATAGCTCTCACACCCACCACCCATAGCTCTCACACTCACCACCCATAGCTCTCACTCACCACCCATATCTCACACTCACCACCCATAGCTCTCACACCCACCACCCATAGCTCTCACACTCACCACCCATAGCTCTCACACTCACCACCCATATCTCACACTCACCACCCATAGCTCTCACATTCACCACCCATATCTCACACTCACCACCCATAGCTCTCACACTCACCACCCATATCTCACACTCACCACCCATAGCTCTCACACTCACCACCCATATCTCACACTCACCACCCATAGCTCTCACACTCACCACCCATAGCTCTCACACCCACCACCCATATCTCACACTCACCACCCATAGCTCTCACACTCACCACCCATATCTCACACTCACCACCCATAGCTCTCACACTCACCACCCATAGCTCTCACACTCACCCCCCATAGCTCTCACACTCACCACCCATAGCTCTCACACTCACCACCCATAGCTCTCACACTCACCCCCCATAGCTCTCACACTCACCACCCATAGCTCTCACACTCACTGCCCACAGATCTCACACTCACCACCCATATCTCACACTCACCCCCCATAGCTCTCACACTCACCACCCATAGCTCTCACACCCACCACCCATAGCTCTCACACCCACCACCCATATCTCACACTCATCACCCATAGCCCTCACACCCACCACCCATATCTCACACTCACCACCCATAGCTCTCACACTCACCCCCCATAGCCCTCACACCCACCACCCATAGCTCTCACACTCACCACCCATAGCTCTAACACTCACCACCCATAACTCTCACACTCACCACCCAGAGCTCTCACACTCACCATCCATATCTCACACTCACCACCCATAGCTCTCACACTCACCACCCATAGCTCTCACACCCACCACCCAGAGCTCTCACACTCACCACCCATAACTCTCACACCCACCACCCAGAGCTCTCACACTCACCACCATGAGCTCTCACACTCACCACCCATAGCTCTCACACTCACCACCCATAGCTCTCACACTCACCACCCATATCTCACACTCACCCCCCATAGCTCTCACACTCACCACCCATAGCTCTCACACTCACTGCCCATAGCTCTCACATTCACCACCCATATCTCACACTCACCACCCATAGCTCTCACACTCACCACCCATATCTCACACTCACCACCCATAGCTCTCACACCCACCACCCATAGCTCTCACACTCACCACCCATAGCTCTCACACTCACCACCCATATCTCACACTCACCACCCATAGCTCTCACACCCACCACCCATAGCTCTCACACTCACCACCCATAGCTCTCACACTCACCACCCATATCTCACACTCACCACCCATAGCTCTCACATTCACCACCCATATCTCACACTCACCACCCATAGCTCTCACACTCACCACCCATATCTCACACTCACCACCCATAGCTCTCACACTCACCATCCATATCTCACACTCACCACCCATAGCTCTCACACTCACCACCCATAGCTCTCACACCCACCACCCATATCTCACACTCACCACCCATAGCTCTCACACTCACCACCCATATCTCACACTCACCACCCATAGCTCTCACACTCACCACCCATAGCTCTCACACTCACCCCCATAGCTCTCACACTCACCACCCATAGCTCTCACACTCACCACCCATAGCTCTCACACTCACCCCCCATAGCTCTCACACTCACCACCCACAGCTCTCACACTCACTGCCCACAGATCTCACACTCACCACCCATATCTCACACTCACCCCCCATAGCTCTCACACTCACCACCCATAGCTCTCACACTCACCACCCATATCTCTCACACTCACCCCCCATATCTCTCACACTCACCACCCATAGCTCTCACACTCACCCCCCATAGCTCTCACACTCACCACCCATAGCTCTCACGCTCACTGCCCACAGATCTCACACTCACCCCCCATATCTCTCACACTCACCACCCATATCTCTCACACTCAGCCCCCATATCTCTCACACTCACCACCCATAGCTCTCACACTCACCACCCATAGCTCTCACACTCAACACCCATATCTCTCACACCCACCACCCATATCTCACACTCACCACCCATAGCTCTCACACTCACCACCCATATCTCACACTCACCACCCATATCTCACACCCACCACCCATAGCCCTCACACCCACCACCCATAGCTCTCACACTCCCCCCCGTAGCCCTCACACTCACCCCCATAGCTCTCACACTCACCCCCCATAGCACTCACACTCACCACCCATAGCTCTCACACTCACCCCCCATAGCTCTCACACTCACCACCCATACCTAACACTCACCATCCATAGCTCTCACACCCACCACCCATAGCTCTCACACTCACCACCCATAGCTCTCACACCCACCACCCATAACTCTCACACTCACCACCCATAGCTCTCACAGTCACCACCCATAGCTCTCACACCCACCAGCCATAGCTCTCACACCCACCACCCATATCTCACACTCATCACCCATAGCCCTCACACCCACCACCCATAACTCTCACACTCACCACCCATAGCTCTCACACTCACCCCCCATAGCCCTCACACCCACCACCCATAGCTCTCACACTCACCACCCATAGCTCTCACACTCACCACCCATAACTCTCACACTCACCACCCAGAGCTCTCACACTCACCATCCATATCTCACACTCACCACCCATAGCTCTCACACTCACCACCCATAGCTCTCACACACACCACCCAGAGCTCTCACACTCACCACCCATAACTCTCACACCCACCACCCAGAGCTCTCACACTCACCACCCTGAGCTCTCACACTCACCACCCATAGCTCTCACACTCACCACCCATAGCTCTCACACTCACCACCCATATCTCAAACTCACCCCCCATAGCTCTCACACTCACCACCCATAGCTCTCACACTCACTGCCCATAGCTCTCACATTCACCACCCATATCTCACACTCACCACCCATAGCTCTCACACTCACCACCCATATCTCACACTCACCACCCATATCTCACACTCACCACCCATAGCTCTCACACCCACCACCCATAGCTCTCACACTCACCACCCATTGCTCTCACACTCACCACCCATATCTCACACTCACCACCCATAGCTCTCACACCCACCACCCATAGCTCTCACACTCACCACCCATAGCTCTCACACTCACCACCCATATCTCACACTCACCACCCATAGCTCTCACATTCACCACCCATATCTCACACTCACCACCCATAGCTCTCACACTCACCACCCATATCTCACACTCACCACCCATAGCTCTCACACTCACCACCCATATCTCACACTCACCACCCATAGCTCTCACACTCACCACCCATAGCTCTCACACCCACCACCCATATCTCACACTCACCACCCATAGCTCTCACACTCACCACCCATATCTCACACTCACCACCCATAGCTCTCACACTCACCACCCATAGCTCTCAAACTCACCCCCCATAGCTCTCACACTCACCCCCCATAGCTCTCACACTCACCACCCATAGCTCTCACACTCACTGCCCACAGATCTCACACTCACCACCCATATCTCACACTCACCCCCCATAGCTCTCACACTCACCACCCATATCTCTCACACTCACCCCCCATATCTCTCACACTCACCACCCATAGCTCTCACACTCGCCCCCCATAGCTCTCACACTCACCACCCATAGCTCTCACACTCACTGCCCACAGATCTCACACTCACCCCCCATATCTCTCACACTCACCACCCATATCTCTCACACTCAGCCCCCATATCTCTCACACTCACCACCCATAGCTCTCACACTCACCACCCATAGCTCTCACACTCAACACCCATATCTCTCACACCCACCACCCATATCTCACACTCACCACCCATAGCTCTGACACTCACCACCCATATCTCACACTCACCACCCATATCTCACACCCACCACCCATAGCCCTCACACCCACCACCCATAGCTCTCACACTCCCCCCCATAGCCCTCACACTCACCCCCATAGCTCTCACACTCACCCCCCATAGCACTCACACTCACCACCCATAGCTCTCACACTCACCCCCCATAGCTCTCACACTCACCACCCATACCTAACACTCACCATCCATAGCTCTCACACCCACCACCCATAGCTCTCACACTCACCACCCATAGCTCTCACACCCACCACCCATAACTCTCACACTCACCACCCATAGCTCTCACAGTCACCACCCATAGCTCTCACACTCACCCCCCATAGCACTCACAGCCACCACCCATAGCTCTCACACTCACCACCCATAGCTCTCACACTCACAACCCATAGCTCTCACACCCACCACCCATAGCTCTCACACCCACCACCCATAGCTCTCACACTCACTGCCCACAGATCTCACACTCACCCCCCATATATCTCACACTCACCACCCATATCTCTCACACTCAGCCCCCATATCTCTCACACTCACCACCCATAGCTCTCACACTCACCACCCATAGCTCTCACACTCAACACCCATATCTCTCACACCCACCACCCATATCTCACACTCACCACCCATAGCTCTCACACTCACCACCCATATCTCACACTCACCACCCAATTCTCACACCCACCACCCATAGCCCTCACACCCACCACCCATAGCTCTCACACTCACCCCCCATAGCCCTCACACTCACCCCCATAGCTCTCACACTCACCCCCCATAGCTCTCACACTCACCACCCATAGCTCTCACAGTCACCCCCCATAGCTCTCACACTCACCACCCATACCTAACACTCACCATCCATAGCTCTCACACCCACCACCCATAGCTCTCACACTCACCACCCATAGCTCTCACACCCACCACCCATAACTCTCACACTCACCACCCATAGCTCTCACAGTCACCACCCATAGCTCTCACACTCACCCCACATAGCTCTCACACCCACCCCCATAGCTCTCACACTCACCACCCATAGCTCTCACACTCACAACCCATAGCTCTCACACCCACCACCCATAGCTCTCACACCCACCACCCATAGCTCTCACACCCACCACCCATATCTCACACTCACCACCCATAGCTCTCACACTCACCACCCATATCTCATACTCACCACCCATAGCTCTCACACCCACCACCCATAGCTCTCACACTCACCACCCATATCTCACACTCACCACCCATAGCTCTCACACCCACCACCCATATCTCACACTCACCACCCATAGCTTTCACACCCACCACCCATAGCTCTCACACTCACCACCCATATCTCACACTCACCACCCATAGCCCTCACACCCACCACCCATATCTCACACTCACCACCCATAGCTGTCACACTCACCACCCATAGCCCTCACACCCGCCACCCATAGCTCTCAAACTCACCACCCATAGCTCTCACACTCACCACCCATAGCTCTCACACCCACCACCCATAGCTCTCATACCCACCACCCATATCTCACAATCACCACCCATATCTCACACTCACCACCCATAGCCCTCACACCCACCACCCATATCTCACACTCACCACCCATAGCTCTCACACTCACCACCCATAGCCCTCACACCCACCACCCATATCTCACACTCATCACCCATATCTCACACTCACCACCCATAGCTCTCACACTCACCACCCATATCTCACACTCACCACCCATAGCTCACACTCACCACCCATATCTCATACTCACCACCCATAGCTCACACTCACCACCCATAGCTCACACTCACCACCCATAGCTCTCACACTCACCACCCATAGCTCTCACACTCACCACCCAAAGCTCTCACACCCACCACCCATATCTCACACTCACCACCCATAGCTCTCACACTCACCACCCATATCTCACACCCACCACCCATAGCTCTCACACTCACCACCCATAGCCCTCACACTCACCCCCCATATCTCTCACACTCACCACCCATAGCTCTCACACTCGCCCCCCATAGCTCTCACACTCACCACCCATAGCTCTCACACTCACTGCCCACAGATCTCACACTCACCCCCCATATCTCTCACACTCACCACCCATATCTCTCACACTCAGCCCCCATATCTCTCACACTCACCACCCATAGCTCTCACACTCACCACCCATAGCTCTCACACTCAACACCCATATCTCTCACACCCACCACCCATATCTCACACTCACCACCCATAGCTCTCACACTCACCACCCATATCTCACACTCACCACCCATATCTCACACCCACCACCCATAGCCCTCACACCCACCACCCATAGCTCTCACACTCCCCCCCATAGCCCTCACACTCACCCCCATAGCTCTCACACTCACCCCCCATAGCACTCACACTCACCACCCATAGCTCTCACACTCACCCCCCATAGCTCTCACACTCACCACCCATACCTAACACTCACCATCCATAGCTCTCACACCCACCACCCATAGCTCTCACACTCACCACCCATAGCTCTCACACCCACCACCCATAACTCTCACACTCACCACCCATAGCTCTCACAGTCACCACCCATAGCTCTCACACTCACCCCCCATAGCACTCACAGCCACCACCCATAGCTCTCACACTCACCACCCATAGCTCTCACACTCACAACCCATAGCTCTCACACCCACCACCCATAGCTCTCACACCCACCACCCATAGCTCTCACACTCACTGCCACAGATCTCACACTCACCCCCCATATATCTCACACTCACCACCCATATCTCTCACACTCAGCCCCCATATCTCTCACACTCACCACCCATAGCTCTCACACTCACCACCCATAGCTCTCACACTCAACACCCATATCTCTCACACCCACCACCCATATCTCACACTCACCACCCATAGCTCTCACACTCACCACCCATATCTCACACTCACCACCCAATTCTCACACCCACCACCCATAGCCCTCACACCCACCACCCATAGCTCTCACACTCACCCCCCATAGCCCTCACACTCACCCCCATAGCTCTCACACTCACCCCCCATAGCTCTCACACTCACCACCCATAGCTCTCACAGTCACCCCCCATAGCTCTCACACTCACCACCCATACCTAACACTCACCATCCATAGCTCTCACACCCACCACCCATAGCTCTCACACTCACCACCCATAGCTCTCACACCCACCACCCATAACTCTCACACTCACCACCCATAGCTCTCACAGTCACCACCCATAGCTCTCACACTCACCCCACATAGCTCTCACACCCACCACCCATAGCTCTCACACTCACCACCCATAGCTCTCACACTCACAACCCATAGCTCTCACACCCACCACCCATAGCTCTCACACCCACCACCCATAGCTCTCACACCCACCACCCATATCTCACACTCACCACCCATAGCTCTCACACTCACCACCCATATCTCATACTCACCACCCATAGCTCTCACACCCACCACCCATAGCTCTCACACTCACCACCCATATCTCACACTCACCACCCATAGCTCTCACACCCACCACCCATATCTCACACTCACCACCCATAGCTTTCACACCCACCACCCATAGCTCTCACACTCACCACCCATATCTCACACTCACCACCCATAGCCCTCACACCCACCACCCATATCTCACACTCACCACCCATAGCTGTCACACTCACCACCCATAGCCCTCACACCCGCCACCCATAGCTCTCACACTCACCACCCATAGCTCTCACACTCACCACCCATAGCTCTCACACCCACCACCCATAGCTCTCATACCCACCACCCATATCTCACAATCACCACCCATATCTCACACTCACCACCCATAGCCCTCACACCCACCACCCATATCTCACACTCACCACCCATAGCTCTCACACTCACCACCCATAGCCCTCACACCCACCACCCATATCTCACACTCATCACCCATATCTCACACTCACCACCCATAGCTCTCACACTCACCACCCATATCTCACACTCACCACCCATAGCTCACACTCACCACCCATATCTCATACTCACCACCCATAGCTCACACTCACCACCCATAGCTCACACTCACCACCCATAGCTCTCACACTCACCACCCATAGCTCTCACACTCACCACCCAAAGCTCTCACACCCACCACCCATATCTCACACTCACCACCCATAGCTCTCACACTCACCACCCATATCTCACACCCACCACCCATAGCTCTCACACTCACCACCCATAGCCCTCACACTCACCACCCATAGCTCTCACACTCACCACCCATATCTCACACTCACCACCCATATCTCACACTCACCACCCATATCCCACACTCACCACCCATAGCTCTCACACTCACCACTCATAGCTTACACTCACCACCCATATCTCACACTCATCACTCTTTGCTCTCACACCCACCACCCATACCTCACACTCACCCCCCATAGCTCTCACACTCACCACCCATAGCTCTCACACTCACTGCCCACAGATCTCACACTCACCACCCATATCTCACACTCACCCCCCATAGCTCTCACACTCACCACCCATATCTCTCACACTCACCCCCCATATCTCTCACACTCACCACCCATAGCTCTCACACTCGCCCCCCATAGCTCTCACACTCACCACCCATAGCTCTCACACTCACTGCCCACAGATCTCACACTCACCCCCCATATCTCTCACACTCACCACCCATATCTCTCACACTCAGCCCCCATATCTCTCACACTCACCACCCATAGCTCTCACACTCACCACCCATAGCTCTCACACTCAACACCCATATCTCTCACACCCACCACCCATATCTCACACTCACCACCCATAGCTCTCACACTCACCACCCATATCTCACACTCACCACCCATATCTCACACCCACCACCCATAACTCTCACACTCACCACCCATAGCTCTCACACCCACCACCCATAGCTCTCACACTCACCACCCATAACTCTCACACTCACCCCCCATAGCTCTCACACTCACCTCCCATAACTCTCACACTCACCCGCCATAGCTCTCACACTCACCACCCATAGCTCTCACACTCACCACCCATAACTCTCACACTCACCCCCCATAGCTCTCACACTCACCATCCATAACTCTCACACTCACCCCCCATAGCTCTCACACTCACCACCCATAGCTCTCACACTCACCACCCATATCTCTCACACCACCCATAGCTCTCACACTCACCAACCATAGCTCTCACACTCACCACCCATAACTCTCACACTCACCACCCATAACTCTCACACTCACCCCCATAGCTCTCACACTCACCACCCATAACACTCACACTCACCCCCCATAGCTCTCACACTCACCACCCATAACTCTCACACTCACCCCCCATGGCTCTCACACTCACCACCCATAACTCTCACACTCACCCCCCATAGCTCTCACACTCACCACCCATAGCTCTCACACCCACCACCCATAGCTCTCACACTCACTACCCATAACTCTCACACTCACCACCCATAGCTCTCACACTCACTGCCCATAGCTCACACTCACCACCCATAGCTCTCACACTCACCACCCATAGCTCTCACACCCACCACCCATATCTCACACTCACAACCCATAGCTCTCACACCCACCACCCATATCTCACACTCACCACCCATAGCTCACACTCATCACCCATAGCTCACACACCCTCCACCCATATCTCACACTCACCACCCTTAGCTCACACTCACCACCCATAGCTCACACACCCTCCACCCATATCTCACACTCACCCCCCATAGCTCTCACACTCACCACCCATAGCTCTCACACTCACCACTCATAGCTCTCACACTCACCACCCGTAACTCTCACACTCACCACCCATAGCTCTCACACTCACCACCCATAGCTCTCACACTCACCACCCATATCTCTCACACTCACCACCCATATCTCACACTCACCACCCATAGCTCTCACACCCACCACCCATATCTCACACTCACCACCCATAGCTCTCACACCCACAACCCATATCTCACACTCACCACCCATATCTCATACTCACCACCCATAGCTCTCACACTCACCACTCATAGCTCTCACACTCACCACCCATAACTCTCACACTCACCACCCATAGCTCTCACACTCACCACCCATAGCTCTCACACCCACCACCCATATCTCACACTCACCACCCATAGCTCTCACACCCACCACCCATATCTCACACTCACCACCCATAACTCTCACACTCACCACCCATATCTCACACTCACCCCCCATAGCTCTCACACCCACCACCCATAGCTCTCACACCCACCACCCATATCTCACACTCACCACTCATAGCTCTCGCACTCACCACCCATAACTCTCACACTCACCACCCATAGTTCTCACACCCACCACCCATAGCTCACACTCACCACCCATAGCTCTCACACTCACCACCCATAGCTCTCACACTCACCACCCATAGCTCTCAGACTCACCACCCATAGCTCTCACACTCACCACCCATATCTCACACTCATCACCCATAGCTCTCACACTCACCACCCATAGCTCTCACACTCACCACCCATAGCTCTCACACCCACCACCCAGAGCTCTCACACCCACCACCCATATCTCACACTCACCACCCATAGCTCTCACACCCACCACCCATAGCTCTCACACTCACAACCCATAGCTCTCACACCCACCACCCATAGCTCTCACACCCACCACCCATAGCTCTCACACCCACCACCCATATCTCACACTCACCACCCATAGCTCTCACACTCACCACCCATATCTCATACTCACCACCCATAGCTCTCACACCCAACACCCATAGCTCTCACACTCACCACCCATATCTCACACTCACCACCCATAGCTCTCACACCCACCACCCATATCTCACACTCACCACCCATAGCTTTCACACCCACCACCCATAGCTCTCACACTCACCACCCATATCTCACACTCACCACCCATAGCCCTCACACCCACCACCCATATCTCACACTCACCACCCATAGCTGTCACACTCACCACCCATAGCCCTCACACCCGCCACCCATAGCTCTCACACTCACCACCCATAGCTCTCACACTCACCACCCATAGCTCTCACACCCACCACCCATAGCTCTCATACCCACCACCCATATCTCACAATCACCACCCATATCTCACACTCACCACCCATAGCCCTCACACCCACCACCCATATCTCACACTCACCACCCATAGCTCTCACACTCACCACCCATAGCCCTCACACCCACCACCCATATCTCACACTCATCACCCATATCTCACACTCACCACCCATAGCTCTCACACTCACCACCCATATCTCACACTCACCACCCATAGCTCACACTCACCACCCATATCTCATACTCACCACCCATAGCTCACACTCACCACCCATATCTCACACTCACCACCCATAGCTCTCACACTCACCACCCATAGCTCTCACACTCACCACCCATAGCTCTCACACCCACCACCCATATCTCACACTCACCACCCATAGCTCTCACACTCACCACCCATATCTCACACCCACCACCCATAGCTCTCACACTCACCACCCATAGCCCTCACACTCACCACCCATAGCTCTCACACTCACCACCCATATCTCACACTCACCACCCATATCCCACACTCACCACCCATAGCTCTCAAACTCACCACTCATAGCTTACACCCACCACCCATATCTCACACTCATCACCCATAGCTCTCACACCCACCACCCATACCTCATACACATCACCCATAGCTCTCACACCCACCACCCATATCGCACACTCACCACCCATAGCTCTCACACCCACCACCCAAAGCTCTCATACCCACCACCCATATCGCACACTCACCACCCATAGCTCACACTCACCACCCATAGCTCACACTCACCACCCATAGCTCTCACACTCACCACCCATAACTCTCACACTCACCACCCATAACTCTCACACTCACCACCCATAACTCTCACACTCACCACCCATAGCTCACACTCACCACCCATAACTCTCACACTCACCACCCATAGCTCTCACACTCACCACCCATAGCTCTCACACTCACCACCCAAAGCTCTCACACCCACCACCCATATCTCACACTCACCACCCATAGCTCTCACACTCACCACCCATATCTCACACCCACCACCCATAGCTCTCACACTCACCACCCATAGCCCTCACACTCACCACCCATAGCTCTCACACTCACCACCCATATCTCACACTCACCACCCATATCTCACACTCACCACCCATATCCCACACTCACCACCCATAGCTCTCACACTCACCACTCATAGCTTACACTCACCACCCATATCTCACACTCATCACTCTTTGCTCTCACACCCACCACCCATACCTCACACTCACCCCCCATAGCTCTCACACTCACCACCCATAGCTCTCACACTCACTGCCCACAGATCTCACACTCACCACCCATATCTCACACTCACCCCCCATAGCTCTCACACTCACCACCCATATCTCTCACACTCACCCCCCATATCTCTCACACTCACCACCCATAGCTCTCACACTCGCCCCCCATAGCTCTCACACTCACCACCCATAGCTCTCACACTCACTGCCCACAGATCTCACACTCACCCCCCATATCTCTCACACTCACCACCCATATCTCTCACACTCAGCCCCCATATCTCTCACACTCACCACCCATAGCTCTCACACTCACCACCCATAGCTCTCACACTCAACACCCATATCTCTCACACCCACCACCCATATCTCACACTCACCACCCATAGCTCTCACACTCACCACCCATATCTCACACTCACCACCCATATCTCACACCCACCACCCATAACTCTCACACTCACCACCCATAGCTCTCACACCCACCACCCATAGCTCTCACACTCACCACCCATAACTCTCACACTCACCCCCCATAGCTCTCACACTCACCTCCCATAACTCTCACACTCACCCGCCATAGCTCTCACACTCACCACCCATAGCTCTCACACTCACCACCCATAACTCTCACACTCACCCCCCATAGCTCTCACACTCACCATCCATAACTCTCACACTCACCCCCCATAGCTCTCACACTCACCACCCATAGCTCTCACACTCACCACCCATATCTCTCACACCACCCATAGCTCTCACACTCACCACCCATAGCTCTCACACTCACCACCCATAACTCTCACACTCACCACCCATAACTCTCACACTCACCCCCATAGCTCTCACACTCACCACCCATAACACTCACACTCACCCCCCATAGCTCTCACACTCACCACCCATAACTCTCACACTCACCCCCCATGGCTCTCACACTCACCACCCATAACTCTCACACTCACCCCCCATAGCTCTCACACTCACCACCCATAGCTCTCACACCCACTACCCATAGCTCTCACACTCACTACCCATAACTCTCACACTCACCACCCATAGCTCTCACACTCACTGCCCATAGCTCACACTCACCACCCATAGCTCTCACACTCACCACCCATAGCTCTCACACCCACCACCCATATCTCACACTCACAACCCATAGCTCTCACACCCACCACCCATATCTCACACTCACCACCCATAGCTCACACTCATCACCCATAGCTCACACACCCTCCACCCATATCTCACACTCACCACCCTTAGCTCACACTCACCACCCATAGCTCACACACCCTCCACCCATATCTCACACTCACCCCCCATAGCTCTCACACTCACCACCCATAGCTCTCACACTCACCACTCATAGCTCTCACACTCACCACCCGTAACTCTCACACTCACCACCCATAGCTCTCACACTCACCACCCATAGCTCTCACACTCACCACCCATATCTCTCACACTCACCACCCATATCTCACACTCACCACCCATAGCTCTCACACCCACCACCCATATCTCACACTCACCACCCATAGCTCTCACACCCACAACCCATATCTCACACTCACCACCCATATCTCATACTCACCACCCATAGCTCTCACACTCACCACTCATAGCTCTCACACTCACCACCCATAACTCTCACACTCACCACCCATAGCTCTCACACTCACCACCCATAGCTCTCACACCCACCACCCATATCTCACACTCACCACCCATAGCTCTCACACCCACCACCCATATCTCACACTCACCACCCATAACTCTCACACTCACCACCCATATCTCACACTCACCCCCCATAGCTCTCACACCCACCACCCATAGCTCTCACACCCACCACCCATATCTCACACTCACCACTCATAGCTCTCGCACTCACCACCCATAACTCTCACACTCACCACCCATAGTTCTCACACCCACCACCCATAGCTCACACTCACCACCCATAGCTCTCACACTCACCACCCATAGCTCTCACACTCACCACCCATAGCTCTCAGACTCACCACCCATAGCTCTCACACTCACCACCCATATCTCACACTCATCACCCATAGCTCTCACACTCACCACCCATAGCTCTCACACTCACCACCCATAGCTCTCACACCCACCACCCAGAGCTCTCACACCCACCACCCATATCTCACACTCACCACCCATAGCTCTCACACCCACCACCCATAGCTCTCACACTCACAACCCATAGCTCTCACACCCACCACCCATAGCTCTCACACCCACCACCCATAGCTCTCACACCCACCACCCATATCTCACACTCACCACCCATAGCTCTCACACTCACCACCCATATCTCATACTCACCACCTATAGCTCTCACACCCAACACCCATAGCTCTCACACTCACCACCCATATCTCACACTCACCACCCATAGCTCTCACACCCACCACCCATATCTCACACTCACCACCCATAGCTTTCACACCCACCACCCATAGCTCTCACACTCACCACCCATATCTCACACTCACCACCCATAGCCCTCACACCCACCACCCATATCTCACACTCACCACCCATAGCTGTCACACTCACCACCCATAGCCCTCACACCCGCCACCCATAGCTCTCACACTCACCACCCATAGCTCTCACACTCACCACCCATAGCTCTCACACCCACCACCCATAGCTCTCATACCCACCACCCATATCTCACAATCACCACCCATATCTCACACTCACCACCCATAGCCCTCACACCCACCACCCATATCTCACACTCACCACCCATAGCTCTCACACTCACCACCCATAGCCCTCACACCCACCACCCATATCTCACACTCATCACCCATATCTCACACTCACCACCCATAGCTCTCACACTCACCACCCATATCTCACACTCACCACCCATAGCTCACACTCACCACCCATATCTCATACTCACCACCCATAGCTCACACTCACCACCCATATCTCACACTCACCACCCATAGCTCTCACACTCACCACCCATAGCTCTCACACTCACCACCCATAGCTCTCACACCCACCACCCATATCTCACACTCACCACCCATAGCTCTCACACTCACCACCCATATCTCACACCCACCACCCATAGCTCTCACACTCACCACCCATAGCCCTCACACTCACCACCCATAGCTCTCACACTCACCACCCATATCTCACACTCACCACCCATATCCCACACTCACCACCCATAGCTCTCAAACTCACCACTCATAGCTTACACCCACCACCCATATCTCACACTCATCACCCATAGCTCTCACACCCACCACCCATACCTCACACACATCACCCATAGCTCTCACACCCACCACCCATATCGCACACTCACCACCCATAGCTCTCACACCCACCACCCAAAGCTCTCATACCCACCACCCATATCGCACACTCACCACCCATAGCTCACACTCACCACCCATAGCTCACACTCACCACCCATAGCTCTCACACTCACCACCCATAACTCTCACACTCACCACCCATAACTCTCACACTCACCACCCATAACTCTCACACTCACCACCCATAGCTCACACTCACCACCCATAACTCTCACACTCACCACCCATAACTCTCACACTCACCACCCATAGCTCACACTCACCACCCATAACTCTCACACCCACCACCCATAACTCTCACATTCACCACCCATAGCTCTCACACTCACTGCCCATAGCTCTCACATTCACCACCCATAGCTCTCACACTCACCACCCATAGCTCTCACACTCACCCCCCATAGCTCTCACACTCACCACCCATAACTCTCACACTCACCAGCCATAGCTCTCACACCCACCACCCATAGCTCTCACACTCACCACCCATAACTCTCACACTCACCCCCCATAGCTCTCACACTCACCTCCCATAACTCTCACACTCACCCACCATAGCTCTCACACTCACCACCCATAGCTCTCACACTCCCACCCATAACTCTCACACTCACCCCCCATAGCTCTCACACTCACCATCCATAACTCTCACACTCACCCCCCATAGCTCTCACACTCACCACCCATAGCTCTCACACTCACCACCCATATCTCTCACACCACCCATAGCTCTCACACTCACCACCCATAGCTCTCACACTCACCACCCATAACTCTCACACTCACCACCCATAACTCTCACACTCACCCCCATAGCTCTCACACTCACCACCCATAACTCTCACACTCACCCCCCATAGCTCTCACACTCACCACCCATAACTCTCACACTCACCCCCCATGGCTCTCACACTCACCACCCATAACTCTCACACTCACCCCCCATAGCTCTCACACTCACCACCCATAGCTCTCACACCCACCACCCATAGCTCTCACACTCACTACCCATAACTCTCACACTCACCACCCATAGCTCTCACACTCACTGCCCATAGCTCACACTCACCACCCATAGCTCTCACACTCACCACCCATAGCTCTCACACCCACCACCCATATCTCACACTCACCACCCATAGCTCTCACACCCACCACCCATATCTCACACTCACCACCCATAGCTCACACTCATCACCCATAGCTCACACACCCTCCACCCATATCTCACACTCACCACCCTTAGCTCACACTCACCACCCATAGCTCACACACCCTCCACCCATATCTCACACTCACCCCCCATAGCTCTCACACTCACCACCCATAGCTCTCACACTCACCACTCATAGCTCTCACACTCACCACCCGTAACTCTCACACTCACCACCCATAGCTCTCACACTCACCACCCATAGCTCTCACACTCACCACCCATATCTCTCACACTCACCACCCATATGTCACACTCACCACCCATAGCTCTCACACCCACCACCCATATCTCACACTCACCACCCATAGCTCTCACACCCACAACCCATATCTCACACTCACCACCCATAACTCACACACTCACCACCCATAGCTCTCACAGTCACCACCCATAGCTCTCACACTCACCCCCCATAGCTCTCACACTCACCACCCATAGCTCTCACAGTCACCACCCATATCTCACACTCACCACCCATAACTCTCACACTCACCAACCATAGCTCTCACACTCACCACCCATATCTCATACTCACCACCCATAGCTCTCACACTCACCACTCATAGCTCTCACACTCACCACCCATAACTCTCACACTCACCACCCATAGCTCTCACACTCACCACCCATAGCTCTCACACCCACCACACATATCTCACACTCACCACCCATAGCTCTCACACCCACCACCCATATCTCACACTCACCACCCATAACTCTCACACTCACCACCCATATCTCACACTCACCCCCCATAGCTCTCACACCCACCACCCATAGCTCTCACACCCACCACCCATATCTCACACTCACCACTCATAGCTCTCGCACTCACCACCCATAACTCTCACACTCACCACCCATAGTTCTCACACCCACCACCCATAGCTCACACTCACCACCCATAGCTCTCACACTCACCACCCATAGCTCTCACACTCACCACCCATAGCTCTCACACTCACCACCCATAGCTCTCACACTCACCACCCATATCTCACACTCATCACCCATAGCTCTCACACTCACCACCCATAGCTCTCACACTCACCACCCATAGCTCTCACACCCACCACCCAGAGCTCTCACACCCACCACCCATATCTCACACTCACCACCCATAGCTCTCACACCCACCACCCATAGCTCTCACACTCACCACCCATAAATCTCACACTCACCACCCATAGTTCTCACACCCACCACCCATAGCTCACACTCACCACCCATAACTCTCACACTCACCACCCATAACTCTCACACTCACTGCCCATAGCTCTCACACTCACCACCCATAGCTCTCACACTCACCATCCATAGCTCTCACTCACCACCCATAGCTCTCACACTCACCACCCATAGTTCTCACACCCACCACCCATAGCTCACACTCACCACCCATAACTCTCACACTCACCACCCATAGCTCTCACACTCACCACCCATAGTTCTCACACTCACCACCCATAGCCCTCACACCCACCACCCATAACTCTCACACCCACCACCCATATCTCACACTCACCACTCATAGCTCTCACACTCACCACCCATAACTCTCACTCTCATCGCCCATATCTCACACTCACCACCCATAGCCCTCACACCCACCACCCATAACTCTCACACTCATCACCCATAGCTCTCACACTCACCACCCATATCTCACACTCTCCACCCATAGCTCTCACAACCACCACCCATAGTTCTCACACCCACCACCCATAGCTCTCACACTCACCACCCATAACTCTCACACTCACTGCCCATAGCTCTCACACTCACCATCCATAGCTCTCACTCACCACCCATAGCTCTCACACCCACCACCCATAGCTCTCACACTCACCACCCAAAACTCTCACACTCACCCCCCAAAACTCTCACACTCACCACCCATAACTCTCACACTCACCCGCCATAGCTCTCACACTCACCACCCATAGCTCTCACACTCACCACCCATAACTCTCACACTCACCCCCCATAGCTCTCACACTCACCACCCATAGCTCTCACACTCACCACCCATAACTCTCACACTCACCACCCATAACTCTCACACTCACCCCCATAGCTCTCACACTCACCACCCATAACTCTCACACTCACCCCCCATAGCTCGCACACTCGCCACCCATAACTCTCACACTCACCCCCCATGGCTCTCACACTCACCACCCATAACTCTCACACTCACCCCCCATAGATCTCACACTCACCACCCATAGCTCTCACACCCACCACCCATAGCTCTCACACTCACTACCCATAACTCTCACACTCACCACCCATAGCTCTCACACTCACTGCCCATTGCTCACACTCACCACCCATAGCTCTCACACTCACCACCCATAGCTCTCACACCCACCACCCATATCTCACACTCACCACCCATAGCTCTCACACCCACCACCCATATCTCACACTCACCACCCATAGCTCACACTCATCACCCATAGCTCACACACCCTCCACCCATATCTCACACTCACCACCCATAGCTCACACTCACCACCCATAGCTCACACACCCTCCACCCATATCTCACACTCACCCCCCACAGCTCTCACACTCACCACCCATAGCTCTCACACTCACCACTCATAGCTCTCACACTCACCACCCATATCTCATACTCACCACCCATAGCTCTCACACTCACCACTCATAGCTCTCACACTCACCACCCATAACTCTCACACTCACCACCCATAGCTCTCACACTCACCACCCATAGCTCTCACACCCACCACCCATATCTCACACTCACCACCCATAGCTCTCACACCCACCACCCATATCTCACACTCACCACCCATAACTCTCACACTCACCACCCATATCTCACACTCACCCCCCATAGCTCTCACACCCACCACCCATAGCTCTCACACCCACCACCCATATCTCACACTCACCACTCATAGCTCTCGCACTCACCACCCATAACTCTCACACTCACCACCCATAGTTCTCACACCCACCACCCATAGCTCACACTCACCACCCATAGCTCTCACACTCACCACCCATAGCTCTCACACTCACCACCCATAGCTCTCAGACTCACCACCCATAGCTCTCACACTCACCACCCATATCTCACACTCATCACCCATAGCTCTCACACTCACCACCCATAGCTCTCACACTCACCACCCATAGCTCTCACACCCACCACCCAGAGCTCTCACACCCACCACCCATATCTCACACTCACCACCCATAGCTCTCACACCCACCACCCATAGCTCTCACACTCACAACCCATAGCTCTCACACCCACCACCCATAGCTCTCACACCCACCACCCATAGCTCTCACACCCACCACCCATATCTCACACTCACCACCCATAGCTCTCACACTCACCACCCATATCTCATACTCACCACCCATAGCTCTCACACCCACCACCCATAGCTCTCACACTCACCACCCATATCTCACACTCACCACCCATAGCTCTCACACCCACCACCCATATCTCACACTCACCACCCATAGCTTTCACACCCACCACCCATAGCTCTCACACTCACCACCCATATCTCACACTCACCACCCATAGCCCTCACACCCACCACCCATATCTCACACTCACCACCCATAGCTGTCACACTCACCACCCATAGCCCTCACACCCGCCACCCATAGCTCTCACACTCACCACCCATAGCTCTCACACTCACCACCCATAGCTCTCACACCCACCACCCATAGCTCTCATACCCACCACCCATATCTCACAATCACCACCCATATCTCACACTCACCACCCATAGCCCTCACACCCACCACCCATATCTCACACTCACCACCCATAGCTCTCACACTCACCACCCATAGCCCTCACACCCACCACCCATATCTCACACTCATCACCCATATCTCACACTCACCACCCATAGCTCTCACACTCACCACCCATATCTCACACTCACCACCCATAGCTCACACTCACCACCCATATCTCATACTCACCACCCATAGCTCACACTCACCACCCATATCTCACACTCACCACCCATAGCTCTCACACTCACCACCCATAGCTCTCACACTCACCACCCATAGCTCTCACACCCACCACCCATATCTCACACTCACCACCCATAGCTCTCACACTCACCACCCATATCTCACACCCACCACCCATAGCTCTCACACTCACCACCCATAGCCCTCACACTCACCACCCATAGCTCTCACACTCACCACCCATATCTCACACTCACCACCCATATCCCACACTCACCACCCATAGCTTACACTCACCACCCATATCTCACACTCATCACCCATAGCTCTCACACCCACCACCCATACCTCACACACATCACCCATAGCTCTCACACCCACCACCCATATCGCACACTCACCACCCATAGCTCTCACACCCACCACCCAAAGCTCTCATACCCACCACCCATATCGCACACTCACCACCCATAGCTCACACTCACCACCCATAGCTCACACTCACCACCCATAGCTCTCACACTCACCACCCATAACTCTCACACTCACCACTCATAACTCTCACACTCACCACCCATAACTCTCACACTCACCACCCATAGCTCACACTCACCACCCATAACTCTCACACTCACCACCCATAACTCTCACACTCACCACCCATAGCTCACACTCACCACCCATAACTCTCACACCCACCACCCATAACTCTCACATTCACCACCCATAGCTCTCACACTCACTGCCCATAGCTCTCACATTCACCACCCATAGCTCTCACACTCACCACCCATAGCTCTCACACTCACCCCCCATAGCTCTCACACTCACCACCCATAACTCTCACACTCACCAGCCATAGCTCTCACACCCACCACCCATAGCTCTCACACTCACCACCCATAACTCTCACACTCACCCCCCATAGCTCTCACACTCACCTCCCATAACTCTCACACTCACCCACCATAGCTCTCACACTCACCACCCATAGCTCTCACACTCCCACCCATAACTCTCACACTCACCCCCCATAGCTCTCACACTCACCATCCATAACTCTCACACTCACCCCCCATAGCTCTCACACTCACCACCCATAGCTCTCACACTCACCACCCATATCTCTCACACCACCCATAGCTCTCACACTCACCACCCATAGCTCTCACACTCCCCACCCATAACTCTCACACTCACCACCCATAACTCTCACACTCACCCCCATAGCTCTCACACTCACCACCCATAACTCTCACACTCACCCCCCATAGCTCTCACACTCACCACCCATAACTCTCACACTCACCCCCCATGGCTCTCACACTCACCACCCATAACTCTCACACTCACCCCCCATAGCTCTCACACTCACCACCCATAGCTCTCACACCCACCACCCATAGCTCTCACACTCACTACCCATAACTCTCACACTCACCACCCATAGCTCTCACACTCACTGCCCATAGCTCACACTCACCACCCATAGCTCTCACACTCACCACCCATAGCTCTCACACCCACCACCCATATCTCACACTCACCACCCATAGCTCTCACACCCACCACCCATATCTCACACTCACCACCCATAGCTCACACTCATCACCCATAGCTCACACACCCTCCACCCATATCTCACACTCACCACCCTTAGCTCACACTCACCACCCATAGCTCACACACCCTCCACCCATATCTCACACTCACCCCCCATAGCTCTCACACTCACCACCCATAGCTCTCACACTCACCACTCATAGCTCTCACACTCACCACCCGTAACTCTCACACTCACCACCCATAGCTCTCACACTCACCACCCATAGCTCTCACACTCACCACCCATATCTCTCACACTCACCACCCATATCTCACACTCACCACCCATAGCTCTCACACCCACCACCCATATCTCACACTCACCACCCATAGCTCTCACACCCACAACCCATATCTCACACTCACCACCCATAACTCACACACTCACCACCCATAGCTCTCACAGTCACCACCCATAGCTCTCACACTCACCCCCCATAGCTCTCACACTCACCACCCATAGCTCTCACAGTCACCACCCATATCTCACACTCACCACCCATAACTCTCACACTCACCAACCATAGCTCTCACACTCACCACCCATATCTCATACTCACCACCCATAGCTCTCACACTCACCACTCATAGCTCTCACACTCACCACCCATAACTCTCACACTCACCACCCATAGCTCTCACACTCACCACCCATAGCTCTCACACCCACCACACATATCTCACACTCACCACCCATAGCTCTCACACCCACCACCCATATCTCACACTCACCACCCATAACTCTCACACTCACCACCCATATCTCACACTCACCCCCCATAGCTCTCACACACACCACCCATAGCTCTCACACCCACCACCCATATCTCACACTCACCACTCATAGCTCTCGCACTCACCACCCATAACTCTCACACTCACCACCCATAGTTCTCACACCCACCACCCATAGCTCACACTCACCACCCATAGCTCTCACACTCACCACCCATAGCTCTCACACTCACCACCCATAGCTCTCACACTCACCACCCATAGCTCTCACACTCACCACCCATATCTCACACTCATCACCCATAGCTCTCACACTCACCACCCATAGCTCTCACACTCACCACCCATAGCTCTCACACCCACCACCCAGAGCTCTCACACTCACCACCCATAAATCTCACACTCACCACCCATAGTTCTCACACCCACCACCCATAGCTCACACTCACCACCCATAACTCTCACACTCACCACCCATAACTCTCACACTCACTGCCCATAGCTCTCACACTCACCACCCATAGCTCTCACACTCACCATCCATAGCTCTCACTCACCACCCATAGCTCTCACACTCACCACCCATAGTTCTCACACCCACCACCCATAGCTCACACTCACCACCCATAACTCTCACACTCACCACCCATAGCTCTCACACTCACCACCCATAGTTCTCACACTCACCACCCATAGCCCTCACACCCACCACCCATAACTCTCACACCCACCACCCATATCTCACACTCACCACTCATAGCTCTCACACTCACCACCCATAACTCTCACTCTCATCGCCCATATCTCACACTCACCACCCATAGCCCTCACACCCACCACCCATAACTCTCACACTCATCACCCATAGCTCTCACACTCACCACCCATATCTCACACTCACCACCCATAGCTCTCACAACCACCACCCATAGTTCTCACACCCACCACCCATAGCTCTCACACTCACCACCCATAACTCTCACACTCACTGCCCATAGCTCTCACACTCACCATCCATAGCTCTCACTCACCACCCATAGCTCTCACACCCACCACCCATAGCTCTCACACTCACCACCCAAAACTCTCACACTCACCCCCCAAAACTCTCACACTCACCACCCATAACTCTCACACTCACCCGCCATAGCTCTCACACTCACCACCCATAGCTCTCACACTCACCACCCATAACTCTCACACTCACCCCCATAGCTCTCACACTCACCACCCATAGCTCTCACACTCACCACCCATAACTCTCACACTCACCACCCATAACTCTCACACTCACCCCCATAGCTCTCACACTCACCACCCATAACTCTCACACTCACCCCCCATAGCTCGCACACTCGCCACCCATAACTCTCACACTCACCCCCCATGGCTCTCACACTCACCACCCATAACTCTCACACTCACCCCCCATAGATCTCACACTCACCACCCATAGCTCTCACACCCACCACCCATAGCTCTCACACTCACTACCCATAACTCTCACACTCACCACCCATAGCTCTCACACTCACTGCCCATTGCTCACACTCACCACCCATAGCTCTCACACTCACCACCCATAGCTCTCACACCCACCACCCATATCTCACACTCACCACCCATAGCTCTCACACCCACCACCCATATCTCACACTCACCACCCATAGCTCACACTCATCACCCATAGCTCACACACCCTCCACCCATATCTCACACTCACCACCCATAGCTCACACTCACCACCCATAGCTCACACACCCTCCACCCATATCTCACACTCACCCCCCATAGCTCTCACACTCACCACCCATAGCTCTCACACTCACCACTCATAGCTCTCACACTCACCACCCGTAACTCTCACACTCACCACCCATAGCTCTCACACTCACCACCCATAGCTCTCACACTCACCACCCATATCTCTCACACTCACCACCCATATCTCACACTCACCACCCATAGCTCTCACACCCACCACCCATATCTCACACTCACCACCCATAGCTCTCACACCCACCACCCATATCTCACACTCACCACCCATAACTCTCACACTCACCACCCATAGTTCTCACACCCACCACCCATAGCTCACACTCACCACCCATAACTCTCACACTCACCACCCATAACTCTCACACCCACTGCCCATAGCTCTCACACTCACCACCCATAGCTCTCACACTCACCATCCATAGCTCTCACTCACCACCCATAGCTCTCACACTCACCACCCATAGTTCTCACACCCACCACCCATAGCTCACACTCACCACCCATAACTCTCACACTCACCACCCATAGCTCTCACACTCACCACCCATAGTTCTCACACTCACCACCCATAGCCCTCACACCCACCACCCATAACTCTCACACCCACCACCCATATCTCACACTCACCACTCATAGCTCTCACACTCACCACCCATAACTCTCACTCTCATCGCCCATATCTCACACTCACCACCCATAGCCCTCACACCCACCACCCATAACTCTCACACTCATCACCCATAGCTCTCACACTCACCACCCATATCTCACACTCACCACCCATAGCTCTCACAACCACCACCCATAGTTCTCACACCCACCACCCATAGCTCTCACACTCACCACCCATAACTCTCACACTCACTGCCCATAGCTCTCACACTCACCATCCATAGCTCTCACTCACCACCCATAGCTCTCACACCCACCACCCATAGCTCTCACACTCACCACCCATAACTCTCACACTCACCCCCCAAAACTCTCACACTCACCACCCATAACTCTCACACTCACCCGCCATAGCTCTCACACTCACCACCCATAGCTCTCACACTCACCACCCATAACTCTCACACTCACCCCCCATAGCTCTCACACTCACCACCCATAGCTCTCACACTCACCACCCATAACTCTCACACTCACCACCCATAACTCTCACACTCACCCCCATAGCTCTCACACTCACCACCCATAACTCTCACACTCACCCCCCATAGCTCGCACACTCACCACCCATAACTCTCACACTCACCCCCCATGGCTCTCACACTCACCACCCATAACTCTCACACTCACCCCCCATAGATCTCACACTCACCACCCATAGCTCTCACACCCACCACCCATAGCTCTCACACTCACTACCCATAACTCTCACACTCACCACCCATGGCTCTCACACTCACTGCCCATAGCTCACACTCACCACCCATAGCTCTCACACTCACCACCCATAGCTCTCACACCCACCACCCATATCTCACACTCACCACCCATAGCTCTCACACCCACCACCCATATCTCACACTCACCACCCATAGCTCACACTCATCACCCATAGCTCACACACCCTCCACCCATATCTCACACTCACCACCCATAGCTCACACTCACCACCCATAGCTCTCACACTCACCACCCATAACTCTCACACTCACCCCCCATGGCTCTCACACTCACCACCCATAACTCTCACACTGACCCCCCATAGCTCTCACACTCACCACCCATAGCTCTCACACCCACCACCCATAGCTCTCACACTCACTACCCATAACTCTCACACTCACCACCCATAGCTCTCACACTCACTGCCCATAGCTCACACTCACCACCCATAGCTCTCACACTCACCACCCATAGCTCTCACACCCACCACCCATATCTCACACTCACCACCCATAGCTCTCACACCCACCACCCATATCTCACACTCACCACCCATAGCTCACACTCATCACCCATAGCTCACACACCCTCCACCCATATCTCACACTCACCACCCTTAGCTCACACTCACCACCCATAGCTCACACACCCTCCACCCATATCTCACACTCACCCCCCATAGCTCTCACACTCACCCGCCATAGCTCTCACACTCACCACCCATAGCTCTCACACTCACCACCCATAACTCTCACACTCACCCCCCATAGCTCTCACACTCACCACCCATAGCTCTCACACTCACCACCCATAACTCTCACACTCACCACCCATAACTCTCACACTCACCCCCATAGCTCTCACACTCACCACCCATAACTCTCACACTCACCCCCCATAGCTCGCACACTCACCACCCATAACTCTCACACTCACCCCCCATGGCTCTCACACTCACCACCCATAACTCTCACACTCACCCCCCATAGATCTCACACTCACCACCCATAGCTCTCACACCCACCACCCATAGCTCTCACACTCACTACCCATAACTCTCACACTCACCACCCATGGCTCTCACACTCACTGCCCATAGCTCACACTCACCACCCATAGCTCTCACACTCACCACCCATAGCTCTCACACCCACCACCCATATCTCACACTCACCACCCATAGCTCTCACACCCACCACCCATATCTCACACTCACCACCCATAGCTCACACTCATCACCCATAGCTCACACACCCTCCACCCATATCTCACACTCACCACCCATAGCTCACACTCACCACCCATAGCTCTCACACTCACCACCCATAACTCTCACACTCACCCCCCATGGCTCTCACACTCACCACCCATAACTCTCACACTCACCCCCCATAGCTCTCACACTCACCACCCATAGCTCTCACACCCACCACCCATAGCTCTCACACTCACTACCCATAACTCTCACACTCACCACCCATAGCTCTCACACTCACTGCCCATAGCTCACACTCACCACCCATAGCTCTCACACTCACCACCCATAGCTCTCACACCCACCACCCATATCTCACACTCACCACCCATAGCTCTCACACCCACCACCCATATCTCACACTCACCACCCATAGCTCACACTCATCACCCATAGCTCACACACCCTCCACCCATATCTCACACTCACCACCCTTAGCTCACACTCACCACCCATAGCTCACACACCCTCCACCCATATCTCACACTCACCCCCCATAGCTCTCACACTCACCACCCATAGCTCTCACACTCACCACTCATAGCTCTCACACTCACCACCCGTAACTCTCACACTCACCACCCATAGCTCTCACACTCACCACCCATAGCTCTCACACTCACCACCCATATCTCTCACACTCACCACCCATATCTCACACTCACCACCCATAGCTCTCACACCCACCACCCATATCTCACACTCACCACCCATAGCTCTCACACCCACAACCCATATCTCACACTCACCACCCATAACTCACACACTCACCACCCATAGCTCTCACAGTCACCACCCATAGCTCTCACACTCATCCCCCATAGCTCTCACACTCACCACCCATAGCTCTCACAGTCACCACCCATATCTCACACTCACCACCCATAACTCTCACACTCACCAACCATAGCTCTCACACTCACCACCCATATCTCATACTCACCACCCATAGCTCTCACACTCACCACTCATAGCTCTCACACTCACCACCCATAACTCTCACACTCACCACCCATAGCTCTCACACTCACCACCCATAGCTCTCACACCCAACAACCATATCTCACACTCACCACCCATAGCTCTCACACCCACCACCCATATCTCACACTCACCACCCATAACTCTCACACTCACCACCCATATCTCACACTCACCCCCCATAGCTCTCACACCCACCACCCATAGCTCTCACACCCACCACCCATATCTCACACTCACCACTCATAGCTCTCGCACTCACCACCCATAACTCTCACACTCACCACCCATAGTTCTCACACCCACCACCCATAGCTCACACTCACCACCCATAGCTCTCACACTCACCACCCATAGCTCTCACACTCACCACCCATAGCTCTCACACTCACCACCCATAGCTCTCACACTCACCACCCATATCTCACACTCATCACCCATAGCTCTCACACTCACCACCCATAGCTCTCACACTCACCACCCATAGCTCTCACACCCACCACCCAGAGCTCTCACACCCACCACCCATATCTCACACTCACCACCCATAGCTCTCACACCCACCACCCATAGCTCTCACACTCACCACCCATAAATCTCACACTCACCACCCATAGTTCTCACACCCACCACCCATAGCTCACACTCACCACCCATAAATCTCACACTCACCACCCATAACTCTCACACTCACTGCCCATAGCTCTCACACTCACCACCCATAGCTCTCACACTCACCATCCATAGCTCTCACTCACCACCCAAAGCTCTCACACTCACCACCCATAGTTCTCACACCCACCACCCATAGCTCACACTCACCACCCATAACTCTCACACTCACCACCCATAGCTCTCACACTCACCACCCATAGTTCTCACACTCACCACCCATAGCCCTCGCACCCACCACCCATAACTCTCACACCCACCACCCATATCTCACACTCACCACTCATAGCTCTCACACTCACCACCCATAACTCTCACTCTCATCGCCCATATCTCACACTCACCACCCATAGCCCTCACACCCACCACCCATAACTCTCACACTCATCACCCATAGCTCTCACACTCACCACCCATATCTCACACTCACCACCCATAGCTCTCACACCCACCACCCATATCTCACACTCACCACCCATAGCTCACACTCATCACCCATAGCTCACACACCCTCCACCCATATCTCACACTCACCACCCATAGCTCACACTCACCACCCATAGCTCTCACACTCACCACCCATAACTCTCACACTCACCCCCCATGGCTCTCACACTCACCACCCATAACTCTCACACTCACCCCCCATAGCTCTCACACTCACCACCCATAGCTCTCACACCCACCACCCATAGCTCTCACACTCACTACCCATAACTCTCACACTCACCACCCATAGCTCTCACACTCACTGCCCATAGCTCACACTCACCACCCATAGCTCTCACACTCACCACCCATAGCTCTCACACCCACCACCCATATCTCACACTCACCACCCATAGCTCTCACACCCACCACCCATATCTCACACTCACCACCCATAGCTCACACTCATCACCCATAGCTCACACACCCTCCACCCATATCTCACACTCACCACCCTTAGCTCACACTCACCACCCATAGCTCACACACCCTCCACCCATATCTCACACTCACCCCCCATAGCTCTCACACTCACCACCCATAGCTCTCACACTCACCACTCATAGCTCTCACACTCACCACCCGTAACTCTCACACTCACCACCCATAGCTCTCACACTCACCACCCATAGCTCTCACACTCACCACCCATATCTCTCACACTCACCACCCATATCTCACACTCACCACCCATAGCTCTCACACCCACCACCCATATCTCACACTCACCACCCATAGCTCTCACACCCACAACCCATATCTCACACTCACCACCCATAACTCACACACTCACCACCCATAGCTCTCACAGTCACCACCCATAGCTCTCACACTCACTCCCCATAGCTCTCACACTCACCACCCATAGCTCTCACAGTCACCACCCATATCTCACACTCACCACCCATAACTCTCACACTCACCAACCATAGCTCTCACACTCACCACCCATATCTCATACTCACCACCCATAGCTCTCACACTCACCACTCATAGCTCTCACACTCACCACCCATAACTCTCACACTCACCACCCATAGCTCTCACACTCACCACCCATAGCTCTCACACCCACCACCCATATCTCACACTCACCACCCATAGCTCTCACACCCACCACCCATATCTCACACTCACCACCCATAACTCTCACACTCACCACCCATATCTCACACTCACCCCCCATAGCTCTCACACCCACCACCCATAGCTCTCACACCCGCCACCCATATCTCACACTCACCACTCATAGCTCTCGCACTCACCACCCATAACTCTCACACTCACCACCCATAGTTCTCACACCCACCACCCATAGCTCACACTCACCACCCATAGCTCTCACACTCACCACCCATAGCTCTCACACTCACCACCCATAGCTCTCACACTCACCACCCATAGCTCTCACACTCACCACCCATATCTCACACTCATCACCCATAGCTCTCACACTCACCACCCATAGCTCTCACACTCACCACCCATAGCTCTCACACCCACCACCCAGAGCTCTCACACCCACCACCCATATCTCACACTCACCACCCATAGCTCTCACACCCACCACCCATAGCTCTCACACTCACCACCCATAAATCTCACACTCACCACCCATAGTTCTCACACCCACCACCCATAGCTCACACTCACCACCCATAACTCTCACACTCACCACCCATAACTCTCACACTCACTGCCCATAGCTCTCACACTCACCACCCATAGCTCTCACACTCACCATCCATAGCTCTCACTCACCACCCATAGCTCTCACACTCACCACCCATAGTTCTCACACCCACCACCCATAGCTCACACTCACCACCCATAACTCTCACACTCACCACCCATAGCTCTCACACTCACCACCCATAGTTCTCACACTCACCACCCATAGCCCTCACACCCACCACCCATAACTCTCACACCCACCACCCATATCTCACACTCACCACTCATAGCTCTCACACTCACCACCCATAACTCTCACTCTCATCGCCCATATCTCACACTCACCACCCATAGCCCTCACACCCACCACCCATAACTCTCACACTCATCACCCATAGCTCTCACACTCACCACCCATATCTCACACTCACCACCCATAGCTCTCACAACCACCACCCATAGTTCTCACACCCACCACCCATAGCTCTCACACTCACCACCCATAACTCTCACACTCACTGCCCATAGCTCTCACACTCACCATCCATAGCTCTCACTCACCACCCATAGCTCTCACACCCACCACCCATAGCTCTCACACTCACCACCCAAAACTCTCACACTCACCCCCCAAAACTCTCACACTCACCACCCATAACTCTCACACTCACCCGCCATAGCTCTCACACTCACCACCCATAGCTCTCACACTCACCACCCATAACTCTCACACTCACCCCCCATAGCTCTCACACTCACCACCCATAGCTCTCACACTCACCACCCATAACTCTCACACTCACCACCCATAACTCTCACACTCACCCCCATAGCTCTCACACTCACCACCCATAACTCTCACACTCACCCCCCATAGCTCGCACACTCGCCACCCATAACTCTCACACTCACCCCCCATGGCTCTCACACTCACCACCCATAACTCTCACACTCACCCCCCATAGATCTCACACTCACCACCCATAGCTCTCACACCCACCACCCATAGCTCTCACACTCACTACCCATAACTCTCACACTCACCACCCATAGCTCTCACACTCACTGCCCATTGCTCACACTCACCACCCATAGCTCTCACACTCACCACCCATAGCTCTCACACCCACCACCCATATCTCACACTCACCACCCATAGCTCTCACACCCACCACCCATATCTCACACTCACCACCCATAGCTCACACTCATCACCCATAGCTCACACACCCTCCACCCATATCTCACACTCACCACCCATAGCTCACACTCACCACCCATAGCTCACACACCCTCCACCCATATCTCACACTCACCCCCCATAGCTCTCACACTCACCACCCATAGCTCTCACACTCACCACTCATAGCTCTCACACTCACCACCCGTAACTCTCACACTCACCACCCATAGCTCTCACACTCACCACCCATAGCTCTCACACTCACCACCCATATCTCTCACACTCACCACCCATATCTCACACTCACCACCCATAACTCACACACTCACCACCCATAGCTCTCACAGTCACCACCCATAGCTCTCACACTCACCCCCCATAGCTCTCACACTCACCACCCATAGCTCTCACAGTCACCACCCATATCTCACACTCACCACCCATAACTCTCACACTCACCAACCATAGCTCTCACACTCACCACCCATATCTCATACTCACCACCCATAGCTCTCACACTCACCACTCATAGCTCTCACACTCACCACCCATAACTCTCACACTCACCACCCATAGCTCTCACACTCACCACCCATAGCTCTCACACCCACCACCCATATCTCACACTCACCACCCATAGCTCTCACACCCACCACCCATATCTCACACTCACCACCCATAACTCTCACACTCACCACCCATATCTCACACTCACCCCCCATAGCTCTCACACCCACCACCCATAGCTCTCACACCCACCACCCATATCTCACACTCACCACTCATAGCTCTCGCACTCACCACCCATAACTCTCACACTCACCACCCATAGTTCTCACACCCACCACCCATAGCTCACACTCACCACCCATAGCTCTCACACTCACCACCCATAGCTCTCACACTCACCACCCATAGCTCTCACACTCACCACCCATAGCTCTCACACTCACCACCCATATCTCACACTCATCACCCATAGCTCTCACACTCACCACCCATAGCTCTCACACTCACCACCCATAGCTCTCACACCCACCACCCAGAGCTCTCACACCCACCACCCATATCTCACACTCACCACCCATAGCTCTCACACCCACCACCCATAGCTCTCACACTCACCACCCATAAATCTCACACTCACCACCCATAGTTCTCACACCCACCACCCATAGCTCACACTCACCACCCATAAATCTCACACTCACCACCCATAACTCTCACACTCACTGCCCATAGCTCTCACACTCACCACCCATAGCTCTCACACTCACCATCCATAGCTCTCACTCACCACCCAAAGCTCTCACACTCACCACCCATAGTTCTCACACCCACCACCCATAGCTCACACTCACCACCCATAACTCTCACACTCACCACCCATAGCTCTCACACTCACCACCCATAGTTCTCACACTCACCACCCATAGCCCTCACACCCACCACCCATAACTCTCACACCCACCACCCATATCTCACACTCACCACTCATAGCTCTCACACTCACCACCCATAACTCTCACTCTCATCGCCCATATCTCACACTCACCACCCATAGCCCTCACACCCACCACCCATAACTCTCACACTCATCACCCATAGCTCTCACACTCACCACCCATATCTCACACTCACCACCCATAGCTCTCACACCCACCACCCATATCTCACACTCACCACCCATAGCTCACACTCATCACCCATAGCTCACACACCCTCCACCCATATCTCACACTCACCACCCATAGCTCACACTCACCACCCATAGCTCTCACACTCACCACCCATAACTCTCACACTCACCCCCCATGGCTCTCACACTCACCACCCATAACTCTCACACTCACCCCCCATAGCTCTCACACTCACCACCCATAGCTCTCACACCCACCACCCATAGCTCTCACACTCACTACCCATAA
Source organism: Scyliorhinus torazame (assembly GCF_047496885.1). Lineage (NCBI taxonomy): Eukaryota > Metazoa > Chordata > Chondrichthyes > Carcharhiniformes > Scyliorhinidae > Scyliorhinus > Scyliorhinus torazame. The sequence goes on from NC_092714.1 coordinate 134,277,190, forward strand.
CTCTCACACTCACCACCCATAGCTCTCACACTCACTGCCCATAGCTCACACTCACCACCCATAGCTCTCACACTCACCACCCATAGCTCTCACACCCACCACCCATATCTCACACTCACCACCCATAGCTCTCACACCCACCACCCATATCTCACACTCACCACCCATAGCTCACACTCATCACCCATAGCTCACACACCCTCCACCCATATCTCACACTCACCACCCTTAGCTCACACTCACCACCCATAGCTCACACACCCTCCACCCATATCTCACACTCACCCCCCATAGCTCTCACACTCACCACCCATAGCTCTCACACTCACCACTCATAGCTCTCACACTCACCACCCGTAACTCTCACACTCACCACCCATAGCTCTCACACTCACCCCCCATAGCTCTCACACTCACCACCCATACCTAACACTCACCATCCATAGCTCTCACACCCACCACCCATAGCTCTCACACTCACCACCCATAGCTCTCACACCCACCACCCATAACTCTCACACTCACCACCCATAGCTCTCACAGTCACCACCCATAGCTCTCACACCCACCAGCCATAGCTCTCACACCCACCACCCATATCTCACACTCATCACCCATAGCCCTCACACCCACCACCCATAACTCTCACACTCACCACCCATAGCTCTCACACTCACCCCCCATAGCCCTCACACCCACCACCCATAGCTCTCACACTCACCACCCATAGCTCTCACACTCACCACCCATAACTCTCACACTCACCACCCAGAGCTCTCACACTCACCATCCATATCTCACACTCACCACCCATAGCTCTCACACTCACCACCCATAGCTCTCACACACACCACCCAGAGCTCTCACACTCACCACCCATAACTCTCACACCCACCACCCAGAGCTCTCACACTCACCACCCTGAGCTCTCACACTCACCACCCATAGCTCTCACACTCACCACCCATAGCTCTCACACTCACCACCCATATCTCAAACTCACCCCCCATAGCTCTCACACTCACCACCCATAGCTCTCACACTCACTGCCCATAGCTCTCACATTCACCACCCATATCTCACACTCACCACCCATAGCTCTCACACTCACCACCCATATCTCACACTCACCACCCATATCTCACACTCACCACCCATAGCTCTCACACCCACCACCCATAGCTCTCACACTCACCACCCATTGCTCTCACACTCACCACCCATATCTCACACTCACCACCCATAGCTCTCACACCCACCACCCATAGCTCTCACACTCACCACCCATAGCTCTCACACTCACCACCCATAGCTCTCACACTCACTGCCCATAGCTCTCACACTCACCACCCATAGCTCTCACACTCACTGCCCATAGCTCTCACACCCACCACCCATAGCTCTCACACTCACCACCCATATCTCTCACACTCACCCCCCATATCTCTCACACCCACCACCCATAGCTCTCACACTCACTGCCCATAGCTCTCACACCCACCACCCATAGCTGTCACACTCACCACCCATAGCTCTCACACCCACCACCCATAGCTCTCACACTCACCACCCATAGCTCTCACACTCACTGCCCATAGCTCTCACTCTCACCACCCATATCTCACACTCACCACCCATAGCTCTCACACTCACCCCCCATATATCTCACACTCACCACCCATAGCTCTCACACTCACCACCCATAGCTCTCACACCCACCACCCATAGCTCTCACACCCACCACCCATATCTAACACTCACCACCCATATCTCACACTCACCACCCATAGCTCTCACACCCACCACCCATAGCTCTCACACCCACCACCCATATCTCACACTCACCACCCATAGCTGTCACACTCACCACCCATAGCTCTCACACTCACCACCCATATCTCACACTCACCACCCATATCTCACACTCACCACCCATAGCTCTCACACTCACTGCCCATAGCTCTCACACCCACCACCCATATCTCACACTCACCACCCATATCTCACACTCACCACCCATAGCTCTCACACCCACCACCCATATCTCACACTCACCACCCATAGCTCTCACACTCACCACCCATATCTCACACTCACCACCCATAGCTCTCACACCCACCACCCATATCTCACACTCACCACCCATATCTCACACTCACCACCCATAGCTCTCACACTCACCACCCATATCTCACACTCACCACCCATAGCTCTCACACTCACCACCCATAGCTCTCACACTCACCACCCATATCTCACACTCACCACCCATATCTCACACTCACCCCCCATATCTCACACTCACCACCCATAGCTCTCACACCCACCACCCATATCTCACACTCACCACCCATATCTCACACTCACCACCCATAACTCTCACACTCACCACCCATACCTAACACTCACCACCCATAGCTCTCACACCCCCACCCACATCTAACACTCACCACCCATATCTCACACTCACCACCCATAGCTCTCACACCCACCACCCATATCTAACACTCACCACCCATATCTCACACTCACCACCCATAGCTCTCACACCCACCACCCATAGCTCTCACACCCACCACCCATATCTCACACTCACCACCCATAGCTGTCACACTCACCACCCATAGCTCTCATACTCACCACCCATATCTCACACTCACCACCCATATCTCACACTCACCCACCATATCTCACACTCACCACCCATAGCTCTCACACTCACTGCCCATAGCTCTCACACCCACCACCCATATCTCACACTCACCACCCATATCTCACACTCACCACCCATAGCTCTCACACCCACCACCCATATCTCACACTCACCACCCATAGCTCTCACACTCACCACCCATATCTCACACTCACCACCCATAGCTCTCACACCCACCACCCATATCTCACACTCACCACCCATATCTCACACTCACCCCCCATATCTCACACTCACCACCCATAGCTCTCACACCCACCACCCATATCTCACACACACCACCCATATCTCACACTCACCACCCATAACTCTCACACTCACCACCCATACCTAACACTCACCATCCATGGCTGCAAGCCTCACACACATCACCATATCTCTCACACCCACCACCCATATCTCTCACACTCACCCCCCATAGCTCTCACACTCACCACCCATAGCTCTCACACTCACTGCCCATAGCTCTCACACCCATCACCCATATCTCACACTCACCACCCTTACCTAACACTCACCATCCATGGCTGCAAGCCTCACACACATCACCATATCTCTCACACCCACCACCCATATCTCTCACACTCACCACCCATATCTCTCACACTCACCCCCATAACTCTCACACTCACCACCCATACCTAACACTCACCATTCATGGCTGCAAGCCTCACACACATCACCATATCTCTCACACCCACCACCCATATCTCTCACACTCACCACCCATATCTCTCACACTCACCCCCATAGCTCTCACACTCACCACCCATATCTCTCACACTCACCCCCATAGCTCTCACACTCACCACCCATAGCTCTCACACTCACTGCCCATAGCCCTCACACTCACCACCCATAGCTCTCACACTCACCCCCATAGCTCTCATACTCACCACCCATAGCTCTCACACCCACCACCCATAGCTCTCACACTCACTGCCCATAGCTCTCACACTCACCACCCATAGCTCTCACACTCACCCCCCATAGCTCTCACACTCACCCCCCATAGCTCTCACACCCACCACCCATAGCTCTCACACTCACTGCCCATAGCTCTCACACTCACCACCCATATCTCACACACACCACCCATAGCTCTCACACTCACCCCCCATATATCTCACACTCACCACCCATAGCTCTCACACTCACCCCCCATAGCTCTCGCACTCACCACCCATAGCTGTCACACTCACCACCCATAGCTCTCACACTCACTGCCCACAGATCTCACACTCACCACCCATAGCTCTCCCACTCACCACCCATAGCTCTCACACTCACTGCCCATAGCTCTCACACACACCACCCATATCTCACACTCACCCCCATAGCTCTCACACTCACCACCCATAGCTCTCACACTCACTGCCCATAGCTCTCACACTCACCACCCATATCTCACACTCACCACCCATAGCTCTCACACTCACCCCCCATATATCTCACACTCACCACCCATAGCTCTCACACTCACCCCCCATAGCTCTCACACTCACCACCCCATAGTCCTCACACTCACCACCCATAGCTCTCACACCCACCACCCATAGCTCTCACACCCACCACCCATAGCTCTCACACTCACCACCCATAGTTCTCACACCCACCACCCATAGCTGTCACACTCACCACCTATAGCTCTCACACCCACCACCCATAGCTCTCACACCCACCACCCATAGCCCTCAAACTCACCCCCCATAGCTCTCACACTCACCACCCATAGCTCTCACACTCACTGCCCATAGCTCTCACACTCACCACCCATATCTCACACTCACCACCCATAGCTCTCACACTCACCCCCCATATATCTCACACTCACCACCCATAGCTCTCACACTCACCCCCCATAGCTCTCACACCCACCACCCATAGCTCTCACACTCACCACCCATAGCTCTCACACCCACCACCCATAGCTCTCACACCCACCACCCATATCTCACACTCACCACCCATAGCTCTCACACTCACCACCCATATCTCTCACACTCACCCCCCATAGCTCTCACACTCACCCCCCATAGCACTCACACTCCCCCCCCCAAAGCTCTCACACTCACCACCCATAGCTCTCACACCCACCACCCATAGCTCTCACACTCACTGCCCACAGATCTCACACTCACCACCCATATCTCATACTCACCACCCATAGCTCTCACACTCACCACCCATAGCCCTCACACCCACCACCCATATCTCACACCCACCACCCATAGCTCTCACACCCACCACCCATATCTCACACTCATCACCCATAGCCCTCACACCCACCACCCATATCTCACACTCACCACCCATAGCTCTCACACTCACCCCCCATAGCCCTCACACTCACCACCCATAGCTCTCACACTCACCACCCATAGCTCTCACACTCACCACCCATAACTCTCACACTCACCACCCAGAGCTCTCACACTCACCATCCATATCTCACACTCACCACCCATAGCCCTCACACTCACCACCCATAGCTCTCACACCCACCACCCAGAGCTCTCACACTCACCCCCCATAGCTCTCACACCCACCACCCAAAGCTCTCACACTCACTGCCCATAGCTCTCACACTCACCACCCATATCTCACACACACCACCCATAGCTCTCACACTCACCCCCCATATATCTCACACTCACCACCCATAGCTCTCACACTCACCCCCCATAGCTCTCGCACTCACCACCCATAGCTGTCACACTCACCACCCATAGCTCTCACACTCACTGCCCACAGATCTCACACTCACCACCCATAGCTCTCCCACTCACCACCCATAGCTCTCACACTCACTGCCCATAGCTCTCACACACACCACCCATATCTCACACTCACCCCCCATAGCTCTCACACTCACCACCCATAGCTCTCACACTCACTGCCCATAGTTCTCACACTCACCACCCATATCTCACACTCACCACACATAGCTCTCACACTCACCCCCCATATATCTCACACTCACCACCCATAGCTCTCACACTCACCCCCCATAGCTCTCACACTCACCACCCCATAGTCCTCACACTCACCACCCATAGCTCTCACACCCACCACCCATAGCTCTCACACCCACCACCCATAGCTCTCACACTCACCACCCATAGTTCTCACACCCACCACCCATAGCTCTCACACTCACCACCTATAGCTCTCACACCCACCACCCATAGCTCTCACACCCACCACCCATAGCCCTCAAACTCACCCCCCATAGGTCTCACACTCACCACCCATAGCTCTCACACTCACTGCCCATAGCTCTCACACTCACCACCCATAACTCACACTCACCACCCATAGCTCTCACACTCACCCCCCATATATCTCACACTCACCACCCATAGCTCTCACACTCACCCCCCATAGCTCTCACACCCACCACCCATAGCTCTCACACTCACCACCCATAGCTCTCACACCCACCACCCATAGCTCTCACACCCACCACCCATATCTCACACTCACCACCCATAGCTCTCACACTCACCACCCATATCTCTCACACTCACCCCCCATAGCTCTCACACTCACCCCCCATAGCACTCACACTCCCCCCCCCAAAGCTCTCACACTCACCACCCATAGCTCTCACACCCACCACCCATAGCTCTCACACTCACTGCCCACAGATCTCAAACTCACCACCCATATCTCATACTCACCACCCATAGCTCTCACACTCACCACCCATAGCCCTCACACCCACCACCCATATCTCACACCCACCACCCATAGCTCTCACACCCACCACCCATATCTCACACTCATCACCCATAGCCCTCACACCCACCACCCATATCTCACACTCACCACCCATAGCTCTCACACTCACCCCCCATAGCCCTCACACCCACCACCCATAGCTCTCACACTCACCACCCATAGCTCTCACACTCACCACCCATAACTCTCACACTCACCACCCAGAGCTCTCACACTCACCATCCATATCTCACACTCACCACCCATAGCTCTCACACTCACCACCCATTGCTCTCACACCCACCACCCAGAGCTCTCACACTCACCACCCATAACTCTCACACCCACCACCCAGAGCTCTCACACTCACCACCCTGAGCTCTCACACTCACCACCCATAGCTCTCACACTCACCACCCATAGCTCTCACACTCACCACCCATATCTCACACTCACCCCCCATAGCTCTCACACTCACCACCCATAGCTCTCACACTCACTGCCCATAGCTCTCACATTCACCACCCATATCTCACACTCACCACCCATAGCTCTCACACTCACCACCCATATCTCACACTCACCACCCATAGCTCTCACACCCACCACCCATAGCTCTCACACTCACCACCCATAGCTCTCACTCACCACCCATATCTCACACTCACCACCCATAGCTCTCACACCCACCACCCATAGCTCTCACACTCACCACCCATAGCTCTCACACTCACCACCCATATCTCACACTCACCACCCATAGCTCTCACATTCACCACCCATATCTCACACTCACCACCCATAGCTCTCACACTCACCACCCATATCTCACACTCACCACCCATAGCTCTCACACTCACCACCCATATCTCACACTCACCACCCATAGCTCTCACACTCACCACCCATAGCTCTCACACCCACCACCCATATCTCACACTCACCACCCATAGCTCTCACACTCACCACCCATATCTCACACTCACCACCCATAGCTCTCACACTCACCACCCATAGCTCTCACACTCACCCCCCATAGCTCTCACACTCACCACCCATAGCTCTCACACTCACCACCCATAGCTCTCACACTCACCCCCCATAGCTCTCACACTCACCACCCATAGCTCTCACACTCACTGCCCACAGATCTCACACTCACCACCCATATCTCACACTCACCCCCCATAGCTCTCACACTCACCACCCATAGCTCTCACACCCACCACCCATAGCTCTCACACCCACCACCCATATCTCACACTCATCACCCATAGCCCTCACACCCACCACCCATATCTCACACTCACCACCCATAGCTCTCACACTCACCCCCCATAGCCCTCACACCCACCACCCATAGCTCTCACACTCACCACCCATAGCTCTAACACTCACCACCCATAACTCTCACACTCACCACCCAGAGCTCTCACACTCACCATCCATATCTCACACTCACCACCCATAGCTCTCACACTCACCACCCATAGCTCTCACACCCACCACCCAGAGCTCTCACACTCACCACCCATAACTCTCACACCCACCACCCAGAGCTCTCACACTCACCACCATGAGCTCTCACACTCACCACCCATAGCTCTCACACTCACCACCCATAGCTCTCACACTCACCACCCATATCTCACACTCACCCCCCATAGCTCTCACACTCACCACCCATAGCTCTCACACTCACTGCCCATAGCTCTCACATTCACCACCCATATCTCACACTCACCACCCATAGCTCTCACACTCACCACCCATATCTCACACTCACCACCCATAGCTCTCACACCCACCACCCATAGCTCTCACACTCACCACCCATAGCTCTCACACTCACCACCCATATCTCACACTCACCACCCATAGCTCTCACACCCACCACCCATAGCTCTCACACTCACCACCCATAGCTCTCACACTCACCACCCATATCTCACACTCACCACCCATAGCTCTCACATTCACCACCCATATCTCACACTCACCACCCATAGCTCTCACACTCACCACCCATATCTCACACTCACCACCCATAGCTCTCACACTCACCATCCATATCTCACACTCACCACCCATAGCTCTCACACTCACCACCCATAGCTCTCACACCCACCACCCATATCTCACACTCACCACCCATAGCTCTCACACTCACCACCCATATCTCACACTCACCACCCATAGCTCTCACACTCACCACCCATAGCTCTCACACTCACCCCCCATAGCTCTCACACTCACCACCCATAGCTCTCACACTCACCACCCATAGCTCTCACACTCACCCCCCATAGCTCTCACACTCACCACCCACAGCTCTCACACTCACTGCCCACAGATCTCACACTCACCACCCATATCTCACACTCACCCCCCATAGCTCTCACACTCACCACCCATAGCTCTCACACTCACCACCCATATCTCTCACACTCACCCCCCATATCTCTCACACTCACCACCCATAGCTCTCACACTCACCCCCCATAGCTCTCACACTCACCACCCATAGCTCTCACGCTCACTGCCCACAGATCTCACACTCACCCCCCATATCTCTCACACTCACCACCCATATCTCTCACACTCAGCCCCCATATCTCTCACACTCACCACCCATAGCTCTCACACTCACCACCCATAGCTCTCACACTCAACACCCATATCTCTCACACCCACCACCCATATCTCACACTCACCACCCATAGCTCTCACACTCACCACCCATATCTCACACTCACCACCCATATCTCACACCCACCACCCATAGCCCTCACACCCACCACCCATAGCTCTCACACTCCCCCCCGTAGCCCTCACACTCACCCCCATAGCTCTCACACTCACCCCCCATAGCACTCACACTCACCACCCATAGCTCTCACACTCACCCCCCATAGCTCTCACACTCACCACCCATACCTAACACTCACCATCCATAGCTCTCACACCCACCACCCATAGCTCTCACACTCACCACCCATAGCTCTCACACCCACCACCCATAACTCTCACACTCACCACCCATAGCTCTCACAGTCACCACCCATAGCTCTCACACCCACCAGCCATAGCTCTCACACCCACCACCCATATCTCACACTCATCACCCATAGCCCTCACACCCACCACCCATAACTCTCACACTCACCACCCATAGCTCTCACACTCACCCCCCATAGCCCTCACACCCACCACCCATAGCTCTCACACTCACCACCCATAGCTCTCACACTCACCACCCATAACTCTCACACTCACCACCCAGAGCTCTCACACTCACCATCCATATCTCACACTCACCACCCATAGCTCTCACACTCACCACCCATAGCTCTCACACACACCACCCAGAGCTCTCACACTCACCACCCATAACTCTCACACCCACCACCCAGAGCTCTCACACTCACCACCCTGAGCTCTCACACTCACCACCCATAGCTCTCACACTCACCACCCATAGCTCTCACACTCACCACCCATATCTCAAACTCACCCCCCATAGCTCTCACACTCACCACCCATAGCTCTCACACTCACTGCCCATAGCTCTCACATTCACCACCCATATCTCACACTCACCACCCATAGCTCTCACACTCACCACCCATATCTCACACTCACCACCCATATCTCACACTCACCACCCATAGCTCTCACACCCACCACCCATAGCTCTCACACTCACCACCCATTGCTCTCACACTCACCACCCATATCTCACACTCACCACCCATAGCTCTCACACCCACCACCCATAGCTCTCACACTCACCACCCATAGCTCTCACACTCACCACCCATATCTCACACTCACCACCCATAGCTCTCACATTCACCACCCATATCTCACACTCACCACCCATAGCTCTCACACTCACCACCCATATCTCACACTCACCACCCATAGCTCTCACACTCACCACCCATATCTCACACTCACCACCCATAGCTCTCACACTCACCACCCATAGCTCTCACACCCACCACCCATATCTCACACTCACCACCCATAGCTCTCACACTCACCACCCATATCTCACACTCACCACCCATAGCTCTCACACTCACCACCCATAGCTCTCAAACTCACCCCCCATAGCTCTCACACTCACCCCCCATAGCTCTCACACTCACCACCCATAGCTCTCACACTCACTGCCCACAGATCTCACACTCACCACCCATATCTCACACTCACCCCCCATAGCTCTCACACTCACCACCCATATCTCTCACACTCACCCCCCATATCTCTCACACTCACCACCCATAGCTCTCACACTCGCCCCCCATAGCTCTCACACTCACCACCCATAGCTCTCACACTCACTGCCCACAGATCTCACACTCACCCCCCATATCTCTCACACTCACCACCCATATCTCTCACACTCAGCCCCCATATCTCTCACACTCACCACCCATAGCTCTCACACTCACCACCCATAGCTCTCACACTCAACACCCATATCTCTCACACCCACCACCCATATCTCACACTCACCACCCATAGCTCTGACACTCACCACCCATATCTCACACTCACCACCCATATCTCACACCCACCACCCATAGCCCTCACACCCACCACCCATAGCTCTCACACTCCCCCCCATAGCCCTCACACTCACCCCCATAGCTCTCACACTCACCCCCCATAGCACTCACACTCACCACCCATAGCTCTCACACTCACCCCCCATAGCTCTCACACTCACCACCCATACCTAACACTCACCATCCATAGCTCTCACACCCACCACCCATAGCTCTCACACTCACCACCCATAGCTCTCACACCCACCACCCATAACTCTCACACTCACCACCCATAGCTCTCACAGTCACCACCCATAGCTCTCACACTCACCCCCCATAGCACTCACAGCCACCACCCATAGCTCTCACACTCACCACCCATAGCTCTCACACTCACAACCCATAGCTCTCACACCCACCACCCATAGCTCTCACACCCACCACCCATAGCTCTCACACTCACTGCCCACAGATCTCACACTCACCCCCCATATATCTCACACTCACCACCCATATCTCTCACACTCAGCCCCCATATCTCTCACACTCACCACCCATAGCTCTCACACTCACCACCCATAGCTCTCACACTCAACACCCATATCTCTCACACCCACCACCCATATCTCACACTCACCACCCATAGCTCTCACACTCACCACCCATATCTCACACTCACCACCCAATTCTCACACCCACCACCCATAGCCCTCACACCCACCACCCATAGCTCTCACACTCACCCCCCATAGCCCTCACACTCACCCCCATAGCTCTCACACTCACCCCCCATAGCTCTCACACTCACCACCCATAGCTCTCACAGTCACCCCCCATAGCTCTCACACTCACCACCCATACCTAACACTCACCATCCATAGCTCTCACACCCACCACCCATAGCTCTCACACTCACCACCCATAGCTCTCACACCCACCACCCATAACTCTCACACTCACCACCCATAGCTCTCACAGTCACCACCCATAGCTCTCACACTCACCCCACATAGCTCTCACACCCACCCCCATAGCTCTCACACTCACCACCCATAGCTCTCACACTCACAACCCATAGCTCTCACACCCACCACCCATAGCTCTCACACCCACCACCCATAGCTCTCACACCCACCACCCATATCTCACACTCACCACCCATAGCTCTCACACTCACCACCCATATCTCATACTCACCACCCATAGCTCTCACACCCACCACCCATAGCTCTCACACTCACCACCCATATCTCACACTCACCACCCATAGCTCTCACACCCACCACCCATATCTCACACTCACCACCCATAGCTTTCACACCCACCACCCATAGCTCTCACACTCACCACCCATATCTCACACTCACCACCCATAGCCCTCACACCCACCACCCATATCTCACACTCACCACCCATAGCTGTCACACTCACCACCCATAGCCCTCACACCCGCCACCCATAGCTCTCAAACTCACCACCCATAGCTCTCACACTCACCACCCATAGCTCTCACACCCACCACCCATAGCTCTCATACCCACCACCCATATCTCACAATCACCACCCATATCTCACACTCACCACCCATAGCCCTCACACCCACCACCCATATCTCACACTCACCACCCATAGCTCTCACACTCACCACCCATAGCCCTCACACCCACCACCCATATCTCACACTCATCACCCATATCTCACACTCACCACCCATAGCTCTCACACTCACCACCCATATCTCACACTCACCACCCATAGCTCACACTCACCACCCATATCTCATACTCACCACCCATAGCTCACACTCACCACCCATAGCTCACACTCACCACCCATAGCTCTCACACTCACCACCCATAGCTCTCACACTCACCACCCAAAGCTCTCACACCCACCACCCATATCTCACACTCACCACCCATAGCTCTCACACTCACCACCCATATCTCACACCCACCACCCATAGCTCTCACACTCACCACCCATAGCCCTCACACTCACCCCCCATATCTCTCACACTCACCACCCATAGCTCTCACACTCGCCCCCCATAGCTCTCACACTCACCACCCATAGCTCTCACACTCACTGCCCACAGATCTCACACTCACCCCCCATATCTCTCACACTCACCACCCATATCTCTCACACTCAGCCCCCATATCTCTCACACTCACCACCCATAGCTCTCACACTCACCACCCATAGCTCTCACACTCAACACCCATATCTCTCACACCCACCACCCATATCTCACACTCACCACCCATAGCTCTCACACTCACCACCCATATCTCACACTCACCACCCATATCTCACACCCACCACCCATAGCCCTCACACCCACCACCCATAGCTCTCACACTCCCCCCCATAGCCCTCACACTCACCCCCATAGCTCTCACACTCACCCCCCATAGCACTCACACTCACCACCCATAGCTCTCACACTCACCCCCCATAGCTCTCACACTCACCACCCATACCTAACACTCACCATCCATAGCTCTCACACCCACCACCCATAGCTCTCACACTCACCACCCATAGCTCTCACACCCACCACCCATAACTCTCACACTCACCACCCATAGCTCTCACAGTCACCACCCATAGCTCTCACACTCACCCCCCATAGCACTCACAGCCACCACCCATAGCTCTCACACTCACCACCCATAGCTCTCACACTCACAACCCATAGCTCTCACACCCACCACCCATAGCTCTCACACCCACCACCCATAGCTCTCACACTCACTGCCACAGATCTCACACTCACCCCCCATATATCTCACACTCACCACCCATATCTCTCACACTCAGCCCCCATATCTCTCACACTCACCACCCATAGCTCTCACACTCACCACCCATAGCTCTCACACTCAACACCCATATCTCTCACACCCACCACCCATATCTCACACTCACCACCCATAGCTCTCACACTCACCACCCATATCTCACACTCACCACCCAATTCTCACACCCACCACCCATAGCCCTCACACCCACCACCCATAGCTCTCACACTCACCCCCCATAGCCCTCACACTCACCCCCATAGCTCTCACACTCACCCCCCATAGCTCTCACACTCACCACCCATAGCTCTCACAGTCACCCCCCATAGCTCTCACACTCACCACCCATACCTAACACTCACCATCCATAGCTCTCACACCCACCACCCATAGCTCTCACACTCACCACCCATAGCTCTCACACCCACCACCCATAACTCTCACACTCACCACCCATAGCTCTCACAGTCACCACCCATAGCTCTCACACTCACCCCACATAGCTCTCACACCCACCACCCATAGCTCTCACACTCACCACCCATAGCTCTCACACTCACAACCCATAGCTCTCACACCCACCACCCATAGCTCTCACACCCACCACCCATAGCTCTCACACCCACCACCCATATCTCACACTCACCACCCATAGCTCTCACACTCACCACCCATATCTCATACTCACCACCCATAGCTCTCACACCCACCACCCATAGCTCTCACACTCACCACCCATATCTCACACTCACCACCCATAGCTCTCACACCCACCACCCATATCTCACACTCACCACCCATAGCTTTCACACCCACCACCCATAGCTCTCACACTCACCACCCATATCTCACACTCACCACCCATAGCCCTCACACCCACCACCCATATCTCACACTCACCACCCATAGCTGTCACACTCACCACCCATAGCCCTCACACCCGCCACCCATAGCTCTCACACTCACCACCCATAGCTCTCACACTCACCACCCATAGCTCTCACACCCACCACCCATAGCTCTCATACCCACCACCCATATCTCACAATCACCACCCATATCTCACACTCACCACCCATAGCCCTCACACCCACCACCCATATCTCACACTCACCACCCATAGCTCTCACACTCACCACCCATAGCCCTCACACCCACCACCCATATCTCACACTCATCACCCATATCTCACACTCACCACCCATAGCTCTCACACTCACCACCCATATCTCACACTCACCACCCATAGCTCACACTCACCACCCATATCTCATACTCACCACCCATAGCTCACACTCACCACCCATAGCTCACACTCACCACCCATAGCTCTCACACTCACCACCCATAGCTCTCACACTCACCACCCAAAGCTCTCACACCCACCACCCATATCTCACACTCACCACCCATAGCTCTCACACTCACCACCCATATCTCACACCCACCACCCATAGCTCTCACACTCACCACCCATAGCCCTCACACTCACCACCCATAGCTCTCACACTCACCACCCATATCTCACACTCACCACCCATATCTCACACTCACCACCCATATCCCACACTCACCACCCATAGCTCTCACACTCACCACTCATAGCTTACACTCACCACCCATATCTCACACTCATCACTCTTTGCTCTCACACCCACCACCCATACCTCACACTCACCCCCCATAGCTCTCACACTCACCACCCATAGCTCTCACACTCACTGCCCACAGATCTCACACTCACCACCCATATCTCACACTCACCCCCCATAGCTCTCACACTCACCACCCATATCTCTCACACTCACCCCCCATATCTCTCACACTCACCACCCATAGCTCTCACACTCGCCCCCCATAGCTCTCACACTCACCACCCATAGCTCTCACACTCACTGCCCACAGATCTCACACTCACCCCCCATATCTCTCACACTCACCACCCATATCTCTCACACTCAGCCCCCATATCTCTCACACTCACCACCCATAGCTCTCACACTCACCACCCATAGCTCTCACACTCAACACCCATATCTCTCACACCCACCACCCATATCTCACACTCACCACCCATAGCTCTCACACTCACCACCCATATCTCACACTCACCACCCATATCTCACACCCACCACCCATAACTCTCACACTCACCACCCATAGCTCTCACACCCACCACCCATAGCTCTCACACTCACCACCCATAACTCTCACACTCACCCCCCATAGCTCTCACACTCACCTCCCATAACTCTCACACTCACCCGCCATAGCTCTCACACTCACCACCCATAGCTCTCACACTCACCACCCATAACTCTCACACTCACCCCCCATAGCTCTCACACTCACCATCCATAACTCTCACACTCACCCCCCATAGCTCTCACACTCACCACCCATAGCTCTCACACTCACCACCCATATCTCTCACACCACCCATAGCTCTCACACTCACCAACCATAGCTCTCACACTCACCACCCATAACTCTCACACTCACCACCCATAACTCTCACACTCACCCCCATAGCTCTCACACTCACCACCCATAACACTCACACTCACCCCCCATAGCTCTCACACTCACCACCCATAACTCTCACACTCACCCCCCATGGCTCTCACACTCACCACCCATAACTCTCACACTCACCCCCCATAGCTCTCACACTCACCACCCATAGCTCTCACACCCACCACCCATAGCTCTCACACTCACTACCCATAACTCTCACACTCACCACCCATAGCTCTCACACTCACTGCCCATAGCTCACACTCACCACCCATAGCTCTCACACTCACCACCCATAGCTCTCACACCCACCACCCATATCTCACACTCACAACCCATAGCTCTCACACCCACCACCCATATCTCACACTCACCACCCATAGCTCACACTCATCACCCATAGCTCACACACCCTCCACCCATATCTCACACTCACCACCCTTAGCTCACACTCACCACCCATAGCTCACACACCCTCCACCCATATCTCACACTCACCCCCCATAGCTCTCACACTCACCACCCATAGCTCTCACACTCACCACTCATAGCTCTCACACTCACCACCCGTAACTCTCACACTCACCACCCATAGCTCTCACACTCACCACCCATAGCTCTCACACTCACCACCCATATCTCTCACACTCACCACCCATATCTCACACTCACCACCCATAGCTCTCACACCCACCACCCATATCTCACACTCACCACCCATAGCTCTCACACCCACAACCCATATCTCACACTCACCACCCATATCTCATACTCACCACCCATAGCTCTCACACTCACCACTCATAGCTCTCACACTCACCACCCATAACTCTCACACTCACCACCCATAGCTCTCACACTCACCACCCATAGCTCTCACACCCACCACCCATATCTCACACTCACCACCCATAGCTCTCACACCCACCACCCATATCTCACACTCACCACCCATAACTCTCACACTCACCACCCATATCTCACACTCACCCCCCATAGCTCTCACACCCACCACCCATAGCTCTCACACCCACCACCCATATCTCACACTCACCACTCATAGCTCTCGCACTCACCACCCATAACTCTCACACTCACCACCCATAGTTCTCACACCCACCACCCATAGCTCACACTCACCACCCATAGCTCTCACACTCACCACCCATAGCTCTCACACTCACCACCCATAGCTCTCAGACTCACCACCCATAGCTCTCACACTCACCACCCATATCTCACACTCATCACCCATAGCTCTCACACTCACCACCCATAGCTCTCACACTCACCACCCATAGCTCTCACACCCACCACCCAGAGCTCTCACACCCACCACCCATATCTCACACTCACCACCCATAGCTCTCACACCCACCACCCATAGCTCTCACACTCACAACCCATAGCTCTCACACCCACCACCCATAGCTCTCACACCCACCACCCATAGCTCTCACACCCACCACCCATATCTCACACTCACCACCCATAGCTCTCACACTCACCACCCATATCTCATACTCACCACCCATAGCTCTCACACCCAACACCCATAGCTCTCACACTCACCACCCATATCTCACACTCACCACCCATAGCTCTCACACCCACCACCCATATCTCACACTCACCACCCATAGCTTTCACACCCACCACCCATAGCTCTCACACTCACCACCCATATCTCACACTCACCACCCATAGCCCTCACACCCACCACCCATATCTCACACTCACCACCCATAGCTGTCACACTCACCACCCATAGCCCTCACACCCGCCACCCATAGCTCTCACACTCACCACCCATAGCTCTCACACTCACCACCCATAGCTCTCACACCCACCACCCATAGCTCTCATACCCACCACCCATATCTCACAATCACCACCCATATCTCACACTCACCACCCATAGCCCTCACACCCACCACCCATATCTCACACTCACCACCCATAGCTCTCACACTCACCACCCATAGCCCTCACACCCACCACCCATATCTCACACTCATCACCCATATCTCACACTCACCACCCATAGCTCTCACACTCACCACCCATATCTCACACTCACCACCCATAGCTCACACTCACCACCCATATCTCATACTCACCACCCATAGCTCACACTCACCACCCATATCTCACACTCACCACCCATAGCTCTCACACTCACCACCCATAGCTCTCACACTCACCACCCATAGCTCTCACACCCACCACCCATATCTCACACTCACCACCCATAGCTCTCACACTCACCACCCATATCTCACACCCACCACCCATAGCTCTCACACTCACCACCCATAGCCCTCACACTCACCACCCATAGCTCTCACACTCACCACCCATATCTCACACTCACCACCCATATCCCACACTCACCACCCATAGCTCTCAAACTCACCACTCATAGCTTACACCCACCACCCATATCTCACACTCATCACCCATAGCTCTCACACCCACCACCCATACCTCATACACATCACCCATAGCTCTCACACCCACCACCCATATCGCACACTCACCACCCATAGCTCTCACACCCACCACCCAAAGCTCTCATACCCACCACCCATATCGCACACTCACCACCCATAGCTCACACTCACCACCCATAGCTCACACTCACCACCCATAGCTCTCACACTCACCACCCATAACTCTCACACTCACCACCCATAACTCTCACACTCACCACCCATAACTCTCACACTCACCACCCATAGCTCACACTCACCACCCATAACTCTCACACTCACCACCCATAGCTCTCACACTCACCACCCATAGCTCTCACACTCACCACCCAAAGCTCTCACACCCACCACCCATATCTCACACTCACCACCCATAGCTCTCACACTCACCACCCATATCTCACACCCACCACCCATAGCTCTCACACTCACCACCCATAGCCCTCACACTCACCACCCATAGCTCTCACACTCACCACCCATATCTCACACTCACCACCCATATCTCACACTCACCACCCATATCCCACACTCACCACCCATAGCTCTCACACTCACCACTCATAGCTTACACTCACCACCCATATCTCACACTCATCACTCTTTGCTCTCACACCCACCACCCATACCTCACACTCACCCCCCATAGCTCTCACACTCACCACCCATAGCTCTCACACTCACTGCCCACAGATCTCACACTCACCACCCATATCTCACACTCACCCCCCATAGCTCTCACACTCACCACCCATATCTCTCACACTCACCCCCCATATCTCTCACACTCACCACCCATAGCTCTCACACTCGCCCCCCATAGCTCTCACACTCACCACCCATAGCTCTCACACTCACTGCCCACAGATCTCACACTCACCCCCCATATCTCTCACACTCACCACCCATATCTCTCACACTCAGCCCCCATATCTCTCACACTCACCACCCATAGCTCTCACACTCACCACCCATAGCTCTCACACTCAACACCCATATCTCTCACACCCACCACCCATATCTCACACTCACCACCCATAGCTCTCACACTCACCACCCATATCTCACACTCACCACCCATATCTCACACCCACCACCCATAACTCTCACACTCACCACCCATAGCTCTCACACCCACCACCCATAGCTCTCACACTCACCACCCATAACTCTCACACTCACCCCCCATAGCTCTCACACTCACCTCCCATAACTCTCACACTCACCCGCCATAGCTCTCACACTCACCACCCATAGCTCTCACACTCACCACCCATAACTCTCACACTCACCCCCCATAGCTCTCACACTCACCATCCATAACTCTCACACTCACCCCCCATAGCTCTCACACTCACCACCCATAGCTCTCACACTCACCACCCATATCTCTCACACCACCCATAGCTCTCACACTCACCACCCATAGCTCTCACACTCACCACCCATAACTCTCACACTCACCACCCATAACTCTCACACTCACCCCCATAGCTCTCACACTCACCACCCATAACACTCACACTCACCCCCCATAGCTCTCACACTCACCACCCATAACTCTCACACTCACCCCCCATGGCTCTCACACTCACCACCCATAACTCTCACACTCACCCCCCATAGCTCTCACACTCACCACCCATAGCTCTCACACCCACTACCCATAGCTCTCACACTCACTACCCATAACTCTCACACTCACCACCCATAGCTCTCACACTCACTGCCCATAGCTCACACTCACCACCCATAGCTCTCACACTCACCACCCATAGCTCTCACACCCACCACCCATATCTCACACTCACAACCCATAGCTC
This sequence comes from Scyliorhinus torazame, assembly GCF_047496885.1. Taxonomy (NCBI): domain Eukaryota; kingdom Metazoa; phylum Chordata; class Chondrichthyes; order Carcharhiniformes; family Scyliorhinidae; genus Scyliorhinus; species Scyliorhinus torazame. The sequence continues at coordinate 134,297,824 of NC_092714.1, forward strand.
TCACACCCACCACCCATATCTCACACTCACCACCCATAGCTCACACTCATCACCCATAGCTCACACACCCTCCACCCATATCTCACACTCACCACCCTTAGCTCACACTCACCACCCATAGCTCACACACCCTCCACCCATATCTCACACTCACCCCCCATAGCTCTCACACTCACCACCCATAGCTCTCACACTCACCACTCATAGCTCTCACACTCACCACCCGTAACTCTCACACTCACCACCCATAGCTCTCACACTCACCACCCATAGCTCTCACACTCACCACCCATATCTCTCACACTCACCACCCATATCTCACACTCACCACCCATAGCTCTCACACCCACCACCCATATCTCACACTCACCACCCATAGCTCTCACACCCACAACCCATATCTCACACTCACCACCCATATCTCATACTCACCACCCATAGCTCTCACACTCACCACTCATAGCTCTCACACTCACCACCCATAACTCTCACACTCACCACCCATAGCTCTCACACTCACCACCCATAGCTCTCACACCCACCACCCATATCTCACACTCACCACCCATAGCTCTCACACCCACCACCCATATCTCACACTCACCACCCATAACTCTCACACTCACCACCCATATCTCACACTCACCCCCCATAGCTCTCACACCCACCACCCATAGCTCTCACACCCACCACCCATATCTCACACTCACCACTCATAGCTCTCGCACTCACCACCCATAACTCTCACACTCACCACCCATAGTTCTCACACCCACCACCCATAGCTCACACTCACCACCCATAGCTCTCACACTCACCACCCATAGCTCTCACACTCACCACCCATAGCTCTCAGACTCACCACCCATAGCTCTCACACTCACCACCCATATCTCACACTCATCACCCATAGCTCTCACACTCACCACCCATAGCTCTCACACTCACCACCCATAGCTCTCACACCCACCACCCAGAGCTCTCACACCCACCACCCATATCTCACACTCACCACCCATAGCTCTCACACCCACCACCCATAGCTCTCACACTCACAACCCATAGCTCTCACACCCACCACCCATAGCTCTCACACCCACCACCCATAGCTCTCACACCCACCACCCATATCTCACACTCACCACCCATAGCTCTCACACTCACCACCCATATCTCATACTCACCACCCATAGCTCTCACACCCAACACCCATAGCTCTCACACTCACCACCCATATCTCACACTCACCACCCATAGCTCTCACACCCACCACCCATATCTCACACTCACCACCCATAGCTTTCACACCCACCACCCATAGCTCTCACACTCACCACCCATATCTCACACTCACCACCCATAGCCCTCACACCCACCACCCATATCTCACACTCACCACCCATAGCTGTCACACTCACCACCCATAGCCCTCACACCCGCCACCCATAGCTCTCACACTCACCACCCATAGCTCTCACACTCACCACCCATAGCTCTCACACCCACCACCCATAGCTCTCATACCCACCACCCATATCTCACAATCACCACCCATATCTCACACTCACCACCCATAGCCCTCACACCCACCACCCATATCTCACACTCACCACCCATAGCTCTCACACTCACCACCCATAGCCCTCACACCCACCACCCATATCTCACACTCATCACCCATATCTCACACTCACCACCCATAGCTCTCACACTCACCACCCATATCTCACACTCACCACCCATAGCTCACACTCACCACCCATATCTCATACTCACCACCCATAGCTCACACTCACCACCCATATCTCACACTCACCACCCATAGCTCTCACACTCACCACCCATAGCTCTCACACTCACCACCCATAGCTCTCACACCCACCACCCATATCTCACACTCACCACCCATAGCTCTCACACTCACCACCCATATCTCACACCCACCACCCATAGCTCTCACACTCACCACCCATAGCCCTCACACTCACCACCCATAGCTCTCACACTCACCACCCATATCTCACACTCACCACCCATATCCCACACTCACCACCCATAGCTCTCAAACTCACCACTCATAGCTTACACCCACCACCCATATCTCACACTCATCACCCATAGCTCTCACACCCACCACCCATACCTCACACACATCACCCATAGCTCTCACACCCACCACCCATATCGCACACTCACCACCCATAGCTCTCACACCCACCACCCAAAGCTCTCATACCCACCACCCATATCGCACACTCACCACCCATAGCTCACACTCACCACCCATAGCTCACACTCACCACCCATAGCTCTCACACTCACCACCCATAACTCTCACACTCACCACCCATAACTCTCACACTCACCACCCATAACTCTCACACTCACCACCCATAGCTCACACTCACCACCCATAACTCTCACACTCACCACCCATAACTCTCACACTCACCACCCATAGCTCACACTCACCACCCATAACTCTCACACCCACCACCCATAACTCTCACATTCACCACCCATAGCTCTCACACTCACTGCCCATAGCTCTCACATTCACCACCCATAGCTCTCACACTCACCACCCATAGCTCTCACACTCACCCCCCATAGCTCTCACACTCACCACCCATAACTCTCACACTCACCAGCCATAGCTCTCACACCCACCACCCATAGCTCTCACACTCACCACCCATAACTCTCACACTCACCCCCCATAGCTCTCACACTCACCTCCCATAACTCTCACACTCACCCACCATAGCTCTCACACTCACCACCCATAGCTCTCACACTCCCACCCATAACTCTCACACTCACCCCCCATAGCTCTCACACTCACCATCCATAACTCTCACACTCACCCCCCATAGCTCTCACACTCACCACCCATAGCTCTCACACTCACCACCCATATCTCTCACACCACCCATAGCTCTCACACTCACCACCCATAGCTCTCACACTCACCACCCATAACTCTCACACTCACCACCCATAACTCTCACACTCACCCCCATAGCTCTCACACTCACCACCCATAACTCTCACACTCACCCCCCATAGCTCTCACACTCACCACCCATAACTCTCACACTCACCCCCCATGGCTCTCACACTCACCACCCATAACTCTCACACTCACCCCCCATAGCTCTCACACTCACCACCCATAGCTCTCACACCCACCACCCATAGCTCTCACACTCACTACCCATAACTCTCACACTCACCACCCATAGCTCTCACACTCACTGCCCATAGCTCACACTCACCACCCATAGCTCTCACACTCACCACCCATAGCTCTCACACCCACCACCCATATCTCACACTCACCACCCATAGCTCTCACACCCACCACCCATATCTCACACTCACCACCCATAGCTCACACTCATCACCCATAGCTCACACACCCTCCACCCATATCTCACACTCACCACCCTTAGCTCACACTCACCACCCATAGCTCACACACCCTCCACCCATATCTCACACTCACCCCCCATAGCTCTCACACTCACCACCCATAGCTCTCACACTCACCACTCATAGCTCTCACACTCACCACCCGTAACTCTCACACTCACCACCCATAGCTCTCACACTCACCACCCATAGCTCTCACACTCACCACCCATATCTCTCACACTCACCACCCATATGTCACACTCACCACCCATAGCTCTCACACCCACCACCCATATCTCACACTCACCACCCATAGCTCTCACACCCACAACCCATATCTCACACTCACCACCCATAACTCACACACTCACCACCCATAGCTCTCACAGTCACCACCCATAGCTCTCACACTCACCCCCCATAGCTCTCACACTCACCACCCATAGCTCTCACAGTCACCACCCATATCTCACACTCACCACCCATAACTCTCACACTCACCAACCATAGCTCTCACACTCACCACCCATATCTCATACTCACCACCCATAGCTCTCACACTCACCACTCATAGCTCTCACACTCACCACCCATAACTCTCACACTCACCACCCATAGCTCTCACACTCACCACCCATAGCTCTCACACCCACCACACATATCTCACACTCACCACCCATAGCTCTCACACCCACCACCCATATCTCACACTCACCACCCATAACTCTCACACTCACCACCCATATCTCACACTCACCCCCCATAGCTCTCACACCCACCACCCATAGCTCTCACACCCACCACCCATATCTCACACTCACCACTCATAGCTCTCGCACTCACCACCCATAACTCTCACACTCACCACCCATAGTTCTCACACCCACCACCCATAGCTCACACTCACCACCCATAGCTCTCACACTCACCACCCATAGCTCTCACACTCACCACCCATAGCTCTCACACTCACCACCCATAGCTCTCACACTCACCACCCATATCTCACACTCATCACCCATAGCTCTCACACTCACCACCCATAGCTCTCACACTCACCACCCATAGCTCTCACACCCACCACCCAGAGCTCTCACACCCACCACCCATATCTCACACTCACCACCCATAGCTCTCACACCCACCACCCATAGCTCTCACACTCACCACCCATAAATCTCACACTCACCACCCATAGTTCTCACACCCACCACCCATAGCTCACACTCACCACCCATAACTCTCACACTCACCACCCATAACTCTCACACTCACTGCCCATAGCTCTCACACTCACCACCCATAGCTCTCACACTCACCATCCATAGCTCTCACTCACCACCCATAGCTCTCACACTCACCACCCATAGTTCTCACACCCACCACCCATAGCTCACACTCACCACCCATAACTCTCACACTCACCACCCATAGCTCTCACACTCACCACCCATAGTTCTCACACTCACCACCCATAGCCCTCACACCCACCACCCATAACTCTCACACCCACCACCCATATCTCACACTCACCACTCATAGCTCTCACACTCACCACCCATAACTCTCACTCTCATCGCCCATATCTCACACTCACCACCCATAGCCCTCACACCCACCACCCATAACTCTCACACTCATCACCCATAGCTCTCACACTCACCACCCATATCTCACACTCTCCACCCATAGCTCTCACAACCACCACCCATAGTTCTCACACCCACCACCCATAGCTCTCACACTCACCACCCATAACTCTCACACTCACTGCCCATAGCTCTCACACTCACCATCCATAGCTCTCACTCACCACCCATAGCTCTCACACCCACCACCCATAGCTCTCACACTCACCACCCAAAACTCTCACACTCACCCCCCAAAACTCTCACACTCACCACCCATAACTCTCACACTCACCCGCCATAGCTCTCACACTCACCACCCATAGCTCTCACACTCACCACCCATAACTCTCACACTCACCCCTCATAGCTCTCACACTCACCACCCATAGCTCTCACACTCACCACCCATAACTCTCACACTCACCACCCATAACTCTCACACTCACCCCCATAGCTCTCACACTCACCACCCATAACTCTCACACTCACCCCCCATAGCTCGCACACTCGCCACCCATAACTCTCACACTCACCCCCCATGGCTCTCACACTCACCACCCATAACTCTCACACTCACCCCCCATAGATCTCACACTCACCACCCATAGCTCTCACACCCACCACCCATAGCTCTCACACTCACTACCCATAACTCTCACACTCACCACCCATAGCTCTCACACTCACTGCCCATTGCTCACACTCACCACCCATAGCTCTCACACTCACCACCCATAGCTCTCACACCCACCACCCATATCTCACACTCACCACCCATAGCTCTCACACCCACCACCCATATCTCACACTCACCACCCATAGCTCACACTCATCACCCATAGCTCACACACCCTCCACCCATATCTCACACTCACCACCCATAGCTCACACTCACCACCCATAGCTCACACACCCTCCACCCATATCTCACACTCACCCCCCATAGCTCTCACACTCACCACCCATAGCTCTCACACTCACCACTCATAGCTCTCACACTCACCACCCATATCTCATACTCACCACCCATAGCTCTCACACTCACCACTCATAGCTCTCACACTCACCACCCATAACTCTCACACTCACCACCCATAGCTCTCACACTCACCACCCATAGCTCTCACACCCACCACCCATATCTCACACTCACCACCCATAGCTCTCACACCCACCACCCATATCTCACACTCACCACCCATAACTCTCACACTCACCACCCATATCTCACACTCACCCCCCATAGCTCTCACACCCACCACCCATAGCTCTCACACCCACCACCCATATCTCACACTCACCACTCATAGCTCTCGCACTCACCACCCATAACTCTCACACTCACCACCCATAGTTCTCACACCCACCACCCATAGCTCACACTCACCACCCATAGCTCTCACACTCACCACCCATAGCTCTCACACTCACCACCCATAGCTCTCAGACTCACCACCCATAGCTCTCACACTCACCACCCATATCTCACACTCATCACCCATAGCTCTCACACTCACCACCCATAGCTCTCACACTCACCACCCATAGCTCTCACACCCACCACCCAGAGCTCTCACACCCACCACCCATATCTCACACTCACCACCCATAGCTCTCACACCCACCACCCATAGCTCTCACACTCACAACCCATAGCTCTCACACCCACCACCCATAGCTCTCACACCCACCACCCATAGCTCTCACACCCACCACCCATATCTCACACTCACCACCCATAGCTCTCACACTCACCACCCATATCTCATACTCACCACCCATAGCTCTCACACCCACCACCCATAGCTCTCACACTCACCACCCATATCTCACACTCACCACCCATAGCTCTCACACCCACCACCCATATCTCACACTCACCACCCATAGCTTTCACACCCACCACCCATAGCTCTCACACTCACCACCCATATCTCACACTCACCACCCATAGCCCTCACACCCACCACCCATATCTCACACTCACCACCCATAGCTGTCACACTCACCACCCATAGCCCTCACACCCGCCACCCATAGCTCTCACACTCACCACCCATAGCTCTCACACTCACCACCCATAGCTCTCACACCCACCACCCATAGCTCTCATACCCACCACCCATATCTCACAATCACCACCCATATCTCACACTCACCACCCATAGCCCTCACACCCACCACCCATATCTCACACTCACCACCCATAGCTCTCACACTCACCACCCATAGCCCTCACACCCACCACCCATATCTCACACTCATCACCCATATCTCACACTCACCACCCATAGCTCTCACACTCACCACCCATATCTCACACTCACCACCCATAGCTCACACTCACCACCCATATCTCATACTCACCACCCATAGCTCACACTCACCACCCATATCTCACACTCACCACCCATAGCTCTCACACTCACCACCCATAGCTCTCACACTCACCACCCATAGCTCTCACACCCACCACCCATATCTCACACTCACCAACCATAGCTCTCACACTCACCACCCATATCTCACACCCACCACCCATAGCTCTCACACTCACCACCCATAGCCCTCACACTCACCACCCATAGCTCTCACACTCACCACCCATATCTCACACTCACCACCCATATCCCACACTCACCACCCATAGCTTCCACTCACCACCCATATCTCACACTCATCACCCATAGCTCTCACACCCACCACCCATACCTCACACACATCACCCATAGCTCTCACACCCACCACCCATATCGCACACTCACCACCCATAGCTCTCACACCCACCACCCAAAGCTCTCATACCCACCACCCATATCGCACACTCACCACCCATAGCTCACACTCACCACCCATAGCTCACACTCACCACCCATAGCTCTCACACTCACCACCCATAACTCTCACACTCACCACTCATAACTCTCACACTCACCACCCATAACTCTCACACTCACCACCCATAGCTCACACTCACCACCCATAACTCTCACACTCACCACCCATAACTCTCACACTCACCACCCATAGCTCACACTCACCACCCATAACTCTCACACCCACCACCCATAACTCTCACATTCACCACCCATAGCTCTCACACTCACTGCCCATAGCTCTCACATTCACCACCCATAGCTCTCACACTCACCACCCATAGCTCTCACACTCACCCCCCATAGCTCTCACACTCACCACCCATAACTCTCACACTCACCAGCCATAGCTCTCACACCCACCACCCATAGCTCTCACACTCACCACCCATAACTCTCACACTCACCCCCCATAGCTCTCACACTCACCTCCCATAACTCTCACACTCACCCACCATAGCTCTCACACTCACCACCCATAGCTCTCACACTCCCACCCATAACTCTCACACTCACCCCCCATAGCTCTCACACTCACCATCCATAACTCTCACACTCACCCCCCATAGCTCTCACACTCACCACCCATAGCTCTCACACTCACCACCCATATCTCTCACACCACCCATAGCTCTCACACTCACCACCCATAGCTCTCACACTCCCCACCCATAACTCTCACACTCACCACCCATAACTCTCACACTCACCCCCATAGCTCTCACACTCACCACCCATAACTCTCACACTCACCCCCCATAGCTCTCACACTCACCACCCATAACTCTCACACTCACCCCCCATGGCTCTCACACTCACCACCCATAACTCTCACACTCACCCCCCATAGCTCTCACACTCACCACCCATAGCTCTCACACCCACCACCCATAGCTCTCACACTCACTACCCATAACTCTCACACTCACCACCCATAGCTCTCACACTCACTGCCCATAGCTCACACTCACCACCCATAGCTCTCACACTCACCACCCATAGCTCTCACACCCACCACCCATATCTCACACTCACCACCCATAGCTCTCACACCCACCACCCATATCTCACACTCACCACCCATAGCTCACACTCATCACCCATAGCTCACACACCCTCCACCCATATCTCACACTCACCACCCTTAGCTCACACTCACCACCCATAGCTCACACACCCTCCACCCATATCTCACACTCACCCCCCATAGCTCTCACACTCACCACCCATAGCTCTCACACTCACCACTCATAGCTCTCACACTCACCACCCGTAACTCTCACACTCACCACCCATAGCTCTCACACTCACCACCCATAGCTCTCACACTCACCACCCATATCTCTCACACTCACCACCCATATCTCACACTCACCACCCATAGCTCTCACACCCACCACCCATATCTCACACTCACCACCCATAGCTCTCACACCCACAACCCATATCTCACACTCACCACCCATAACTCACACACTCACCACCCATAGCTCTCACAGTCACCACCCATAGCTCTCACACTCACCCCCCATAGCTCTCACACTCACCACCCATAGCTCTCACAGTCACCACCCATATCTCACACTCACCACCCATAACTCTCACACTCACCAACCATAGCTCTCACACTCACCACCCATATCTCATACTCACCACCCATAGCTCTCACACTCACCACTCATAGCTCTCACACTCACCACCCATAACTCTCACACTCACCACCCATAGCTCTCACACTCACCACCCATAGCTCTCACACCCACCACACATATCTCACACTCACCACCCATAGCTCTCACACCCACCACCCATATCTCACACTCACCACCCATAACTCTCACACTCACCACCCATATCTCACACTCACCCCCCATAGCTCTCACACACACCACCCATAGCTCTCACACCCACCACCCATATCTCACACTCACCACTCATAGCTCTCGCACTCACCACCCATAACTCTCACACTCACCACCCATAGTTCTCACACCCACCACCCATAGCTCACACTCACCACCCATAGCTCTCACACTCACCACCCATAGCTCTCACACTCACCACCCATAGCTCTCACACTCACCACCCATAGCTCTCACACTCACCACCCATATCTCACACTCATCACCCATAGCTCTCACACTCACCACCCATAGCTCTCACACTCACCACCCATAGCTCTCACACCCACCACCCAGAGCTCTCACACTCACCACCCATAAATCTCACACTCACCACCCATAGTTCTCACACCCACCACCCATAGCTCACACTCACCACCCATAACTCTCACACTCACCACCCATAACTCTCACACTCACTGCCCATAGCTCTCACACTCACCACCCATAGCTCTCACACTCACCATCCATAGCTCTCACTCACCACCCATAGCTCTCACACTCACCACCCATAGTTCTCACACCCACCACCCATAGCTCACACTCACCACCCATAACTCTCACACTCACCACCCATAGCTCTCACACTCACCACCCATAGTTCTCACACTCACCACCCATAGCCCTCACACCCACCACCCATAACTCTCACACCCACCACCCATATCTCACACTCACCACTCATAGCTCTCACACTCACCACCCATAACTCTCACTCTCATCGCCCATATCTCACACTCACCACCCATAGCCCTCACACCCACCACCCATAACTCTCACACTCATCACCCATAGCTCTCACACTCACCACCCATATCTCACACTCACCACCCATAGCTCTCACAACCACCACCCATAGTTCTCACACCCACCACCCATAGCTCTCACACTCACCACCCATAACTCTCACACTCACTGCCCATAGCTCTCACACTCACCATCCATAGCTCTCACTCACCACCCATAGCTCTCACACCCACCACCCATAGCTCTCACACTCACCACCCAAAACTCTCACACTCACCCCCCAAAACTCTCACACTCACCACCCATAACTCTCACACTCACCCGCCATAGCTCTCACACTCACCACCCATAGCTCTCACACTCACCACCCATAACTCTCACACTCACCCCCATAGCTCTCACACTCACCACCCATAGCTCTCACACTCACCACCCATAACTCTCACACTCACCACCCATAACTCTCACACTCACCCCCATAGCTCTCACACTCACCACCCATAACTCTCACACTCACCCCCCATAGCTCGCACACTCGCCACCCATAACTCTCACACTCACCCCCCATGGCTCTCACACTCACCACCCATAACTCTCACACTCACCCCCCATAGATCTCACACTCACCACCCATAGCTCTCACACCCACCACCCATAGCTCTCACACTCACTACCCATAACTCTCACACTCACCACCCATAGCTCTCACACTCACTGCCCATTGCTCACACTCACCACCCATAGCTCTCACACTCACCACCCATAGCTCTCACACCCACCACCCATATCTCACACTCACCACCCATAGCTCTCACACCCACCACCCATATCTCACACTCACCACCCATAGCTCACACTCATCACCCATAGCTCACACACCCTCCACCCATATCTCACACTCACCACCCATAGCTCACACTCACCACCCATAGCTCACACACCCTCCACCCATATCTCACACTCACCCCCCATAGCTCTCACACTCACCACCCATAGCTCTCACACTCACCACTCATAGCTCTCACACTCACCACCCGTAACTCTCACACTCACCACCCATAGCTCTCACACTCACCACCCATAGCTCTCACACTCACCACCCATATCTCTCACACTCACCACCCATATCTCACACTCACCACCCATAGCTCTCACACCCACCACCCATATCTCACACTCACCACCCATAGCTCTCACACCCACCACCCATATCTCACACTCACCACCCATAACTCTCACACTCACCACCCATAGTTCTCACACCCACCACCCATAGCTCACACTCACCACCCATAACTCTCACACTCACCACCCATAACTCTCACACCCACTGCCCATAGCTCTCACACTCACCACCCATAGCTCTCACACTCACCATCCATAGCTCTCACTCACCACCCATAGCTCTCACACTCACCACCCATAGTTCTCACACCCACCACCCATAGCTCACACTCACCACCCATAACTCTCACACTCACCACCCATAGCTCTCACACTCACCACCCATAGTTCTCACACTCACCACCCATAGCCCTCACACCCACCACCCATAACTCTCACACCCACCACCCATATCTCACACTCACCACTCATAGCTCTCACACTCACCACCCATAACTCTCACTCTCATCGCCCATATCTCACACTCACCACCCATAGCCCTCACACCCACCACCCATAACTCTCACACTCATCACCCATAGCTCTCACACTCACCACCCATATCTCACACTCACCACCCATAGCTCTCACAACCACCACCCATAGTTCTCACACCCACCACCCATAGCTCTCACACTCACCACCCATAACTCTCACACTCACTGCCCATAGCTCTCACACTCACCATCCATAGCTCTCACTCACCACCCATAGCTCTCACACCCACCACCCATAGCTCTCACACTCACCACCCATAACTCTCACACTCACCCCCCAAAACTCTCACACTCACCACCCATAACTCTCACACTCACCCGCCATAGCTCTCACACTCACCACCCATAGCTCTCACACTCACCACCCATAACTCTCACACTCACCCCCCATAGCTCTCACACTCACCACCCATAGCTCTCACACTCACCACCCATAACTCTCACACTCACCACCCATAACTCTCACACTCACCCCCATAGCTCTCACACTCACCACCCATAACTCTCACACTCACCCCCCATAGCTCGCACACTCACCACCCATAACTCTCACACTCACCCCCCATGGCTCTCACACTCACCACCCATAACTCTCACACTCACCCCCCATAGATCTCACACTCACCACCCATAGCTCTCACACCCACCACCCATAGCTCTCACACTCACTACCCATAACTCTCACACTCACCACCCATGGCTCTCACACTCACTGCCCATAGCTCACACTCACCACCCATAGCTCTCACACTCACCACCCATAGCTCTCACACCCACCACCCATATCTCACACTCACCACCCATAGCTCTCACACCCACCACCCATATCTCACACTCACCACCCATAGCTCACACTCATCACCCATAGCTCACACACCCTCCACCCATATCTCACACTCACCACCCATAGCTCACACTCACCACCCATAGCTCTCACACTCACCACCCATAACTCTCACACTCACCCCCCATGGCTCTCACACTCACCACCCATAACTCTCACACTGACCCCCCATAGCTCTCACACTCACCACCCATAGCTCTCACACCCACCACCCATAGCTCTCACACTCACTACCCATAACTCTCACACTCACCACCCATAGCTCTCACACTCACTGCCCATAGCTCACACTCACCACCCATAGCTCTCACACTCACCACCCATAGCTCTCACACCCACCACCCATATCTCACACTCACCACCCATAGCTCTCACACCCACCACCCATATCTCACACTCACCACCCATAGCTCACACTCATCACCCATAGCTCACACACCCTCCACCCATATCTCACACTCACCACCCTTAGCTCACACTCACCACCCATAGCTCACACACCCTCCACCCATATCTCACACTCACCCCCCATAGCTCTCACACTCACCCGCCATAGCTCTCACACTCACCACCCATAGCTCTCACACTCACCACCCATAACTCTCACACTCACCCCCCATAGCTCTCACACTCACCACCCATAGCTCTCACACTCACCACCCATAACTCTCACACTCACCACCCATAACTCTCACACTCACCCCCATAGCTCTCACACTCACCACCCATAACTCTCACACTCACCCCCCATAGCTCGCACACTCACCACCCATAACTCTCACACTCACCCCCCATGGCTCTCACACTCACCACCCATAACTCTCACACTCACCCCCCATAGATCTCACACTCACCACCCATAGCTCTCACACCCACCACCCATAGCTCTCACACTCACTACCCATAACTCTCACACTCACCACCCATGGCTCTCACACTCACTGCCCATAGCTCACACTCACCACCCATAGCTCTCACACTCACCACCCATAGCTCTCACACCCACCACCCATATCTCACACTCACCACCCATAGCTCTCACACCCACCACCCATATCTCACACTCACCACCCATAGCTCACACTCATCACCCATAGCTCACACACCCTCCACCCATATCTCACACTCACCACCCATAGCTCACACTCACCACCCATAGCTCTCACACTCACCACCCATAACTCTCACACTCACCCCCCATGGCTCTCACACTCACCACCCATAACTCTCACACTCACCCCCCATAGCTCTCACACTCACCACCCATAGCTCTCACACCCACCACCCATAGCTCTCACACTCACTACCCATAACTCTCACACTCACCACCCATAGCTCTCACACTCACTGCCCATAGCTCACACTCACCACCCATAGCTCTCACACTCACCACCCATAGCTCTCACACCCACCACCCATATCTCACACTCACCACCCATAGCTCTCACACCCACCACCCATATCTCACACTCACCACCCATAGCTCACACTCATCACCCATAGCTCACACACCCTCCACCCATATCTCACACTCACCACCCTTAGCTCACACTCACCACCCATAGCTCACACACCCTCCACCCATATCTCACACTCACCCCCCATAGCTCTCACACTCACCACCCATAGCTCTCACACTCACCACTCATAGCTCTCACACTCACCACCCGTAACTCTCACACTCACCACCCATAGCTCTCACACTCACCACCCATAGCTCTCACACTCACCACCCATATCTCTCACACTCACCACCCATATCTCACACTCACCACCCATAGCTCTCACACCCACCACCCATATCTCACACTCACCACCCATAGCTCTCACACCCACAACCCATATCTCACACTCACCACCCATAACTCACACACTCACCACCCATAGCTCTCACAGTCACCACCCATAGCTCTCACACTCACCCCCCATAGCTCTCACACTCACCACCCATAGCTCTCACAGTCACCACCCATATCTCACACTCACCACCCATAACTCTCACACTCACCAACCATAGCTCTCACACTCACCACCCATATCTCATACTCACCACCCATAGCTCTCACACTCACCACTCATAGCTCTCACACTCACCACCCATAACTCTCACACTCACCACCCATAGCTCTCACACTCACCACCCATAGCTCTCACACCCAACAACCATATCTCACACTCACCACCCATAGCTCTCACACCCACCACCCATATCTCACACTCACCACCCATAACTCTCACACTCACCACCCATATCTCACACTCACCCCCCATAGCTCTCACACCCACCACCCATAGCTCTCACACCCACCACCCATATCTCACACTCACCACTCATAGCTCTCGCACTCACCACCCATAACTCTCACACTCACCACCCATAGTTCTCACACCCACCACCCATAGCTCACACTCACCACCCATAGCTCTCACACTCACCACCCATAGCTCTCACACTCACCACCCATAGCTCTCACACTCACCACCCATAGCTCTCACACTCACCACCCATATCTCACACTCATCACCCATAGCTCTCACACTCACCACCCATAGCTCTCACACTCACCACCCATAGCTCTCACACCCACCACCCAGAGCTCTCACACCCACCACCCATATCTCACACTCACCACCCATAGCTCTCACACCCACCACCCATAGCTCTCACACTCACCACCCATAAATCTCACACTCACCACCCATAGTTCTCACACCCACCACCCATAGCTCACACTCACCACCCATAAATCTCACACTCACCACCCATAACTCTCACACTCACTGCCCATAGCTCTCACACTCACCACCCATAGCTCTCACACTCACCATCCATAGCTCTCACTCACCACCCAAAGCTCTCACACTCACCACCCATAGTTCTCACACCCACCACCCATAGCTCACACTCACCACCCATAACTCTCACACTCACCACCCATAGCTCTCACACTCACCACCCATAGTTCTCACACTCACCACCCATAGCCCTCGCACCCACCACCCATAACTCTCACACCCACCACCCATATCTCACACTCACCACTCATAGCTCTCACACTCACCACCCATAACTCTCACTCTCATCGCCCATATCTCACACTCACCACCCATAGCCCTCACACCCACCACCCATAACTCTCACACTCATCACCCATAGCTCTCACACTCACCACCCATATCTCACACTCACCACCCATAGCTCTCACACCCACCACCCATATCTCACACTCACCACCCATAGCTCACACTCATCACCCATAGCTCACACACCCTCCACCCATATCTCACACTCACCACCCATAGCTCACACTCACCACCCATAGCTCTCACACTCACCACCCATAACTCTCACACTCACCCCCCATGGCTCTCACACTCACCACCCATAACTCTCACACTCACCCCCCATAGCTCTCACACTCACCACCCATAGCTCTCACACCCACCACCCATAGCTCTCACACTCACTACCCATAACTCTCACACTCACCACCCATAGCTCTCACACTCACTGCCCATAGCTCACACTCACCACCCATAGCTCTCACACTCACCACCCATAGCTCTCACACCCACCACCCATATCTCACACTCACCACCCATAGCTCTCACACCCACCACCCATATCTCACACTCACCACCCATAGCTCACACTCATCACCCATAGCTCACACACCCTCCACCCATATCTCACACTCACCACCCTTAGCTCACACTCACCACCCATAGCTCACACACCCTCCACCCATATCTCACACTCACCCCCCATAGCTCTCACACTCACCACCCATAGCTCTCACACTCACCACTCATAGCTCTCACACTCACCACCCGTAACTCTCACACTCACCACCCATAGCTCTCACACTCACCACCCATAGCTCTCACACTCACCACCCATATCTCTCACACTCACCACCCATATCTCACACTCACCACCCATAGCTCTCACACCCACCACCCATATCTCACACTCACCACCCATAGCTCTCACACCCACAACCCATATCTCACACTCACCACCCATAACTCACACACTCACCACCCATAGCTCTCACAGTCACCACCCATAGCTCTCACACTCACTCCCCATAGCTCTCACACTCACCACCCATAGCTCTCACAGTCACCACCCATATCTCACACTCACCACCCATAACTCTCACACTCACCAACCATAGCTCTCACACTCACCACCCATATCTCATACTCACCACCCATAGCTCTCACACTCACCACTCATAGCTCTCACACTCACCACCCATAACTCTCACACTCACCACCCATAGCTCTCACACTCACCACCCATAGCTCTCACACCCACCACCCATATCTCACACTCACCACCCATAGCTCTCACACCCACCACCCATATCTCACACTCACCACCCATAACTCTCACACTCACCACCCATATCTCACACTCACCCCCCATAGCTCTCACACCCACCACCCATAGCTCTCACACCCGCCACCCATATCTCACACTCACCACTCATAGCTCTCGCACTCACCACCCATAACTCTCACACTCACCACCCATAGTTCTCACACCCACCACCCATAGCTCACACTCACCACCCATAGCTCTCACACTCACCACCCATAGCTCTCACACTCACCACCCATAGCTCTCACACTCACCACCCATAGCTCTCACACTCACCACCCATATCTCACACTCATCACCCATAGCTCTCACACTCACCACCCATAGCTCTCACACTCACCACCCATAGCTCTCACACCCACCACCCAGAGCTCTCACACCCACCACCCATATCTCACACTCACCACCCATAGCTCTCACACCCACCACCCATAGCTCTCACACTCACCACCCATAAATCTCACACTCACCACCCATAGTTCTCACACCCACCACCCATAGCTCACACTCACCACCCATAACTCTCACACTCACCACCCATAACTCTCACACTCACTGCCCATAGCTCTCACACTCACCACCCATAGCTCTCACACTCACCATCCATAGCTCTCACTCACCACCCATAGCTCTCACACTCACCACCCATAGTTCTCACACCCACCACCCATAGCTCACACTCACCACCCATAACTCTCACACTCACCACCCATAGCTCTCACACTCACCACCCATAGTTCTCACACTCACCACCCATAGCCCTCACACCCACCACCCATAACTCTCACACCCACCACCCATATCTCACACTCACCACTCATAGCTCTCACACTCACCACCCATAACTCTCACTCTCATCGCCCATATCTCACACTCACCACCCATAGCCCTCACACCCACCACCCATAACTCTCACACTCATCACCCATAGCTCTCACACTCACCACCCATATCTCACACTCACCACCCATAGCTCTCACAACCACCACCCATAGTTCTCACACCCACCACCCATAGCTCTCACACTCACCACCCATAACTCTCACACTCACTGCCCATAGCTCTCACACTCACCATCCATAGCTCTCACTCACCACCCATAGCTCTCACACCCACCACCCATAGCTCTCACACTCACCACCCAAAACTCTCACACTCACCCCCCAAAACTCTCACACTCACCACCCATAACTCTCACACTCACCCGCCATAGCTCTCACACTCACCACCCATAGCTCTCACACTCACCACCCATAACTCTCACACTCACCCCCCATAGCTCTCACACTCACCACCCATAGCTCTCACACTCACCACCCATAACTCTCACACTCACCACCCATAACTCTCACACTCACCCCCATAGCTCTCACACTCACCACCCATAACTCTCACACTCACCCCCCATAGCTCGCACACTCGCCACCCATAACTCTCACACTCACCCCCCATGGCTCTCACACTCACCACCCATAACTCTCACACTCACCCCCCATAGATCTCACACTCACCACCCATAGCTCTCACACCCACCACCCATAGCTCTCACACTCACTACCCATAACTCTCACACTCACCACCCATAGCTCTCACACTCACTGCCCATTGCTCACACTCACCACCCATAGCTCTCACACTCACCACCCATAGCTCTCACACCCACCACCCATATCTCACACTCACCACCCATAGCTCTCACACCCACCACCCATATCTCACACTCACCACCCATAGCTCACACTCATCACCCATAGCTCACACACCCTCCACCCATATCTCACACTCACCACCCATAGCTCACACTCACCACCCATAGCTCACACACCCTCCACCCATATCTCACACTCACCCCCCATAGCTCTCACACTCACCACCCATAGCTCTCACACTCACCACTCATAGCTCTCACACTCACCACCCGTAACTCTCACACTCACCACCCATAGCTCTCACACTCACCACCCATAGCTCTCACACTCACCACCCATATCTCTCACACTCACCACCCATATCTCACACTCACCACCCATAACTCACACACTCACCACCCATAGCTCTCACAGTCACCACCCATAGCTCTCACACTCACCCCCCATAGCTCTCACACTCACCACCCATAGCTCTCACAGTCACCACCCATATCTCACACTCACCACCCATAACTCTCACACTCACCAACCATAGCTCTCACACTCACCACCCATATCTCATACTCACCACCCATAGCTCTCACACTCACCACTCATAGCTCTCACACTCACCACCCATAACTCTCACACTCACCACCCATAGCTCTCACACTCACCACCCATAGCTCTCACACCCACCACCCATATCTCACACTCACCACCCATAGCTCTCACACCCACCACCCATATCTCACACTCACCACCCATAACTCTCACACTCACCACCCATATCTCACACTCACCCCCCATAGCTCTCACACCCACCACCCATAGCTCTCACACCCACCACCCATATCTCACACTCACCACTCATAGCTCTCGCACTCACCACCCATAACTCTCACACTCACCACCCATAGTTCTCACACCCACCACCCATAGCTCACACTCACCACCCATAGCTCTCACACTCACCACCCATAGCTCTCACACTCACCACCCATAGCTCTCACACTCACCACCCATAGCTCTCACACTCACCACCCATATCTCACACTCATCACCCATAGCTCTCACACTCACCACCCATAGCTCTCACACTCACCACCCATAGCTCTCACACCCACCACCCAGAGCTCTCACACCCACCACCCATATCTCACACTCACCACCCATAGCTCTCACACCCACCACCCATAGCTCTCACACTCACCACCCATAAATCTCACACTCACCACCCATAGTTCTCACACCCACCACCCATAGCTCACACTCACCACCCATAAATCTCACACTCACCACCCATAACTCTCACACTCACTGCCCATAGCTCTCACACTCACCACCCATAGCTCTCACACTCACCATCCATAGCTCTCACTCACCACCCAAAGCTCTCACACTCACCACCCATAGTTCTCACACCCACCACCCATAGCTCACACTCACCACCCATAACTCTCACACTCACCACCCATAGCTCTCACACTCACCACCCATAGTTCTCACACTCACCACCCATAGCCCTCACACCCACCACCCATAACTCTCACACCCACCACCCATATCTCACACTCACCACTCATAGCTCTCACACTCACCACCCATAACTCTCACTCTCATCGCCCATATCTCACACTCACCACCCATAGCCCTCACACCCACCACCCATAACTCTCACACTCATCACCCATAGCTCTCACACTCACCACCCATATCTCACACTCACCACCCATAGCTCTCACACCCACCACCCATATCTCACACTCACCACCCATAGCTCACACTCATCACCCATAGCTCACACACCCTCCACCCATATCTCACACTCACCACCCATAGCTCACACTCACCACCCATAGCTCTCACACTCACCACCCATAACTCTCACACTCACCCCCCATGGCTCTCACACTCACCACCCATAACTCTCACACTCACCCCCCATAGCTCTCACACTCACCACCCATAGCTCTCACACCCACCACCCATAGCTCTCACACTCACTACCCATAACTCTCACACTCACCACCCATAGCTCTCACACTCACTGCCCATAGCTCACACTCACCACCCATAGCTCTCACACTCACCACCCATAGCTCTCACACCCACCACCCATATCTCACACTCACCACCCATAGCTCTCACACCCACCACCCATATCTCACACTCACCACCCATAGCTCACACTCATCACCCATAGCTCACACACCCTCCACCCATATCTCACACTCACCACCCTTAGCTCACACTCACCACCCATAGCTCACACACCCTCCACCCATATCTCACACTCACCCCCCATAGCTCTCACACTCACCACCCATAGCTCTCACACTCACCACTCATAGCTCTCACACTCACCACCCGTAACTCTCACACTCACCACCCATAGCTCTCACACTCACCACCCATAGCTCTCACACTCACCACCCATATCTCTCACACTCACCACCCATATCTCACACTCACCACCCATAGCTCTCACACCCACCACCCATATCTCACACTCACCACCCATAGCTCTCACACCCACAACCCATATCTCACACTCACCACCCATATCTCACACACTCACCACCCATAGCTCTCACAGTCACCACCCATAGCTCTCACACTCACTCCCCATAGCTCTCACACTCACCACCCATAGCTCTCACAGTCACCACCCATATCTCACACTCACCACCCATAACTCTCACACTCACCAACCATAGCTCTCACACTCACCACCCATATCTCATACTCACCACCCATAGCTCTCACACTCACCACTCATAGCTCTCACACTCACCACCCATAACTCTCACACTCACCACCCATAGCTCTCACACTCACCACCCATAGCTCTCACACCCACCACCCATATCTCACACTCACCACCCATAGCTCTCACACCCACCACCCATATCTCACACTCACCACCCATAACTCTCACACTCACCACCCATATCTCACACTCACCCCCCATAGCTCTCACACCCACCACCCATAGCTCTCACACCCACCACCCATATCTCACACTCACCACTCATAGCTCTCGCACTCACCACCCATAACTCTCACACTCACCACCCATAGTTCTCACACCCACCACCCATAGCTCACACTCACCACCCATAGCTCTCACACTCACCACCCATAGCTCTCACACTCACCACCCATAGCTCTCACACTCACCACCCATAGCTCTCACACTCACCACCCATATCTCACACTCATCACCCATAGCTCTCACACTCACCACCCATAGCTCTCACACTCACCACCCATAGCTCTCACACCCACCACCCAGAGCTCTCACACCCACCACCCATATCTCACACTCACCACCCATAGCTCTCACACCCACCACCCATAGCTCTCACACTCACCACCCATAAATCTCACACTCACCACCCATAGTTCTCACACCCACCACCCATAGCTCACACTCACCACCCATAACTCTCACACTCACCACCCATAACTCTCACACTCACTGCCCATAGCTCTCACACTCACCACCCATAGCTCTCACACTCACCATCCATAGCTCTCACTCACCACCCATAGCTCTCACACTCACCACCCATAGTTCTCACACCCACCACCCATAGCTCACACTCACCACCCATAACTCTCACACTCACCACCCATAGCTCTCACACTCACCACCCATAGTTCTCACACTCACCACCCATAGCCCTCACACCCACCACCCATAACTCTCACACCCACCACCCATATCTCACACTCACCACTCATAGCTCTCACACTCACCACCCATAACTCTCACTCTCATCGCCCATATCTCACACTCACCACCCATAGCCCTCACACCCACCACCCATAACTCTCACACTCATCACCCATAGCTCTCACACTCACCACCCATATCTCACACTCACCACCCATAGCTCTCACAACCACCACCCATAGTTCTCACACCCACCACCCATAGCTCTCACACTCACCACCCATAACTCTCACACTCACTGCCCATAGCTCTCACACTCACCATCCATAGCTCTCACTCACCACCCATAGCTCTCACACCCACCACCCATAGCTCTCACACTCACCACCCAAAACTCTCACACTCACCCCCCAAAACTCTCACACTCACCACCCATAACTCTCACACTCACCCGCCATAGCTCTCACACTCACCACCCATAGCTCTCACACTCACCACCCATAACTCTCACACTCACCCCCCATAGCTCTCACACTCACCACCCATAGCTCTCACACTCACCACCCATAACTCTCACACTCACCACCCATAACTCTCACACTCACCCCCATAGCTCTCACACTCACCACCCATAACTCTCACACTCACCCCCCATAGCTCGCACACTCGCCACCCATAACTCTCACACTCACCCCCCATGGCTCTCACACTCACCACCCATAACTCTCACACTCACCCCCCATAGATCTCAGACTCACCACCCATAGCTCTCACACCCACCACCCATAGCTCTCACACTCACTACCCATAACTCTCACACTCACCACCCATAGCTCTCACACTCACTGCCCATTGCTCACACTCACCACCCATAGCTCTCACACTCACCACCCATAGCTCTCACACCCACCACCCATATCTCACACTCACCACCCATAGCTCTCACACCCACCACCCATATCTCACACTCACCACCCATAGCTCACACTCATCACCCATAGCTCACACACCCTCCACCCATATCTCACACTCACCACCCATAGCTCACACTCACCACCCATAGCTCACACACCCTCCACCCATATCTCACACTCACCCCCCATAGCTCTCACACTCACCACCCATAGCTCTCACACTCACCACTCATAGCTCTCACACTCACCACCCGTAACTCTCACACTCACCACCCATAGCTCTCACACTCACCACCCATAGCTCTCACACTCACCACCCATATCTCTCACACTCACCACCCATATCTCACACTCACCACCCATAGCTCTCGCACCCACCACCCATATCTCACACTCACCACCCATAGCTCTCACACCCACCACCCATATCTCACACTCACCACCCATAACTCTCACACTCACCACCCATAGTTCTCACACCCACCACCCATAGCTCACACTCACCACCCATAACTCTCACACTCACCACCCATAACTCTCACACTCACTGCCCATAGCTCTCACACTCACCACCCATAGCTCTCACACTCACCATCCATAGCTCTCACTCACCACCCATAGCTCTCACACTCACCACCCATAGTTCTCACACCCACCACCCATAGCTCACACTCACCACCCATAACTCTCACACTCACCACCCATAGCTCTCACACTCACCACCCATAGTTCTCACACTCACCACCCATAGCCCTCACACCCACCACCCATAACTCTCACACCCACCACCCATATCTCACACTCACCACTCATAGCTCTCACACTCACCACCCATAACTCTCACTCTCATCGCCCATATCTCACACTCACCACCCGTAGCCCTCACACCCACCACCCATAACTCTCACACTCATCACCCATAGCTCTCACAACCACCACCCATAGTTCTCACACCCACCACCCATAGCTCTCACACTCACCACCCATAACTCTCACACTCACTGCCCATAGCTCTCACACTCACCATCCATAGCTCTCACTCACCACCCATAGCTCTCACACCCACCACCCATAGCTCTCACACTCACCACCCATAACTCTCACACTCACCCGCCATAGCTCTCACACTCACCACCCATAGCTCTCACACTCACCACCCATAACTCTCACACTCACCCCCCATAGCTCTCACACTCACCACCCATAGCTCTCACACTCACCACCCATAACTCTCACACTCACCACCCATAACTCTCACACTCACCCCCATAGCTCTCACACTCACCACCCATAACTCTCACACTCACCCCCCATAGCTCGCACACTCACCACCCATAACTCTCACACTCACCCCCCATGGCTCTCACACTCACCACCCATAACTCTCACACTCACCCCCCATAGATCTCACACTCACCACCCATAGCTCTCACACCCACCACCCATAGCTCTCACACTCACTACCCATAACTCTCACACTCACCACCCATGGCTCTCACACTCACTGCCCATAGCTCACACTCACCACCCATAGCTCTCACACTCACCACCCATAGCTCTCACACCCACCACCCATATCTCACACTCACCACCCATAGCTCTCACACCCACCACCCATATCTCACACTCACCACCCATAGCTCACACTCATCACCCATAGCTCACACACCCTCCACCCATATCTCACACTCACCACCCATAGCTCACACTCACCACCCATAGCTCACACACCCTCCACCCATATCTCACACTCACCCCCCATAGCTCTCACACTCACCACCCATAGCTCTCACACTCACCACTCATAGCTCTCACACTCACCACCCGTAACTCTCACACTCACCACCCATAGCTCTCACACTCACCACCCATAGCTCTCACACTCACCACCCATATCTCTCACACTCACCACCCATATCTCACACTCACCACCCATAGCTCTCACACCCACCACCCATATCTCACACTCACCACCCATAGCTCTCACACCCACCACCCATATCTCACAGTCACCACCCATAACTCACACACTCACCACCCATAGCTCTCACAGTCACCACCCATAGCCCTCACACTCACCCCCCATAGCTCTCACACTCACCACCCATAGCTCTCACACTCACCACCCATATCTCACACTCACCACCCATAACTCTCACACTCACCACCCATAGCTCTCACACTCACCACCCATATCTCACACTCACCACCCATAGCTCTCACACTCACCACTCATAGCTCTCACACTCACCACCCATAACTCTCACACTCACCACCCATAGCTCTCACACTCACCACCCATAGCTCTCACACCCACAACCCATATCTCACACTCACCACCCATAGCTCTCACACCCACCACCCATATCTCACACTCACCACCCATAACTCTCACACTCACCACCCATATCTCACACTCACCCCCCATAGCTCTCACACCCACCACCCATAGCTCTCACACCCACCACCCATATCTCACACTCACCACTCATAGCTCTCGCACTCACCACCCATAACTCTCACACTCACCACCCATAGTTCTCACACCCACCACCCATAGCTCACACTCACCACCCATAGCTCTCACACTCACCACCCATAGCTCTCACACTCACCACCCATAGCTCTCACACTCACCACCCATAGCTCTCACACTCACCACCCATATCTCACACTCATCACCCATAGCTCTCACACTCACCACCCATAGCTCTCACACTCACCCCCCATAGCTCTCACACCCACCACCCAGAGCTCTCACACCCACCACCCATATCTCACACTCACCACCCATAGCTCTCACACCCACCACCCATAGCTCTCACACTCACCACCCATAACTCTCACACTCACCACCCATAGTTCTCACACCCACCACCCATAGCTCACACTCACCACCCATAACTCTCACACTCACCACCCATAACTCTCACACTCACTGCCCATAGCTCTCACACTCACCACCCATAGCTCTCACACTCACCATCCATAGCTCTCACTCACCACCCATAGCTCTCACACTCACCACCCATAGTTCTCACACCCACCACCCATAGCTCACACTCACCACCCATAACTCTCACACTCACCATCCATAGCTCTCACACTCACCACCCATAGTTCTCACACTCACCACCCATAGCCCTCACACCCACCACCCATAACTCTCACACCCACCACCCATATCTCACACTCACCACTCATAGATCTCACACTCACCACCCATAACTCTCACTCTCATCGCCCATATCTCACACTCACCACCCATAGCCCTCACACCCACCACCCATAACTCTCACACTCATCACCCATAGCTCTCACACTCACCACCCATATCTCACACTCACCACCCATAGCTCTCACAACCACCACCCATAGTTCTCACACCCACCACCCATAGCTCTCACACTCACCACCCATAACTCTCACACTCACTGCCCATAACTCTCACACTCACCATCCATAGCTCTCACTCACCACCCATAGCTCTCACACTCACCACCCATATCTCACACCCACCACCCATATCTCTCACACCCACCACCCATATCTCACACCCACCACCCATAGCCCTCACACCCACCACCCATAGCTCTCACACTCACCACCCATATCGCACACTCACCACCCATATCTCTCACACCCACCACCCGTATCTCACACTCACCACCCATGTCGCACACTCACCACCCATATCGCACACTCACCACCCATAGCTCTCACACTCACCACCCATATCGCACACTCACCACCCATAGCTCACACTCACCACCCATAGCCCTCACACTCACCACCCATAGCCCTCACACCCACCACCCATAGCTCACACCCACCACCCATAGCTCTCACACTGACCACCCATAGCTCACACTCACCACCCATAACTCTCACACCCACCACCCATAGCTCTCACACTCACCACCCATAGTTCTCACACCCACCACCCATAGCTCACACTCACGACCCATATCTCACACTCATCACCCACAGCCCTCATACCTATCACCCAGAGCTCTCACACCCACCACCCATAGTTCTCACACTCACCACCCACAGCTCACACTCACCACCCATATCTCACACTCACCACCCATAGCTCTCACACTCACCACTCATAGCTCTCACACTCACCACCCATAGTTCTCACACCCACCACCCATATCTCACACTCACCACCCATAGCTCTCACACCCACCACCCATATCTCACACTCACCACCCATAACTCACACACTCACCACCCATAGCTCTCACAGTCACCACCCATAGCTCTCACACTCACCCCCCATAGCTCTCACACTCACCACCCATAGCTCTCACACTCACCACCCATATCTCACACTCACCACCCATAACTCTCACACTCACCACCCATAGCTCTCACACTCACCACCCATATCTCACACTCACCACCCATAGCTCTCACACTCACCACTCATAGCTCTCACACTCACCACCCATAACTCTCACACTCACCACCCATAGCTCTCACACTCACCACCCATAGCTCTCACCCCCACCACCCATATCTCACACTCACCACCCATAGCTCTCACACCCACCACCCATATCTCACACTCACCACTCATAGCTCTCGCACTCACCACCCATAACTCTCACACTCACCCCCCATAGCTCTCACACCCACCACCCATAGCTCTCACACCCACCACCCATATCTCACACTCACCACTCATAGCTCTCGCACTCACCACCCATAACTCTCACACTCACCACCCATAGTTCTCACACCCACCACCCATCGCTCACACTCACCACCCATAGCTCTCACACTCACCACCCATAGCTCTCACACTCACCACCCATAGCTCTCACACTCACCACCCATAGCTCTCACACTCACCACCCATATCTCACACTCATCACCCATAGCTCTCACACTCACCACCCATAGCTCTCACACCCACCACCCATAGCTCACACTCACCACCCATAACTCTCACACTCACCACCCATAACTCTCACACTCACTGCCCATAGCTCTCACACTCACCACCCATAGCTCTCACACTCACCATCCATAGCTCTCACTCACCACCCATAGCTCTCACACTCACCACCCATAGTTCTCACACCCACCACCCATAGCTCACACTCACCACCCATAACTCTCACACTAACCACCCATAGCTCTCACACTCACCACCCATAGTTCTCACACTCACCACCCATAGCCCTCACACCCACCACCCATAACTCTCACACCCACCACCCATATCTCACACTCACCACTCATAGCTCTCACACTCACCACCCATAACTCTCACTCTCATCGCCCATATCTCACACTCACCACCCATAGCCCTCACACCCACCACCCATAACTCTCACACTCATCACCCATAGCTCTCACACTCACCACCCATATCTCACACTCACCACCCATAGCTCTCACAACCACCACCCATAGTTCTCACACCCACCACCCATAGCTCTCACACTCACCACCCATAACTCTCACACTCACTGCCCATAACTCTCACACTCACCATCCATAGCTCTCACTCACCACCCATAGCTCTCACACTCACCACCCATATCTCAC
This sequence comes from Scyliorhinus torazame, assembly GCF_047496885.1. Classification (NCBI taxonomy): domain Eukaryota; kingdom Metazoa; phylum Chordata; class Chondrichthyes; order Carcharhiniformes; family Scyliorhinidae; genus Scyliorhinus; species Scyliorhinus torazame. The sequence continues at coordinate 134,327,080 of NC_092714.1, forward strand.
ACCCACCACCCATATCTCTCACACCCACCACCCATATCTCACACTCACCACCCATAGCCCTCACACCCACCACCCATAGCTCTCACACTCACCACCCATATCGCACACTCACCACCCATATCTCTCACACCCACCACCCGTATCTCACACTCACCACCCATGTCGCACACTCACCACCCATAGCTCTCACACTCACCACCCATAGCTCTCACACCCACCACCCATATCTCACACTCACCACCCATAGCCCTCACACCCACCACCCATATCTCTCACACTCACCACCCATATCGCACACTCACCACCCATAGCTCTCACACTCACCACCCATATCGCACACTCACCACCCATAGCTCACACTCACCACCCATAGCCCTCACACTCACCACCCATAGCCCTCACACCCACCACCCATAGCTCACACCCACCACCCATAGCTCTCACACCCACCACCCATAGCTCTCACACTCACCACCCATAGCTCTCACACTGACCACCCATAGCTCACACTCACCACCCATAACTCTCACACCCACCACCCATAGCTCTCACATTCACCACCCATAGTTCTCACACCCACCACCCATAGCTCACACTCACGACCCATATCTCACACTCATCACCCACAGCCCTCATACCTATCACCCAGAGCTCTCACACCCACCACCCATAGTTCTCACACTCACCACCCACAGCTCACACTCACCACCCATATCTCACACTCACCACCCATAGCTCTCACACTCACCACTCATAGCTCTCACACTCACCACCCATAGTTCTCACACCCACCACCCATAGCTCTCACACTCACCCACCCATAGTTCTCACACCCACCACCCATAGCTCACACTGACCACCCATAGCCCTCACACCCACCACCCATAGCTCTCACACTCACCACCCATAGTTCTCACACCCACCACCCATAGTTCTCACACTCACTGCCCATAGCTCTCACACTCACCCCCCATATCTCTCACACTCACCACCCAGAGCTCTCACACCCACCACCCGTAGCTCTCACACTCACCACCCATAGCTCTCACACCCACCACCCATAGTTCTCACACTCACTGACCATAGCTCTCACACTCACCCCCCATAGCTCTCACACTCACCACCCATAGTTCTCACACCCACTACCCATAGCTCTCACACTCACCCACCCATAGCTGTCACACTCACCACCCATATCTCACACTCATCACCCACAGCCCTCACACCAATCACCCAGAGCTCTCACACTCGCTCTCACACAAACCACTCACAGCATCACTTCCCTATATCTTGCAGGAGTAAGTGGCACAGAATAGCTGGCAATGGCAAAAAGTGGAGGAAGACAAGCGCTCCTGTGTGTTTAACCTCTTGTGGGAGAGATAACAGGGCTTGTATTCGCCACTCATACACACTCACTCGCACTCTTTCTCACACGTTCACTCTCACTCATTCTCACCCACACTGATTCTTGCATATACTATTTCTCTCCCATACCCACTCTCCGACACTCACTCTCACACTCACTCACTCACACACCTTCACTCACACACTCATTCTCAACCACACTCACACTTCCACTCTACACACTCATTGTCACACACACTTGCTTTCACTCACACTCGCTTCCACTCGCTCATTCTCTCACAAACACTCACACACATGCATTCTATACATGCTCATTCTCCCTCACACTCACTTTCGCACACGCGCTTTCACTCTCACACATACTCATTCTCACATTCACTCACTCACACACACTTACTCTCATTCTCACACACGCATTAAGACTTACCCACACTCATTTTCACGCACTCATTCTCACACACACTCACTCTCCCCCACGCTCATTGTCACACACACTAATTTTCTCCCACACACTCTCTCTCACACACACTCATTCTCACACACATTCGCTTTCAGACACACTCGCTTTCACTCACATGCTCTCTCACATTATTCTCAAACACACTTACACGCATGCACTCTACACACGCTCATTCTCTCACTCTCACACACTCACTATCATTCATTTTCACACAAATGCATTGTCACACACTCGCTTTCACACACACTCGCTTTCACTCACACACTCACTCTCTCTCAAATTCACCCACACATTCACTCTACACATGCTCATTCACATTCACACTCACTTTCACACACTTGCTTTCACTCACACATACGCATTCCCACATGCACTCACTCTCACTCACATACACTCACTTTCACTCACACTTGCTTTCACTCTCACATACTCATTTTCACATGCGCTCACTCTCACCCACATTCACCCACTCACTTTCATTCACACACACTTGCTCTCACTCAGACACACTCATTCTCATACACACCCATTTTCACACACACTTTTGTTCACACTTTCAAACATACTCACTCATACACACACTCACACACTTGCTCATTCTCACTCACACACTCAAACTCACTCACACACTTCTCACTCACACATCCTCTCACACACACTCACTCTCATATGCACACACTCATTCTCACACACACACATTCGCATACATTCACTTTCACACATACTCTCACAGACACACCCACTCTTACACATACTCACTCACACATCCTCTCACACACATACTCACTCACACGCACACACTCATCCTCACATGCCCGCTCTCTTTCTCTCACACACACTCATTCGCACACACTCACTCTCACAAACAATCATTCTCCACACCTTCACCCCAATCAGGATGGCCTCAATGTTCTCTGCTTCTTCCTTGAATGAAGGTCAAACTTGGCCTGTTCACCACTACCTTCCCCTGCCTGACTGAACATGTTTACATTTGGAACATTTTTGCTCGAGTCACTTCCTCCAAAATGAGTGTGTTTGAGAATTAATGTGTGTGTGTGAGTGAAAGCAAGTGTGAATGAGTCTTTGAGAGTGAGTGTGTCTGAGAGTGTGAGTCAGAGAGTGAATGTGTCTGTGTCTGAGAGAGTGAGTGATCATGAAAAAATGAAATGAAATGATAATTGCTTATTGTCACAAGTAGGCTTCAAATGAAGTTACTGTGAAAAGCCCCTAGTCGCCACATTCCGGCGCCTGTTCGGGGAGGCTGTTACGGGAATTGAACCGTGCTGCTGGCCTGCCTTGGTCTGCGTTCAAAGCCAGAGATTTAGCCCTGTGCTAAACAGCCCCTGCGAGGGTGAGATGGTGTTCATGAGAGGGTGTGTTAGAGAGTGAGTGTATCTGCGAGTGAGTGTATCTGAGAGTGAGTGTGTCCGAGAGAGTGAGTGTGTCTGAGAGAGTGTGTCGAAGAGAGTGAGTGTATCTGAGAGAGTGAGTGTGTCTGAGAGAGTGTGTCTAAGAGAGTGTGTGTCGGACAGTGAGTGTGTGAGAGTGAGTGTGTCCGAGAGAATAAGTGTGTGTCTGAGAGAGTGAGTATGTCTGAGAGAGTGTGTCTGAGGGAGTGAGTGTGTCCGAGAGAGTTTGTCTGAGAGTGTGTGTCTGAGAGAGTGAGTGTACCCGAGAGTGAGTGTATCTGAGAGTGAGTGTGTCCAAGAGAGTGTGTCTGAGAGAGTGAGTGTATCTGAGAGTGAGTATGTCCGAGAGAGTAAGTGTATCTGAGAGATTGTGTCTGAGAGAATGAATGTATCTGAGAGAGTGAGTGTGTCTGAGAGAGTGAGTGTGTCCGAGAGAGTGTATCTGAGAGAGAGTGTATCTGAGAGAGTGAGTGTGTCTGAGAGAGTGTGTCTAAGAGAGTGTGTGTCGGAGAGTGAGTGTGTGAGAGTGAGTGCATCTGAGAGAATGAGTGTGTCCTCAAGAGAGAGTGTGTCTGAGAGAGTGTGTCTGAGAGAGTGCGTGTCTCCGAGAGAGTGAGCGTGTCTGAGAGAGTGTGTCTAAGAGAGTGTGTGTCGGAGAGTGAGCGTGAGAGAATGAGTGAGTCGGAGAGCAAGAGTGTCTGAGCGTGTGTCGGAGAGTGAGTGTGTGAGAGTGAGTGTGTCTGAGAGAATGAGTGTGTGCGAGAGAGTGAGTGTGTCTGAGAGTTTGTCTGAGAGAATGAATGTATCTGAGAGAGCGTGTGTGTCTGAGAGAGTGAGTGTGTCTGAGAGAGTGTGTCTGAGAGAGTGTGAGAGAGTGTGTCTGAGAGAGTGTGTCTGAGAGAGTGTGTCTAAGAGAGTGTGTCTAAGAAAGTGTGTGTGAGAATGAGTGTGTCTGTGAGAATGAGTGTGTCCGAGAGAGTGAGTGTGTCTGAGAGTGTGTCTGAGAGAGTGAGTGTATCTGAGAGTGAGTGTGTCCGAGAGAGTGAGTGTGTCTGAGAGAGTGTGTCTAAGAGAGTGAGTGTATCTGAGAGAGTGAGTGTGTCTGAGAGAGTGTGTCTAAGAGAGTGTGTGTAGGAGAGTGAGTGTGTGAGAGTGAGTGTGTCCAAGAGATTGAGTGTGTCCGAGAGAGTGAGTGTGTCTGAGAGAGTGTGTCTGTGAGAGAGAGTGTGTGTGAGAGAGTAAGTGTATCTGAGAGTGAGTGTGTCTGAGAGAGTGAGTGTGTCTGAGAGAGTGTGTCAGAGAGAGTGAGTGTGTCTTAGTGAGTGTATCTGATAGAGTGAGTGTGTCTGAGAGTGTGTGTCTAAGAGAGTGTGTGTCGGAGAGTGAGTGTGTGAGAGTGAGTGTGTCTGAGAGAATGAGTGTGTGCGAGAGAGTGAGTGTGTCTGAGAGTGTGTCTGAGAGAGTGAATGTATCTGAGAGTGAGTGTGTCCGAGAGAGTGAGTGTGTCTGAGAGAGTGTGTCTAAGAGAGTGTGTGTCGGAGAGTGAGTGTGTGAGAGTGAGTGTGTCCGAGAGAGTGAGTGTGTCTGAGAGAGTGTGTCTGTGAGAGAGAGAGTGTGTCTGGGAGAGTAAGTGTATTTGAGAGTGAGTGTGTCCGAGAGAGTGAGTGTATTTGAGAGAGTGTGTCTGAGAGAGTGAGTGTGCCTGAGAGAGTGTGTCTGAGAGAGTGAGTGTGTCTGAGAGAGTGTGTCTAAGAGAGTGTGTGTCAGAGAGTGAGTGTGTGAGAGTGAGTGTGTCCGAGAGAGTGTGTCTGTGAGAGAGAGTGTGTCTGGGAGAGTAAGTGTATCTGAGAGTGAGTGTGTCCGAGAGAGTGAGTGTGTTTGAGAGAGTGTGTCTGAGAGAGTGAGTGTGTCTGAGAGAGTGTATCTAAGAGAGTGTGTGGAGGAGTGAGTGTGTGAGAGTGAGTGTGTCCGAGAGATTGAGTGTGTCCGAGAGAGTGAGTGTGTCTGAGAGAGTGTGTCTGTGAGAGAGAGTGTGTCTGAGAGAGTAAGTGTATCTGAGAGTGAGTGTGTCTGAGAGAGTGAGTGTGTCTGAGAGTGTGTCTGAGAGAGTGAATGTATCTGAGAGTGAGTGTGTCGAGAGGGTGAGTGTGTCTGAGAGAGTGTGTCTGTGTGAGAGAGAGTGTGTCTGGGAGAGTAAGTGTATTTGAGAGTGAGTGTGTCCGAGAGAGTGAGTGTATTTGAGACAGTGTGTCTGAGAGAGTGAGTGTGTCTGAGAGAGTGTGTCTGAGAGAGTGAGTGTGTCTTAGTGAGTGTATCTGAGAGAGTGAGAGTGTCTAAGAGTGTGTGTCTAAGAGGGTGTGTGTCGGAGAGTGAGTGTGTGAGAGTGAGTGTGTCCGAGAGAATGAGTGTGTCCGAGAGAGTGAGTGTGTCTGAGAGCGTGTGTCTGAGAGAGTGAGTGTGTCCGAGGGAGTGAGTGTGTCCGAGAGAGTGTGTCTGAGAGAGTGAGTGCGTCCGAGAGAGTGAGTGTGTGAGAGAGTGTGTCCGAGAGAGTGAGTGTGTCCGAGAGGGTGAGTGTGTCTGAGAGAGTGAGTGTGTCCGAGAGAGTGAGTGTGTCTGAGAGAGTGTGTCTAAGAGAGTGTGTGTCGGAGAATGAGTGAGTGTGTCCGAGAGATTGAGTGTGTCTGAGAGAGTGAGTGTGTCTGAGAGAGTGTGTCTGAGAGAGTGTGTCCGAGAGAGTAAGTGTGTCTGAGAGAGTGTGTCCGAGAGAGTGAGTGTGTCTGAGAGAGTGCGTCTAAGAGAGTGAGTGTATCTGAGAGAGTGAGTGTATCTGAGAGAGTGAGTGTATCTGAGAGAGTGAGTGTGTGTGAGAGAGTGAGTGTGTGTGAGAGAGTGAGTGTGTCTGAGAGAGTGAGTGTGTGTGAGAGAGTGAGTGTATCTGAGAGAGTGAGTGTGTGTGAGAGAGTGAGTGTGTGTGAGAGAGTGAGTGTGTGTGAGAGAGAGGGAACCTTGAGATTGGGAGTGAGCCAGATATGCATACACACACACACACAAACTGAACACTGTGGGAACCACATACACACACACACGCAAACCGCTCACTGTGGGGACTACATACACATACACACACACACACACACAAACTTCACTGCGGGAACCACACACACACACACGCAAACTGCTCACTGTGGGGACCACACACACACACACACAAACTTCACTGTGGGGACCACACACACACACACACACAAACTGCTCACTGTGGGGACCACACACACACACACACACAAATAGCTCACTGCAACGACCACACACACACACACACACAAACTGCTCACTGCGGGAACTACACATACACACAAACTGCTCACTGTGGGGACTACATTCACATGCACACAAACACACACACACACAGACACAAAAACTTCACTGTGGGAACCACACACACAGACACAAACTGCTCACTGTGGGAACCACACACACACAAACAAACTGCTCACTGTGGGGACCGCACACACACACACTAACTGCTCACTGTGCCGACCACACACACACACACACACAAACTGCTCACTGTGGGGACCACACACACACACACACACACACAAACTGCTCACTGTGGGGACCACACACACACACACACACAAACTGCTCACTGTGGGGACCACACACACACACACACACACAAACTGCTCACTGTGGGGACCACACACACACACACACACACACACAAACTGCTCACTGTGGGGACCACACACACACACACACACACTGCTCACTGTGGGGACCACACACACACACACAAACTGCTCACTGTGGGGACCACACACACACACACACACACACACACTGCTCACTGTGGGGACAACACACACACACACAAACTGCTCACTGCGGCGACCACACACACACACAGACACAAAAACTTCACTGTGGGAACCACACACACAGACACAAACTGCTCACTGTGGGAACCACACACACACAAACAAACTGCTCACTGTGGGGACCGCACACACACACACTAACTGCTCACTGTGCCGACCACACACACACACACACACAAACTGCTCACTGTGGGGACCACACACACACACACACACACAAACTGCTCACTGTGGGGACCACACACACACACACACACAAACTGCTCACTGTGGGGACCACACACACACACACACACACAAACTGCTCACTGTGGGGACCACACACACACACACACACACACACAAACTGCTCACTGTGGGGACCACACACACACACACACACACTGCTCACTGTGGGGACCACACACACACACACAAACTGCTCACTGTGGGGACCACACACACACACACACACACACACACTGCTCACTGTGGGGACAACACACACACACACAAACTGCTCACTGCGGCGACCACACACACACACAAACTGCTCACTGCGGCGACCACACACACACACACACACACACAAACTGCTCACTGCGGCGACCACACACACACACACACACACACACACAAACTGCTCACTGCGGCGACCACACACACACACACACACACACACACACAAACTGCTCACTGCGGCGACCACACACACACACACACACACACACACACAAACTGCTCACTGCGCCGACCACACACACACACACACAAACTGCTCATTGTCGGGACCACACACACACACACACAAACTGCTCACTGCGCCGACCACACACACACACACACAAACTGCTCACTGTGGGGACCACACACACACACACACACACACACACACAAACTGCTCACTGTGGGAACCACACACACACACAAACTGCTCACTTTGGGAACCACACACCCACCCACACACACACAAACTGCTCACTGTGGGGACCACACACACACACACACAAACTGCTCACTGTGGGGACCACACACACACACACCAACTGCTCACTTTGGGAACCACACACCCACACACACACACACAAACTGCTCACTGTGGGGACCACACACACACACACACAAACTGCTCACTTTGGGAACCACACACCCACACACACACACACAAACTGCTCACTGTGGGGACCACACACACACACACACAAACTGCTCACTTTGGGAACCACACACCCACACACACACACACAAACTGCTCACTGTGGGGACCACACACACACACACACAAACTGCTCACTGTGGGGACCACACACACACACACACAAACTGCTCACTGTGGGGACCACACACACACACACACACACACACAAACTGCTCACTGTGGGGACCACACACACACACACACACACACACACACTGCTCACTGTGGGGACCACACACACACACACACACACACACACACAAACTGCGCACTGTGGGGACCACACACACACACACACAAATTGCGCACTGTGGGGACCACACACACACACACACACACAAACTGCTCACTGTGGGAGCCACACACACACACACAAATTGCGCACTGTGGGGACCACACACACACAAACAAACTGCTCACTGTGGGGACCACACACACACACACACAAATTGCGCACTGTGGGGACCACACACACACACACAAACTGCTCACTGTGGGGACCACACACACACACACACAAACTGGTCACTGTGGGGACCACACACACACACACACAAACTGCTCACTGTGGGGACCACACACACACACACATAAACTGCTCACTGTGGGGACCACACACACACACACACAAACTGGTCACTGTGGGGACCACACACACACACACACAAATTGCGCACTGTGGGGACCACACACACACACACACACAAACTGGTCACTGTGGGGACCACACACACACACACACACACAAACTGCTCACTGTGGGGACCACACACACACACACACACAAACTGCTCACTGTGGGAACGACACACACACACACACACACAAACTGCTCACTGTGGGAACGACACACACACTGCTCACTGTGGGGACCACACACACACACACACACAAACTGCTCACTGTGGGGACCATACACACACACACACACACATAAACTGCTCACTGTGGGGACCACACACACACACACACACACAAACTGCTCACTGTGGGGACCACACACACACACAAATTGCTCACTGTGGGAACGACGCACACACACACACAAACTGCTCACTGTGGGGACCACACACACACACACACACAAACTGCTCACTGTGGGGACCACACACACACACAAACTGCTCACTGTGGGGACCACACACACAAACTGCTCTCTGTGGGGACCAGACACACACACACACAAACTGCTCTCAGTGGGGACCACACACACACACACACACACACAAACTGCTCACTGTGGGGACCACACACACACACACACACACACAAACTGCTCACTGCGGAAACCCCCCACACACACACACACAAACTGCTCACTGTGAGAACCACACACACACACAAACTGCTCACTGCGGGAACCACACACACACACAAACAAACTGCTCACTGTGGGAACCACACACACACACACACCAACTGCTCACTGTGGGAACCACACACACACACACACACAAACTGCTCACTGTGGGAACCACACACACACAAACAGCTCACTGTGGGAACCACACACACACACACACAAGCTGCTCACTGTGGGAACCACACACACACACACACACACACAAACTGCTCACTGTGGGAACCACACACACACACACACACAAACTGCTCACTGTGGGAACCACACACACACACACACAAACTGCTCACTGTGGGAACCACACACACACACACACACACAAACTGCTGACTGCGGGAACCATACACACACACACACACACAAACTGCTCACTGCGGGAACCACACACACACACACAAACTGCTCACTGCAGGAACTACACACACACACACACACAAACTGCTCACTGTGGGGACCACACACACACACACACACACAAACTGCTGACTGCGGGAACCATACACACACACACACACAAACTGAACACTGTGGGAACCACATACACACACACACGCAAACTGCTCACTGTGGGGACCACACACACACACACAAATAGCTCACTGCAACGACCACATACACACACACACACACAAACTGCTCACTGCGGGAACTACACACACACGCAAACTGCTCACTGTGGGGACTACATGCACATGCACACAAACACACACACACACAGACACAAAAACTTCACTGTGGGAACCACACACACAGACACAAACTGCTCACTGTGGGAACCACACACACACAAACAAACTGCTCACTGTGGGGACCACACACACACACAAACAAACTGCTCACTGTGGGGACCACACACACACACACAAACTGCTCACTGCGCCGACCACACACACACACACACAAACTGCTCACTGTGGGGACCACACACACACACACACAAACTGCTCACTGTGGGGACCACACACACACACACACACACACAAACTGCTCACTGTGGGGACCACACACACACACACACAAACTGCTCACTGTGGGGACCACACACACACACACACACACTGCTCACTGTGGGGACCACACACACACACACACAAACTGCTCACTGTGGGGACCACACACACACACACACAAACACAAACTGCTCACTGCGGCGACCACATACACACACACACAAACTGCTCACTGTGAGGACCACACACACACACACACACACAAACTGCTCACTGTGGGGACCACACACACACACACACACACAAACTGCTCACTGTGGGGACCACACACACACACACACACACACACACAAACTGCTCACGGTGGGGACCACACACACACACACACACACACTGCTCACTGTGGGGACCACACACACACACACACACACACACAAACTGCTCACTGTGGGGGCCACACACACACAAACTGCTCACTGTGGGGACCACACACACACACACACACACACACTGCTCACTGTGGGGACCACACACACACACACACACACACAAACTGCTCACTGTGGGGGCCACACAGACACAAACTGCTCACTGTGGGGACCACACACACACACACACACACACACACTGCTCACTGTGGGGACCACACACACACACACACACACACAAACTGCTCACTGTGGGGACCACACACACACACACACACACTGCTCACTGTGGGGACCACACACACACACACACACACACACACACAAACTGCTCACTGTGGGGACCACACACACACACACACACACAAACTGCTCACTGTGGGGACCACACACACACACACAAACTGCTCACTGTGGGGGCCACACACACACACACACAAATTGCGCACTGTGGGGACCACACACACACACACACACACAAACTGCTCACTGTGGGGGCCACACACACACACACACAAATTGCGCACTGTGGGGACCACACACACACACAAACTGCTCACTGTGGGGACCACACACACACACAAATTGCGCACTGTGGGGACCACACACACACACACAAACTGGTCACTGTGGTGACCACACACACACACACACACACAAATTGCGCACTGTGGGGACCACACACACACACACAAACTGCTCACTGTGGGGACCACACACATACACACACAAACTGCTCACTGTGGGGGCCACACACACACACACAAATTGCGCACTGTGGGGACCACACACACACAAACTGGTCACTGTGGGGACCACACACACACAAACTGCTCACTGTGGGGACGACACACACACACACACACAAACTGCTCACCGTGCGAACGACACACACACACACACACTGCTCACTGTGGGGACCACACACACACACACAAACACAAACTGCTCACTGTGGGGACCACACACACACACACACACACAAACTGCTCACTGTGGGGACCACACACACACACACACACAAACTGCTCACTGTGGGGACCACACACACACACACACACAAACTGCTCACTGTGGGGACCACACACACACTCACACAAACTGCTCACTGTGGGGACCACACACACACACACACACAAACTGCTCACTGTGGGGACCACACACACACACACAAACTGCTCACTGTGGGGACCACACACACACACAAACTGCTCACTGTGGGAACGACGCACACACACACACAAACTGCTCACTGTGGGGACCACACACACACACACACACACAAACTGCTCACTGTGGGGACCACACACACACACAAACTGCTCACTGTGGGAACCACAAACACACACACAAACTGCTCTCTGTGGGGACCACACACACACACACACAAACTGCTCTCAGTGGGGACCACACACACACACACACACAAACTGCTCACTGTGGGGACCACACACACACACAAACTGCTCACTGCGGGAACCACACACACACACACACACACAAACTGCTCACTGTGCGGACCACACACACACACACAAACTGGTCACTGTGGGAACCACACACACACACACAAACTGGTCACTGTGGGAACCACACACACACACACACAAACTGCTCACTGTGGGAACCACACACACACACACACACCAACTGCTCACTGCGGAAACCCCCCCCACACACACACACAAATTGCTCACTGTGGGAACCACACACACACACACACACAAACTGCTCACTGCGGGAACCACACACACACACACACAAACTGCTCACTGTGGGAACCACACACACACACACCAACTGCTCACTGTGGGAACCACGCACACACACACACACACAAACTGGTCACTGTGGGAACCACACACACACAAACTGCTCACTGTGGGAACCACACACACACAAACAGCTCACTGTGGGAACCACACACACACACACACAAACTGCTCACTGTGGGAACCACACACACACACACACACACAAACTGCTCACTGTGGGAACCACACACACACACACACACAAACTGCTCACTTTGGGAACCACACACACACACACACACAAACTGCTCACTGTGGGAACCACACACACACACACACACAAACTGCTGACTGCGGGAACCATACACACACACACACACACACACACACAAACTGCTCACTGCGGGAACCACACACACACACACAAACTGCTCACTGCAGGAACTACACACACACACACACAAACTGCTCACTGTGGGGACCACACACACACACACACAAACTGCTGACTGCGGGAACCATACACACACACACACACAAACTGCTCACTGTGGGAACCACACACACACACACAAACTGCTCACTGTGGGAACCACACGCACACACACACACAAACTGGTCACTGTGGGAACCACACACACACACACACACACACAAACTGCTCACTGTGGGAACCACACACACACAAACTGCTCACTGCGGGAACCACACACACACACAGACTGCTCACTGTGGGAACCACACACACACACACACAAACTGCTCACTGCGGGACCCACACACACACACACACACAAACTGCTCACTGTGGGAACCACACACACACACAAACTGCTCACTGCGGGACCCACACACACACACACACACAAACTGCTCACTGTGGGGACCACACACACACAAACTGCTCACTGCGGGAACCACACACACACACACACACACAAACTGCTCACTGTGCGGACCACACACACACACACAAACTGGTCACTGTGGGAACCACACACACACACACAAACTGGTCACTGTGGGAACCACACACACACACACACAAACTGCTCACTGTGGGAACCACACACACACACACACCAACTGCTCACTGCGGAAACCCCCCCCACACACACACACAAATTGCTCACTGTGGGAACCACACACACACACACACACAAACTGCTCACTGCGGGAACCACACACACACACACACAAACTGCTCACTGTGGGAACCACACACACACACACCAACTGCTCACTGTGGGAACCACACACACACACACACAAACTGGTCACTGTGGGAACCACACACACACACACACACACACACAAACTGCTCACTGTGGGAACCACACACACACAAACAGCTCACTGTGGGAACCACACACACACACACACAAACTGCTCACTGTGGGAACCACACACACACACACACACACAAACTGCTCACTGTGGGAACCACACACACACACACACACAAACTGCTCACTTTGGGAACCACACACACACACACACACAAACTGCTCACTGTGGGAACCACACACACACACACACACACAAACTGCTCACTGTGCGGACCACACACACACACACAAACTGGTCACTGTGGGAACCACACACACACACACAAACTGGTCACTGTGGGAACCACACACACACACACACAAACTGCTCACTGTGGGAACCACACACACACACACACCAACTGCTCACTGCGGAAACCCCCCCCACACACACACACAAATTGCTCACTGTGGGAACCACACACACACACACACACAAACTGCTCACTGCGGGAACCACACACACACACACACAAACTGCTCACTGTGGGAACCACACACACACACACACACCAACTGCTCACTGTGGGAACCACACACACACACACACACACACAAACTGGTCACTGTGGGAACCACACACACACACACACACACACACAAACTGCTCACTGTGGGAACCACACACACACAAACAGCTCACTGTGGGAACCACACACACACACACACAAACTGCTCACTGTGGGAACCACACACACACACACACACACAAACTGCTCACTGTGGGAACCACACACACACACACACACAAACTGCTCACTTTGGGAACCACACACACACACACACACAAACTGCTCACTGTGGGAACCACACACACACACACACACAAACTGCTGACTGCGGGAACCATACACACACACACACACACACACACACAAACTGCTCACTGCGGGAACCACACACACACACACAAACTGCTCACTGCAGGAACTACACACACACACACACAAACTGCTCACTGTGGGGACCACACACACACACACACAAACTGCTGACTGCGGGAACCATACACACACACACACACAAACTGCTCACTGTGGGAACCACACACACACACACAAACTGCTCACTGTGGGATCCACACGCACACACACACACAAACTGGTCACTGTGGGAACCACACACACACACACACACACACAAACTGCTCACTGTGGGAACCACACACACACAAACTGCTCACTGCGGGAACCACACACACACACACACACACAGACTGCTCACTGTGGGAACCACACACACACACACACAAACTGCTCACTGTGGGAACCACACACACACACAAACTGCTCACTGTGGGAACCAAAAACACACACAAACTGCTCACTGTGGGAACCACACACACACACACACACACAAACTGCTCACTGCGGGAACCACACACACACACACACACACACACAAACTGTTCACTGTGGGAACCACACACACACACACGCGCAAACTGCTCACTGTGGGAACCACATACACACAAACTGCTCACTGTGGGAACCACACACACACACACACTCAAGCTGCTCACTGTGGGGACCACACACACACACACACAAACTGCTCACTGTGGGGACCACACACACACACACACACACACACACAAACTGCTCACTGTGGGGACTACACACACACACACACACAAACTGCTCACTGTGGGGACCACACACACACACACACAAGCTGCTCACTGTGGGAACCACACACACACACACACACACCCAACTGCTCACTGCGGGTACCACACACACACACACACACACACAAACTGCTCACTGTGGGAACCACACACACACACACACACACAAACTGTTCACTGTGGGAACCACACATACACACGCACAAACTGCTCACTGTGGGAACCACACACACACAAACTGCCCACTGTGGGAACCACACGCACACACACACACACACAAACTGCTCACTGCGGGAACTACACACACATACACACAAACTGCTCACTGTGGGAACCACACACCCACACACACACACACAATCTGCTCACTGCGGGAACTACACACACACACACACACGCACAAACTGCTGACTGCGGGAACCACACACACACACACACAAACTGCTCACTGCGGGAACCACACACACACATACACACACAAACTGCTCACTGCGGCGACCACATACTCACACGCACTCCCTCCTCCTCCTGCAAAAACCTGTCCATAAACGAGGCCAAGGATGGAGGAAAACCCAGGTTGAAAAGGAACATGTATTCCAAACTCCCTTCTGTATGATGTCACTGAGACACTCGTTCGAGGCAAATGCAAAGTTGGTGTTAGTTGAACACAATTCCTAAGCTTGGCCCTCGTCCCTTTCCCCTAACCAGGTGACCAGGATCTGGGGCCTAGCCTGTCACTCCCTGACTCTGTTTCTGAAACGAAAAGCAGAGTTGGATTTACAGTTACTCGGGCCCCGTGCTCACCTTCATTTTTGCCCCGCCCCAAAACCCCCTGTCCAAATTCTCCCTGCCTGACAGATGTTCTTATGTTCTTATACTAATAAAGCCTCAGTTTGGATTCAACTTCGTCTCCAGTCAAATTGATCGTGCCTCACAGACGCAAAGGGGGAAGCTACAAAAATACACAAATTGATCGCTGCTTTTTAATGTGTTAAACTTTTTCAGGTGATGTAGTATCTCTGGAAATTAGCAAATCTAAGTCATCAGATAAATCATGCACACCTTTGGGTGAGGATGGATCATAGAATTTAAGTGCAGAAGGAGGCCATTCGACCCATCGGGTCTACACCAGCCCCTGAAAGAGCACCCTACCTAAGCCAACACCTCCACCTCATCCCCGTAACCCAGCAACCCCACCTAACCTTTGGACACTACAGGGCAATTTAGCATGACCATTCCACCTAACTCGCGCATCTTTGGACTGTGGGAGGAAACCGGAGCACCCAGAGGAAATCCACGCAGACAAGGGGAGAACATGTTGACTCCGCACAGACCATGTCCCAAGATGGGAATCAAACCCGGGTCCCCCGCGCTGTGAAGCAACAGTGCTAACCACTGTGCTACCATGCGGCAGTTTGTGCATTGTTCAATGCTTCAAACTTTTTAAAGTAAAGTAAAAAACTGTCTTTTTGCCCAGCTTCAGCCTCTTGCCTCGCGATCAATTTTCTGCGTTTTTGACTGCCAGACTGATCGAGTTGTTTCATATTGCTAAAGAAACTGGTCTTGATTTTAGGCAGCTAATAAAGTGTCTGAAAGAGCATGTGTATTTTTACACAGTCAATCCCATGTTTCGTTTCAGGTTCAAGATCTGCAAAAATTAGATTCCTCTTTTAAGTATGAAGCTGTGATTCTGATCATGGATTTCAAACTACACTCACCCTCCTCTCCTCCTGCCCATTCCCCTCACAAACTCTCCCTCCCATGGACCCCTGACCTCATCACAAAGTCTCCCTCCCTCCATAAGGCAACCCTGCCCTCACACACTCACCTTACCTGCAAATCTGCAACCCAACCCCCCTCACACACACTCCTGCCCCCCACACCCTCACACTCTTCACCCCCCCCCCCCCCCCCCCCATCGCTACACAATTTCCCCCTACCCCTCACACTCTCCCATTCTCAGAATCACATTCCCTCGGTCGCCTGGGGTCTTCAACTCACTCGGCATGGCCGCTGAACCTCTTCCCCCGCCTCAGGGTGTAGTCACGTGCCTGTTGCTGGCCTGCGTCTGCTGCTCAGCTCATCAGCTCCTCGTGGCTTGATTCGGGGCGCCACACCTTGCTTCTTGTTGCTGGTCTTGGTCCGCTAGTGCCAGTGCCTGGCATGAACCTGCTCGGCAGCTCAGCTCCTCATAGTTTGATTTGCAAACCTCAGCAGCCTCTCCCTTGCCCTCGTCATGGTCTTGTGCATGTCGAATCACAGAATACTACAGTGCAGAGTCTGCACTGACTCATGTAAGGCCCTGACCTGCTCACCTAATCCCACTTGCCAGCACTTGGCCCTTAGCTTTGCATGATGGCGTGCCTAGTGCACATCCCACCACTACCACCTTCCCAGGCAACGCATTCCAGACCCTCACCAGTCTCTGGGTAAAAAGGCTTTTCCTCAAATCCCCCCTCAACCTCCCACCCCTTACTTTGAACTTGTAACCCCTCGCAACTGACCCTTCATCTAAGGGGAACAGCTGCTCCCTGTCCACGCCCCTCATAATCTTGTACATCTCAATCAGGTCACCCCTCAGTCTTCCCTGCGTGTGTGCTTCAAATTAACCGTTCGTTAACAGTTTTCCCACTCTTTCGGGCTCATCAATCAGAGTTTGATTTTGCTCTGCATTTGCTGCTGGTTGGCTTAACAAAAACAAATAAGGTATCAGCAAATGCAGAGTGGTTACTCTGATTGGATGCCCAGTGCACCAGCCTGGCATGGGGCACCCCCATTGGTTGGGGCCAGACACGGTATGTTTCATTTTAAATTGATCTCTGGCGAAAAGGCAAAAATGGATTTATTCATCAGCACTATTGCGTGGCACTTTTTTTTTTAACTACATTTTTTTTTAAGAGTACCCAATTAATTTTTTCCAATTAAGGGCTAATTTAGCGTGCCCAATCCATCTACCTTGCACATCTTTGGGCTGTGGAGGCGAAACCCACGCAGACACGCGGAGAATGTGCAAACTCCACACGGACAGTGATCCAGAGCCGAGATCGAACCTGGGACTTCGGCGCCGTGAGGCAACAATTCTAACCACTGCGCCACTGTGATGCCCTCTTGGCACTTCTTAATAGTCATTTTAAAATGATCAATTTATTCCTTTTTTATTCTACAATTTATTCCATAAATAACAGAAAACAGCTTGAATTACTCGGTGGGGGGAAGGTGCGGGAAGCTGCTAACTACACAATCAGATTCGTTTGAATGTAATTAACAGACAGGAAACCTGATTCACCAGACTCCTGGGATGTTCCCCCCCCCTCCCACAGCCCAGTCGGGAATCACACAGGCATGAATTAGTGTAGGTCCTGACAAGTGGTGACCTGACACCTTGGGGGGGGCAATGGATGAGTACCCTCTCTTCATTTACCCCAAGACTGCTGAGGGGGTGGGACTTGGGTGGTGTGAGCTGGGCTCAAGGGGCTCAGGTTGAGGGCCTTTCTAGGAAGCTCTTCAGAACAAAGAGACAGCCTCTTTAAAGTAACTGCAGTTAGAAAGAACACCTGCTCAAAAGAGGAAGCACTTCTGAGTTAATGGACCATGACGAGCTATAAACAAAAACAAAGCTAATCCCTCCTTTGAAATAGCCTGGACCTGTCAATCAAGAGGCTTGTAAAAGGCAATGAACCATGGAATTGAATGTAAACAATGCAGTTCAAGGCTTTTAGGCTTCTCAGCATTCCCAAAGGCTTGGAAAATTTAAAGGGGAATGAAATCGACTGTGAAAAAGGTACTTCAAAGGTTTCCAACACATCAAAGGGAACATCGTTATCTTCATCTGACAATTCTTTGAATGTGACATGCTGGGAGAGACATCAAAGGGTTTCAAGGCTACAGAGGGAAGACTTTCACCTTCATCTGACATATCTTTGAACATGACATGCCAGGAGATTGGGGGCAGTGCCCTTGCCAGCAATTCAGGCTGTGGGGAGGGGGGAGGGGTGGGGACGGGATTGCCAATGATTGGGGTGGAGCTGGAAGATTTTCCTGAGATAATCTTTGAGAATGGCCCTCCGACCTTTGAGAAGCATGACCTGTCAGTGAGTTTAGGCCCCACCCCTTTCAAGGCTGTTTCCAGAAACACTTCTAAGTGCCATTGAATAGCACACCAGCAGTGCTGCCAGCAGGAAACATTCAGGGCACGAATCTCCGGAAAGATTTCCAAGTGTTGTAGCAGGTGGGAATTGCCGGGAGCTCGGCTCAGCGAGGCTGGCAACGCAATTCAACGTTAATTGGTCCATTTAACGAGGTCTCGCAGGCTTCTCGTCGCAGATGAAGGCTCGCCAGCCAGTTCGTCGGCACCGCACTTGCTCAGCCAACCCCAGCAAGCTCACAACAATGGCGCTGAGGAAACCGGCCCCAAGATTCGCGGACGCTGACCAAAGGAGGCTCCTAGATGACATGGAGGCTAGGAGGGATGTCCTGTTGCCCCGAGGTTCCCGGAGAGTTAGGCATAGAGCAGCCAGTGTTGCTTGGGATGAGGTGGCGGTAGTTGTGAGCGCTGGCAGTGCGACCAGGAGAGCTGACCTTCTGTGCAGGAAGACGGCCAATGACATACACCAGGCAGCATGAGTGAGTAGATACCAAGGACCCCCCGCCCCCCCCCCGCAACGAGACCTGTCCGCCCCCATGGGAGCATCCACCCCCAACTCTCCATACATCCCCCAACCCTCCCCCTCCTCCCTCCCCCCTTCAACCCCCCCGCCCCCGCAATCCTCCCTTCGCACATACCCTCCCACAACTGTGAACCACACATGTGGCTAACGATACCCTCTCAGTGTCACCTCAGGAAAAGCTCTCCCATAATCGCCAAGAGTGGGCCTGAGAAAGGAGCAGTGCTCCGAAAGCTAGTGTTTGACACAAACCTGTTGGACTTTAACCTGGTGTTGTAAGACTTCTTACTCTACAGAACAAGGTGAACAAAATTTACACAGTTAAAGTCTATAAGTCCAGTCTTTGTGATGGGTGACGGATTCTTGTTGACCGCCTCAGAGATGGCGGGAGGGAGGGGGGGGGGGCGCACGCTGGTGACTCAACAGCCGATATTGCTGCCAGATTGGCAGGCTCGTGGTTTGAAATGTGGACTCCTTTTTCCACCTTGCTGTTTGACTGCGGGTAATGGGGACTGAATGTGACATTTTTGAAGTGGTCGGATTGTGCAAAGTTGGACCACTCTTGGCTGTGGAAACATGGACCGTTGTTGCTCATCACTGTGAGTGGTATACCGTGCCTGGCAAACGTCTCCTTGCAGGCCTTGATGACTGATTTTGACGTGAGGTCCGAAAGCTTTGCAACTTCTGGGTAGTTCGAAAAGTAATCGATCAGAAGTACATAGTCACGCCCATTTGCGTGAAAGAGGTCTATTCCCACCTTGGACCAGGGAGAGGGCACACGCTCATGTTGTTGGAGCGTCTCCTTGGGCTGAGATGGTTAGAATCTCTGGCATGTGGTGCAATTGAGAACCATGTTGGAGATGTCCTGGCTGATCCCAGGCCAGTAAACTGCCTGTCGAGCTCTGCGTCGGCATTTCGCGACTCCAAGGTGACCCTCATGGATCTGCTTGAGCACCATGGCCTGCATGCTGTGGGGGATAACAATTCGATCCAGTTTCAGAATGATCCCTTCAACAACCGTCAAATCATCCTTGACATTAAAAAACTGGGGGCATTGCCCCTTGCGCCACCCATTTGCGAGGTGGTGCATTAACCTTTGCAGCAGAGGGTCTTTGGCAGTTTCTGCTCGTATCTGGACGACACGTTCATCAGTGGCCGGGAGGTTGCTGGCGCACATCTGCACCTGTGCCTCAATTTGGCGAATTAAGTCTACATGTTCGCAGGGCGTGGTGATGGATCTGGATAGGGCATCCGCGATTATCAGCTCCTTGCCCTGTGTGTAGACGAGGTCAAAATCATATCGGCGGAGTCGCAGAAGAATGCGCTGTAGCCGGGGAGTCATGTCATTTAAATCCTTCTGGATGATGTGGACTAAGGGTCTGTGGTCTGTTTCCACCGTGAACTTTGGCAGACCGTATACGTAATTGTGGAATTTAACGATTCCTGTTAGGAGACCCAGGCACTCCTTTTCAATCTGTGCGTACCTTTGCTCGGTTGGAGTCATGGCCCTGGGTGCATATGCCACTGGAGCCCAGGATGAGGAGTCATCTTTCTGGAGGAGCACCGCACCAATGCCGTCCTGGCTTGCGTCCATGGATATTTTTCTTTCCTTGGTCGGGTCAAAGAACGCCAGGACTGGGGCCGTGGTGAGCTTTGTCTTGAGCTCCATCCACTCCGCTTGATGTGTTGGTGTCCACTGAAGTACTGTGGTCTATTTTACTCAATGCCGGAGGGCTGTGGTGTGGGATGCCATGTTAGGAATGAATTTTCCCAGAAAATTCACCATCCCCAGGAAGCGTAGTACCGCCTTTTTGTCCTCTGGGGTCTTCATGGCATTGATGCCATTACTTTGTCGGAATCAGGTTGCACTTCCTGCTGGGATATTTGGTCACCCAGAAATTTGATTGAAGACAGACCAAATGAGCATTTGGCCCTGTTTAGCTTGAGGCCATTCTCGTGGACCCTTTTAAAGACCTGTTTGAGCCGATCTGTGTGTTCCTCGGGGGTCGTGGACCAGATTATCACGTCATCCACATAGACTCGCACACCCTCGATGCCCTCCATCATTTGCTCCATTATGCGGTGAAAGACTTCGGAGGCTGAAATGATACCGAAAGGCATGTGGTTGTAACAGTACCTGCCGAACAGAGAGTTAAACGAGCAGAGCTTCCTGCTGGAGTCGTCCAGTTGTATCTGCCAGAAACCACGTGAGGTGTCCAGCTTGGTAAAGAATTTGGAGTGTGCCATCTCAGAGGTTAATTCTTCCCGCTTCGGGATCGGGTAGTGCTCCCTCATGATGTTGCGATTGAGGTCTTTGGGATCGATATAGATTTGTATTTCACCTGAGGGCTTCTTCACGCAGACCATGGAGCTGACCCAGTCTGTTGGTTCCGTGACCCTTGAAATGATGCCCTGGCTTTGAAGGTCTTGCAGCTGCGCTTTTAAACGATCCTTTAGAGGAGCCGGCACCCGGCGTGGTGATGAATGACTGGGGTGGCATCCGGCTTGAGGAGTATTTTAGAAGCATAGAAGCATAGAATTTACAGTGCAGAAGGAGGCCATTCGGCCCATCGAGTCTGCACCGGCTCTTGGAAAGAGCACCCTACCCAAGGTCAACACCTCCACCCTATCCCCATAACCCAGTAACCCTACCCAACACTAAGGGCAATTTTGGACACCAAGGGGCAATTTATCATGGCCAGTCCACCTAACCTGCACATCTTTGGACTGTGGGAGGAAACCGGAGCACCCGGAGGAAACCCATGCACATATGGGGAGGATGTGCAGACTCCACACAGACAGTGACCCAAGCCGGAATCGAACCTGGGACCTGGAGCTGTGAAGCAATTGTGCTATCTGCTACCGTGTTGCCCACTAGCGCGTTTTGTAGCGGTACGGGAGCGTGCCCATCCCATCGAATACATCGGGATATTGCGTGAGGATGTTGTCTATGTCAGCCAGTAGATTCACATAAGATGAGGCAGTCGGAGGTGTAGACGACATGGCATGGATTCGCTGTACCAGATTAAGGAGTTTACATGCACAGGCACCGTTAGCAGGGATGCCTTGACAGGCCTGACAATCTTGAATCTTAACGTCACCGTGATTGCCTTGTGGGATACAACTAGATGACATGATCCACTAGCAGCTATGACATTGCCATTGTAGCCAAGGAGCTGGCAGGCTGGCGGAAGAACTTTGGGTAGGTCTCGGATGCTGTTGAGGTCTGCCCGGGATATGAGGTTTGCAGACGCACCAGTGTCCAGTTTGAATTGGATTCTGTACTGATTCACTAACGACAGCGCGCCATTCGTCACCAGAATCCACACTTAGGATTGAGAGGCACTTTGCATGAGTAAAGGAGACATTCTCACGTGTGGTGATAATGCCCACCTGATATGGAGACTCGAGGCAGTCATCATGTGGGTCCGTTGGGCTTTCGGGATCGGAATCCTGCATGCCTTGCTGTATGCAGTGGACAGGTCTGCGTTGCAACTGGGATCGCTGGCTTTTGACCGGTGGAGCAGATCTGCATAAGGCCGCATAATGCCCAGGCTTTCCACATTGTAGACATCGCCTTCCTTTGGCTGGGCATTGCCGCTTTAAATGGGCAGAGACACAATTTTGGCACGTCATGATGCTGAAGTCAGTGCGTTCCGTGCGCCTTCGCGCATGCGCAGTGCGGTCGGCCGACGTTCGCACATGCGCAGTAGGATTTTCGGCCGCATTGTCCTCCCAGTCGCGGTGCGCCTGCGCAGGGCCTCATGGAAATCCCGCGAAACGGCCACTGAAACCCACAAAATGACCACTCTCCTCAATGCTCAGGCCCTGTAGCCTAGCGAAGGCTTGTACACTTTCTGCCTCGTGGGAGGCTAGTTTTGCCGTTTCTGCCGCCTTGATGTGGGAGTAGCGATTTCTGGCATGTTCATGGACAACGCACGTTTCGATGGCGATCGGGAGGGTCATACGTTTGATTTTAAGGAGCTGCTCCCACAGGGAGTCGGAATGGACCCCGAAAACGATCTGATCCTGGATCATGGAATCAGCAGTCGAGTCATAGTTACATGACTGCGCTAAGATGCGGAGATGGGTCAAAAAGGAGTGAAAAGGTTCGTCCTTACCCTGAAGCCTGTGTTGGAAGATGTACCGTTCAAAGCTCTCATTTAGCTTGACTTCACAGTGGCTGTCGAATGTTTGCAGAATGGTCTGGAACTTTGCTTTATCTTCTCCTTGGGCAAACGTGAGCGAGTTAAAGTTGTGGATGGCGTGATCCCCCTAGAGTGAGGGGTGGGGGCGGCGGCACCTTTGGGAGAGTAGGGAATTGTAAAGCACAATAAACACCCTTGTGCACAACCAATCTGCAATGTGGGCCGACCTCCGAACCCTTGGACCCTCTCTCCAGGCATGCCCCTCTCCCCGGGCACACCATGTGCAGGTGATGGGTGTGAGCGAGCACTCAGCAGACAGGCAGAGGTCAGACGATGGCATAGATTGAGGAGCACTGGCACTGAGCTCTCTGCGGGTTATCATCACCCCTCTACCCTCAACAGTGACCCGGTGACGGTGCCGACACAGGAGTGGTGTGACACAGACCCTGAGGGGCTGGGAAATGGGAGTGGGAGGGGACGGACGAGACCACGTCCGATGGGAAGCAGGCGATATGAGGGCCTCCTTGGCCAACCGGGTACTGCAAGGAGGAAGGAGGCCCATGGATCTCAGAGACAGGCAAGTCTGACGTCTTGGGCAGGGAGGGTTCATAGAAATGTAGAAAATAGGAGCAGGAGGAGGCCATTCAGCCCTTCAAGCCTAATACACCATTCTATATGATCATGGCTGATCATCCAACTCAATAGCCTAAACCCGCCTTCCTCCCATATCCTTTGATCCCCTTCGCCCAAGTACTATATTTAACTGCTTCTTGAAAACAGTTTTGGCCTCAACCACTTCCTGTGGCATGAAATGTTTGGCCAGGTTAGGGCCGGCTTTGGGATGGAGTGTGGGTTTAAGGCAGCAGGTGGGTTGGAGTGAAGGGGGTGAGCGGCTCAATATTAAGGGATCCACAAAGTGCAGCACCCCAAGACAGAAACCCCGCTTTCTTCCTGTGCCTTGAAGAATTGTTTTTTTTAAATTGGGCTGCCCACCCCTGCCAGACTGCTCACAGCAACTGTTTTACAGAGTGTATCATTGGGGTCAACTGACTCAGTTCAGCCCAATTGACCCCAGATTATCCATTTAAATATGATGGGCGAGCTGCCTATTTCAGCACTAGCCCATCCTTCATATTACGGGAGTGAGCTCAGGGGTGGGTGGGAAGGCACTGGGGATCCACCCTATTTTAAATGCCTCCCCCCCGCCGCCAAAAACAAACCTGGCAGGGGCAATTAAAATGCTGCCCTGGAGGAGGCTGATTGGTGCCACAAAAGGACAGAAGAGTCCAATTTCTCCACTACCCCACTCCATCTTTAAATTGGCTGTCAACATTTGCCTGCCTGACAACAGTAAATATACTTCAAACCATCGTCCATAATGCCTTACCAGACATTCTGAGAGGGAAGATTATTGAAAGTATTCCTCAATTATTCCACTAGGTGGAGCAACCTACTTGCAAAATAGTTC
The DNA here is from genome assembly GCF_047496885.1 of Scyliorhinus torazame. NCBI lineage: Eukaryota > Metazoa > Chordata > Chondrichthyes > Carcharhiniformes > Scyliorhinidae > Scyliorhinus > Scyliorhinus torazame. Next base: position 134,353,108 of record NC_092714.1, read on the forward strand.
ACCTGGCTCAAATTAAATGATCAACTGATGTTTCGTAGTTTCCAATGGCCAAGCTGTAATATTGTTAATGCTGTTTAGTGATATTTTTTTCAAAAATTTACAGTTTTTCAAAGTACTTTGAACCATCTGGAGTAGACTACAGGGCCAGGATTCTCCATTTGGGAGACTAACTTCACGATTCCCTGGCTGCGTTGGGCTCGAGCGAGACCACAACACGGCCGGAGGATGCCAGCAGGGCCCACTGGGGAGCCCGTGGCAGCTTCTGTGCCTCGCGGGATTCGCTCAGTCCCGCAAGGCATCGGAGTCGGAACTCCACGCAAAAGGGACGGGACCAAACTGCGCACCCGGAAATAGGTCTTAAACCTACTTAAGACTCATTTGGGATACACCGGCCTCCCTCAATTCTCCAACCGGGTGCCGATCAGTGCTGGTCCAAACAAATGTAGATCAGCTGAAACGCTACCTGGGTGGGGGGGGGGCATCGGAGACCCCTGAGTAGTGAGTGTCAGTACAGAGTGGCTCCTGCCCTCCCTGGGCACCTTGGCAGTGCCCAACTGGCATCTTGGCACTGCCACCCTTACACTGCCAAGTTGGCTGGAGCACTGCCTGGGTGCCAGTGCTCATGTGCCAGGGTGGCACTGCCAAGAGACAGGGTCCGATGCCCATGAAAGGAGGGTGAGGGGGGGTTGAAGGGTGGGGGCGTGAAGGGGCAAGGAAGTAGGGTCCTCTGGGAGGTTAAGGGGGGTGACGCGTGGGGGTCCTGGAATGGAGTGGGTGCTGTAAGGGGGCTTGGGGGGGCCTGAAGAGGGGGGGGGGAGGCTCTGGGACCTCATAGCAGGGTGTCCTCACATGGTAGTGTGTGGGGTAATGCTCATGTGTATGGGGGGTGACATTGCCCATGGGTGCGGGGGACCCACAAGCTCACTTAGAGATCAGGGCACCCTTTCAAAATGGTGGCCGGGATCTACCCGGCTCGGAACGCTTCGTGATATTCAACGCAAACTAGTGAAACATTGCAATGTGAATCTTGCCCACAAAGGACGGGTTCATCTTTTGGCAAATCTGCATTTTAGAGCGAGGCAGTAAGCCTCATTCTAATATGCAGATTCCCGGGATACCTGAGGCTTTGGGATTCAATCCCTTCACCTCAGGGACCTCGGGCAAGCGCTGTTTGGTACTGGTCTCCACAAATGGGGATGTGATAGAAAGGCACGTGTGGGGGTCTCCAAGGAGATTGGAGGCTCCCAGCTGCATGTCCTTTGGGAAGGGTGGTGCCCTGGCACTGCTGGTGCCACCTGGGCACCCTGGCAGTGCCATGTGTGTGCCAGCAGGTGGAACTGCCAGCTGGCATGGGCACTGCCAGGTTGCCGGTGCCAAGCTGGCATTTTTTGTGCGACTGGGCTGGGCTTGCCCGGCGTGGGTGTTGAGGTGACATGGTTGGGGGGGGGGGCAGCGGAGGGACCCTCCCATATTGCATTTGGGTGGAGGGGGAGGTCAGGGATTGTTTTGGGGGCTTCGGAGATGGGACACCATTTTTAAATGGCTTCCCGATCTCTCGCTACAATGAGGAGTTCCAGTGAGCGGAGATTTCTGTTATATTCCTTGCCTTTTCCTCCAAGATAGCCAGAGACGTTGACAAAGAATATATAAATAAGATTGAATCAAAACTAATTTATTTTACACTACTAAACTTAAATAAAGTTTGCAGATAATAAACTAATGACACTGAATCTGTAGCACAGTACTCAATATTCTATCTAACTATTAAACTACACGAATGACTTGACCTCATGCTATATTTCTCAAATCAACTTTCACTCTGCTCTCTTCATGTTCTCTTCAGCTTCTCCCAGAATTCCTAGAGATGCTGCCTTATATCCAGTGAATTAGTGACGCCCTCTAGTGTTTGATTTACACATAGATTCAGATATTAACCATTTACTGTGCTGGCATTATACATATCATTACGCTCCCTACCGTAAAAAAACGGGGTTATGTCAGCCTTGGCCGCGAGTTCCCAATTCAGGCCCTTTATTCAAAGCGAGTCGTGTTGAATAGTCATGTGTTTCTCGGCACTGCGAGTACTGGGAAACACGTGGCTAAAAGCAGTCGCTCGGGGACTTTGCTCCCTTTTGGGAAGATCGCACCCTGGCTAAACCAGTGAGAATCTCCCCAGGGCCCAGAAAATTGAGTAAGTGTTATTGCATAGCAGTGGGAAACTCGCTGGCAGAGCAGGGGGAAACCCCCTGAAAAACAAATGAACTTACAAATATTTTGGGAGAGAATCGCACTAAATGTTGCCGTCGGGTCTGGATGCGTTTGGCGTTCTCATTGGGGGCGTTATTCGGTCAGCGAGTCAGGACATGCAATTAAACCAACACGCTGTCCATGTGAATTGAGCGCAATTCCCATCGCTGCTGGCATCTCATTCACTGGGGCCGGATTTAGCGCTGGAGAGCCTGACAAAATGGAGCTGCTTTTAAGCCACCCAACACACTCATTCCAGCCAAGAAGATGGCTCCACAAAGTCCTGCCCCCCCCCCCCCCCCCCCCCCCCCCCCCCCCCGCCCCCCGCTTTCTGGAATGTGAAATCGTCCAGATGGTGGACGCAGTGGAGGAGAGGAGGGAGACCCTCATCTCCAGGGTGGGCCGCAGACTGAAGCTGGCTGTCGTCAACAGGGCTTGGGAGGAGATGGCAGAGGCGGTCAGTGCTGCCAGCCTGACCAGGAGGGCTGGAACCCAGTGCCCAGAAATGATGAATAACCTCCTCAGGCCAACTTGGGCGAGTCAGCACCTGGGCCCCTGGCATCAGTCCCATCCCTCAGCTTCCAGTGGCAGCATGTGAGGGAGAGGTCGCTCATTAGGTAGCTCCAACCAGGATCCGCATTTTGTGGGCCTTTTATGCCAGATTTAACGGGAGATTTTTGCAGGAAAGCACCCTGGATCGCTACTACAGAATTCCCATGCTGAACACATTCCAAAAAGAAAAGGGAAAGGAAGCAAGAAACCCACAGTGGACAATTCTTGGCCAAGTTCCTCAGCAGAGAAAATGGCGACGGCAGCATTGTCAACAACGGCCGTCCTGATAACCGCGGCTATGTCAGCGGTTCTTAACACTGATCAGGAGCCTTGTCCGTGGGTGGCCATTTTCTGGGTGTCGGCGCTGCAGACCGGGGTGAAGGCGGATGTTCTTGCCTTTGCCTTGCTGATAGCCCGGAGGCGAGTTCTGCTGGGATGGAGATTCTCCACTCCACCCAATGCTTCGGTTTGGTTGCGTGACCTCATGCAATTTCTTTGGAAAAGGTCATGTACACCGTTAGGGGATCGGTGGAGTGGTTCGACCTGAGGTGGTGGCATTTATCTCATACTATAAAGAACTAGTCACCTGTTATAAAGGGTGGATGGGGTGCGGTTAGTATTATTGTTAGGGGTAGATTATTTTTGTTGGGCTAGTGGGAGTTATAAGATTGGTTGTAAGTTTCTTTTTTTTAAATGGATATATATTGTTATTGTGATAGTGCAGTATGTATCAGCCACTTTCTGGGCTGTTTGATGTTGATGGTGTGTTTGTTTTCATTGGAAACGTTCCAATAAAAATATATTTTTAAAAAATCACTCCCGTCCCTCACTCCCATCCTTCACTCCTCACATCACACTCCACTCCTCCAGAGGCCAACCATCGGCCACCTGCCTACATCTGCCTTACATCCCACCCTACTCCAATGCCCAACACCTGTATCGCACTCTTGGCCAGGAGCCTTACACACACATGCCACCAGCTGCAGACCCCCATAGAACTCGACTCCCAGCAACTCACCATGTCCTTTCTGTGTCGCTAGGATAAAGCGGTCCATAACAGGCACGGGTGTGGCAGGAGCTCGGAGGGGGCATCCCTGACCTGCGAGTCCAAACCCTGCAGAGGAGAGGGCAACATAGCTAGTGGGCGAGGCCAAAAAAAGGGCAGTGGCTGACACGGAGGTTGGCATGCAGCAAACAAGTGACAGCCCAATGCAATGCTGATGTCCCTGGAGCAAGTGAGTCACCTCTCTGCCCCAGACCAGTCCATCCCAAGATCTCACCATGTCTCTTGTCTTTTGTTTCACAGGATCAACAACAGACATGGCCGGACCGTCCGGGGTCGCTGCCCCCCAACCACTTCCCCAGCACACTCCAGTACACCAATCCAAGGAAGATACCGACTCTTGTCATTGCTGTCACCTGTACCCTCCATCATCGCAGGGTCTATCACCTCGGTGGGGAATTTTAGTGAAAAGGCTCCTGGGTCACCTTCTGGTGTACACTTCACACATGCTGCAGCACATCAGGTGGAGGCAGGGACTCCCGAGGGAGCGGGCGGTCGGAGGGCTACCCGATTGCAGGGAATAGCTGTAGTCCGGACAGGTGTTGCACTTCTGGAAAGTATGATCCGATTACTGGTAGAGATGCAGAAACAGAGCCCGGATTGACAGAAAGGAGTGCCAGGCTCCTCTTATGCAGAGTCCACCCTGAGCTGGCCCTGCTCCTCCAGCCTCCATGCATCCGCAATGGTAGCTGCGGCATGTAGATAGCGAACATAGCCGGCTGGACTCCATAATTCATTCTCTGCGCGGGGGGTGGGGGGGAATAAAGATGACATGTTAGCTAGATGAGTATTCCCTTGGCCATCCAAAGCCATCAGGTTACATGGTGACTCGGAGTTGTACTGCTGCACCAGCCTCAACATGTTCCCATCCGCCTTGTCCCACTTCCTCCTCTCACACGGCCCCTCTATATGTTGCTGTCTGCATCCCTTTTTCCTCATCTGTGAGTGGCACCGGGCCTTTGATGTGGGAAGCCTCTATCCTCGCCACCTGTCCCTTTGTGGTAATCACCACTGTTGTATATATTAGGAGATGTGTGGTAAGGCCCTGTACTACAGGTACGGGGGTAGTCCCTGCCTGCTGGCTCCGCCCAGTAGGCGGAGTATAAACATGTGTGCTCCCTATACAGCAGCTGTCATAATATACACCAGTATATCATGGTGCAGACACACACACTGATGGACACATAGTGGGACCAATCAACACACACAACACCGCAGCCAATCACCAGTGAGAGCACACGCACTATAGAGACAGGGGGCATCAGAGTTCCCGCTCATTCGAGTTGCAGCTAGCTAGGAGGACAGAGCTCACAGCCTGCAGCACAGACATTCACCATGTGCTGAGTGCATCGACTGGTTAGGACAAGGCAAAGGTCTTTAGTTAAAGCTAGTATCATGTTAACCCACAGTGAGAGCATGTTAAACTGTTAGTGACTCAATAAAATAGTGTTGCACTATTTCAAGTGTTGGTGACCTGTATGTGTTCCATGGATCCAGAGTGCCCAACACAACAGCAGGCATTTTGCCAGCTGCTGTAGGAGACCACACATCTTAGAGTAATAAAGCCTCCGTTGTATTCAACTCTCGTGTCTGCAATTGATCATGCATCAATTTATTACTCTAAGATTTTCAGAAGATGGACCTCCGCATCAAGCCGGATTGCCTGCAGCTGGATCCACAATCAAGCGACGCCAAATAGGACTTTCAACACAGGCTAGCTTGTTTTGAAGCTTACATCAGGTCTGCACCAGACCCAATCCCGGAAGCTCAGAAGATTCAGATACTCTACTTGCGGCTGAGCTCCAACGTCTTTCCTCTTATCCAGGACGCGCCGAACTATGACAAAGCCATGGCGCTACTGATAGAGAATTACGCCCAGCAGACGAACACCCTCTTCGCCAGACACGTTCTCTCTACTCGCAGTCAACTCCCTGGTGAGTCCGTAGAAGATTTCTGGCGTGCTTTAATTCCTCTGGTCAGAGACTGTGACTGTGACTATCAGGCCATCACTGCCACGGAACATTTGAACCTCCTCATGCGGGATGCCTTCGTTACGGGGATAGGGTCAGACCTCATACGCCAGCGACTTTTAGAGGGGGCCACGCTCGACCTCGCAGCAACAATAAAACTGGCGCTATCGATGACGGTCGCCTCGCGCAATATTCAGGCCTACACCCGCAGCCGCGCGGCCCACCCCTCCTACACACCATGGAGTCCGCAGGTGGCCGCCCCACCGGGGGCCTCACCCAGTCAAAACGCCTGTGTCACGCACCAGCCAGCCAACCCCGGGGGCCCCGATGTTACTTCTGCGGGCAACAGAAACATCCCCGCCAACGCTGCCCGGCCCGCACCGCCCTTTGCAAGGCCTGCGGCAAGAAGGGGCACTTCGCTGCGGTGTGCCAGGCCCGCTCAGTCACCGCTATTGCCCCGACCCCCCTCGCATACGGACAAAGGGCGCCGCCATCTTCACCCCCCCAGACCACGTGCGGCCAGTGGGTGCCGCCATCTTCTCCCCCTCAGACCACGTGCGGCCAGTGAGCGCTGCCATCTTATCCCCCTCAGACAACGCGCGGCCAGTGGGCGCCGCCATCTTCCGCTTCTCGGACCACGTGTGGCCCACGGGTACCACCATCTTTTTCAACCCCCGCCACGTCCGGCCCGTGGGCACCGCCATCTTGTCCACCCCAAGATCATCAGACGCCACCATCTTGTCTTCCCCACGGCACATGGGCACCACCATTGTTCCAGGACCCGTGCCCCCCGGGCATCCCATCGTTCGACACCAGCGACGACCAGCCACGACACGCCTCGGTCACGATCGACCAGTCTCGCCCGCACAATCTGGCCACCGCCTCGACAAGCATGAAGATCGATGGGCACGTGACCTCTTGCCTGCTGGACTCCGGGAGCACCGAAAGCTTCATCCATCCAGATACGGTAAGGCGCTGCTCCCTTGCGGTACACCCGCCAATCAAAGAATCTCCCTGGCCTCCGGATCCCACTCCGTGGTGATCCGGGGGTACTGTATAGTCACACTCACGGTCCAGGGCGTAGAATTCAGTGGCTTCCACCTCTACGTCCTCCCCAACCTCTGCGCTGCCCTGCTACTCGGCCTGGACTTCCAGTGTAACCTCCTGAGCCTAACCTTGAAATTCGGCGGGCCCCTACCACCCCTTACTGTGTGCGGCCTTCCCTATTCGCAAACCTAATCCCGGATTGCAAACCAGTCGCTACCAGGAGCAGACAGTACAGCGCCCAGGACAGGACTTCATCAGGTCTGAGGTCCAGCGGCTGCTTCGGTAAGGCATTATCGAGGCCAGCAACAGCCCCTGGAGAGCCCAAGTGGCAGTGGTGAAAACTGGGGAGAAATACAGAATGGTCGTGGACTACAGCGAGACCATCAATAGGTACACGCAGCTCGACACGTACCCCCTCCCATGCATATCTGATATGGTCAATCAGATTGCACAGTACCGGGTCTTCTCAACTGTGGACCTCAAATCCTCCTATCACCAGATGCCCATCCGTAAGGCGGACCGCCCATACACTGCATTCGAGGCAGATGGCCGCCTCTACCATTTTCTCAGGGTTCCCTTCGGCGTCACCAACGGGGTCTCGGTCTTCCAAAGGTAGATGGACCTAATGGTCGACCGGTACGGGTTGCGGGCCACCTTCCCGTACCTAGACAATGTCACCATCTGTGGCCACGATCAGCAGGACCACGATGCCAAATTTCTCCACACCGCCACTCTCCTAAACTTCACCTATAACAACGAGAAGTGCGTATTCAGCACAAACCATTTAGTCATCCTCGGCTCTGTGGTCCAGAACGGAGATCTGGGGCGTCATTCTCCGACCCCCTGCCGGGTCGGAGTATGGCCGTTGGCCGCCGTGAATCCCGCCCCCGCCCCCGCCGAAGTCTCCGCTCCCGGAGATTGGGCGGGGGCGGGAATCCAGCCGCGCCGGTTGGCGGGACCCCCCGCTGGATTCTCCGGCCCGTATGGGCCGAAGTCCCGCCCAGGAATTGCCTGTCCCGCCGGCGTAAATCAAACCTGGTATTTACCGGCGGGACCAGGCGGCGTGGGCGGGCTCCGGGGTCCTGGGGGGGGGGGGCGCGGGGCGATCTGACCCCGGGGGGTGCCCCCACGGTGGCCTGGCCCGCGATCGGGGCCCACCGATCCGCGGGCGGGCCTGTGCCGTGGGGGCACTCTTTCCCTTCCGCCTCCGCTACGGCCTCCACCATGGCGGAGGCGGAAGAGACTCTCCCCACTGCGCATGCGCGGGAAACTTTCAGCGGCCGCTGACGCTCCCGCGCATGCGCGGGGAAACTGACAGCGGCCGCTGACGCTCCCGCGCATGCGCCGCATTTCCGCGCCAGCTGGCGGGACAACAAACGCCATTTCCGCCAGCTGGCGGGGCGGAAATCCCTCCGGCGTCGGCCTAGCCCCTCAATGTTGGGGCTAGGCCGCCAAAGATGCGGAGACTTCCGCACCTTTTTGCCAGCGCGATGCTCGTCTGATTTGCGCCGGCTTTGGCGCCAGTCGGCGGGCATCCCGCCGTTGGGGGAGAATTTCGCCCCTGGGGTCCGATCCCGACCGCATGTGCCCCCTCAAGAAGCTCCCCCTTCCCCACTGACCCAAGGCCCTCAAACGCTGCCTGGGGTTCTTTTCATACTACACCCAGTGGGTCCCAAACTATGCGGACAAGGCCCGCCCACTCATCCAGTCCACCCTTTTCCCCCTGACCGCCGAGGCTCAATAGGCCTTCAACCGTATTAGAGCCGATATCGCCAAGGCCGGGATGCACGCAGTAGACGAGACGCTGCCCTTTCAAGTTGAGAGCGATGCATCAGACGTCGCCCTAGCTGCCACGCTCAATCAGGCAGGCAGGCCTGTGGCATTCTTTTCCCGCACCCTCCAGGCCTCTGAAATTCGGCACTCCTCTGTCGAAAAAGAGGCCTGAGCCATCGTTGAAGCTGTGCGGCATTGGAGGCATTACCTGGCCGGCAGGAGATTCACTCTCCTCACTGACCAACGGTCGGTAGCCTTCATGTTCAATAACACACTGCGGGGTAAGATCAAAAATGATAAAATCTTGAGCTGGAGGATCGAGCTCTCCACCTGCAACTACAAGATTTTGTATCACCCGGGGAAGCTCAACGAGCCCCCCGATGCCCTATCCCGAGGTACATGTGCCAGCGCACAAGTGGCCCGACTCCGGACCCTGCACAATAACCTTTGTCACCCGGGAGTCACACGGTTGTATCATTTCATCAAGGCCCGCAATCTGCCCTACTCCATCGAGGAAGTCAGGGCAATCACCAGGGACTGCCAGGTCTGTGCGGAGTGCAAGCCGCACCTCTACTGGCCGGACCCTGCGTGTCTGGTGAAGGCCTCCCGCCCCTTTGAGCGCCTCAGCGTGGATTTCAAAGGGCCCCTCCCCTCCACCGACCGTAACACGTACCTCCTCAGTGTGGTCGATGAATACTCCAGATTCCCCTTCGCCATCCCATGCCCTGATATGACGTCTGCCACCGTCATCAAGGCCCTCAACACAATCTTCGCGCTGTTCGGCTTCCCCGCCTACATCCACAGTGACAGGGGATCATCATTCATGAGCGATGAGCTGCGTCAGTTCCTGCTCAGCAGGAGTATCGCCTCCAGCAGGACGACCAGCTATAACCCCCGGGGAAACGGGCAGGTGGAACAGGAGAATGGGACGGTCTGGAAGGCCGTCCAACTGGCCCTGCGGTCCAGAAATCTCCTGGCCTCCCGCTGGCAGGAGGTCCTCCCCGATGCACTGCACTCCATTCGGTCGCTCCTGTGCAATGCGACTAACGACACACCCCATGAACATCTCTTTGCCTTCCTCAGGAAGTCTACATCCGGGATGTCGCTCCCAACTTGGCTTGCAGCTTCAGGACCCGTACTCCTCCGTAGGCACGTCCGACTCCACAAGGCGGACCCGTTGGTTGAAAGGGTGCAGTTGCTCCATGCAAACCCCCAGTATGCCTACGTAGCGTACCCCGACGGCCGCCAGGATACTGTCTCCCTCAGGGACCTGGCACCAGCTGGTTCCACACACACACACACCTCCGGCCCGGCTCCACCACCCCCCTGCCGCAAACCATGTGGTCCCTGCCCTGTTTCCCCCACTGGGGTCTACTGTGCACCTCCTCACTGGGGGGCCGTGTGTTATCCTGCCAACAGGATGGCAACTGGCTGTGCGATAGAGAAGGTCACCGTGTGTCACCAATCACCCCCATACTTAGATGCTTGTCCGTGGGCAGGTGCTACAGATTGGGGGTGAGTGAAGGAAGTGTGGGTCTGTTGGGAGCAAAATGCAGTGTGATGTGGGTCCTGGGTGTAGCACAAGGTTGTGACAACCTGACAGGGGCAGGATGGATTGGAGCAGGGGCGCAATGCATGGCAAGGCTTGGAGACTGCTGGTAGTCCTGTGGGGTGGGCTAGTTGATAGTGTCACTGGTGTGGCCTCTGCCCTGAGAGGGGCATTGTGCCAGGGAGGGAGGGAGGGTGCCAAAGGCCGCAGTGCATGTGCCCTTTGGTTGGGATCAGCTCTGCTATTCCCCTGCTTCCCCTGCAGTGGGGCTCCGTTTCTGAGGAATGCCAGCGCCTGGTGGGGCACTGATTAAGCTTGGCCACACCCATCCCATTTATGATGCAGCTGGGGTGTGACGGGTGGCCTGGGTGGGTTCCCAGATGACCAGAGACACGGTGAACATTCAAGGGACACAGCTAACACTGAACAGTGTGAACACCCTGGGGCCTGTAAGGAGCACCAAAGTTGTGCATTTAAAACACATTCTGCAGCAATGGAAGTCTGAGACAGGCCACCCCCATCCTGAAGGGGAGACCTGAGTCCATGACCTTGGCCCCAAGTTGTTGCCCGCTGCTCCCCTTAGCCCAGGCAGCCACTCCCAGCAAGCCCAACAATTTTGGAGAGTTTCTAAGCGTTTTCTCGATTTCACCCCAACGAGAGACGAGAGCATGGGGCCGAAGTTGGTTCCGGGCTCGAAACAGATTTTTTCACTTTTGCGCAATTGTCTGCCCGATCGCGATTCTGGCCTCTGGCATCGCAAAGCGGAACATCCAGCCCCATGTATAGCAGCATCTATAACTAGAAGAATGTAGACAATAAAATAAAAATTGACATTTATGGAGGACTTTTTTAGAACCGCTGGTTGCCTGGAAGTGCTTTATAATCAGTGAAGTACTATTGAAGTATATCCACTGTTATAATGTAGGAAACCAACATGACTGCAAACTGCCTTGAAAAAAAACCTCACGGACAAAATCCTGTGACCAGGCTCAGAATTTAATAAAGTTGATATATTTAATAGTCAGTTTGTTGAATTTTATTGATGAGATGCAAAGCAAAACCAAATAATCATGGGCAGGATTCTCCATTGTGCTGGGGAGCGCCCATACAGCTGATGGGAAGACTGGAGCCAGAGGGCACCCAGGGGGGTGCCCTGGGGGTCACCTATATGACCCATGGCACTAGGTTCAAAGTGGGCTGTTAGCTGTGTGCGCAGCTGCATGGCTGCCTTGCTGGCTGCGGCAATGAAGTTCCATGCCCGCCCACCTGCTGGCCACGTCCCTCTGGCCCTGGCAGAAGCCCCCGGCCAGCGGCATAACTGTCAGTAAACTATGGCAATGTTGGCCACCTTCCGTACCCCCTCTCTCTCCCTGAGCAGCCACCACACAAGTTTCACGATTTGACGTCGCTGTCGAGGTGTTGGAGCATTGCGATTTGGTGTCAAATCAGTGCCTGCCGTGATTTTGGCATTGGAACCGATTCTCCATCCAATCGTCCATCCCGATTTTGGCATCGGCTAATGGAGAATCACGCCCCGTATATTTTTGAAGTAATAGCTCGATTGTAAAGTGTATTTGACAAACCTTTTTGTCAAATGAAATGCATTGTCACACATTTGCTGTGACCACGGGCGAGATTCTCCGACCCCCTGCTGGGTCCCATATTCTCCTGCTGCCGTATTCTCCGGCGCCGTTTTTCGGGTGGCCCCCCGGCAATTCTCCGGATCCGATGGGCCGAGCGGCCGTCCATTTTTGGCCAGTCCCGCTGGTGTGGGGTACGTATGGTCCCACACGGCGGGACCTGGCAGCTAAGTCGGCGGAGGCGGTCCTCGGGGAGGCGCGAGGGGATCCCACCCCGGGTGGGGGGCCCCCACGGTGGTCTGGCCCATGATTGGGGCCCACCTATCTGCAGGCGGGTCTGTTCCGTGGGGGAACTTCTTCCCCGCGCATGCACCAAAATACGCCGGTCGGTCTGCGCATGCGTGGAACCACGCAGGCCCTTCGCCGCATGCGCGCGATCACGCCGACCCTTCAGCGCATGCACAAACTTGCCGGCTGGAGCGGCGCCAACCACTCCGGCGTCCACCTAGCCCCCGAGCTAGGTGAGAATTCCTCACCTTGGGGGCCCATTGACGCCGGAGTCGTTGGCGCCAGTTTTCCTGCCGGCATGGGGACTTAGTACCCGGAAGGGAGAATCCCGGCCCACGTTCCCAAACAAAACAAAAATTTACGCATAATGTCATTGAGACAGTGGTACTTTAAAAGTGTTGTCACTAAAACAGTGAAACACCTGCTACTAAACAGCATAGCAGAAGAATATTCCTTACATGTAATTATGGTGCAAGATCCCGTGGAAATGCGAGCATGCATTAAGGCAATTTCTCCAAGATTTCTGCTGAAGTTATAGCTAGAGATCGGGAAATTCAGCCCTGTTATAGATACCACGTACCTAGAGGTTAGCATGGCATTAGAATATCTGTGCTTGCGCATTCAGGGTCAGATTAAGAACATTCATGTCTCCCCATAGTTGACGCAACAAAACCCACCCTTAAATCCAAGAATTTGCACCTTTCACAAAGAACACCCCAGAGAAGTAGCCTCGAGGTTCAGTGTAACTATCACTGGAAAAAAAACAACATCCAATTTGAACACAGCCAGATTCCATAAACAGCAATTAAATATTGATCTGATAATCTGTTTTAAATGTTGGTTATGGTACAAATATTGACCTGGACACTGGCGAGAACTTCACTGATTTTCATCAGAACAGTACACTTTTGGACACCCCTGTGAGAGCAGATGGGACCTTGGTTCAACGCCTCATCTAAAGGATGGGGCCTACTCAGTATTGCACTGGAGTGTCAGCCCGGATTATATGCTCAAGTGACTGGGGCAGGACTTAAACCCACAGCCTCATAATTCAGGGGCAAGTGTACTGAGCCAAGGCTCAGTGTTAATATCATTAATCACAATAATATTGTTAACCTGTTAATATCATACAAAATATTTTTTAACCACTCTTGTTGCTCAGTACGTTGCTGATCCTAAGAGAGTAGGAGACGTTTAGGTTTAAGTCAGGATGGAAATAGCAAGTCCAGAATTACATCCACCAGGCTTTCCATCTCTGTCATTATGCAATGACAGTGGCTTACAAAGTGCAGGTTTGTTGATAAGGACAGGGTTAAGATCAGCTTTGACGGCTCCTTAGTCAAATAGCATTACCCAATACACAAATTTCCGTATGTGTACGAACCGACCAGGCCTCCATTTCAAGGTATTGCAGGATTTGGGCCAGGAAATTCCTTGGAGGTGGTCCCTATTTCCTGCTGTTACTTCACTAGAAATAAAACCCCATTTACTCAAGTAAAGAACAACATGCTATATTTTTAGCACCTATGAGGAAGTAAAACAGAAGCATTAGCAAACAAAATTTAACACTGAGCGGCACACTGAGATACTAGAAAAGGAGATCAAAGCTTTGATGAAAGAGAAGATTTTGGGGAGCGTCTTAAAATATGAGAGAAAGATGGAGAGGTTTAGAGAGAGAGACTCACAGAGCTTAGGTCCAGGCAGCTGAAAGCATGACTGCCAATGGTGGGGCGAAGGAAATCTGGGATGCACTGCAGGTTGGAGGAATGCAGAGTTCTCAGATAGTTGTCGGGCTGGAGAAGGTTCTAGAGTTAGGGAGTGCTTAGGCCATGGAGCGATTCGAACACAAAAAGATGAGAATTGAATGGTTGCTGTAGATCAGTGAGGATAGGGGTTCTGGAGAAGAGGTCTGGGTCCTAGTTAGAACAGGCAGAGTTGAGGATGAAGTGAAGCTTACAGAGGTTGGAAGCTGGGAGAATGGTCAGGGGAATCTAGGAATAGTCAAGCCTGGAGTATAAAGAGCATGGATGAGGGTTTCAGCAGCAAATGAGCTGCGGATGGGGAGGGGACAGAAAACGGATCTTTCCTGCAGTTTTTGTTTTCTGGTGTTGGTTAGTTTTGATCATTACCAAAACAGGTCACTAGGGGCCCCTCACCGCTTTCTGAATATCATGAAAAATGACATTCTTGAAAATTACTCAATAAGATAATTTTTTGCTGCTTTCAATCATGGAAAGAACTTCCCCAAGTCCAGAAAGGCACCTCCTGTTCTCTGGGAATAATTGTAACTAAAAGTGATTTAGTCTCCCATTGATTTCCCATTTGGTTTCCCATGATATTATGGGCGGCACAGTGGTTAGCACTGCTGCCTCCCAGCACAGGGACCCGGGTTTGATTCTGGCCTTGGGTGACTGTTTGGAGTTTGCATGTTCTCTTTGTGTCTGCGTGGGTTTCCTCAAGGTGCTCCGGTTTCCTCCCACTCTCCAAAGATGTGCAGGTTAAATAGATTGGCCATGCTAAATTGCCCCTTAGTGCCCAAAAGGCTAAGTGGGGTTACAGAGATTCTGTGATTATATACAACTTGGGCGGGATTCTCTGTTGGCTGACGCCAAAATCGCTAAACGTGATTGGGTGGTGTGGTGATCCACTGTATTAGGACATGTAAGGTAGGACCTGCACTACAGGTTCGCCAGTAGCTCCTGCCGGCTGGCTCCGCCCAGGGAGAACTGTATAAATATGCATGACCTCCAGTCCCTGGCATTTTCGCCAGCTGCAGCAGGAAGCCACGCATCTGACTGTAATAAAGCCACAGTTGTACCCAACTTTAGTCTTTGTGCAATTAATCGGGCATCAATTTATTTTCTCCAGCTGCAGGACCTGGCACCGTCAGGTTCCACCCCAACACCCCCCCACCCCCACCTATGCGCCCCCCCCCACCTCCCACCGCGCCGCCAATATTGACCCCGCCAGACCCCCCCCCCCCCCCTTTTCCGCACAAGAGGACGAAGAGGACTTCTGCATGCTCCTGGAGTTCCCCGATGACTGGCCAGCATCAGCACCGCCATCGCTGCCACCTCCACCACCGCCAGCCCCGACTTCGCCGCCACCGTTACTCCGCTCCCAACGAAGCACCAAAGCACCAGACCGGCTGAACCTTTGACGGACTCCGGACCGTCAACATGGACTTTTCTTTCCCTACCACTGTACATAATTGCACTAATTGTATATAGTTTCACGTTACCCCCGCCAGACTCATTTTTAACAGGGGGTGAATGTGGTGATCCATGTAATAGGAGATGTAAGGTAGGACCTGCACTACAGGTTCGCCGGTAGCTCCTGCCGGCTGGCTCCACACATGGAGAACTGTATAAATATGCATGACCTCCAGTGCCCTGCCATTTCGCTAGCTGCAGCAGGAGGCCACGCATCTGACTGTAATAAAGCCACAGTTGTACCCAACTTTAGTCTTTGTGCAATGGATCGTGCATCAGGTGGAGAATAGGTTCCGATGCTAAAATCGCAGGGGGTGCCGATTTGATGGCAAATCGCAATTCTCCGGGGCCTCCGTGATACTTCTCCTCCGATGGGCCGAGTTCCCGATGGCGCGGTTCACTTGTGCTTTGAAAAATTAGGAAACTGGCGTCATGGCTGATGAGGGAGAGAGAGGGGGTCCAGAAAGTGTCCATCATAGCCATAGTTTGCTGACAGTTGTGCTGTTGGCCGGGGGTCTTCTGCCAGTGCCGGGGGAGTAGTGAAGAGTGGCCAGGAGGTGGGCTGTGGGATCGGGGGGGACGGGCACAGAACACCATTGCCGCAGCCGGCAAGGCAGCCATGCAGCTGCGCACGCCACAGGCAGCCAACTGTGAACGTAGGGCCACGTGTTGTATGTGTGAACTCCCCAGGCCACCTCCCAGGTGCCATCTGGCCCCAGCCGTCCCATCAGCTATATGGGCGTGCTCCAGCACAACCAGTGCCATCTTTTTGGTTGGAATGAGTGTGTGTGGGGATTGTAATGTGTATGTCCGGCTGCAGCTCGTCAGCCTCCCGAGTGTCAATCACAGACCTGATGAATCCCGCACCGTTTTTCATTGGAATCGATTGTGTTCCACGTGGCACCGGTGCTATCCCCTCCACAGTTTCTGAATCGATCCAGGTTCGGCGCCAGTTTTGCTGTCGTGAAAGTCCATGAATTCTGCTTCGGCGTCAACACTTAGGGCTGGATTCTTCGTTTCAGTGGCTAAGTGCCGGCTATAAATGGAGAATTCCCCGATGCCAAAATCGCGCCGAACCCTCGTCGATTCCCCGACAGCTAAGGAGCTAGCAGCAGCGGCAGGTAAAACTCCCGGCTACTGCGCCAAAAACGACCAGGTCCGTGGCTGCACATGCGCACGGCGCCGACCTGCAGCGATTATGCCGTACAACATGGCGCCAGCCGTGCGCGCACCCAACCAGTCAAATACGGCCCGACAGGCCACTCCGTGGCCACTCCCCGCCAGTCCCCCCCGCCATTGCGGAAGCCCCCCTGGCCAGCGGCATGTCTCCCAGCCGAGTATGTCGGCGCTGGACACAGTCTGTAGCCGCCACGCCGTGTTCTCGACCGCTCATACCGCATGTCAACCGCGCAGTCGGAAAGTCGGCACATCGGGGGCGGAGCATCGGAGGAGGGTCTTCCGATAACCCACCAACGCCATTACAACGACGTGCGGCGTGCGACGCAATTAAACCCTTTCCGGGGGGGGTAGACTCGAAAACCGCCGTCAAACTGGCATCGCCCCCGATTTGGGTGTCGGAATGGATTCTCCGCCCAATCGCCGATTACGATATCGGTGTCCAGCAGCGGAGAATCCCGCCCTTAGTCTCAGAAATGGAGAACCCAGCCCCTTACCTTTAATGGAATGGAATATTGAACCTGACACATAACCGGGGAGCTATTTTGACATCACCACTCCCTCAGTTAAAATTACCCCCTCTATGTACAGTTAGACTATTGCTTTAATTCAGACATTTAGCTTACAAAATTGTAATTCTTGGGATTATGGAGTATTGGCTGGCATGGCCAGCACTTGTGAGTTTGCAGTCTCTTCTTGTTACTCAATGCAGTGGTTTTAATTCAACTGAGTGGCTTCCTAGGTCCCTTCATTGATGTGGGACTGGAATCCCAGGGAGCTTAGACAAGGATGGACAGCAGATTTCCTTCCCTGAAGAACATTAGTCAACCAATTTGTTTATTAGGACATTCTGATGACTTCAAGATTAACCTTTAATTTTCTATCTTTTTAAATTGAATTTAAATTCTTCAATAGCCATGGTTTGGACTCATTGGGCTGGATCCTCCGCAGCCCCGCGCCAAAATCGCATTTGGCGCGGGGGTAGCGCAGGGGCGGAGAATTGACCTTTACACCCGAATCGGGCCCAGCACAGCTCCTGCGATTCTCCGGTCGTCCGCGAAATACACCGCGTGGTTGGGGGACGAGTGCCAGAGGCCCTCCCAACGATACTCCGATCCTGACCAGCCGAGTTCCCGACGGCGTGGTTCTAAGTGAAACTCAGTTGGTCTTGACATGGAAGTGTGAGTTCGAGAGCCAAATCTTGCGGGATGTTGAATTGGAAATCTTTCCTACTTCGAGACTGTGGAGAAAACAACTTTACAACTCGGTTTCGATAAAATAACTTAGTCTTTATTGACCAAAGTCTGCATGCAGTACGGCTACAGTTTGAAGTCAGAGAGCAGTTAATGCAAAACTGCTGGTTCTTCCTCAAGCTTGCAAAGACATGGAGAAACCGTTCAATATTTATACAAAAGCTGGATCAGTTTACAAAAACAGACATTGTTCAAAAATGTAATCAGTAGTAAGGACATCAATACAGTCATAAAGTCTGAACAACCATGTTGTCATGGAAAGACCCTGACTTGGCTTATTCGCAGTATCTTATCTTTTGAGGGATTAAGACGTGGTCCTATTTTGCTTTCACCTCTGCCCTCATGATGCCTTGACGCAGATGGTCCTAGGTCATGAGGAGGTTGTATCATCAGGATATTCCTAGGTCGTGTCTTTGTTATCAGGTTTTACTAAGGTCAGGCATTCTTTTTCCTCTTCTGGCCTTGTATGATACGATTATGTGGATTCTTAGCTTTGTCTAGTTTGCCAGGGTCTGGTCTTGGTAATAGCTGACACAGCTTTCTTTTACATGGTTACATAAGTTGGCTATTTTTCCCATCATGCTATTGCTGAGTTTGTACACTTTCACAGGGAGGGTCCACTTCCGTGGAGTTCGAATGACATTTTCAGTTCAACTAAATTACCGGTCCAGGTAAAAGAGGCCATTTGCCCCACCCAGACAGTCAGCGATATCCACATACGAATGGGATGAATGGTATAAGATGAGGGGTCATCACTTCAGCTGTCACTAGACAAAGGAGGTGGGTTTGGTCGTGAGATGTAGAAAATAATGGGAATTCGCAAATCAGCTGCCTGTTTCATACCTGAGACAATTTATTTTTCCATTTATGCCATTTGAAGAAAACTTGATGGGGTGGCGGTTTCACCATCCTCCATTCGGAAGCCCATCCCTCCCCCCTCCCCCTCCCCCCTCCAGACCAATTTATTTCAGGTAACACGCGGATGGAATTGGTGTGAATGTCATGAACAGATTGTCAAGCAGAATGTGGTTCATTCAAAGGTGCTCACTGACGAGATAGCTTTTGCCTATATGTCAGTTTTAGCTACATTTGAGTTCTGATGTGCCATCAATTAACACAAGATGAGTAGTGAACGAAACTGTGGCTTTAATAAGCTAAACAGAAAGCCTCCTGGCCACAGTGCCGAAGGTCAGCCACCTTTATACCGAGCCCGAGGGGATGAGCCATGGGCGGAGCCATCAGGCAGTGGTTTACCACAATACATGTAATACACTAACAGCGGTTTACCACATTCACCCCCTGTTAAAAAAGAGTCCAGCGGGGTGAAGTGGACTTCTCGACGAGGGGATCCGATTTATGACTCATCGCATGCTTCCGGAGGAGGACGGGCCCTGGGACTGTCAGCCAGGATGGGAGCGAGACCCCTGAGGTGGACTTCCTAGGGAAGGCAAACATATATTCGTGAGGGGTCTCATTGGTGGCAGTGCACAGGAGCGACCGGTTGGAGAGAAGCGCATCGGGAAAGACCTCCTGCCAGCGGGAGACTTCTAGACCGTAGGGCCAGGAGGACGGCCTTCCAGACCGTCGCGTTCTCCCTCTCCATCTGTCCGTTTCCCCGGGGGTTGTAGCTGGTCGTCCTGTTTGAGGCGATGCCCTTGCTAAGCAGGAACTGACGCAACTCGTCGCTCATGAAGGAGGAACCCCGATCGCTATGGATGTAGGTGGGGAAACCGGACAAGGTGAAGAGACTGTGCAGGGCCTTGATGACGGTGGCAGAGGTCATGTCAGGGCATGGGATGGCAAAGGGGAATCGTGAGTACTCGTCAACAATGTTGAGGAAGTACACATTACGGTCAGTGAAGGGGAGGGGTCCTTTGAGGCGCTCAAAGGGGCGGGAGGCCTTTACCAGGTGTGCTCTGTTGGGCTGATAGAAGTGCTGTTTGCACTCCGCACAGACCTGGCAGTCCCTGGTCATGGTCCTGACCTTCTCGATAGAGTAAGGCAGGTTGCGAGCCCTGATAAAATGAAAAAAACGGGTGACCCCCGGGTGACAGAGGTCATTGTGGAGGGCACGGAGTCGGTCTACCTGTGTGCTGGCACATGCACTGCGGGATAGGGCATCTTGGGTCTCATTGAGCTTCCCGGGTCGATACAAGATATCGTAGTTGTAGGTGGAGAGTTCGATCCTCCACCTCAGAATCTTGTCGTTCTTGATCTTGCCCCGCTGTGTGTTATTGAACATGAAGGCAACCGACCGCTGGTCAGTGAGGAGAGTGAATCGCCTGCCAGCCAGGTAATGCCTCCAATGTCGCACAGCCTCTACAATGGCCTGGGCCTCCTTTTCGACGGAGGAGTGCCAAATTTCGGAGGCATGGAGAGTACGGGAGAAGAAAGCCACGGGCCTGCCCGCCTGGTTGAGGGTAGCGGCCAGAGCAAAGTCCGACGCATCGCTCTCCACCTGGAATGGAATGGACTCGTCCACAGCGTGCATCGCGGCTTTGGCAATGTCTGCCTTGATGAGGTTGAAGGCCAGTCGGGCCTCAGCCGTCAGGGGAAAAATGGTGGATTTAATGAGTGGACAGGCCTTGTCCACATAATTGGGGACCCACTGGGTATAATAAGAGAAGAACCCCAGGCATCCCTTCAGGGCCTTGGGGCAGTGGGGGAGGGGAAGTTCCAGGAGGGGGCGCATGCGGTCAGGGTCGGGCCCTAGGACTCCATTTTCCACAACGTAGCCAATGATGGCTTGGCTTGTGATGGTTTGTGTGGAAAACGCATTTCTCCTTATTGTATGTGAGGTTAAGGAGCTTAGCGGTGTGGAGGAAATGTTGGAGGTTAGCATCATGGTCCTGCTGGTCATGGTCGCAGATGGTGACATTATCTAGGTACGGGAACATGGCCCGCAGCCCGTACTGGTCAACCATTCGGTTCATTTCTCGCTGGAAGACCGAGACCCCATTGGTGACGCCGAAGGGAACCCTGAGGAAGTGGTAAAGGCGGCCATCTGCCTCGAAGGCAGTGTATTGGCGGTCCTCTGGGCGGATAGGGAGCTGGTGGTACACGGACTTCAAGTCAACTGTGGAGAAGACTCGATACAGATATGCGGGGGAGGGGATACACATCGAGCTGCGTGTAACGGTTGATCGTCTGACTAGTCGATGACCATCCGGTGCTTCTCCCCAGTCTTGACGACCACCACTTGGGCTCTTCAGGGGCTGGTACTAGCCTCAATGATCCCCTCTCGTAGGAATCGCTGGACCTCCGACCTGATAAAGGCCCTGTCCCGGGCACTGTATCATCTGCTCCTAGTGGCGACGGGCTTACAGTCTGGGGTGAGGTTAGCGAAGAGCGAGGGTGGGGCAACCTTCAGGGTCGCGAGGCTACAGACGGTGAGGGGGGCAGGGGTCCTCCGAACTTTAAGGTAAGGCTTTGGAGGTGGCACTGAAAGTCGAATCCCAGTAATAGGGCAGC
Source organism: Scyliorhinus torazame (assembly GCF_047496885.1). Lineage (NCBI taxonomy): Eukaryota > Metazoa > Chordata > Chondrichthyes > Carcharhiniformes > Scyliorhinidae > Scyliorhinus > Scyliorhinus torazame. The sequence goes on from NC_092714.1 coordinate 134,374,289, forward strand.
TCAGAGATGGTGGAGGACATAGAGCTTAAAGTTAGTGTACTCTACGCCCTGTACCGAAAGGGTCGTGACACAGTGCCCCCGGATTTCTACGGAATGTGATCTGAAAGCCAGAGAGATTTTCTGGGTCGCGGGTAAAATTGGGAGGGAGCAGCGCCTTACCGTATCTGGGTGGATAAAGCTGTCTGTGTTCCCGGAGTCGAAGAGGCAGGCCGTCTCGTGGCCGTTGATCCGGACGGTCATCGTGGATTTTGTGAGATGATGAGGTCGAGACTGGTCGAGTGTGATGGAGGCGAGCTTCGGGAGGTGGTGTGTGGACTGGTCGGAGGTAGCGGTGGCCAGCGTACGATCGGGTGAGCAGGGGTCCCGGGAGGTGGCGGAGTGGTTCCAAAATGGCGGCCCCCGTGGGTCGCGCGTGGTGGGTGGCATCGAAGGTGGCGTCAAAGATGGCGGTCTCCATGGGTCACGCGTGGTGGGTGGAATAAAAGATGGCGGCGAAGATGGTGGCCCCCACGGGTCACACATGGCGGATGGCAGCGGAGATGGCGGCACCCATGGGTCGCACATGATGGGTGGCGCGGCAGATGGGGGGGTCCCGACAGGCACCAGGCAGCGCTGCTGGGCCTAGGAACTTTAGGGATAGGTCGGGCCTGGCAGACTTTGGCGAAGTGGCCCTTCCTCCCACACCCGTTGCAAATCGCGTTCCGTACAGGGCAGCGTTGTCTGGGGTGCTTACCTTGGCCGCAAAAGTAGCATTTTGGGCTTCCGGAATTGGCGAGCTGCTGCGCGGCACATGCTTGCGCCACACTCGAGTCAGATGATGGCGACACCCACGACGTCCACGAGGATGCCGTGTGGTCGAAGGTGTAGGCCTCCATGTTCTGGAAAGCCACTTCCAGCGAGTTCGAGAGCTGCACTGTCTCTGGGAGGCCGAGTGTACCCCCTTCTAGCAAGCGCTGGCGGATGTAGTTTGATCTAATGCCCGCGACATAGGCGTCTCTGATCAGCAGCTCCGCGTGTTGGGTAGCCGATACCGCCTGGCAAGCACAGTTCCGGCCGAGTACCCGCAAGGCACGCAGGAATTTGGCTTGTGATTCTCCGGGGAGTTGTCGTCTCGTGGTAAGGAGGTGCCTGGCCTACACCTCGTTTACTGCCTTTACGTACTGTCCCTTCAGCAGCATTATCACCTCTGTATACGAGGGTGCGTCTCTGGTAAGAAGGAAAACTTGCGGGCTCACCCGTGCGTTGAATATTTGAAGCTTTTGGAGGTCGGTGACGTCGTCAGTGGAGGATCCGAGGTAAGCTTCGAAGCAGCTTAGCCAGTGCTCGAATGTCACAGTGGCATCAGCTGCTTGTGGGTCCAGCTCCAAGTGATCAGGCTTGAGTGATGAATTCATCTTCAAAGTTTAGCTTATTAAATTGATGGGCCATCAATTAACACAAGACGAGTATTGAATGGAACTGTGGCTTTAATAAGCTAAACAGAAAGCCTCCTGGTCTCTGATCCTGAACTGGGGCAGGGCCAGATGTCAGCCACCCTTATACCGAGCCCGAGGGGAGGAGCCACAGGCGGAGTCATCAGGCAGTGGTTTACCACAATACATGTAGTACAGTAACAGTTTACCACAATACATATAATACACTAACAGTGGCTTACCACATGTTCTTTTGTTTTGGTACCAGTATGGAGGAGCCATGTTTTGCCCCCAACCACAGCAAGGGATAACATGGATAACATGGAGCTTGGCAGCTGTCCCAATGAGGATTCCTGCTTTAATCTTCCTGGAAAATTGATGAAAAGGAAATAAAGGAGGCTGAGGCTAACCCCACTGATACACCTGACAATACACCTGACAATATCCCTGTTGGCCTCAGAGTGCTTCTGAGGGACTGCTTGAGAAACTGGGATATGTTACTTTAAGGTCACAAAGGAGGACTTGCAGGAACTGTGCCACACTCTGCACTATAGACTACAGACGAAACGGGTCACTTTTCTCAATGGCTGTCGAAGACAACACACCTCTAAACCTTTAAGCCATTGGCTACTTTCAAACTGCAGGAGGGAATTTCTGCACCACCACCCAGGTTGCCAGTTAGTACTTTCACCAGCAGATCACCAAGACTCTCAGGAGCAATAGGGAATTCATCCATTTTGGGAATCAGGGGCCTATGAAGTCTGTGCCCATGGACCACACACAGCCAAGTACAGTATGGGGAGAACCCATCTATAACCCAGTGTAAATATTGGGCTCAGTACAAAGCAGGGAAGACTGCAGACAGCAATTGTACAAGAATATTCTAGCAGTTAAAAATATTCTGTCGGATGGAAGTGAGGTTTTAATGGAGCGACAGTTGTGCAGAGAGTGTGGAATTCTTAATCCAGTTCTATTTGGGCTAATTCCGAGACCATTCAATTCAGCCATTTGCTTGTTTCGCCAAGATTTAGGGGCAACCAATAGCTCTTATGACACACTGCATGTTCCCCCACGTTCCTGCCTATTGAAGAATTCATGGAAAATTAGCCAATTTCCCATATTAGTAGTACACTGTGGGAAAATATGAAGCTACTCACTTTGGGAGGAAGAATAAAAAAATTACTTATTAGTATTACTTAAACGGAGAACGACTGCAGATTTCCGAGGTGCAGATGGATCGAGGTGTTATAGGGCATGAGTCACAAAATATTAGTGTGCAGGTACAGCAAGTAATTAAGAATGCTAATTAGGGTTAGGGTTAGGGTTCCCCGGCCCCCTATAAGGCCCCCCCGGTCTCCGATCCGTCCGCCCCCGACCACGTCAGCCGCAGATTAGAGATCCATGCTGTTGGGTACTCAGCCGGTCGGAGGCGGAGAATGTCAGAGCGGGCCTCCGGCAATGGCCCCCGGCGGCGCGGCGGACTCCACAGTGATGCCGCTTTTCGGTGCCCGGCGAATCACTGAACGGGGGCCGGGCCCGATTACGGCATCAAACTGGATTCTCTGCCCCCCTCGCCAGCCGCGATTGCGGCGTGAGGGTGTAGAGAATCCAGCCCAGGATCTTTGACAAAGAGCTTTGACAAAGAGTCACCTGGACTCGAAACGTTAGCTCTTATCTCTCCCTACAGATGCTGCCAGACCTGCTGAGATTTTCCAACATTTTCTCTTTGCTTTCAGATCCCAGCATCCGCAGTAATTTGCTTTTAGAAAAGTAAAGATGTTATGCTTCAGTGATCCGGGGTATTGGTGAGACCACATCCCGAATACTTCAGCCTGTCATGGAAGGTCACTGCTGTCATCTTTCTGGTGCAGGACCATCTTTCTGGTGTACCAGGTGGGACTGCATTGTCAGTGACCAACATGGTGTCTATGGTTGGAGGACCAACCCCCTCCCAACATCCCATAACCACTCATCTCTGACTCTTAGCAATTTGTACAATCTGCAGGAAAAGAAATGTGGGAGGAGGGAATGTTAGGAATAGCTTCAGGGGAGTGAGGGAGAACATTTGGGTGTGGTGATGAAGAGGCATGGGTGCAGTAGGCTGATGGTCACTCAGTGTTGGTTGCTCATAGGGCGGCGCAATAGCACAGTGGTTAGCACTTTTGCTTCACAGCGCCGGGGTCCCAGGTTCGATTCCCGGCTTCGGTCACTGACTGTGCAGAGTCTGCACAGTCTCCCTGTGTCTGCGTGGGTTTCCTCCGGTGGTCTGGTTTTCTCCCACAAGTCCTTAAAGACGTGCTGTTGGGCATTCTGAATTCTCCCTCTGTGTACCTAAACAGATGTCGGAATGAGGCGACTAGGGGCTTTTCACAATAACTTCATTACAATGTTAATGTAAGCCTGCTTGTGACAATAAATATTATTATTATTAGATGGGGATGTGAGGCCAGCAGGGAGAGGATGGAGTAGAACTACAAAATGTCTGAGATGTATCGTGCAGGAAAATGCTGGGAAAGCTGAGAGTGTGGAACTGGCATCCGACAGCATACCACCCACCTGTACCCTCCTGAAATCCTGGATCCTCCTGATCCATTAACTGCCCCAAGGCCCTCAAACGCTGCCAGGGGTTCTTTTCCTACTACGCTCAGTGGGTCCCAAACTATGTGGACAAGGCCCACCCACTCATTCAGTCCACCCAATTCCCCCTCGCGGCTGAGGCACAACACGCTTTCGCCCGTATCAGAGCAGACATCGCCAAGGTCGGGATGCGCGCAGTGGACGAGTCACTGCCTTTCCAAGTAGAAAGCGACGCTTCAGACGTCGCCCTTGCCGCCACTCTAAACCAGGCAGGCAGACCCGTGGCATTCTTTTCCCGCACCCTTCATGCCTCTGAAATTCGACACTCATCCGTCGAAAAGGAGGCCCAAGTTATCGTTGAAGCTGTGCAGCATTGGAGGCATTACCTGGCCGGTAAGAGAAGACCAACGGTCGGTAGCCTTCATGTTCAATAACACACAGCGGGGCAAGATCAAAAATGATAAAATCTTGCGGTGGAGAATCGAGCTCTCCACCTATAATTACGAGATTTTGTATCGCCCCGGTAAACTCAACGAGCCCCCAGACGCCCTCTCCCGAGGTACATGTGCCAGCGCACAAGTGGACCAACTCCGGGCCCTATACGACAGCCTTTGTCACCTGGGGGTCACTCGATTGTACCATCGGTTCAAAGCTCGCAATCTGCCCTATTCCGTGGAGGAAGTAAGGACAGTCACCAGGGACTGCCAGGTCTGTGCGGAGTGCAAGCCGCACCTCTACCGGCCAAACCGTGCGTGCCGGTTAAAGGCATCCCACCCCTTTGAATGCCTCAGCGTGGATTTCAAAGGCCCCCTCCCCTCCACCGACCGTAACACGTATATTCTCAGTGTGGTCGATGAGTACTCCAGATCCCCCTTCGCCACCCCATTCCCCGATATGATGTCTGCCACCGTCATAAAGGCCCTCAGCACCATACTCGCTCTGTTCGGTTTCCCCGCCTACATCCACAGTGACAGGGGACCCTCATTCATGAGCGATGAGCTGCGTCAGTTCCTGCTCAGCAGAGGTATAGCCTCCAGCAGGACAACCAGCTACAACCCCCGGGGAAACGGGCAAGTAGAACGGGAGAATGGGACGGTTTGGAGGGCCGCCCAGCTGGCCCTATGTTCCAGGAACCTCCCAGCCTCTCGCTGGCAGGAGGTCCTCCCTGACACCCTACACTCCATCCGGTCACTATTGTGCACCGCCACTAATAACACACCCCATGAACGTGTTTTTACCTTCCCCAGGAAGTCCACATCCGGGGTGTCGCTCCCGACTTGGCTCACAGCTCGAGGACTGGTCCTTCTCCGTAGGCACGTCCGACTCCACAAGGCGGACCCCTTGGTGGACAGGGTTCACCTGCTCCACGCCAACCCTCAATATGCCTACGTTGAGTTCCCCGACGGCCGCCAAGATACTATCTCACTCAGGGACCTGGCACCGTCAGGTTCCACCACAACACCCATGCGCCCCCCCCTCCCACCACGCCACCAATATTGACCCCACCAGACCACCCCCCCCCCCCCTTTCCCCCTTTTCCGCACAAGAGGACGAAGAGGACTTTGGCACGCTCCCAGAGTTCCACGCCGACTGGCCAGCATCAGCACCGCCACCACCACCATCGGTGCCACCTTCACCACCGCCAGCATCAACTTGGCCGCCACCGTTACGCTGCTCCCAACTAAGCACCGGACCGACTGAACCTTTGACGGATTCTGGACCGTCAACATGGACTTTTTCTTTTTCCCTACCACTGTACATAATTGCACTAATTGTATATAGTTTCACGTCACCCCCGCCGGACTCATTTTTAACAGGGGGTGAATGTGGTGAACCACTGTATTAGGGGATGTAAGGAAGGACCTGCACTACAGGTCCGCCGGTAGGCCCTGCCGGCTGGCTCCGCCCACTAGGAACTGTATAAATATGCATGACCTCCAGTGCCCTGCCATTTCGCCAGCTGCAGCAGGAGGCCACGCATCTGACTGTAATAAAGCCACAGTTGTACCCAACTTTAGTCTTTGTGCAATTGATCGTGCATCAGTGGATTTCCTCCGGGTGCTCCGGTTTCCTCCCACAAGTTCTGAAAAATGTGCTGTTAGGTGGATTGACTTTGCTAAATTACTTCTTCATGTCCAAAGGTGTGTTGGGGTTGCCGGAATAGGGTGGGTGATTAGGCCTGGGTGGGTGCTCTTTCAGAGGGTCGTTGCAGACGTAATGGCCTCCTTCTGCACTGTAGGAATTGTATGCATTCCTCACCATTCCTGTGGATACTGCACCTTGAAAGATCCATATCTTGCTGAGCTTCTCTGGAGCACGCCACAGTCCCTGTAATGAGAAATCCTTCCACTGACAAACTTGCTGCATCAACTTGCCTAACCTCCCTGATTGGCCGGAAGTATGGAGGCGAGCTCTTTATTGGTTTTCTCTGACAGGCTGTAATTGAAAGATTCTTACCACGGCGGTCAGGTTCATGACCCAAAAGTAGTCCCAACATTCAAAACAAAAACCAACCCGGGAAAATGCAGTCCAATGTTTTTCTAAACCTGATCAAAGAGAGGATTGCATTGTCTCCTCCATTGCTGAAAGAGGGATACAAGTGATGGTTCCCACTTGATCAAAGGAGCTCTCTCGCAGTGAGTCAGATGAAGTGGATTTGTGACAGCAACAGAACAAAGGGATCGGACCACATACATAGCCAACTGAAGTCATCTCATTTCTGAAATTCAGTTTTAGCATGACTATTTAAAACCACACAAAATCTATATTCAAATCTCCATGTTAGTCACAATGCATCAACACGAGTGATTCGACATTTATTCTTTGATTATGAATTGGACTAGATATTCTGTTTACTGAACAACATTTTGTTTAAGAGAGACATCATATTCATTTTATGAGATTTGCTCAGCTATTATGTCTGTCTTTGGATACCACAGCTGTCATGTAGAGATAAAGAAGTTTGAGTACAATAATCTTTATTGTCACAAGTAGTATTACATTAACATTATGCACCTTACATTATGCAATGAAGTTACTGTGAAAAGCCCAAATCCAGAATGGATCTTGATTCTGGATCGAGGCAACAAGAAGTCTCATTGATGTCCAATCCAGAGCCAGGTTGTGCATTAAATCTACATTTAAAAGTTTAGTGTTGAGCACATTGCTAATCATTGAGGGCTAAATGTTTGTCTTTACATGTGGGTAATTGTAGGCACATGGCATCAGCAGCATGTGGTTGGCACTGCTGCCTCACATCGCCAGGCACCCGGGTTCAATTGCGACCTCGGGTGACTTTCCCACGTGGAGTTTGCACGTTCTCCCCGTGCCTGCAAGGGTTTCCTCCAGTGCTTCGGTTCCCTCCCATAGCCCAAAGGTGTGCAGGTTAGGTTAAGGGGTTATTGGGATGGGGTGGGGAAGTGGGTCTAGGTGAGGTGCTTTTCACAGGTCGGTGCAGACCCGATGGTCGAATGACTCCCTTCTGCACTGTAGGGATTCTAAGATCAGGTGCTTGTAGTTCAAGGATAGCATGACTAAATCCAAAAAAACTGCCTCTCCCTTTTGTCCCTGTTCGATGGGACGGGGAGGGTGGGGAGAGGGTGGGGGGGGGGGGGGGGGGCGGGGGGGGGGTTGCAGTAACCAAGCGATATGGGACCAAGCCATGGTTTCTGTGTCTGGTTGGATGAATTCCATCAAGTTACATCACATGACCACCTATTGCCAACCACCCGATCCTGTCCCAGGGGCTGGTTTAAAACACTGGGCTAAATCGCTGGCTTTTAAAGCAGACCAAGGAGGCCAGCAGCACGGTTCAATTCCCGTATCAGCCTCCCCGAACAGGCGCCGGAATGTGGCGACTAGGGGCTTTTCACAGTAACTTCATTGAAGCCTACGTGTGACAATAAGCGATTTTCATTTCATTCAACCCCCCGGCCATTGATCACCCAATGTGTCCATTCTCACCATACTCCGCCTACCCACGCTAAGTGGAAAGCAAACAGGCTCTTTGTTATTCGATTGGACGATTCTTGGCTGTCAGTCAACAGACTTTATTCCATGTCTCTAATATTTCTATAACTCATAGTTCCAAGAAAATGAAACAAAAACACAATTGTTTTTAGTGCCCCTATTATTTTTCTCCTGTTGCTTGCAGCAGTGCCCTGGAGGCCAATTCCTGAAGACTCCAGGCCAATCGTGGAAGTTCGCCAAGCCTATACTGGACCAGTAATCAGGAGGTCATGAGTTCATAATCCCACCATAACAAGCTGGAAGATTGAATTCATTAAGTCTGGTCAATCATTGACTGGAGTCAGATAATTAACCATGAAAGTTTCCAGATCATTATATAAAACCCAGCTCGTTCATCAATGTCCCACTGCTTGACCTGATCTAAATGTAACTCCAGTCTGAAGTGGTTGTGGTTGGCTCTACAATGTCCTCTGGGATAACCTGGCAAGCCCAGGATGAACACCCACCACTATAATAATAATAATATAAGAGGGGTACAAGGGTCAGGCAATGAATGCAGTTTTGCCAGAGGCACCCACTTTCTGGGACAAACGTAAGGACGGGGACACAATCTATCAAATACAGGATAATTTTTCACACTCAGCGGGTTGAATTTTTGTGGAGGATGTGGGACGGTCGAGTCAGGACAGCATCTGTGGAGAGAGAACGGAGCTAAGGTTTTGAGTCTGGATGACCCCTTGTCAAAGCTGTTTTGGTTGTCTTAACACCACAAATTATCTACAGCTAGAAGTGCAGATGATACAAAACAGACAAAGGTGTCCGACTTGAAAGCTGCACAGGATAAACTCCAGGATGATTTGAAAATACTTGATATTTGCACATCCGGGTTGCAGATGAAATTCACTGCAGATAAATGCAAAGTGCTTCACCAGATAAAATATGCAGCAAGGGATTTAAATGGAAATGACAGAATACGCTCCATTTGCCTGGATGAGTGCAACTCCGACAACATTCAACAAAGCAGCCCTCCTGATTGTCACTACCTTGAACCATCACTTCCTCCACCAGTGTGTACCATCTACAAGATGCACTTCAGCAACCTGCCACCTCGATCATCTAGAAGGACAAGAGCAGCAGATGTATTGGAATACACAGTAGGTCTACTCCAAGCCACACACCATCCTGACTTGGAACTATATTGCCACCCCTTCCAAGCAGCACTGTGGGTACACCCACAGAGGTTCAAGACGATGATTCACCACCAGTTTCTCAAGGGTAATAAAGGGTGGGGGGAACAAATGCTGGCATATCCTATGAAAGAATTAAAAAAGTGTCTGGCAAATGAAAAATATCCACGGGTCTTGATTGAGAACAAATTGAAATTAATGCAACAATGCTCAGTGGCAGTAAGTGAATCAAATCAAATGTTGGGATGTATCAAAAGGCCAATATTAAAGCCAAACAAGTGAGTAATCCTGCACTATTTTAATCATTGGCGCAACCACACTTAGAATACTGTGTACAGTTCTATTCACCACAGGGTATTGCAATGACTGTGAAGGTACAAAGGGAGCAATCAGAGTGATTAAAGCAATCGAGAGATTGGGTTATGAGGAGTCACTGGACTAGAGATGGCTGAGAGATGATATGGTTGCTGCATATAACATTTTAAAGCGACTAGATAACGTAGATCATGATAAGGTATTTTACCTTTTCCAGAAGAGTAGAGCACAGCCTACCTTTGACGTGGAGTTAATTCAAAGTTATTCTGTGTAAACTTTATTTTGGAGGGGTCAATTATATCACTTGGCTATTTGGCTGGAGTGTGGTGCAAAGTAATGCCAGCAGCATGAGTTAAATCCATGTGCCAGTTCAGGTACTTCTTGGGCCTGTCTCCTCACCTTGCCCCATAGTGATGCCATGCTATAAACCATGATCAGCAATCCTCAGAGATCAAGAATGGTACATAGAAAGAGAGAAATAGTGGTCAAACTATTGAACATGCTCCTATGAGAGACCTTTGAAAAATCTAATATTCACTCATTCAATTAAATTAATTGCTTTCTGAAAATAATGGGCGGGATTCTCCATCAGCTGACACCAGAATCTGGAAACACTATTGGGTAGAGAATCGGTTTTGACGGCAAAATCGTGGCAGGTGCCAGTTTCCCACCAAATCGAAATTCTCAGGTGCCTCGACAGCGGGGTCAATGCGCTCCACCCCGCGTAATGTGAACACCGTTGGGATATCATTAGCAGGCCTGACCCGGTATTCCCCAGGGCCTCGCGATTCTCTGCCTCCACCGGGGGAATTCCCCACGGCGAGGTACACTTGTGCTTTTAAAAATCGGGAAACAAGTGCCATGACTGATGAGGGAGAGAGAGGAGGCAGGACATGGAGAGGCACAACCGTGAGCTGCCAGCCCTGACACTGGCCGGGCTGGCTGGGTGGGGGGCCTGCCAGGGCCGGGCGGTGTGGGGGAGGGTGGTGATCAGGGGATGGGCCATGGGGCTGGGGTGATCCCCCACGGGACTGGGGCGGTGCCCAGGCACGGACCATCATTGTCTCGGCAGGGTCTGCTTTCTCGCGTCCATGGAGCACAGGGAGTGGACCATCTCCATCTGGGACTGCGCCACATCACACTGTGACTGTGCCACCAACTTCTGGGTCTGAGCCACATCAGCCAGTGACTACGCCATCACCCTATGGGACTGGGCCACCTCCCTCTGCATCTGTGCCACATCCGCCAGGGCCTTGGCAATGCCGCCGATGCCCTCGGCCATGGCCCGCTGCGACTTAACCACGCTCAGGAACGCCGCTGCAATTTTCAGGTTGTCTGGCACATGGCTGCCTGTGTTCGGGCAGCCCTGTCCTGGGCTTCGTCCAGCACCTGCACAGATTGCCCAGGCCTTGGACATGCTAATCCATAGCCAAAAGCCTTGCCCCCAATGCCTCCGCCGCGGACGCCACCTGTGCAGCGTTGGCCTGGGTGGCACGTATTGTTGGTACCACCTCCTGCTGCTGCACGTGGTTGGACTCCTCCACCTGCAGGTGCTGGATGTTCGCTGACAACCCCTCATGTACTCCCTCGCTCTGCGACTGCACCTCCACGATTAATGGGACAGTCCATTCCAGAAGCCCGAAAACCGTCTGGATGGCAGCTAGCCCCTGGGGTCGGCCCGTCCTCTGACCGTACCTCCCTCGGGAGTTCCTACCTCCACCTGATGTACCGGAGCAGCTGTGTGGTGGATACCAGATCGTGTCCCAGGAGCTCTTCACTAAAGTGCCCAACCGCGGTGAGTGTCTCTGCGATGGTGGAGGGTGTTGGAGACAGGTGTGCCGGAAAATCTGTGTCATCCTCGGACTCAAGCTCTGGGGGTACCTGGGTCTTGGGTATACGGTTCCTTTCCGTGTCGGTATCATCCTCGTCCCTGTTCGGCACCCAGGCTCTGGCTCTGGCTGTGGCTGGGGACGGGGGACACCAGAAGGACCCGCCCCATCACCAGCAGGTCATGCAAGACACAAGACAGGACATGATTAGACCACGGGCCCGGGGGGGGAGTGTGGGTGTTTGGAGCGGGGGTGAGGAGTGGTGTGGGGGGTGGTGTGAGGATGGTGTGAGGTTGAGGGTGGGGTGGGGTTGAGGGTGGTGTGAGGTGAGGGTGGTGTGAGAGTGGTGTGATTGGTGTGGGTTTTTGGGTGGTGTGGGGGTGAGGTGCTGTATAAGTATAAATTGTTTCCTTTCTTTAACTTCATGTTTAGCTGACAACTATATATGTTTTCCAGGAAATGTTGATATTCTGTACATATGGCCAAGAGGTGTGTCGAAAAGAAAAGCAGCAGAGGCACCTTCAACCATGGCCATTATCTTTATCCCTTTTTTGCTTCTGGATATAACCAAAGGAGAAAGAAAGAGAAAATCACAGTCTTATTCAACATCAGCTTTTCATATTAATTTAAAGGGACAGACAATTCTCACTGCCAATACACCACTGACTCTGAAACTAATCTGTCAGTGTATGACTCAGTACCATTGTGGTTTTTAACTGTCAGAATGGAAAAACATGTTAGCAAATTGAACCTGATTTCACTAGAACAGAAATAGTTTGGTTTACTTTATTTTTACATCTTTGTTTCCCCCCTCTCTTCTGGATGCTGGGGTCGCGCCACAGGTAACCGTCTCCTTCTTCCGTGAGTGTCAGCAGGCTGTGCTACCACAGAGGGCTTCACAGCTGAGCCCCTGTGTTTCTGCATAAGTAACTTCCCATAGAAAGTACTAGACAGAGATCAAAAGTTGTGATTCTGGGTGACCATTGCTCTCCCGGGGGCCAGGTTCTAGTTTCTCGATCCCCATTTTGTCCAACTTCGAACTGGATTCAAATGCTAAGTCTTCCTGACTTGTATGGTGTAGCCACTTTAAATGGCCAACTCCCGATTCAAAATGGCGAATGGCAAAGGCTGATGGGAAAGTCAGCCAAAAAAACAAAAACCAGCAGCTGCAGGTTGACTGTGTATTTACCTCTGGAAAGGCCAGACAATATCGATACCAGCAACCATCAGCATAACAAAACACCAGCCATCTGCATACTAATGAGCAATCCCCGGGAACAATAAGCAACATTTAGACACACAAAGCAAAACCAGACTCTTCGGCGCCAGCAGGAGCCTACACAAAAGGAGGTGAACGAGCACCTCAAGACCGCCCATCGGTCAGGGAACCGCTCCAGCATTGGAGAAAATTGAACCAAGCGATTGGGACAAAGTCCAATCACTTGGGACCAGGTACAGGGTCCGCCCCGAAAGGCGGGAAGAACCAGGGGACTATAAGAGTTGAGCCCCAAGTTCAAATCGCTCTCTCTTCTTCACTCGTCACCTCTCTTCACCGCTCTCTTCTTCCTGCCCGGGTCACCCAGCAAAAGGAACCAACATTGACCGTGACTGGCGCAGTGACTCCAGTGATCATCGAAGCCAGTAAGTCTTAATTTAACGCTCGTTACGAGATAGGCGCTCCTAGCTACCAATCCGTACCAACTTCGAATCCCACAGACTCAGAACCTGAACGAAAGGCCATTTTTTCCCCTGACCTGGTGGGCCAGTCCGAAGTTAAGTATAGGCCTGTTAGTTGTAGAAGTAGCTTAGACGTACAATTTGTGCATGAGTAGCGATTACTGTGTATAATAAATGTGCTTTGATTTAAATCTTACTAATCGGTGTATTGGATTATTGATCATTACTTGGACTTGAACCTCGTGACGGTATCATAAAGATACCTGGAGACTCGAGAGCAAAGGTAATAAAACAGAGCAATTGAACCAAGGAGAAAATTAGCAACAATAGCACAACCACTCTCTGGAGTAACCAGCTGGGGAGCATGAAACAGCTGGATGGTTCGGTCATTCCCGAGGCCCCCTGAATTTCGACCCAAATCCTGAAGTTCAAAATGCCGCCCCTTAGAACATAGAACATACAGTGCAGAAGGAGGCCATTCGGCCTATCGAGTCTGCACCGACCCACTTAAGCCCTCACTTCACCCTATCACCGTAACCCAATAACCCCTCCTAACCTTTTTGGTCATGAAGGGCAATTTATCATGGCCAATCCACCTAACCTGCACATTTGGACTGTGGGAGGAAACCGGAGCACCCGGAGGAAACTCATGCAGACACGGGGAAAACGTGCAGACTCCGCACAGACAGTGACCCAGTGGGGAATCGAACCTGGGACCCTGGCGCTGTGAAGCCACAACGATATCCACTTGTGCTACCGTGCTGCCCCTTAGAATCTTGTGGTTGGTGCTACCGATTTGCGCATGTCAGAAGTTGCGAATCTGATTGTTATTGTCATCGCGTAATGTCAAAAACGTAACTCAGGACAGCCTGCGAGATCAGTCACCAAAACAGAAAAAGAAACACATATTTCATTTTAAAAATAGCCTCAAACAGGCAGACTCTGTGGAGAGAAGATGGTTTAAACATCCAAGAGGAAAACAAACATTTCTGAGTACAGTTGAACATTGGCCAAATGACTCAATGGTCCCAAAGTTCGAGGGGACCCACTATATTGATGTAACTACATTGGCATGGAACCCAAAGGAGAAGTTTTGGAATTTTCCTAGCTGCAACAGACTTTGAGAGAGCATGTTCAAGATCTCCATTATCCTTCACGCAGCATCCTGGCCGAGCTCGAATTTTAACGTTATGGCTCCTTGTTCTGGACTCCCCACCAGTGGAAATGGATTCTCTCTATCCAGACTATTAATTCATTGAACCATTTGAAACTTCTCAGTGAGATCATCCTTTAACCTTCTGCCTTCATGAGAACAGAAAAGCTGGGACTTTCCAGTCCCACTAATAGGACTGAATAATTTGACAGACCAGTCGACGTTCCTGTGGTGGATGGGGCTGAAAACTCCCACCCCTGGTATATGCAATATGACTACAAAGTGTAACCCTTTAAACCTTGGTATCAGAATACCAAGAATACGCATGACATCTTCCCCCACAGCCAATATAATCCTTCAGGAGTTCTGATGTCCAGGCTGGAACCTGCACCCTAAATATGATGTAACTCTTAGCTGTATAATAAATGTGCGGCGGGATTCTCCATTCCTGAGACCAGGGTGCGAAGGGCCGGTGCAGACTCGATGGGCCGAATGGCCTCCTTCAGCACTGTTAGTTCTATGATTCTATGATTCTCCCAAAACATTTTGAAGTTAATTTGTGGCGGGCTTTTCAGGGAGTTTCCCGCTGGCTCAGCCGGCAACTTCCCCAACGCCTCAATGACACTGAGCCACCTTTTTTGGACCGTGGGGAATTTCTCGCCGGTTTAGCCCACACTTACGGTGCGATTCTCTGGAAACATTTCCGAGTGCTGTGACGAGTGTGAATTGTTGCCAATTTCCTGGTGCTTGGCCCAGCGAGGTCGGCAACACTATTCAACATTAATTGGTCCACTGAATGAAGCCTCACGGGCTCCCCGCCCTGAATGCCGGCTCGCCAGCTGATTTGCCGGGACCGCGCTCGCCAGCTCCCCGCTAACAAGGTCGAGCAGCACTCAAGCTGCACTTGCTCAGCCAACCCCAGCCAGATCGCAACAATGGCGCCGAAGAGACCCGCCCCGAGATTCGGGGGCGCTGACCTGGGGAGGCTCCTCAACATGGTCGAGGCCAGGAGGGATGTCCTGTTCCCCCGAGTGTCCCAGAGGGTGAGCCACAAGCCAGCCAATGTTACCTAGGACGAGGTGGCGGCAGCAGTCAACTTGAGCAGTGTGACCAGGAGGACTGGCCTCCAGTGTTGGAAGAAGGTCAATGACCTACACCGGGCAGCCAGAGTGAATAGACACCAACATCTCACTCCCGATCACACCAACAGAGCATCCCCCCAGGCGACCCCCAACCATCCCGCCACACCCTTCAGCTCTCCCTCCACCCACCCCATCAATCCAACCCTCCACCCACCCCTTCAACCCCCCCTCCACCCCAACCCTCCCTTCACTCCCGCCCCCACAGCTGTGAACCACGCGTGCGGCTAACGATGCCCTGTCTGTGTGCCCTCAGGAAAAGCTCTCCCAGAATCGGAGGGAAGGGCCCAGACTGGCGGTGGGGTGCCAGACTTGAGAATCCTCACCACTTTCTAGGAGCGGGCCCTGGGGGTGACTAGTGTGGTTGAGTACAGGGCAGTCACCAACGCGGAGGCTGCTGGACACCGCAGAGGTGTGGGACCACCCGGCTCCACCTGGAGGACCTGTCAAACGTGAGTTGTTATTGCCTTACTGACTGGCCCATCCACATGTCCATTCTCCCGCCGGTCCAGCAGCCGACGGCACCGGCCCATCCCGGGCGGTCCCTCTCCTGACTCCGAGGAGGATGCCTTGGAGGAGAGCTCTGAGGATGCAACTGTTATAGTCGCGGTACAGATGTCATCCTCACCCTCCACCATCGCAGATACACACACCTCGGTGGGAAATGTTGGTGGTCAGGCGTCTGGGGCACAATCTGGTGAGCACCACACTGCTGATGATACACATACGGTGGAGGCAGGAACCCCCAGGTGAGACAGCAGTTGGAGGTCTGCTGGATCCCTGGACCCAGCTGGGTCCCAGCCTGATGCTGAGCCCCTGGAACAGAGTTACCCGGGGCTGATAGAGACGATAGGGACCAACCTGAATATTCAGAGGGTGAGGTCAGCGTCACTCCTGCAGATCCATAGCTGATTGGAGGAGTCCCAGAGGCTATGGGTGCAGGAGATGCCGCCGGCAATGCCTGGCACTGAGGCCAACACTGCTCGGGTGGTCACCGCAGTGGAGAGCCTGGTGCACGATGCTGGCACCATGAGCGAAGGTGTCCAAGGCATCAGGCAGTCGGTGAGGGCCATGGCTGAGGGTCTTGTCAGTATGGCTGCCTCACTGGGGGATGTCACCCAGAACTAGGCCGACCTTAATGGGCTTCTGCAGGATATGTCCTGCTCTCAGATGGGAATTGCCGAGACCCTGCGGAGCTTGTCACAGTCGCAGGGGGACTTGGCTAAGGCACTGCCGAGCATGGCCCAGTCACTGGGGGATGTATTCCAGTCACTGAGAAGCATTGCCAAGGGCGTCGACACCATGGTGCGGATCATGGGGAACCACCAGGGCTGGCATGGCCAGATGATGCAGGGGCAGCCGGGTCCTGAGCCAGCTGCCCCTCCATCCCAAGGTGAACCCCAGGGCCCTATGGGCACCGCTTGGGAGGATCGGGCGCTGGGTGCCAACCTTATCCGTCCCATGGTGCGGCGACGGTAGCTGCCAGCACTCTCAAGTTCCACCCTTCTATTGAGGCCGCGTCTCGGGGTCAGCACACGGGACAGGGCGGCACAGTGTGCATGTGCCATCGACAAGTGAGCCGGGGCCCTCCGGCCTCAGAGCCCCGGAGGACACCCGCCTGGGGCATCGAAGGCCACGGGATGAGGTAAGCAGCTGCCTGCCTCCACCTCTGATGTGCATCCTGGGGAAACACCAAGACATAGTGGTAGAGCTAAGAGGGCCAGGCACGTTGAGCATCACTGAGGGCACCGGGGTAGGGGGGAGGGATTAGGTAGCAGTTGGGGTTGGGGGCAGGGGTGGGGTTGGGGGGACGCCACGATCGGGAATGAAGTGTTGTACAGCACATTAAACAACTCTTTGCACAAACATCATGATGCCTCTGTCTCTTTGACCCCCGGACCCTTTGCCTGTCCCTCCAGGCAACCCTCCTCCCCGTGGCACCCACCCACCCTCCAGCCGTGGTCCTGTCCCAGGAGCTGTGTCCCACCCCCTGGATGTTCGGATGTTGGCTGCAGCGTGTGTGGTGCTGACTCCCACAGGCATCAAGGTGTGAACGGAATGCTAGGCAATGACTCCCACATGCTACATGGTCCGCCTACCCACGGGAACCCACTTGGCATGTGTCACATGCTCACTTAACCACGAGTGCCAATTCCCTATTAGTGATAGCCTTCAGCCGCGCAGCCAGAGGCCTCAGCAGTCGGTGGGAGTTATGGGTGATTGATAGGGCAGACGGGCAGGGGCAGGGATTGCCCCCGGAATGGGTTTTAGGATCTAAGGGTTGGTATGGTGGTGCCATGAGTGATAGCCCCCCTAGTTGCACCCCGGCGTCTCCCCATCCGACACTCCCATGGTGGCCCACCCATGCGGAAGGTTCCCCGCCCCCCGCCGAGCACAGGGGCAGAAAGCCCAGTGTCCCCGGGCACTTTGTCTGTGAGAAAAGATGGCTACTCACCTCCTCAGCTCCCCACAAAACTCTTCCATCAGGTTCACGTTTTTCAAAAGGAGTATTAACCGGTGCGAGCGTGAGCACTTGCTGGGGAGGCCGATGAATGACTGGAGGCCGTTGGGTGACAGGTGGCTCTCATTAATTGTATGCCAATGGGGCTTAAGTGATGGATAATTGGTTTCTCGTGCACATTGCGGCGTGATTCCGAATTTGCCTATGGGAGCGGGCCAGTTGCATCGCAAACAGTTTGGAGCCTGCCGCAGTTCCTGTATTTGGCCACTCACGCTATTCACCAGCCTCGTTACGCTTGATAGCGAGCGTAAGAAGGCCGGAAGATCGCGCCCTTAGAATTTATTTTCACATATGGGAGCGGAATTCAGATATCGGGCCGCCATTTTGAAAGGGTGCCCTGATTTCTGTCATGATATCCACATTAGCATATCATGGTGCAATCACACACACACTGATGGACAGGTAGTTGGACCAACCAACACACACACAACATCGCAGCCAATCACCAGTGAGAGCACACACACTATAAAACAGGGAACACCACGTTCCCGCTCATTCTACCAGAACATAGCTCAGAGCACAGAGCTCACAGCGTGCCACTCAGACATACACCATGTGCTGAGTGCCTCACCAAGATAGTGATAGGGCTGGGTCCACAGGTTAGCTGGTGAAGCACGAACCTCAGCCAGCAGTTATTAGTTGTTATTGTTTAAGACAATAAAACAGAGTTGTACCATCTACAACCGTGTTGGATCATTTGTGTATCGGAACACCCAACACGACATGATACCAGTAGTGGAAGCTGGCCAGCGACTGTGAGACCTACCTGCACCCTTTCAGAAATCCGCCATCCTGCTCCATGGAGAACATCAGCCCGCCGCAGCCGCTCCGAATCGCTGGAAATCTTGGCGTCAACTGGAAGCTGTTTCTAAGTGAGCTTGTGGGTCCCCCACATCCCATACCCATGGGTAATGTCACTCACCACACACATGGACACGACCCCACACCCGCCAAGGGAGGACTGCCCGCTATGGGGTCCCTGGGGTCCCCCCTCTTCAGGCGCCCCAAGCTCCCTTACAGCACCCGCTCCTTCCAGGACCACCACCCCTCCAACCTCCCGGAGGCTCCTACCTGCCTACCCTGCACCCGCCCACCCTTCAAACCCCCTCCACCCTCATTTCATTGGCAAGGACCCCTCGCCCCCTGGCCCTTGGCAGTGCCACCCTGGCACTTGGGCACGCTTGCACTGCCACCCTGGCACACAGGCAGTGCTCCTGCTAGCTTGGAAGTGCCATCTGGGAACCTGGCACTGCCAGGGTGGCAGTGCCAAGGTGCCAACTGGGCAGTGCCAAGGTACCCACTTTCCAGGGGGAGGGCTAGGGAGCCATCCTGCACTTACCCTGACTACCCTGGGATCTCCGATGGCCTGGCCTGATCGACGCCTGGATGCAGCCTCCCTGGGGAAGCTGAAGAATCGAAGGAGGCTGGTGGATCCCAGGTGAGTAGGTCGTAAGTAGGTTTATGACCTACTTTCGGGAGCGGCATTTGGTCGCATCCATTTGAGGAGGAGTTCCGACTCTGACGTCTCGCGGGATTTTGGAGAATCTCGTGAGGCGTGGCGCCTGTTCGGAGGCTCGCATGAAGCCTCTCCCGGCAGTCTCCACGGGAATCGCGCTCGAAGTGTTGATGCCGGGCCAGAACTTGTGGACTTACATGAGAGCAAAACTGGCGCTGTACCTGGAACAATTCAGCAACTGTGGTGGGGCTAGCACCACGTGGAACACAATCGACTCCAATGAAAAACGGTGTGGGATTCGCCGGGTCTGTGATTGACACTCAGGAGGCTGGCAAGCTGCAGCCGCATATACACATTACGCTCCCCCCACACACACCATCCCAGACAACAAGATGGCACTGGTTGTGCTGGAGTGCACCCATCCCGCTGATGCATCAGCTGGGGCCAGAGGACACCTGGGGAGTGGCCTGGGGCGACACCTATACAACCCGTGGCCCTACGTTCACAGGTCTGTTAGCGGTGTTCAGCTGCATGGCTGCCTTTCCGGCTGTCGCACTGATATGCCATGCCCGTCCACTCCGACCACACAGCCCACCTCATGGCCACCCCCCGGCCCTGGCAGACTCCCTCAGCCAGCGGCACAACTATCAGCAAACTATGACGATGATGGACATTTTCCGTACCCCCTCTCTCTCCCTGAGCAGCCATGATGCCAGTTTCATTATTTATAAAAGTACAAGTGAACGGAGACGTCGAGAACTCGGCGCATTGGAGGTGGAGAATCACAGAGGCCCCGGAGAATACCGGGTCAGGCCCGCTAATGACATGCAAACGGCGTTTACTGTACGTGCGTTCTGGACCGCATTGACGCCGCTGTCGAGGTGACGGAGAATTGCGATTTGGTGTCAAATCTGCACCCACCGCGATTTTGGCATCAGAACCTATTCTCCGCCCAATCGTGTTTTATGATTTCGCCGTCAGCCAAAGGAGAATCCTGCCTGTACTGTTTCAAATTGGTTGTTTGTTTTGTGCATATGGTATTTTAAAAATTCCTACATAATAGGTCAAAGATTGAAATAAGAATATAATAGATTATTCCATGGTTTGTATTGACACTCCAAAAAGAATTAATATAAGGCGATCTTTAACAAAAGGAAAGTGCTGCCTATAAAGTGATCTGTAATGTACTGCCGTGTGTTGTGTATAAAGGGGTCTGTAATGTCCAGTAATGTACTGCAATGTGCTGCCTATAAAGGGATCTGTAATGAAATGAAAATCGCTTGTCACAAGTAGGCTTCAATGAAGTTACTGTGAAAAGTCGCCACATTCCGGCGCCTGTTTGGGGAGGTTGGTACAGGAATTGAACCGTGCTGCTGGCCTGCCTTGGTCTGCTTTCAAAGCCAATGTACTGCAATGTGCTATCTATTGAGGAATTTGTAATGTACTGCAATGTGCTGTCCATAAAGGGATCTGTAATGTACAGTAATGTCCTGCAATGTACTGTCTATAATGGCATCTGTAATGTACTGCAATGTGCTGTGTATAAAGTGATCTGCAATGTGATGAACTGCAATGTGTTGTCAATTAAGAGATCTGTACTGTAATGTACTGCAATGTGCTGCCTATAAAGGGATCTCTAATGTAGTAAAACGTACTGCAATGTGTTGTCTATAAAGGGATCTGTAATGTACTGGAATATCCTGCAATGTGCTGTGTATGAATGGATCAGTAAAATACTGTAATGTACTGCATATAATGTTTTCACGGATGGCGAGGTCTTTGTAGTTGAAGTGATCAGAGAACATCCAGCTTTGTAAATGATATGCGACTGCACACTGTACTTGTTGACCAGGTTCTGTCACCCATGTGTGTATCTTTCAGTAACATTCACCTGTCGCACGTCACCTGTTGTCGGATTATAGAATATGTCCTGTCTCCCATGTGGGTGTCTTCCAGTAACGGTCTCCTGTCGTCACGCCACCTGTGGTCGGATGTTAGAATACGTCCTGTCTCACATGTGGCTATCTTTCAGTAGAGTTCTCCCGTCGTCACGCCACTTGTGGTCGGACGCTAGAATACCAATCCACATATATGGGCACCAATGTCTACACACAGTTTGGTCACCACATTATATACATATCATCACATCCTCCTCTTTTTCAGAATGATTGTTAAATCATTGACATGCACATATAAGCTATTTACAGATACATGAATTTTAAATGAGTCAAATTAAATGCATGCAAATTTTAAATGTCCATCTCTTTAAAAAATCAGTCTCTTGGCTGATTCTGCTGTTTCACCACCTTCGATGTGTGGGGTGTTCTTTGTCTTGAGCTTGTGGTGTTTAAAAGTCTTACCGGCTTCTGCTGCCAGCGCAACTTCCCGATTATGTTTCGAAGGAAGTGGTTCCATTTTATTTGGCTTCAGAGATTTCCTTGCTATACCAGGGCTCACCGTTATGCTGTTCAATATCGGCTGCAAGGGATATTGGCTGGTGTCCATGTGCTGCAAGGGCAGTTGAATTTCGAAGAGGGTATAAAAGAGCTGTGCATCCTGCAACCAGCAGAATTCATATCACCATAAAGATCCGAACCACAGAGCTCAACCACAACCTCCGAGGGCATTGTGCCTGCGTGTGGCTCCTCTTTGTCTGTGTGTCCTTGATGCTGTGCTGCAGGGCACTCATCTCAGCGATTTGCTGCTTTATGATTAGCAGATTGTTTTCTATGATTCTTCCGTTTTGATTTCGTTAGTCTTGCCGCTGCTGAGATATGTGTTGCATTGTGTTTATTATTTCATTTGACTCACGGTTGGGCAGCACGGTGGTGCAGTGGTTAGCACTGCTGTCTCATGGCGCTGAGGTTCCAGGTTCGATTCCGGCCCTGGGTCACCGTCCGTGTGGAGTTTGCACATTCTCCCCGTGTTTGCGTGGGTTTCGCCCCCACAACCCAAAGATGTGTAGGCTAGGTGGATTGGCCACGCTAAATTGCCCCTTAATTGGAAAAAATGAATTGGGTACTCTAAATTTAAAAAATATATATATATATTTGACTCACGGTTTTGGTCGTTGTGTTGGTGCACCCTCTCGGAGGCAACCCTGTCTTCTAGGCCCACCATGGTTTCGGTAACAGCTTGACAGTGCTTTCTGAGCAGAGTTGCGGCCTGAGCTTTGGATTTGTTCCCCGACGTCTGTTGTGTCTGTTTACTTTTGGTTGCTATGTGCACCATCTGTATGCAGTTGGTGCCTGTGTCTTGAATTTCTGTGTCGTCAATTGCATAATCGCTGTGCATTTCGGTGAGTTCATAGAAATCGTCGTCTTGGTCATATAGTCGCTGGACTAGTTGTAAGGCCTCACATGCTGTCACGCCTAGCAGTAATCTTTATCCACCTCGACAAGTGCGAATTCCACCAAATATGACTGGTTGTTAACCTCTACATGCAGAGTGCATTTTCCAAGCGTTTTAATGTGTGCGCCGTGGTAGTCTGTGAGACTGCACTCATTGTCTGGCTGAGTGTGTGGCTGAATGCACATCTTCTTGGCGTCTGCCTCGCTTATGAAATTTGCTCTGGCACCAGTGTCCATTTTGATGTATGTGCTGGTTTGATTTATCGTTAGCTGAATTGTCCAATTGTCTACCTGGCCGGTTCCTGTTTCTTCTATCTTGTAGAATCGTTCTGGGTCTTCCATGACAATATCGATGAAGAATGAATCTTCGGCGCCACCTGTTGCACTGATGTCCTCATCTTGCCTACGCCGGCTGGCATTTTGCAATGTAGAAGCGTTGTTTCTCATTTCATTTACGTAGTTGATGCTCCTCGGCACCTGTGTTTGTTCTATGGACTGGCATTGCTGGGCAAAATGGTTGCGCTTTGAGCATCTGGCACAAGTTTTGCCATATGCAGGGCACTTACGCGGGCTGTGCGTTCTGCCGCACCTCGGACACAAAGCGGCATGTCCCATCCCCATGCTGACCACGCCGGTAGCTTTGCTGTGACACAGCAAAGGTGGCGCGGTCTCGCTTTCTCGCTTTGCGCCACTTCCCTGTGTTTGAATTTCAGTGGTTTGTTGCAAAGCAACTCCACTGGCCTTGAATACCCATATTCCATCGAATAAAAGTCAAATCTCGTTTGCGCAGCAATCGTTCGCATAACGTGTCGCTTTTAAGTCCATAAACAATTTGGTCCTTGATTAAAGAATCCTGCAGGTCTGCAAAATTGCAGGATTGCGCTTTAAGACGCAAGTCTGTTACAAAAGATTTGAAAGCTTCGCCCAATTTTTGTGACCGCATACGAAAGACATTTCGCTCAAACATTACATTTTTCTTCAGATGGCAGTAGTCATCGAAGTGTCCAATTATTTTATCGTACCTTTTCAAGTCGCCCTCCGAGGCAAACTGGAATGTGTTATATAAGTTAATTGCCTGGGGACCTGCTACAGTCATCAGTAATGCTATTTTCCTTAGATCTGAGGCCTCCTGGAGACCCTAGGCATTAAAGTAATAAGTAAATTGTTGTTTAAAATCACGCCAGTTGGCATCTACATTACCAGTCGTGAGGAGTGGGCCGGGTGTCCTGAGTGCTTCCATCTTCCATCTCGCTTCACCTGGTTGTCTTGAGTTTCGCAGCCGATCTCTTTCTTGTCGAGCCTCCGATTGTCCTTTCTGATTTTTCTTGCCATATCTAGCTTTTCCTAACTGCACCCATTTGAAATTCAAATGGCACTCCGTGGTACCACCTAATGTTCTCTGTATGCACGAATGGCAAGGTCTTTGTAGTTGAAGTGATCAGAGAACATTCGGCTTTATAAATGAACAAAACTGTTTATTAATTAACCAAAACACTAAAGGGTTTCTGTGATGTCTGCTATGATTACTGTGGAAATGTCAGCTAAATACAAACAACTATAATTAACTAATATTGATTACTGTTGACTCAGGAGCTGCTCGATATGCGACTGCACACTGTACTTGCTGTCTAGGGTCTGTCTCCCATGTGGGTGTCTTCCAGTAATGTTCTCCCGTCGTCACGCCACCTGTGGTCGGACGCTAAAATACCAATCCACACATACAGGCCCAATGTCGACACACAGTTTGGTCACCACATTATACACACAGATGATAGTTCACATATCATCAAACTGCAATGTGCTGTCTATAAAGGTGGTGGAAGCAGGTTCAAAAGGAACTTTCAAAATGCTATTGGAGTTAAATTTGGAATGAAAACATTTGAAGGGCTATGTTAAACACTGGGATTGTTAGACGACGTGAATAGTTCTTTCAAAAAACCTGACACAGACCAGATGGGCCAAATGGCCCCCTGGGTTGTCTGATCCGATGTACAAACCTGGCTTTCAGTGGCTAATTGTAAATAAGCGTGACTGCAATCACACTCCTTTCATGAAAGAAATGACACTGGTGTGGCTGTGTGGTCATGGGTTCATAATTTCAACCGTCTAAATATGCTCACTGTAATTCCCTGCTGCAATATTGCAAAGAGTGCCTGAACATGCCAGAAACATGGGAATGCTGCATTCCCACATAGGCTAGATCGCACAAGAAACTTTACAAAGATGTACCTGGTGTCTATTAGTACTCAGCTTTCGCAGTGCGTTGGTAACACAGTTCGGTACTATATGTTCCAAGGTCAGCTTGTTCAGGATAGAAATATTGGGATCGCTTAGCAATTTGTAAATCAAAATCCACTTATACAATGCAATTGTAAACATCTAGCACAGGGCTAAATCGCTGGCTTTGAAAGCAGACCAAGGCAGGCCAGCAGCACAGTTCAATTCCCGTACCAGCCTCCCCGAACAGGCGCCGGAATGTGGCGACTAGGGGCTTTTCACAGTAACTTCATTTGAAGCCTACTTGTGACAATAAGTGATTTTAATTTCATCTGTAGAAGAAAATATTGTTTAAATTCACTTCCCTTATATGGAGGCTGCAGTAGCCCATATGATATATTACTACCAGAGATCGTAGCATGCGCCCATTTACTACACATTCTTTTCTGAAGGAATGCATTTTTGTCCCTATGCTCTACAAGTTATACGCCTTTGAGATAATGAAGCTCCTCTAAATGTAGTCTATTGTGAACCCCCGATTTTAATAGCTCCATCATTAATAATCATCTTTTTACATTGGAATTTTAAGCTCTGGAATTCCCTCCCAAAACTTCTCCACTCCTTGCGTCCCCATTCCTTCTTAGATGCTCCTTAAAACTTACT
Organism: Scyliorhinus torazame; assembly: GCF_047496885.1. Taxonomy (NCBI): domain Eukaryota; kingdom Metazoa; phylum Chordata; class Chondrichthyes; order Carcharhiniformes; family Scyliorhinidae; genus Scyliorhinus; species Scyliorhinus torazame. The sequence continues at coordinate 134,399,754 of NC_092714.1, forward strand.
TCTTTGCCCAACCCCTTAGTCATCTGTTCGGATATCCTCTCCTGTGGCTTGGTGCCAAAATTGCTTTTATTGGTATTGTTCATTAAGCATCTGGGAATATTTTGTTACATTAAGGATGCTGGCTGGGATTCTCTGTTCTGTGCCACTAAGATCAGGAATAAGGTCGGACGCAGAATCCTGCGTCGGGCCAAAAATGGGCTTGGCGCTTGGCAGAAAACCCGTTCCCAGCCTCCGGTCCTGCTACTCGCCGTCGGGAACATGCAAACAGCTCCTTTGCATTAATTTGAATGTGATTAATGGGCTGGAAGCCCGAATCGCAACCCCCCCCCAACCCCCTCCCCCCCCCACCCCAAAAACCCTTGTGTTATGCTCCACTCCTCCCAGCTGGGAGTCACATGAGCATGATTTGTTACAAGTATTTACAAACGGGGTCCTGATGCCATGGCCTTTGAGGGGGAGCAAGGAGGTAAGTACCTTTTTCAGTGTCTTTGGGCTTGCTGGGAGGTGTATGCTTGGAGCTCTGGGATTAGTGGGGACCGACTTGATGGCAAGGGTGTGGACTCGAGGTGCCCCCCTCAGGATTGGGATGCCATTGCTGAACCACGCATTGCTGCTGTAGAAGGCTGGCAACTCACCAGTTAGGTGTTACTTACAGGCTCCTGACTGTTTTATCTGTTGACTGCTGCCAGAATCCTGGAAATGCTCTGAGATCTCCTGGTCATGTAGATATTCATCTACCCCACCCATTTGGAGACCCTCTTGTATCCACGGTAGAATCAAAGGGAAGGGCTTGACCATGCTCAAACACTGGTCCACCAGGTTCTGAGACTCCTCATTGCACGCCATAGATGCACAGCTCCACAGTAGAAGAAGTAGGGGATTGATCAGAGCTCAACCCACACAAAAGCCACATGTACCGTTGGTCGCTGAAACCCTTCCTGGCACGCAGCCTCTCTCGGAGTAATAGCCTCACTTGTGAGATTATCAGCTAACCCACTCCTAGGGGTTAGATGATTGCTTCAGGCCCTGCAGGTCAACCCTGCCCCATTGCTCTTACACGGTATGAGTATTTGGATCTCGTGTCTGCCCAGGAAACCTGAACAACTCCCTTTCACAACCTTGGTGTTACACACAGGCCCCACATCACACTGCAGCCAAGCTCCCAGCAAAGGCACACAGCCCTCGGTTACCCCCATCTGTAGGATGTGCTGCACACCAGTCTCTTGGCATAGTGTTGTATGCCTGCACAACATGAACATCTGCACCAGCAGTTGCCTCTGTTCTGGCCAAAGGCAGAAGCTTCACTTATTGAGGACACCCACAGTAGGCCCCACTGGGAGAAACAGCAAGACAGGGGCCTCAGAGCCCGTTGCAAACACCTGCTGTGGAAGCCACCGGTGCCCCATTTGGCAGGGATGGGTGGTGAGGATAGAGGCCTTGCAGATCAATGGCCGGGTGTAAGTCACTGATGGGGACAGGGCTGCAGTGTCAATTACATGATGTAGATGGGGTCGAGGGAGTGTGTGGGGAGGTTGTTGTTGGTACTGGATGGGGGGATGTTGAGGGTGGTGGAGCTCTAGAATTCAGGATGACCATGTAATTCAAGGAGTTTGAATGGTCAAGGGAGATAGAATTCGATACTCAGCCAGCAATGCTGCTATCTATCTGGCTGCTGCCACCATCGCGGATGCATAGTGGCAAAATTACCAGGGCCAGTCCAGGAAGACCCTGCATGACAGGAGCCTGCGCAGAATAGCAGTGGCCAGACGGTAAGGCTCAATGCCGGCCGTCAGCCAGGTTGAGGAGGAGGTACGAAAGCGGTGCCACATCTGGCCACATTTATACCGTTGGCACTTTTTCATCGAGGAGGTGCCAGATCGCGAGTGCTGCCATCGATTCCGGCTCACCAAGCAGACCATGTGACACCTGTGCCAGTCGGTGGCGCCCCTTTTATAAAAGTCCACATACAGGTGCATCCAAGATGCCCTATGCACCTGGGCAGCAACCGGCATCCACTTTAATCTGGACCAGGAATGCCGGGCTGCAGGATTTTCTCCCATCGCTGGCATGCACAGGTCCAGGTATTTATTGATGGCATGCATGTCACCCACAGATCACTGGTTAATGATGCCTGTGCAGAGGTCCCAGACCCAGGCGGTTAGACGTTATTGTGGTGATATGCATCACTGTAAATACACAAGGGGTTAACATAGATACACTAGGACACTGTAAATACACAAGGGGTTAATGTAAATACACTAGAACTAAATAAACACTCGAGGGAGCACCAGAGACATCATGACACACAGACATTCAACCAATAGGCCAGTAAGATAGGGCACGACCAATAGGCATTCAAGACACATCCAGAGGTGACACTACTACAAGGGGGCTACCCATATAAAAGGGCAGGGCACACATGCTCTTTTTCTTTCCATAGGCAACACTCAGAGACACAGGGGCAGATCAAGGAAGTATCACACCCACCGCATGGATTAGAGCAGACTGGTTAGTTAGATTGAGTTACTATAGTAAGATCAGCAGGAGAGTCGAATCCAAGTAGGAGAATTGTTAACTGTTCAATAAATGTGTTAAACCTATCTCCAAGTCTGAACCTTCCTTTGTCAGAGTATACATCAAGGAAGCAGCTTATGCTACGTGAAGTAGCATAACACAATATGGTTCCAGGACTGCTTGTTAAATCTACAGAGATCAACTCAACAAATCCGTGACAACCAGCAACAGCACCCAGGCATGATGTTCGAGATTCCGGTTCTGCAGCAGCTCAGGTACCATGGCAATCTCAGTGCAGAGATTCGAGATCTACCTGGTAGCGTCTGACTTAGTTGGCGTGGCGGATGCAGAGAAAATAAAGCTGCTACTCACCATCGCCGGTGTCAGAGCAGCAGAAATCTTTGGACCTTCAAATACTCTGAAGGACAATAAAAGAGAGACTTTCACACAGTCCTGGACAAGTTTCAGGAATTCTGCGAGGAAAACACAAGAGAGAACGGTAAAAGAGGCGCCAATACTGACTGTTATAACCTGCCTGCTTACCATTGGCTGGGGGCTAATGACAATCCCACAATCCTGTGGGAGTATGAGCTTCCCCAATGAGGGGGGCGGAGAAATCTTTAGCAGACTCCCTGTATAAATAAAGCTGGCCAGTTTGGGACCAGCAGGAAGGAGTAAGCAGCAAGCGAGGTTGCTGCTGTTGTGTATATATATATATATATATATATATATATGTTATTGTAAATAAATGTTATTTCTTTGTATCCTTAAAACTCATGCTGGATTCTTCGTAGCCCTCACAAAACTGGCGATGAGGGTTAAAGTAAATAGCTGTCTACACTGCTGAAGCCACCTCCCTGGATTTTTGTTGGACACAGGTTGGAAGTTGTTTTCTATTACGCCATGCATGTACGGACGTTTGGATGTTTTTGATGCTGCGCTGGAAAGCTGGAACCAGTATGCACAACGTATGCGTTACTATTTCCGGGCAAACAATATCACCGAAAACGAGCGCCAGGTGGTCATATTGCTCACCGCCTGCGGCCCGCATACGTTTGGAGTGATTAGGAGCCTTACGTACCCAGCTGCGCCGGACACCAAAACATTTCATAGATCATAGAATTTACAGTGCAGAAGGAGGCCATTCGGCCCATCAAGTCTGCACCGGCTCTTGGAAAGAGCACCCTACCCAAGGTCAACACCTCCACCCTAACCCCACTAAGGGCAATTTTGGACACTAAGGGCAATTTGACATGGCCAATCCACCTAACCCGCACATCTTTGGACTGTGGGAGGAAACCGGAGCACCCGGAGGAAACTCATGCACACACGGGGAGGATGTGCAGACTCTGCACAGGCAGTGACCCAAGCCGGGAATCGAACCTGGGACCCTGGAGCTGTGAAGCAATTGTGCTATCCACAATGCTACCGTGCTGCCTCTTTGATGAATTTAGTGGGACAGCATTTTAACCCAACCCCGTCCACGATATTCCAACGTTACCGGTTTAATACCACTGAGAGGACCCCAGGAGAATCCCTTGCCAACTTTCTATCCAGGCTGCGCAGGATTGCGGAGTACTGTGACTATGGTGAGACCTTGTCAGAAATGTTACGCGACCGCTTGGTTTGCGGTATTAACAATGCGGCCACCCAGAGAAAGTTGTTAGCTCAGCCAACATTGACTTTTCAACAGGCCATTCAAATAATATTGTCCCGAGAGAGCACAGAACGAGGAGTGCAGGAGTTACAGGGAATGGAAGTGCATGCCTTGAGGCGCAACCCCTTCCGTCCGAAAACGTCCCTCCGCACTCCTGCGGTACCTTGGGTGAGACGACGTCCGAATCGACGTCAGTGGCCATCGGACATTCCTCCCCGAAGGGAGCATTCTCCAGAACCAATGGATGAGGAGCCATGCCCGTGTCAGACTTGTAGGCGCCGGCCCCGTCGCGGACGCCGGTCCTGGGGGCGCCATCGTTCCGACCAAAACTGGGACCATCCCAGGGGCCGTACCTTCTATGTGGATGAACCTGCGGTGACTACTCCTGAGGACGTGGAGACGGGGGACGACTGCCTGCAGCTGCATTGTGTGGCAGCTCCCCGTGTGGCCCCCAATAAGGTGACAGTACGGATCAATGGTCACCCGCTTGAGATGGAGTTGGACACTGGCGCAGCGGTCTCCGTGATCGCCCAGAGGACATTCGACCGCATCAAGCAGGGTATACAGACCCTTACATTAACCGACACACAGGCCAGGTTGGCCACCTATGCGGGGGAACCATTGGACATTGCAGGAACTACGATGACTCCTGTTGTTTATGGATGCCAGGAGGGGCGTTTCCCACTTATCGTGGTGCGCAGCCATGGGCCCAGCCTGTTGGGTCGGGACTGTTTGCGCCATTTGCGGTTGCGGTGGCAGCACATCCTCCAAACAGTTTCTGGAGGGTTGACTGAGGTGCTAGGACGATACCCAGATGTATTCCAGCCCGGTTTGGGGAAAATAAAAGGGGCCGTAGCCCGTATCCAAGTCGAACCAGGAGCCACGCTGCACTATTTCCGGGCACGCCCGGTGCCTTACGCCTTGCTCGAGAAGGTAGAAGGGGAGCTCACTCATTTGGAAATTTTGGGTATTATCAGGCCCGTCCGTTTCACTTACTGGGTAGCACCAATTGTACCTGTAATGAAGCCAGATGCCACAGTTCGCTTGTGCGGCGACTATAAACTTACAGTGAATACGGCTTCCCGACTCAACCGATATCCAATGCCTCGCATAGAGGATCTCTACGCAAAGCTTGCAGGTGGACTCTCGTTCACAAAATTAGATATAAGTCACGCCTACCTACAGTTGGAGCTGGACCCTGCCTCCCGACCATATGTAACGATTAATACACACCGGGGCCTGTATGAATATGCACGTTTGCCCTTTGGAGTATCCTCTGCCTGCGCTATTTTTCAACGCGTTATGGAGGGCATTTTGAGAGGTTTACCGTGTGTCGCTGTCTACTTAGATGACGTTTTGATCACAGGGACGTCGGAGCAGGAACATTTGGAAAATCTGGAGGCTGTCCTGAGAGCTTTTCGGAGGCTGGAGTCCATTTACGTCGCACAAAGTGCATCTTTCAGGCGAAGGAAGTAGTCTACCTGGGTTATCGAGTGGACCGCGAAGGTTAACACCCCGTCGCAGAGAAGATGCGGGCGATTCAACAGGCCCCCGCCCCGACTGACACTTTGCATCTTCGTTCTTTTCTCGGCCTCGTAAACTATTACGGGAAGTTCCTCCCAATCCGGCAACTACGCTGGCCCCATTGCATCTTCTGCTAAAGAAAAATCACACCTGGGTTTGGGGTCAGCCGCAAGAAACCGCTTTCCGGCGGGTAAAACAACAATTGTCGTCGTCTGGGTTACTAACCCACTATGATCCTGGAAAGCCTTTGCTCGTCACATGTGATGCATCCCCGTATGGTATTGGGGCCGTCCTGTCCCACAAGATGGAGAACGGGGCCGAGCGGCCGATAGCTTTCGCCTCCCGCACATTGACTGCAGCGGAAAAAAAAGTACGCGCAGATCGAGAAGGAGGGCCTGGCAGTGGTCTTTGTGGTGAAACGTTTCCACCAGTACGTGTATGGCCGCCACTTCACTATCGTGACTGACCATAAGCCTCTGCTGGGACTTTTCAGAGAGGATAAGCCAATGCCGCCCATTGCTTCCGCACGGATCCAGCGCTGGGCTTTGTTGCTTGCTGCTTACGGGTATTCTCAAGCACAAACCAGGAACGCAGATAGCGAATGCTGACGCACTGAGCCGATTGCCTTTATCAACTGGCCCCATGTCGACCCCCACGACCGGTGAGGTGGTTGCAACCCTACATTTTATGGACACCTTGCCTGTCACGGCATCACAGATCCGTGAGTGGACCCAGATGGAGCCAGTCCTGTCAAAGGTTCGGCACATAGTCCTGTATGGTGGGCAGCATAGACAGCTCCCAGGCGAGATGCGGGCATTTTCCTCCAAGCTGTCAGAATTCAGTGTGGAAAACGGCATCCTCTTGTGGGGGACGCGTGTGATTGTCCTGGAAAAAGGACAGGAGCTGATACTAAGAGACTTGCACAATGGGCATCCAGGTGTGACCAAAATGAAAATGTTGGCCTGGAGTTATGTTTGGTGGCCAGGCCTTGACGCCGACATTGAGAAGGTGACCCAAAACTGCTCCATTTGTCAGGAGCATCAGAAGCTTCTGCCGGCCGCGCCCCTACATCACTGGAAATGGCCAGCGCGGCCTTGGGCATGCTTGCATGCTGATTTCGCCGGCCCTTTTCAAGGATCCATGTTCCTTTTATTAATCGATGCCCAGTCTAAATGGCTAGAGGTGCATAAGATGTTAGGCACAACGTCCTGCGCAACAATTGAGAAGATGTGTTTGTCTTTCAGTACACATGGCCTCCCCGAGGTGCTAGTCACGGATAATGTCACTCCATTCAGGTGTGAGGAGTTTGCGAGGTTCATGAAGATGAACGGCATACGTCATATCCTCACTGCCCCTTACCACCCGGCTTCAAATGGGTTGGCGGAGCGCGCAGTGCAGACATTCAAACGAGGCCTAAAGAAGCAGTCTTCCGGGTCCATGGACACGAGACTGGCTCGCTTTTTGTTTTCGTCTCGGACCAGCCCCCATGCGGTGACTGGGGTAGCTCCCGCAGAACTCCTAATGGGCCGGAGACTTCGCACCCGCCTTAGTATGGTTTTCCTGGACATTGCCGCACACAAGAACGGCAGGGACAGGGTTTTTCTTGGCATCGGCCGATTCGGCAGTTTGCGCCCGGTGACCCAGTGTTCGTTTGCAATTTTGCTGGTGGTGCCCAGTGGGTCCCTGGCGTAATCTTTCGCCACATGGGCCCTATATCTTACCAGGTGCCAGCCCAGGGTCGTCTCCAGCACAAACATGTAGACCACGTTCGGTCCAGAAGACTATCCCTTTCAAAGATTCCCCGCCCCCGGAGCTCATTTCTACGGCGGCAGAGACCAGAGACAATGGAAAGTAGTCCTCACAATCTTCCACTGGTGCCTCACTCAAAGCCTGCGCAGGTCGTTACAGAACCGCGTGGAGATAGAGATGCTGACATGACAGAGGCAGCAGACTCTGACTCCGAGATGGAGACACAGGATGCATCAGAGGGGGAATCCTCGGGCCCACGGGCCGTAGATGTACAACCGTTACGCCGTTCATCACGGAAGCGCCGGTCTCCGTCTCGTTACACGCCGCCCGATCCAGCGCCTCGTGCAAATGGTGTCCGGCCTGCAGCAAAACGAGTCTGACGCCCTCCTTTGCCAGGGTCTTGGACTTTGGGGGGGGGGGAGGGATGTTTATAACCTGCCTGCTTACCATCGGCTGGGGACTAATGACAATCCCACAATCCTGTGGGAGTATGAGCTTCCCCAATGAGTGGGGTGGAGAAATCATTAGCAGACTCCCTGTATAAGTAAAGCTGGCCAGTTTGGAACCAGCAGGACGGAGTAAGCAGCAAGCGAGGTTGCTACTGTTGTGTATATATATGTTATTGTAAATAAATGTTGTTTCTTTGTATCCTTGAAACTTGTGCTGGATTCTTCGTGGCCCTCACAAAACTGGCGACGAGGCGAAGGTAGGCCTGCAAATGCAGAAAATGGCAGTTTTGATTTGCAGCCTCCTTGGGAAAGGAGCCGCACATGCACAGTTGCGCAAGGAGTGCACAGAACGGAAAGGTCCGTTTGCGCATGCGTGTCGCAATTGCAAAAAAGATATCAAGTAAAGGAACAGCGATCTGCGCATGCGCAATCGCTCCCTACGCTCTACGTCACAAGCGTCATGACGTCAGAGGCCCCGGACCACGCCCACTTAAAGGGGAGATGTCCCAAAACAGTAAAAACAAATTTTAAAGCCGGAAAACACAATTCTTTCACCTGGAACGACAGCACAATGCCTGAACTTCGACCAGTAGCTGAAAGTAACCTCCGCAGAACCCTGCAACAAGCAGTTAGCACTGCCCAAAGCAATGATTTAGTCCTTGACGACTACAACTCTGACGTTTTTACTTCTTTGGACATCGCGAACATAGTGACAGCTCCGACACAAAAAGTGATGATCTGGTCCTTGAAGACTACGACTCAGATGACGATTTCATCTTGGGAGATGGCGACCCCAGTACCAAGTCCGAACCGCAACTAGAGGTGCTGTACATTGAAGACTCCGACGACAAATTCTTCGGATTGGGTAATCCTCAACCCAGCATATCTGACATCCCGACTCGTGAGTGCAGGATTATGCTGCGGCCTGTCGCCAAGAGACAGAGAGCGGTACAAGCCCACAGAGAGCGACCTGCTGCCACACAGAGGGTGGTCCACACACCACAAAGAGTCCCCGACTCCACACAGAGAGTGGTCCACACACCACAAAGGGTCCCAGCCTCCACACAAGAAGTGATGACAGTCTCCACAGAAAGACCAATGCACGATTCCACACAGGGAACGCTGCAAGACTCCACAGAGGGAGTGACACAAGCCTCCACAGCGAGCTCGTGGACAGACTCCGCGATGGAAGCAACGCAAGACTACAGTGTGCATTCCTGTATGATCAAGACCATGGACGCCCGGCAACCTTAACTGAGCAACCAGCAGCAGACGATGCAAGTCTGCCACGCTCACGTGAACAACAAAGTGACTATGACAGTCCACCCAGATTATTTGAGCCACCAGAAGAAGACTCTGACAGTCTACCCAGCTCAAGTGAACGACAAGAAGACACGGAGGCTCTACCCACTGTATGTGCGACAAGTGACGACGGCATCCCACTTCCCATGCCAGATGTGCAACGTGACAGACCTAGTGTGTACAGAGGCACTCGACAATCACAGTGAGACTACTGGTGCCTCCGGTGACGCCACGTTACTTCAAACCTCACTCGCTCGAGCCTCTCCACAAGCAAATGCATTCCTGAACGTTTTGACTCCGGTCAGGAAGAATCATGAAACCTCAGAAGATTCAAGTGAACCTGAAATGACTCCGGACAGAGAGCATCAAGAAACCTCAGCTGACACAGGTGAACCCGAAAGGGCTCCAGACGGGGAGCATCGACAAGCCAAAGCTGATTCAAGTGAACCAGACATGACTCCAGACAGGGAGAGATGAGGAATCAGTGACGGCACGCTCAAGGAAACAGCAGATGCCACAAAAGACACTGACACGAGTAACTGCATGAAGGACCCGTATTACCCACAGAGGGTGGTCGTTGAGCGCAACAAACAAAGAACAAAGAAAAGTACAGCACAGGAACAGGCCCTTCGGCCCTCCAAGCCCGTGCCGACCATGCTGCCCGACGAAACTACAATCTTCTACACTTCCTGGGTCCGTATCCCTCTATTCCCATCCTATTCATGTATTTGTCAAGATGCCACTTAAATGTCACTATCGTCCCTGCTTCCACCACCTCCTCCGGTAGTGAGTTCCAGGCACCCACTACCCTCTGCGTAAAAAACTTGCCTCGTACATCTACTCTAAACCTTGCCCCTCTCACCTTAAACCTATGCCCCCTAGTAATTGACCCCTCTACCCTGGGGAAAAGCTTCTGACTATCCACTCTGTCTATGCCCCTCATAATTTTGTAGACCTCTATCAGGTCGCTCCTCACCCTCCGTCGTTCCAGTGAGAACAAACCAAATTTATTCAACCGCTCCTCATAGCTAATGCCCTCCATACCAGGTAACATTCTGGTAAATCTCTTCTGCACCCTCTCTAAAGCCTCCACGTCCTTCTGGTAGTGTGGCGACCAGAATTGAACACTATACTCCAAGTGTGGCCTAACTAAGGTTCTATACAGCTGCAACATGACTTGCCAATTCTTATACTCAATGCCCCGGCCAATGAAGGCAAGCATGCCGTATGCCTTCTTGACTACCTTCTCCACCTGTGTTGCCCCTTTCAGTGACCTGTGGACCTGTACACCTAGATCTCTCTAACTTTCAATACTCTTGAGGGTTCTACCATTCACTGTATATTCCCTAACTGTATTAGACCTTCCAAAATGCATTACCTCACATTTGTCCGGATTAAACTCCATCTGCCATCTCTCCCCTCAGTCTCCAAACAATCTAAATCCTGCTGTATCCCCTGACAGTCCTCATCGCTATCCGCAATTCCACCAACCTTTGTGTCGTCTGCAAACTTACTAATCAGACCAGTTACATTTTCCTCCAAATCATTTATATATACTACAAACAGCAAAGGTTCCAGCACTGATCCCTGCGGAACACCACTAGTCACAGCCCTCAAATTAGAAAAGCATCCTTCGATTGCTACTCTCTGCCTTCTATGACCTAGCCAGTTCTGTATCCACCTTGCCAGCTCACCCCTGATCCCATGTGACTTCACCTTTTGTACTAGTCTACCATGAGGGACCTTATAAAAGGCCTGACTGAAGTCCATGTAGACAACATCCATTTCCCTACCTGCATCAATCATCTTTGTGACCTCCTCGAAAAACTCTATCAATTAGTGAGACACGACCTCCCCTTCACAAAACCATGCTGCCTCTCACTAATACGTTCATTTGCTTCCAAATGGGAGTAGATCCTGTCTCGAAGAATTCTCTCCAGTAATTTCCCTCCCTCTGATGTAAGGCTCACCGGCCTGTAGTTCCCTGGATTATCCTTGCTACCCTTCTTAAACAGAGGAACAACATTGGCTATTCTCCAGTCCTTCGGGACATCACCTGAAGACAGTGGGGATCCAAAGATTTCTGTCAAGGCCTCAGCAATTTCCTCTCTAGCCTCCTTCAGTATTCTGGGGTAGATCCCATCAGGCCCTGGGGACTTATCTACCTTAATATTTTTCAAGACGCCCAACACCTCGTCTTTTTGGATCTCAATGTGACCCAGGCTATCTACACACCCTTCTCCAGACTCAACATCTACCAATTTCTTCTCTTTGGTGAATACTGATGCAAAGTATTCATTTAGTACTCGCCCATTTCCTCTGGCTCCACACATAGATTCCCTTGCCTATCCTTCAGTGGGCCAACCCTTTCCCTGGCTACCCTCTTGCTTTTGATGTACGTGTAAAAAGTCTTGGGATTTTCCTTAACCCTATTTGCCAATGACTTTTCTTGACCCCTTCTAGCCCTCCTGACTCCTTGCTTAAGTTCCTTCCGACTTTCCTTATATTTCACACAGGCTTTGTCTGTTCCCAGCCTTTTAGCCCTGACAAATGCCTCCTTTTTCTTTTTGACGAGGCCTACAATATCCCTCGTTATCCAAGGTTCCCGAAAATTGCCGTATTTACCCTTCTTCCTCACAGGAACATGCCGGTCCTGAATTCCTTTCAACTGACACTTGAAAGCCTCCCACATGTCAGATGTTGATTTGCCCTCAAACATCCGCCCCCAATCTAGGTTCTTCAGTTCCCGCCTAATATTGTTATAATTAGCCTTCCCCCAATGTAGCACATTCACCCTAGGACCACTCTTATCCTTGTCCACCAGCACTTTAAAACTTACTGAATTGTGGTCACTGTTCCCGAAATGCTCCCCTACTGAAACTTCTACCACCTGGCCGGGCTCATTCCCCAATACCAGGTCCAGTACAGCCCCTTCCCTAGTTGGACTGTCTACATATTGTTTTAAGAAGCCCTCCTGGATGATCCTTACAAACTCTGCCCCGTCTAAGCCCCTGGCATTAAGTGAGTCCTCGTCAATATTGAGGAAGTTGAAGTCCCCCCATCACTACAACCCTGTTGTTTTTACTCTTTTCCAAAATCTGTCTACCTATCTGCTCCTCTAACTCCCGCTGGCTGTTGGGAGGCCTGTAGTAAACCCCCAACATTGTGACTGCACCCTTCTTATTCCTGATCTCTACCCATATAGCCTCACTGCCCTCTGAGGTGTCCTCCCATAGTACAGCTGTGATATTCTCCCTAACCAGTAGCGCAACTCTTCCACCCCTTTTACATCCCCCTCTATCCCGCCTGAAACATCTAAATCCTGGAACATTTAGCTGCCAATCCTGCCCTTCCCTCAACCAGGTCTCTGTAATGGCAACAACATCATAGTTCCAAGTACTAATCCAAGCTCTAGGTTCATCTGCCTTACCCGTAATACTTCTTGCATTAAAACATATGCACTTCAGGCCACCAGACCTGCTGTGTTCAGTAACTTCACCCTGTCTGCTCTGCCTCAGAGCCATACTGTCCCTATTCCCTAGTTCTCCCTCAATGCTCTCACATTCTGACCTATTGCTCCCGTGCCCACCCCCCTGCCATACTAGTTTAAACCCTTCCGTGTGACACTAGCAAACACAACAACAACATCTACAAATCCAACAACGAAGACAACATCAAGAAGCGTACCAGAGGCAACAACGTCGACAACAAGCACGGCAAAAACAACAACAATGGAACTACGACCGGTACAACATGGTACGACTCTGCAAATGCGGGACACTGTTACTGCTTCGCTCAGTACAATGACATACCATGGCAGGACGACACAGATTGCATACATCGCTACCACAAGCATCGAAAGAAAAAAAGAGTCAAATTTAGGCAACAAAGTGATTTGACCACTTCTTGGTTCCTTAAGCACAGGGACACTGACGACGTTCACAAGGACATGCCACCATCACATCACCAACTCACCAACCAAACAAGAAAGCCACTCGACCATATTAATTAATGAACTTTGGACTCATACATATTATTTGGACTTATTGTATGATAATCACTGTCATTATGATTTGTACATAACATCACTGATCTACCTATTTTGTTCAATTTTCTTTAACACTGTACAGAAAATATGTAACACGAAAAAAGGGGGAATGTGGTGATATACATCACTGTAAATACACAATGGGTTAATGTAGATACACTAGGACACTGTAAATACACAAGGGGTTAATGTAAATACACTAGAACTAAATAAACACTCGAGGGAGCACCAGAGACATCATGACACACAGGCATTCAACCAAAAGGCCAGTAAGATAGGGCACAACCAATGAGCATTCAAGACACATCCAGAGGTGACACTACCACAAGAGGGCTACCCATATAAAAGGACAGGGCACACATGCTCTTTTTCTTTCCATGGCGACACTCAGAGACACAGGGGCAGATCAAGGAAGCATCACACTCACCGCATGGATTAGAGCAGACTGGTTAGTTAGATCGAGTTACTACAGTAGATTATCAGGAGAGTCGAATCCAAGTAGGAGAATTGTTAACTGTTCAATAAATGTGTTAAATTTATCTCCAAATCTGAACCTTCCTTTGTCAGAGCATACATCAAGGAAGCAGCTTATGCTACGTGAAGAAACATAACACAACAGTTATAATGATGCTCACTCAGCAACCAGGAGCCTCATCAAGCAGTGCATCGTTGTCCTAACAATGAATTTCTTCTGCATCCTCTCCAAGACCTTGACATTCTTCCTAAAATGTGCATCCCAGAATTGAGCACGATATTCTGGGAGAGGCCAAATTGGTGCATAATTTCCTTGCTTTTGAACTTGAATGCAGTGTTAATAAAACCAAAGATCTCATAGGCTTTAACAAAGAGAAATTCAAGGGATCATTCATTGAGAATTTAAAAAAAAAATTCATCTATGAATCTAGGCCAGCATTTATTGCCCCTCCCCAGTGGCCCTTGAGAAGGTGATAGTGAGCTGCCTTCAGGACCTGATGCATGAAATGCTGGACAGTTGGCTTAACAATAACTAAAAGCTCAGTTGACTCTTACTTATTTATTATGGCCACTGGGTCAGGAGGGGTGGGAAGGCTTTAGACCACCTTGTATTTATGTGCCCCCCCAGCCAAAAACATGCCCGGATGTTGTGGGGGTGGGGGGGAGTTCGGGTTGGGGGGATGGGGGGGGGACTGTAAAATCCAGCCTGGTGTAATTTTTTGCAATCCTCCAGGACTCTGCCGCTGCACCACATCCAAGAAGATTGGAATATCGTGGCCAGAGCCTCCACAATTCCCACCCTTACTTCCCTCAGTAACCTAAGATGCATCCCATCCAAATTTTTTCAATTTAAGTGCTGACAACCTTTTGAGTAACTACTTGAGCTATGTTGATCCAATCCAATATCATGACTGCCTCATTTACGGTGATATTCACAACATTCTGTTCTCTGGTGAAGACTGAACAAAGTACATATTTAATAGATCAGCATAACCGCCACAGGATTATCTCCCATTTGGTCCATATTTCTTTGTTTGACTGTCTTTTTTCTCTTTACATGTTTATAAAAGACTTCGGGTTATTTTTTATATTGGTCCCTAATCATGGGCGAAATTCCCCCCCAACGGCGCGATGTCCGCCGACTGGCGCCCAAATCAGCGCCAATCAGACGGGCATCGCGCCGCCCCAAAGGTGCGGAATGCTCCGCATCTTTGGGGGCCGAGCCCCAACATTGAGGGGCTAGGCCGACGCCGGAGGGATTTTTGCCCCGCCAGCTGGCGGAAATGGCGTTTGTTGCCCCGCCAGCTGGCGCGGAAATGCGGCGCATGCGCGGGAGCGTCAACGGCCGCTGACAGTTTCCCGCGCATGCGCAGTGGGGAGAGTCACTTCCGCCTCCGCCATGGTGGAGGCCGTGGCGGAGGCGGAAGGGAAAGAGTGCTCCCACGGCACAGGCCCGCCCGCGGATCGGTGGGCCCCCATCGCTGGCCAGGCCACCGTGAGGGCACCCCCCGGGGTCAGATCACCCCGCGCCCCCCCCCAGGACCCCGGAGCCCGCCCACGCCGCCTGGTCCCGCCGGTAAATACCAGGTTTAATTTACGCGACTTTAAAAAAAATATATCTTTGTTCAAATTTTCAACATAATTTCAACAAAACCCCCCCTACAGGAAAAAGAAACAAGAACATAAGAACACAACCCACAAGAATTATACAAAGGATTTCCCCAAACTACCATAACCCCCCATATAACAATAAAAACACAAATAGGGAAACACCCCACCCTCACCCAAATGCCACCCCAAAAGAACCCCCCCCCCCCCCCGGGTGCTGCTGCTGACCTCCTCCTAACGCTCGGTTCGTAGCCACACTCGCCACCGGGGCTTTGTATAGTAGCCTAACCCAACTGATGAACCCCTCCCCGAACCCAAACCTCCGCTGCACCTCCCAAAGATACTCCCACTCCACCCTATCGAAGGCCTTCTCCGCGTCCATAGCCGCAACTAACTCAGCTTCCCCCTCCACTGAAGATATCATAATTACATTAAGGAGCCTCCGCACATTGGTGTTCAGCTGCCTACCCTTCACAAATCCCATCTGGTCCTCATGGATCACCCCCGGGACACAGTCCTCAATTCTCGTGGCCAGAACCTTCGCCAGCAACTTCGCGTCGACATTGAGGAGCGAGAGCGGCCTGTACGATAAACACTGTAATGGGTCCTTGGCCCGCTTCAAGATCAAAGAGATCAGTGCCCTGGACATTGTCGGGGGCAAGGTCCCCCCCTCCAACTAGCTGCTCCTCCTCCACCCTCGGGAACATCAGCCAATCTAGAAATTGGCGCATCCCCCCCCCCCCGCCGGGGGCTCCGACCTGTACAGCTCCTCATAGAGGTCCCTGAATGCCTTGTTTATTCCCACCGCACTCCGCACCGTGTTCCCCTCTTTATCCCTAACTCCACCAATCTCCCTTGCTGCCTCCCTCTTCCGAAGCTGATGTGCCAGTATCCGACTCGCCTTTTCCCCGTACTCATACGCCGCCCCCTGCGCTTTCCTCCACTGCGCCTCTGCTTTCCCAGTAGTCAGCAAGTCAAATTCCGTCTGGAGGTTCCATTGCTCCCTAAGAAGTCCCTCCTCGGGGGCCTCTGCATAGCTCCTGTCCACCCTTAATATACCCCCACCAGTTTCTCCCTCTCTCTCTTCTCCCTATGGGCCCTAATGGAGATTAGCTCTCCCCTGACCACCGCCTCCCAGACTACCCCCACCTGGCCCGAGATCACGTCCTCGTTCTCCGAGGCTTTTTGCCGCACCTCCCGGATCGCCGCCCCTTGGGCCTTCTGGGTCTCCACCAGCTTGTCGATCGATGCCTTCATCGGCTCTAGCAGTTCTGCCTTCAGCTCTGCAAAGCAGCGTTTGAGGAACTCCTGCTGCTCCTGCGACCATAGCACCCATGCTGCTTGGTCTCCACCCGTCGTCATCTTGCTTCTCCTCCCTCGCACTTTTCGTTGCACTAAAATCACTTTCTTGACGGCTCCACTCCTGGTCCAATCCATACAGTGCCGGGGAGCTGCACTGTCACCTTCCCACACTGGGAGCCGTCGAACATTTGCCGTTGGGGTTCCTCAAAAGAGCCCAAAAGTCTGTTTCTGGCGGGAGCTGCCGAACGTGCGACCTAGCTCAGCATAGCCGCACCCGGAAGTCCAACACTGGCTGCTACTTGATGCAGTCTTAACTAAAGGATGCTCCAGACTTTGCAATGAGTTCAACGTGTTTATTGAACTATTAACACAGTTCTCAAATTAGTTCGACTCTCTGCTAATCTAACTGTAGTAACTCGGTCTGTACCAGTTTGCTCTAAGCCACGTGCTGGGGTGTGATGCTGCTGATCAACCCTGTCTAACTCTCGAGATGTCTGTCTGTGGAAAGAGGCAGGGTTTGAGTGCCTCATCCCTTTTATAGTGATTATGTCATGCCCCCTTGTGGTGATGCCACCTCTGAGTGTCCTGACTGCCCATTGGTTGTGTCCTATTCTGAGTGTTCATTGGTTGTATGTTTGCATATCATGACATCTCTCCTTTTTTTCTTTTTTTTTTACATGTATATACATGTGGATGTGTCTGTCTAATGTGACTGACTGAGGAATACAGAACAGAACAAACAAAACAAATGCTCATAAGTCCAGTCTCTGAGGCTTACATCTGATCCTCGTCGACCGCCGGAGAGGTGGTAGAGGGGATGACGGTGTCTTGACAGGCGAGTGGGAGGCACGACTGGTGGCCTCGTGGTTCGAGGTGTCTGGAGGTGACAATTCGACGTGTGGAAATGGAGGGGAAAGTGGTTGTGGGCAAGAAACTTTTCGCAGTGCCCTTCGATTCCTTCGCACAATGGAGCCATCAGCCATGCGTATGACATAGGATCTGGGGACGGTCTGTCGAACAACGACAGCCGGAGCAGACCACCCACCATCCGGTATCTTGATCCTGACCGTGTCTGCCGGGGATAGCACGTCCAGATCGGTGGCATGTGCGTCATAGCCCTGCTTCTGGCTGTCGCAAAGCTGCTGCATCTTCTGCAGCACCGGGAGGTGATGAAGGTTGGGCAGGTGTATGACTGGAAGTGTCGTCCGCAGGTCCCTGTTCATCAGCTGTTGAGCTGGCGACATGCCAGTGGACAAGGGAGTCGCCTGGTACGCAAGTAGCGCAAGGTGTATGTCGGAAGCAGAGTCCGAGGCCTTGCGGATGAGCTGCTTAACGATGTGCACCCCTTTTTCAACTTTGCCATTGGACTGCGGACAGCGCGGACTGGAGGTGACATGCCTGAAATTGTAGCTCTTGGCAAACGTGGACCATTCTCAACTGTGGAAGCACAGGCCATTGTCGCTCATGACGGTGTTCGGGATGCCATGCCATGAGAATGTCTCTTTACACGCTTTGATGACGGTCCGTGAGGTGAGCTCTGACAGATTCAGCACCTCAGGATAGTTCAAAAAGTAATCGATGAATGAGATATAGTCGCGACCATTCGCGTGGAATCGGTCAATGCCAACCTTGGACCACGGAGAGGTCTCTAGGTCATGTGGTTGGAGCGTCTCCCTGCTCTGCGCTGGTTGGAACCTCTGACAGGTTTCGCAGTTCAG
Organism: Scyliorhinus torazame; assembly: GCF_047496885.1. Classification (NCBI taxonomy): domain Eukaryota; kingdom Metazoa; phylum Chordata; class Chondrichthyes; order Carcharhiniformes; family Scyliorhinidae; genus Scyliorhinus; species Scyliorhinus torazame. The sequence continues at coordinate 134,418,099 of NC_092714.1, forward strand.
GACCATATCCGTGATGTCCTGGTTGACGCCGGGCCAGTAGACAGCTTGCTGGACCCTGCGTCTGCACTTTTCTATGCTCAGATGTCCCTCATGAATCTGCTGCAGCACCAGGCTCTGGAGACATAGCGGGCTGACTATCCTGTCCATCTTGAGCAGGATGCCGTCGATCAGCATCAGGTCGTCCTTGCCATTGTAGAATTGAGGGCATTGCCCTTTCTGCCAGCCATTGCTGAGGTTGTGGATGACTCGCTGCAACAGAGGGTCTTTGGCCGTCTCTTCTCGGATGAGAACAATCTTCTCATCTGTTGCCGGGAGAGTGCTTGCACACAGTTGTACCTGCAATACAATGTGCTAGGTGATCTCCAGTGGTTCACTGGGTGAGTTGACGGAGCGGGACAATGCATCGGTGATGATGAGCTCCTTGCTATGTGTGTACACCAAATTGAAATCATACCTCTGGAGTTTGAGCAGAATTCTCTGCAAACAAGGCGACATGTCGTTCAGGTCCTTTTGGATGATGTGGACCAGAGGCCTATGATCCGTCTCAACAGTAAATGTTGGCAAGCCGTAGACATAATCATGAAATTTGAGGATGCTGGTGAGAAGACCTAAACATTCCTTCTCAATCTGCGCATATCTGGTCTCAGTGGGTGTCATTGCCCGTGACGCATATGCTACTGGTACCCAGGATGCTGTGTCATCTCCTTGAAGCAACACCGCCCCAATGCCATCCTGACTCGCATCTGTGGATATCTTGGTCTCTCGGTCTGGGTCAAAGAACGCAAGGACGGGTGCAGTGGTGAGCTTGGCTTTCAGCTCCAGCCACTCTGTTTGGTTGCATGTTTGCATATCATGATAGGCAGGTTCCCTAGCAGCAGTGCCAGAAAGCCATGAAAAACGCCATAGACATGAGCAGGACCGGAAGATCTTGCCAACGGGAAATAGTGAGCAACCTCAGCCATCGGAAAACATGCTGCAAGAGTGCTGGAAAATCCCAGCCCATGTGACAATTGGTGTGGACCAGCAGGTACTTGGTTACCTGCTGTCCCTGATTCTCCATGCAGGTGGCCAATCTTTCCATGGAGATGGACTTCAGATGCGCACCTCCCCAACCTGACCTGCTTGTATTCAAAGTTCAACCTCTTCCTCTTGTCTGCCAGAACAATGGGCGAAATTCTCCGGAAACGGCGCGATGTCCGCCGACTGGCGCCCAAAACGGCACAAATCAGACGGGCATCGCGCCGCCCCAAAGGTGCGGAATGTTCCGCATCTTTGGGTGCCGAGCCCCAACATTGAGGGGCTAGGTCGGCGCCGGACGAATTTCCGCCCCGCCAGCTGGCGGAAAAGGTCTTTGGTGCCCCGCCAGCTGACGCGGAAATGACATCTCCGGGCGGCGCATGCGCGGGAGCGTCAGCAGCCGCTGACGGCATTCCCGCGCATGCGCAGTGGAGGGAGTCTCTTCCGCCTCCGCCATGGTGGAGACCGTGGCGGAGGCGGAAGGGAAAGAGTGCCCCCACGGCACAGGCCCGCCCGCGGATCGGTGGGCACCGATCGCGGGCCAGGCCACCGTGGGGGCACCCCCCGGGGCCAGATCGCCCCGTGCCCCCCCCAGGACCCCGGAGCCCGCCCACGCTGCCTTGTCCCACCGGTAAGGTAGGTGGTCTAATTTACGCCGGCGGGACAGGCATTTTAGCGGCGGGACTTCGGCCCATCCGGGCCGGAGAATCGAGCGGGGGGGCCTGCCAACCGGCGCGATACCCGCCCCCGCCGAATCTCCAGTGCCGGAGACTTCGGCAACCGGCGGGGGCGGGATTCACGCCAACCCCCGGCGATTCTCCGACCCGGCGGGGGGTCGGAGAATCTCGCCCCACATTTCTCTTCACGTCCTTATAGCTGGCAGCACATGTTCCTGGCGAGCTGCAGAAAATAGGTTGGGGGCAAGTAGTGTTGGAGGGTTTGTAGCCCTTGCATGGTGAGACTCCATCGGTAGAATTGCTGTATCTCTCCTGCCAATTGTAGAGTGGATGTATTATGTACCTTACAGGGTCTCTTTAAAAACTGAGGCTTGAACATTCAAATGAGGGTTGTGATTAACCCTGCCTGCTCTGTGTCATAATATGAACCCATGCACATCATGCAGGCAGTGACAGTCACCCAAGTGAGCCAATCAACATACAGAACAGAACACGACCAATCACCAGACATAACACCAGAGGGGGGGCTTCCAACTATAAAACACACGAGGCATCAGCACTCTGCCTCGTTCCACTGGTGACAACTGTAGTGACAGTCAGGGTGTACAAATCATTCAACACCTTCTACACGTGGATCAGAGCTAGCCTGGTCTAGATAGTTAATGTTAGTTTACTTAGGAGTAGTAGAGAGTCAACACACAGTCAGCTGTGTGCTTCGTTACTGAAGTTCAATAAATCTTATTGAACCAACGCCTATGTTTGGTGTATGCTTGATCATTTAACTGCATTGTGTTGCAGTCCGTGTTACCCCAGGGTGAATAACATGACACTCTGATTGGTGAAGAACGCCAGAAGCAGAATGCTAATGTTGTGACTCAGTTAAAGAGCCAGGCAAAACCCTTCTTCACAAACATTTGGGTTCTTGATCCACTGCCAGTTTTCCCTGTTTTAAGTGGGTCCAAATGTTAAAATTCAGTTCCATATCATTAATAATCCTGGGAGCTCTAGCTTCAGATTTCCCCTCATGGGAACGTATCTACAATGAACCCGAGCCTTCTCTTTATAGGCTTCTCATAGTTCAAATGCTCTTTGCCTACCAATCTTTCAATTCAATCCACCTGGGCCAGATTCCTTTCCAACTCACTGAAGTTAGTAGATTTTTATGCAACATCGTATCTTGTTCTTCTCCATAATTATTCTAAACATGATGCTGTTATGACAACTGCTCCTCATACGCTGGAACATGACCTTTTCTACCCCACTGCATTCCCCAGAACACGATGCAGTGTGCTGAAAACACACTGATCAGGAAAGATCTCTTGTACGGTATTTCAAGAATACGTGGGTCGCGTGTGGTCCCATCCATCGGAACTCGGAGTGGCGGCTGCGGACTCAGTCCAGCGCCGCCACAGTCAGGGGAGGGCCAATCCGCGGGCGCCACAGAAAATAAACCCTGATCTTGAAGACGTTCGGGGAAGGAAACCTTGCCGGGAGTGGAGGAGTGGAGGATTATTGTGACTAGTGCAGAATAAAGTGAGTTGTGCCCTGTCAGTCTTGCCTCTGTCTACAACACATTCAATGATTGCGTAAACCTTCTTAACCATGAAGGCCGGTCTTCGCAACTTTTCCCCTCGCCTGAGGTGTGGTGATCCTTAGGTTAAACCGCCACCAAAGGGGAAAGCAGCCTGGGACTATGGCGACTTTACCTTTTACGTAAACTTTCTGAATGATTTTCAGATCTGTGGCATACTGATAGGAGCACCTATAAATCTCATACAATTAAAACCAGTTTAATGGATCTACTTACAAAATTGTTCGATCATCCTTAAATGGGCATGCACCAATTGAATTCCCAACGAAAGTCACACACGTGATTCATTTGTAACTTTCTGAACCATCTCATTATGTCGAAGTAGTTGATGTAATTCTAACCAAGGAAAATAACGAGTGTAACACAATAAATGACCAAATGTGTATATTCAGAGTGGAAAAAGCACATTATGTCATTCAGTGTGAATTTATTGGAAACAAGGAACACCTTGTGAGGGCCAGATTGAGAATTTGAACAAAGTCACTTATGCCTAATCACAGAGCGACTGCCAGTGGGAAGATGCCCGAGGAGGGGATTCTCATCCATGGGCAAGAGATGGACAGTAGAGAATGGTGAAGGCTTATTAATCCCATCCTGCCCAGGCCTGATTTCTCCCACCCCACCAGGCGGTGTGTAAATAGTGGGGCCCCTGAAGGATTTCATTCCTGTCTGCTGCACCTATGAAGGGTGGCAGTACAGGCTCCAAGTTCCTCTTCTGGAGGGACAGGCATGGTCAGAAGCTTCCCCTGTCTCCAGTCTTTCCTCACCTCCCCTTTCCTGTCTGCTGAAAAGCCCAAGTTTACACTTCACTCCAATCCTTGGGGTGTGCCTGTCCCTCCAAGATCACTCCATGCAATAAAAAGAAAATAAGAACTTGGATTTATACAGCACCTCTCACAAACTGTGGAAGTTCCAAAGCTCTTTACAACCAATTAAATATGTTTGAAGTGCTGCCATTTTTGCAATGTAGTAAATATTGCAGCCAATTTGTCCACAGCAAACTCCCACACACAGCAATGTGATAATGACCAGATGATCTGTTTCTACGTGATATTGGTTGAGTAACAAATATTGGCCAGGACATGAAGGAGATCTCTGCTCATTTTGAAATGATGCCCTGAATTTTACACTCCCCCACTGGCAGGAAATTGCAAGGGCAGGATTCCTTCTGGTTCTCACTCACTCCAACCACACAACTTGGGTGGGCAAAGCCTTGGATAAGCAGACCGCCTTTGCTCTAATTGAGGCCCCCTAAGTGGCCAATTAATGGCCACATGAGGACATTTTCCCATCCAGCCTCAATTTCTAGGCTGGCAGGGACATTGAACCTCCTTGGGGGAAGGTCAGTTTTGTAGACCACGAAGGAGTCCACACCGAGTAGTTTAAATGAAACAAAGTTTTACTACGATAAACTATTACTTACAATGCACGATAGATCCCAACCGGGTCTTTCCCGTCAGTACTAAATCTGCCCGACTTTACATGGTTTAACGTTCCCCGCTCCCTTAACAGGAGAGCTCGTATTTGGCCAGGCTTACGGGGAGTCTGATTTTTCCACCCCGTAAGTCTCATGCACTTCATGACATCCCTCCTCCCAAAGTCCGAAGAATCCTCTGATGACTGGGGTGAAGGAGGGTGCTGGATTCACTTCGTATCTGGTTGTACATTGTGCATCCGCGGTGCCAGATCGTGAAGGCGAACGCTGCTTCCGACTGGAACGTCGGGATGGATGCTCTGCCTGAGGCCGCTGTACTGTTGATTCCCCATCGCAGATCAGCAACACATATCTGAATCTGTGTTGATGAACTCTCTCATATCAAGTCTTGACCCCCTTGGGACTCTCTGGTCAGATTCGGCTTGACAAGAACTTTGCGTTCACAAGGGACTTTACGAAGAATAGGTCACCTGGAATGAATGTGATCCGGGTGCTTTTGCATTATTCGACCACTTGATAGGAGGCCAGCCCTGTCTGGTGGATGATGGTCCCGGAGTTCTCCTGGGCGGCATCTGCAAAGTTTCGGACAGACTTGCGTTACCTGGTACAAAGAACCTGGCCAGTTGATGTCGAACGGGGCAACGCCCTTACATCTTCCTGCCTATATCAGAAAAAAACATATTAAGGTGGATCCAAAGCCTCTGGCCCATTAGCATTTCAGCCGGGGCCTTCCCAGTCACCGAGTGTTGGGTGGTCCGGCAGTACGAATTTGCCGTTCCCTGTAAGCCTTCAGAAAACCAGAGAACTCCTCACGCATTAAGGATGTGCCATTTGTCTGTAACTCACACTTTGGGAATGCCATGGGTACTGAAGGACAAATGCAACTTCTCAATGGTTGCTCTGGAGGTGGTCGCTGCCATCGTGAGGGCCTCCAGCCATTTGGAATGGGCATCAATCACGAGGAGGAACATCATGGCTTGAAATGGGCTGGCAAAGGCAGCATGCAACCACGCCCACGGCTGCTCTGGCCATTCCCAAGGGTGGAGGGGCACGGCCAGCAGGAGCTTCCGGTGCTCTTGTTAGATGTTGCATCGTTGGACCCGGCCACCAAATGTAGCTGCATGCTAATATTTTCATATTTGGCACCCCCCAGGTGTCCATTGTGGAGATCGTTCAAGATCAACCCCTGGCCCGGTTCCAGGTCAACGACGCACGCACCCCATAGTAGGACACTGTCATCCACACTAAACCCTGACATCTTTGATGAGAAAGTCCACAATTCACCTGGAAGCTGTCGATGCTGACCGCTACACAACACGAGATGCCAAACGTTTGAAAGAACCGGGTGTGTTGAGCCCACTCATGGATCCTAGATGCAGTGACCAGTAACAAATCTGTCATGATATCCACATCAGCATATCATGGCGCAATCACACACACACTGATGGACAGGCAGTTGGACCAACCAGCACACACATAACATTGCAGCCAATCACCAGTGAGAGCACACGCACTATACAACGGGGAACACCACAGTTCCCGCTCATTCTACCAGGAGATAGCTCAGAGCACAGAGCTCACAGCGCGCCACTCAGACATAGACCATGTGCTGAGTGCCTCACTAAGATAGTGATAGGGCTGGGTCCACAGGTTAGCTGGTGAAGCACGTACCCAAGCCAGTAGTTAGTTGTTACCATTGTTTAGACAATAAAACAGAGTTGTACCATCTACAGCCGTGTTGGATCATTTGTGCAGCAGAACACCCAACACGACAAAATCCATAACGTTTTTTAAAATAAATTTAGAGTACCCAATTAATTTTTTCCAATTTAGGGGCAATTTAGCGTGGCTAATCCACCTACCCCGCACATCTTTGTGTTGTGGGGGTGAAACCTACGCAAACGCGGGGAGAATATGCAAACTCCACACGGACAGTGACCCAGAGCCGGGATCGAATCTGGGACCTCAGCGCCGTGAGACAGCAGGGCTAACCCACTGTGCCACCGTGCTGCCCTGTAAACACATAAAGTTAAGAGTGGTGACAACTTTGTTTGCCCTGGGGTAAAGATGGAGCGCTAGTCGGCAAGGGTAGTCGGCTCGACACATCGATGTGCGCAATTTGGATGCCTGGACGATTGTCAAACGAGTACTCGTGGGCGGCCAATAAAAGTGCCCACCCCTGGAGTCTAGCTGAAGCGAGGGATGGAATTGACTTTTCCTCCTTCAAAAGACTGAGTAGCGGTTTGTAGTCGGTGACGATGATGAAATGGCAGCCGTAAAATTTCTTTGGCCACAGACAGTTTCTCGGAGGCAAAAGTGGTCGACCGATCCTGCCATGTTCCACCCAATGGGACAGAACAATGCGGGACGGTGATGCATTGCATGTGATGATGAGAGGTTTGGTGGGATCATATTGTGTCAACAACCCGAAAGATGAAAGTCGTTTCTTCACTTGCTGGAAAGCAGGCTCCAGCGACCTGCTCCACGCACACTCCTGTTATTTTTAAAGGCAGATACAGAGATCACGAGCATCGTCGCGAGATTCAGAATGAACTTGCTGTAATAAAGTTAAAAGAAGAATCGACATGGAGGCCCAACCAGGCCTACTCCAAGGCCATGATCCCAGGAACATCCACCCACCAACGCTGGAACTGACCACGTGACCCAGCCCAACCTGACCCAGGGAGACACTGCCAGCGACCCAAACCCAGACTAAACACCCTCAAAACAGGAAGACCTAACGCGAGGACCCGAACCCGCCAAAAGGTAGACCTGTCCTTGCGGAACCCCGGGGCCTGACATGTCCCCCTTGCAAGTCCAAAATCACAACCAGGGCCCAGGACCCTGCCAGATGCAATCACTTACCTTCCACAAGGCCAGACTTCTCCCATTGGATCCCGGGACCATCGACAAGCAGCCGCTGACCTATGAAGCGAGGGAAATTTGCCGGTCTGCAGGTGAGACTAAAACAACACAGTTTCAAGTCTCCTCGCGCCAGCATACACCTGGCAAACATCCAAATGATCGAAAACAAGCTGGACAAGCTTAACGCTAGACTTACCTCTCAGAGGGAAGAAAGGGACTGCTGTGTGCTCTGTTTCACAGAGACATGGCTCACCCCTGCCTCACCGGACTGTGCCATGCAACCTGACGGCTTCTCAATACACCAAATGGACTGCAAGGCGTCATCGGGCAAAGTGAAGGATGGAGGGGTTTGCCTCCTCATCAACTCCTCCTGGTGCCCAGACGTGGCGACCCTGGCGAACTACTGCTCCCCGGACCTGGAGTACCTGACTGTGAAGTGCCACCCGTACTATCTTCCAGTAAACCCAGAGGCCTTGTTCATAATGGCTGGGGACTTCAACCAGACCAACCTCAAGAGTGTACTGCCAAAGTTCCACCAATGCTTCTCCTGTCCCACCAGGAGTGCCACCATCCTTGACCACTGCTAAACAAACATCAAGGGCACCCGGCGATCCATCCCCTGAAAATTGGACCACAAGATGGTGCTCCTTCTCACAGCATATAAGCAGAAACTTAAGCACGAGAATCAGGTTTGAAGGTTGTGCAATGCTGGTCCGAAGCAACAGAAGAGATGCAATGCGATTGCTTAGAGTCAGTGGACTGGTCCATACTCAAGAACTCATCAGCCAACCTAAACGAGTCACATACTTCATCAGTAAGTGTGTAGGAGATTGCGTGCCAAAGATTGTAATACGGATGTTCCCCAACTGGAAACTATGGTTTATCCGGAGATTCACTCCCTACTGAAGGCCAGGTCTGAGACGTTCAAGACAGGTGACCCTGAACTGTACAAGAGATCTAGGTCCGACATCCACAAAGCCATCAGGGACGCCAAGACGCAATACCAGACTAAAGACATGGACTCTCGTCGGTTGTGGCAAGACTTAAACTTCTGACACTAAGATTGGTGGAGTAGCAGATAGTGAAGGGGACTGTCAGAGAATACAGCAGAATATAGATAGATTGGAGAGTTGGGTGGAGAAATGGCAGATGGAGTTCAATCCGGGCAAATACGAGGTGATACATTTTGGAAGATCCAATTCAAGAGCGAACTATAAACGAAAAAGCCCTGGGGAAAATTGATGTATGGAGACATCTGGGTGTTCAGGTCCATTGTACCCTGAAGGTGGCTGGGCAGGTCGATAGAGTGGTCAAGAAGGCATGCTTTCCTTCATCGGAAGGGGTATTGAGTATAAGAGTTGGCAGGTCATGTTACAGTTGTATAAGACTTTGGTTCAGCCACGTTTGGAATACTGCGTACAGTTCTGCACACATCAATGTGTCGAGCCGACTACCCTTGCCGACTAGCGCTCCCTCTTTACCCCAGTGCAAACAAAGTTGTCACCAAATTACCAAAAAGATGTGGATGCTTTGGAGAAGGTGCAGAGGAGGTTCACCAGGATGTTGCCTGGTATGGAGGGTGCTAGCTATGAATAGAGGTTGAGTAGATTAGGATTATTTTCATTCGAAAGACGGATGTTGAGGGGGACCTCATTGAGATCTACAAAATCATGAGAGGTATAGAAAGGGTGGATAGCAAGAAGCTTTTTCCCAGAGTGGGGGACTCAATTACTAGGGGTCACGAGTTCAAGGTGAGAGGGGAAAAGTTTAAGGGAGATATGCGTGGAAAGTTCTTTACGCAGAGGGTAGTGGGTGCCTGGAACGCTTTGCCAGTGGAGGTGGTACGATAGCGTCATTTAAGATGTATCTAGACAGATACATGAATGGGCAGGGAGCAGAGGGATACAGATCCTTAGAAAATAGGCGACAGTTTTAGATAGAGGATCTGGATCGGCGCAGGCTTGGAGGGCTGAATTTTTCTTTGTTCTTTGTTCTAATATAATGGGCCACAAAGCAAACCCAAATAGAATCTCTGGCAACAGAGCACCCCTCCCGGATGAGCTCAATGAATTCTATGCTCATTTCGAGCAGGAAACCAACAAACTGTTGTCACCTGCCCCAGCAACCTCGGACACACCCATACCTAATGTGACAGCTTCCAAAGTCAGATCGGCCTTCTTGAAAGTGAACCCTCAGAAAGCAGCAGGTCCTCAGATGTGTGGTGTGTTCGTGGTCACTTTCAACCATTTTGGGCAGCATGATAGCATGGTGGTTAGCACAATTGCTTCACAGCTCCAGGGTCCCAAGTTCGATTCCCGGCTTGGGTCACTGTCTGTGCGGAGTCTGCATATCCTCCCCGTATGTGTGTGGGTTTCCTCCGGGTGCTGCGGTTTTCTCCCACAGTCCAAAGATGTGCAGGTTAGGTGGATTGGCCATGATCAATTGCCCTTAGTGTCCAAAATTGCCCTTAGTATTGGGTAGGGTTACTGGGTTATTGGGATAGGGTGGAGGTGTGGACTTGGGTAGGATCCTCTTTCCAAGAGCTGGTACAGACTCGATGGGCCGAATGGCCTCCTTCTGCACTGTAAATTCTATGATTCTCCCTACTGCATTCCGTGGTTCCCACCTGCTTCAAGAAGGCCACCATCATACCGGTACCAAAGAAGAACCAGGCAAAGTGCCTCATCGAATACAGTCCGGTGCACTTGACATCTATTATTATTATTATTGTGAAGTGCTTCGAGAGGTTGGTCATGAGACACACCAACTCCATACTTCCAGAATGCCTTGATCCATTGCAATTTGCATACCGCCACAACTGGTCCACGTAGATGTCATCTTCCTGGCCTACACTCATCCCTGGAGCATCTCGACAACAAGGACTCTTACGTCAGACTCCTATTCATTGACTACAGCTCTGCCTTCAACATCACAATCCCAGCCAAGCTCATATCAAAACTCCAAAACCTAGGACATCAACAATCTGTCCTGGTCCACCCACGTCGACGCTACCACCAAGAAAGCACAACAGTGCCTATACTTCCTCAGGAAACTAAGGAAATTCGGCATTTCCACATTGACACTTAACAATTTTTACAGGTGCATCATAGATGCACCAGCATCACAGCCTGGCATGGCAACTGCTTGGCCCAAGACCGCAAGAAACTTCAGAGAATCATGAACACAGCCCAGTCCATCACACAAACCTGCCTCCCATTCATTGACTCTATCTACATCTCCCGCTGCCTGTGGAAAGTGGACAGCATAATCAAAGACCCCTCCCACCCGGCTTACTCACTCTTCCAACTTCTTCCATCGGGCAGAAGATAAAATTCTGAGAACACGCACTGACAGATTCAAAAACAGCTTCTTCCCGCTGTTACCAGACTCCTAAATGACCCTCTTATGGACTTAACTTATCTCTCTACACACCTTCTCCACTGTTGTTAGCATTACACGCTGTATGCTTCACCTGATGTCAATGTCTATGTATTTACATTGTGTATCTATCGTATGTTTTCATATATTGAATGATCTGCCTGGACTGTACGCAGAACAATACCTTTCACTATACCTCGTTACACGCGACACTAAATTTAAATCTAATCTAAATCGAATCTGATAGTTCACTAACCCTCAAAGCGAGAGAAGCTCAGCAGCGCTCGGAGGGGCAGAGGCAATGTCTTGGGGTCTTTTACATCCACCTGAGAGGGAAGATTGGTTTTGGTTGAACATTTAATTTGAAAATGCTGCGCATGTAAAGCAGCACCTGCGACAATGGAGAGCTCTACCAGCACCTGCTGCACTCTTGACAGCGTGCTGGAACAAGCGTCTGCTTCCATATTAGCATGTTAAAGGGGCCGAATACCTGCTTCAGGTGGCCACAAACACCTGAGAAAATGGTCCAGCCCAATGTCAATAAGGACTTCTTTCAGACTGTCCTGACACCTGAAATTGACTTTTGTTGAGTTACACAACTTAAAACAGGCGCAAAGAAGTTCAATTCCTGAGCTAAATATCCAGCAATGAAATGGGACAGAATTGATCTTGGTCCAGTTCCTGGACCCAGCTGATGGTGAGTCTGAGTGGATGGGGAATCTATGCGAATGCAATGGCAATACAAGGCGCTATGTCAACCAACACATTAACCTAGGTTAGATGAGAATTAAATTGTCTCTGGAGAGGTATTACTCTGTGCATGAAAGAAAATATACACCATTAGTTTTAAAGCCCATGTTTTCAATTTACTGCCACATGGTATAAATTAGTCACAACCTCTAAGGAGACAGGAACAAACAAATATTTATTGGGGTCACCAAATTGGCCGATTAACCTTGAAAGGAAGGTCAGCTCCATGAAAACAGCCAATTTAATCCGAAAACTGGTAACAAGTTAATTATCTTTCCTTTCCTTATGTTTTAAATAGTGCAGGGCCTGCATTATCAGATTATGTTACTCAAATCAGTCCGTTATACCAAGTGGAGTTCTACAGGGTTGGACAATATTTTTGAGGCCTAAAATCTTTTACAGATTGTAAATTCTTTTTGTTCAGTGTTAACCAACTTTTAATATTACTGTTTTTTAAAAATAAGTGTATTTTATTTACATTCCTCAGTTTGTTGATCTCTTCTTTGTCGATATATAATTTTATGTATTTAATTTCCTTCAATACAAAAGTTCGTTGTTCATTTTGGGGCCTGGACCCACTCAGGGGCTGCGATGGATCGCAGGATAATTATTTTTTGGTCTTCTTGACACATGCACCCAGGCGCCAAGAAGAACGTTGTACTGGAGAAGGGCACATCGCGTTTCACATGAAAGAACATAGAAGATGGGCATGGCTCCCTGGCATATAGAAGACATAGAAGTCAGTCACCGAGAGGCTAGAGGGAGGGCAGTTGGTCAGGAGGGAGAGGTCATTGTCCCCACACCAGTAAAGAGGAGGAGGAGGGGCAGGACAACCATGTACTACCCTGTGGGAAGGGTGCACAGACCTAGCACATCTTGCCTCAACATGATGGAATACTCGTGCTGAAGGTGACTGGGGCTAAGTCATGAGGCAGTGACAGATATGTTACATGGTCTAGCAACAAAAAAGCCACAATCCATTAACCTCCATGTCCTACCAGTGGTTGCGAAGGTAACCTCTTAACTTTTATGCCTCAGTATCTTTCCAGGGGTCTTTATTAAATTTAAAATGCGCGGGAGGAGAGAGCCGGGACAGCGAAAACAGCGCCGGAGGAGAGAGCCGGGAGATTTAAAAAGCGCGGGAGGAGAGAGCCGGGACCGCGAAAACAGCGCCGGAGGAGAGAGCCGGGTGATTTAAAAAGCGCGGGAGGAGAGAGCCGGGACAGCAAAAACAGTGCCGGAGGAGAGAGCCGGATGATTTAAAAAGCGCGGGAGGAGAGAGCCGGGACCGCGAAAACAGCGCCGGAGGAGAGAGCCGGGAGATTTAAAAAACGCGGGAGGAGAGAGCCGGGACAGCGAAAACCGCGCCGGAGGAGAGAGCCGGGAGATTTAAAAAGCGCGGGAGGAGAGAGCCGGGACAGCGAAAACAGCGCTGGAGGAGAGAGTCGGGAGATTTAAAAAGCGCGGGAGGAGAGAGACGGGACAGCGAAAACAGCACCGGAGGAGAGAGCCGGGTGATTTAAAAAGCGCGGGAGGAGAGAGCCGGGACAGCGAAAACAGCGCCGGAGGAGAGAGCCGGGAGATTTAAAAAGCGCGGGAGGAGAGAGCCTGGACAGTGCTGGGAGAGGTGAGTGCACAAACGGTGTGGCAGGAGTGCCTTTAGACACGGGGTGCTGATTGGAACAGAGTGCATCTGAGTTTAGGTGAATGACTGAGTTCGGGTGAGTGGCTGTGTTTTTGTTCGTGTTCGGGTTTATCCTTGAGGTTCTATAAAGAAATTATTTTTTTAAAAAAATATTTAAATTAATTAATTAGTTGAATATGGCTGGACAGGTGATGTCTGTTGCTGTATGATGATGGAACTGGTGGGTCCCATTGAGACCGTCAGTGACCACATCTGCAGCAAGTGTTGGCTGCTCGAGGAACTTCGGCTCAGAATTGATGAGCTGGAGACCGAGCTGCACACACTGCGGCACATTAGGGAGGGGGAACATTACCTGGACGCTTTGTTTCAGGAGGCAGTCACACCCGGTAGAATAAGTACTGTTAATTCGGTCAGTGGTCAGGGACAGAGTGGTGTGACTGCAAGGGAGGCAGGTAGGGGGATCCTGAGTTTAGGAGTTGAGGAGCCTCAGCCCTTGACCTTCTCCAACAGGTATGAGGTACTTGCTCCCTGTGTGGATGAGGAAGAGGGCTGTAGGGAGGATGCGTTGACTGACCACTGCACCGTGGTACAGGAAGCCATTCAAGAGGGGGGAGCAAAAAGACAAGTGGTAGTTGTAGGGGATTTTATAATTAGGGCGATTGATGGCATCCTTTGTAAGCCAGATCGAGAGTCCCGCATGGTATGTTGCCTGCCCGGTGCCAGGGTGAGGGACATCTCTGATCGGCTTGAAAGGATTTTGGAGAGGGAGGGGGAGGATCCAGTTATTGTGGTCCATGTTGGGACTAACAACATAGGTAAGACTAGGAAAGAGGACCTGTATGGGGATTATCAAACACTAGGGACTAAATTAAAGAACAGGTCCTCCAGGGTTATAATCTCTGGATTACTACCCGAGCCGCTTGCCAATTGGCATAGGGTTGAGAAAATTAGAGAAGTTAACACGTGGCTAAAGGAGTGGTGCGGGAAAGAGGGATTCCATTTCATGGGGCATTGGCATCAGTTCTGGGGCAGGAGGGACCTGTACCGTTGGGACGGTCTTCACCTGAACCATTCTGGGACCAGTGTTCTAGCGAATAGGATAAATAGGTTGGTCACAAGGACTTTAAACTAGCAAGTTGGAGGGGAAGGGAAATGTAAAGCTACGGACAGTATAATGGTTAATGGAGATCAAGGCAGCAGGTTACGTGACAGGTTATTATGTAGAGATATGGGTTCAAAGACAAGGAAAATTAGGAGAAAGGGTAAGAGGAAAAATAAATTGCGAAAAGTTACTGATCAAGGTGTTAGGATTCATAACAAAGACATAAAAAACAGCATAAGTGTACTTTACCTGAATGCTCGTAGTATACGAAATAAGGCAAATGAGTTGATGGCGCAAATCATCGTGAATGACTATGATTTAGTGGCCATGACTGAAACATGGTTAAAAGATGGTCACAACTGGGAGTTAAATATCCAAGGGTATCAGACTATACAAAAGGATAGAATGGATGGTAAGGGCGGTGGTGTCGCTTTGTTGTTTAAGGATGGCATCCGGGCAATAGTAAGGGATGATATTGGTGCTATGGAGGACAATGTAGAATCAATTTGGGTGGAAATCAGGAATAGTAAGGCGAAAAGGACACTGATAGGAGTAGTCTATAGGTTACCAAATAGTAACAGGATGGTAGGGCAGGCAATAAGCAAAGAAATAACGGATGCATGTAGAAATGGTACAGCGGTTATCATGGGAGATTTTAATCTGCATATCGATTGGTTTAACCAGGTTGGTAAAGGCAGCCTTGAGGAGGAATTTATAGAATGTGTCCGGGATAATTTCCTGGAACAGTATGTAATGGAACCTACAAGGGAACAAGCGGTCCTAGATCTGGTCCTGTGTAATGAGGCAGGATTGATTAATGATCTCATAGTTCGGGATCCTCTTGGAAGGAGCGACCACAATATGGTGGAATTTAAAATACAGTTGGAGGATGACAAGGTAAAATCAAACACTAGTGTTTTGTGCTTAAACAAAGGCGATGACAATGGGATGAGAGAAGAACTAGCTAAGGTAGACTGGGAGCAAAGACTTCATGGTGAAGCAGTTGAGGAACAGTGGAGAACCTTCCGAGCGATCTTTCACAGTGTTCAGAAAAGGTTCATACCGACAAAAAAGAAAGACGGTAGAAAGGGGAAAAATCGACCGTGGATATCTAAGGAGGTGAGGGAGAGTATCAAATTGAAGGAAAAAACATACAAAGTGGCAAAAAGTAGTGGGAGACTAGAGGACTGGGAAGTCTTTAGGGGACAACAGAAAGCTACTAAAAAAGCCATAAAGAAGAGTAAGGTAGACTATGAAAGTAAACTGGCTCAGAACATAAAAGCAGATAGTAAAAGCTTCTACAAATATATAAGACAAAAAAGAGTGGCTAAGGTAAATATTGGTCCTTTGGAAGATGAGAAGGGAGATTTAATAATAGGAGACGGGGAAATGGCTGAGGAGCTGAACAGGTTTTTTGGGTCAGTCTTCACAGTGGAGGACACAAATAACATGCCAGTGACTGATGGAAATAAAGATATGATAGGTGAGGACCTTGAGATGATTGTAATCACTAAGGAGGCAGTATTGGGCAAGCTAATGGGGCTAATGGTAGACAAGTCTCCTGGCCCTGATGGGATGCATTCCAGAGTGTTAAAAGAGATGGCTAGGGAAATTGTAAACGCACCAGTGATAATTTATCAAAATTCACTAGACTCTGGGGTGGTCCCAGGTGATTGGAAAGTAGCAAACGTGACACCACTGTTTAAAAAAGGAGGTCGGCAGAAAGCGGGTAATTATAGGCCGGTAAGCTTAACTTCGGTTGTAGGGAAAATGCTGGAATCTATCATTAAGGAGGAAATAGCGGGGCACCTGGAGGGAAATTGTCCCATTGGGCAGACGCAGCATGGGTTCACAAAGGGTAGGTCGTGTCTGACTAATTTGGTAGAATTTTTTGAGGACGTTACCAGTGCAGTAGATAACGGGGAGCCAATGGATGTGGTATATCTGGATTTCCAGAAAGCTTTTGACAAGGTGCCACACAAAAGGTTGCTGCATAAACTAAAGATGCATGGCATTGAGGGTAAAGTGGTAGCATGGGTAGAGGATTGGTTAACTAACAGAAAGCAGAGAGTGGGGATAAATGGGTGTTTCTCTGGTTGGCAACCTGTAACTAGTGGGGTCCCTCAAGGATCAGTGTTGGGCCCGCAGTTGTTCACAATTTACATAGACGATTTGGAGTTGGGGACTAAGTGCAATGTGTCAAAGTTTGAAGACGACACTAAGATGAGTGGTAAAGCAAAAAGTGCAGAGGATACCGGAAGTCTGCAGAAAGATTTGGATAGGTTAGGTGAATGGGCTAGGGTCTGGCAGATGGAATTCAATGTTGCCAAGTGTGAGGCTATCCATTTTGGGAGGAATAACAGCAGAATGGATTATTATTTAAACAGTAAGATGTTAAAACATGCTGCTGTGCAGAGGGACCTGGGTGTGCTGGTGCACGAGTCGCAAAAAGTTGGTGTGCAGGTGCAACAGGTGATTAAGAAGGCTAATCGAGTTTTGTCTTTCATTGCTAGAGGGATGGAGTTCAAGACTAGGGAGGTTATGCTGCAATTGTATAGGGTGTTGGTGAGGCCGCATCTGGAGTATTGTGTTCAGTTTTGGTCTCCTTACCTGAGAAAAGACACATTGGCACTGGAGGGAGTGCAGAGGAGATTCACTAGGTTGATCCCAGAGTTGAGGGGATTAGATTATGACGAGAGGTTGAGTAGGCTGGGACTGTACTCATTGGAGTTTAGAAGGATGCGGGGGGATCTTATTGAGACATATAAAATTATGAAGGGAATAGATAGGATAGATGAGGGCAGGTTGTTTCCACTGGCCGGGGAAAGCAGAACTAGGGGGCATAGCCTCAAAATAAGGGGAGGTAGATTTAGGACGGAGTGTAGGAGGAACTTCTTCACCCAAAGGGTTGTGAATCTCTGGAATTCCATGCCCAGTGAAGCAGTTGAGGCTCCTTCTTTAAACGTTTTTAAGAAAAAGATAGATACCTTTCTAAAGAATAAAGGGATTCGGGGATATGGTGTACGGGCCGGAGAGTGGAGCTGAGTCCACAAAGATCAGCCATGATCTCATTAAATGGCGGAGCAGGCTCGAGGGGCCAGATGGCCTACTCCTGTTCCTAGTTCTTATGTTCTTATGTCATGAGGAGACCTTCTGGTTTCTCTCAGTCAGCAGCTACTTCAGCCACCAATGCAGATCCGTGGTTGGCTTCAGGTGACAAGGGCTACCCCTCTACCCCTTAAGACCTTGGTTAATGACAAGCAGAAAACACAAGTCATGAGTATGAACACTATGGGCGGCACGGTAGCACAGTGGTTAGCACTGTTACTTCACAGCTCCAGGGATACGGTTTTGATTCCCATCTTGGGTCACTGTCTGCGCAGTCTGCAAGTTCTCCCTGCAGGGTTTTCCTCTGGGTGCTCCGGTTTCCTTCCACAAGTTCGAGAGATGTGCTTCTATAGGTAACTTGGACATTCTGAATTCTCCCTCTGTGTGCCCGAACAGGCGTCGGAATGTGGCGACGAGGGGCTTTTCACATTAACTTCATTGCAGTGTAAGCCTACTTGTGACAATAATAAAGATTATTACCAGACGCACCTTCAATTACTATCGATGGATAAACGTCAGTGTTTGTTGAGGATTTTACTTACCTCGTGAGCCTTATCAGCAATGACAATAATGCTAAGAAGGACATAAAGGCATGACTGAATAAAAGTGACATGTTCATTTAGCGGACTTTGAACCACCTGGAAGTCCAAATAGTACAGTCTTAAGACCAAAATCAGACTCTACAGCAGTAATGTAAAGTCAATCCTGCTACATGGATCTAAATGCTGGAGGGTACTGAAGACAAACATGGGCAAGGTCAATGACTTTCATCGTACCCAGAACGGGGAAAACGTCTGACATGGCGAGGGAACTAGGGGCCTTCATGGAACAGATGGGGGCGGTGGACCCATGGAGGTTCCTGCACCCGGGAGAAAAGGAGTTCTCGTTCTTTTTTCTGCGTCCAGGAAGGCGATCACCTCTGGTGTTCTCTCCCCGCGGGGGTGGAGGGAGGGTCATTATCACATTCCGCAGCCGCCTGATGTTCGCTGTGGGCTGCCTACCCTTGACAAAGCCCGTTTGGTCCTCTGCAACAACCCTCCGGGCCCTGGCCACAGCAGCACTCCCATCCTCCTCAACAAGGTACACAACAAGCCCAGTGGTAGAGGCCATGCTGAGAACGTGGACCCAGTTGAGACAGCACTTCGGGATAACCAAAATGTCCCTTATGGCCCCCATCTGCGGCAATCACAGATCCCCCCAGCCATGCTAGATACCACCTTCAAAAGATGGAGGCGGGACGGGGGCACACTGACGTTCGGGGACTTCTACGTAGGGCACAGACTGGCGACACTGGACGAACTGACGAGGAAGTGGAAACTAGCAAGAGGACAGGAATGTGACACCTTCAAATAAAGCACTTCCTCCGCAAAGGGACAGTAGAGTACCCCATGGCCCCAGAAAGCACACTACTAGAGGACCTGATAGGCACAAGCAGCGAGAAGGGGGGGCTACGTGGGTAAATGTACGGACAGCTACTGGACAGAACTCGGACTCCACTGGACGGGACCAGAAAAAAATGGGAGGACGAACTGGGGACAGAGGTAGGATCGGGAATCTGGAGCGAAGCACTGAGCAGGGTGAGCTCCACCTCCTCCTGCGCAAGGCTAAGCCTAATGCAGATCAAAGTGGTGCACAGAGTGCTCCTGACCAGAACCCGAATGAGCAGGTTCTTCCCGGAGGTGGAGGACAAATGTGAGCGGTGCCAGAGGGGCCCGGCCAACCACACCCACATGTTTTAGGCTTGCCCCAAGCTTGCTGGGTTCTGGGCAGCCTTCTCTGACGCAATGTCCAGGGCTGTGGGGGTGAGGGTGAATCCATGTCCAATAGTGGCAATCTTCGGGGTATCGGAGCAGCCAGAGCTACACATGGGGAAGCTTTCGCTTCCCTAATCGCACGGCGGAGAATCCTGCTCGGCTGGCGATCGGCAGCACCCACGGCTGCAGACTGGCTCGCTGACCTCTCGGAATTTCTCCACCTGGAGAAGATTAAGTACGCCATCCGAGCGTCGGAGGAAGGCTTCCTGGATGCTTGGGGGCAGTTGGTCGGCCTGTTCCAAAACCTGTTTGAGGCCAGCAACGAGGAGTAAGCCAGAGGAAAAAAAGGTGAAGAACCAAAGGACTGCGCAACCCGTGGGGGGGGATGGGGAAACCACAAGAGAAGAGGAAGGGTGCTGAAACCAATGGGGAGGGGGGGGGGAGGAGGAGGAAGGAGGGATATCATAGACCGATCCAGAGGGCAGCAAAATGTACGTACAGTTAGGCAAATGAAGGACAAACCAAACCTCTCTGTAAAATAAAGCAAATTAGCGCGGGCAAGAAAAATGTAATGTCTATAAGTAACAACTGTTTATAAATATGAGAAAAGCCAATAAAAAGATTTTGGAAAAAAAAATGACTTTCATAGTAATTGCCATGTAAGATCTGTAGCAGCTACTGGCCAAATAAAGGGCGAGATCTTCTAGCCTCTCCGCGGCATGTTTCTCAGCAGTAGGAAGTGGCCCGCTGTTGGCTGGCAGTGGGATCTTCTGGTTCCGCCGCTATCAATGGGATTTCCCATTGAATCCACCCCATACCTCCGGGAAACCCGTGGCAGGGGTGCGCCACCGGCGGGACTGAAATACCCCACTGGCGTGAACAGCAGGAAGATCTGACCCACAATTCCCAGTGAGGACCTGGACAAGAAGACTGGCTGCCACAGCATTGTCCCTGAAATCAAGAAGCACCAGATAAGATGGCTCAGGCACATGTTAAAGATGCCCAAGAACCAATACTGAAGTTTGCTCTCAGATGTACACCAGTTGGGAGACCTAAATGGGTCAAGTCAAAAAACATGCCGCAGGACTGTGGATGAACTGCAAGAGCTGGGGCTTGCATGGGACAAGGCATAAGTCACAGCACAAGAAAGGGACCGATGAAGGAACAGTGTTGCTGCCTAAAGTCTCAGCCGGGACTGGAATGACAAGACAGAGAACATCCACAGTCCACTTTGCTTTCATCTCAGAATTTTTTTTCTTACACATTCTAAAATGTAAATAAACAGCAGATGGGTTTTTAGATGTCTGATGAGATGTAGGAAACAGTCTCCTTTGTCTCCACAAACAAAGGAGATTAAAGTCCAGCCATTTTTCTTCCCCATACCTTTCTGTCAAGTGTCTCTGTTTGAAATGGGCGTTGACACCTCTTCAGGGGCAAAATGATATGTTCCCTCTGACAGATCTGTCATTATAATCCACAGAGGAACTTTCCAGAAAGTGATCACTTTACAATATCAGCCACCAGTGGACGGCATGTTGGCACAGTGGTTAGCACTGCTGCTTCACAGCGCCACTTGATGATGACAACACCATGAGCAGTGTTCCAATCTCTGAGGAGAAGGAAGATAAGGAGGAGGACTCTGTTCATTTGGAAGATTCCGAAATGGATGAAGAGGAGGAGGCCACCAGTATCAGAGCAGCTGGGGAGAAAGGGCATCTAGCCAGGGCTGACTCTGTGCAGGGGGTAATCATTGCCACTTGGGTCCTTGAGCAAAATAGATTCTCATAAGCTCCTCCAATATAATAATTGCCACCAGTCAGTCCCTCGTGACATACTTCCACTTAAAGAACCTTGTACATTGACTCCACAATTACTCTTGTGACTGCCCATTCCCCACAAGGTAGGTGATAAATATCAATTAATTAGACTCAGTCACATTCATATGGCTGAAACCCTCACCATCATAACTATGGGCCTCGTCATATTGCAAACACACATGGTAATAAGTCATTCACAAACTGGCCCCCTCACATGAATGCCAATGACTGTAAATGAAGGGCCTATACACCAAATAGTCCTGAATCAAGCCATCGCTACAGTGCTAAGAGTGACACAACATCAGAATTCAAACCCTGTACATGCTGATAGGATTGTACGTTGTAGAATGCATGCAGATATGACACAAGGAACCCTTGTTTTCTCATAATGCCCTTTGAAAGAACGTGCACACCATCCATTCCGGCCAATGGCCCAGTTTCCGTTATGGGCACCACATGCAACATTCCTGGGTTCCATTCTATAAGGATGAGACAAGCTTCTTAACTTGCCTGATTGCAGCAGGTCATTGAACCTTCTCCTGCACTGAAACCATGAGTGCTGATGGTCCCTTGTTGCACTCACCGCAGCCACAATTTGAATCCAGGCCTTCTTGGTTTCTGCAGGGGCATTACTGCAGCCAGCAGGGTAAAGGACTGGCCTCCTCTTCTGGATCTCCTCCACCAAAACCTGACAGTCTTGGTCAGAAAGGTGTGGGACAGCTGGACCCATCCTTTCCCCCACATCTCCCCTATGTGACACTCTATGGAAAAAAACGTAAGGTGAAAAGGGTTGTGAGCTATTTAGATTACAATGGCTGTAAAAACCTGCATGGGTTTATCCAGCTGGGGATGATTGTTTCCCTGTGCTCAGTGGAACTGTGAGCTCCCCTGCTGTGGGCGGGGTAGCTCACCCAGCAATAGTGTAGAAGCTTGGCCACTGTAGAGCCAATTAGATAGGAGAGAGGACCCGGTGAGGTGCACCAGACCTCGTGTAGCTAATGTTGTTTGCTGAATAAAAATACTTTTAAGAAACCCTTGGACTTGCCGCGCTTTCTCATAATGGCCTCATTTTTGTTTTTGCATTTTTGTGTGCTTAAATGCACTAACCATCTTCCCCATATCATCGATGATTATTGGTAAGACTTGGTGGAATAACTGGCTCTCTGTAAATGCTTGGTGCCTTATATGTTGTCACTGTGACTCCAAGGTAGCATGCTGTGCACTGCGACCAGCTCTACTGGTATTGATTGATTGATTGATTGATTTGATTTATTGTCACATGTACCGAAGTGCAGTGAAAAGTATTTTTCTGCGGCCAAGGAAAAGTACACAGTACGTACACAGTAAAGGAAAAGAATAATCAACAGAGAACATTGACAAATGGTACATCGACAAATAGTGATTGGTTACAGTGCGGAACAAGGGGCCAAACAAAGCAAATACATGAGCAAGAGCAGCATAGGGCGTTATGAATAGTGTACTTATAGAGAACAGACCAGTCCGAGGGGGAGTCATTGAGGAGTCTTGTAGCAGTGGGGAAGAAGCTATTCCTGTGTCTGGATGTCCAAGTCTTCAGACTTCTGTACCTACTGCCTGATGGAAGGGTCTGGAAGAAGGCAATGCCTGGGTGGGAGGGGTCTCTGATAATTCTGTCTGCCTTCCTGAGGCAGCGGGAGGAATATACAGAATCAATGTGGGGATGGCAAGCTTGTGTGAAACGTTGGGCTGAGTTCACCACACTCTGCAGTTTCTTGCGATCTTGGACCGAGCAGTTGCTATACCAGGCTGTGATGCAGCCGGATAGGATGCTCTCTATCGCACGTCTGTCGAAGTTTGTGAGAGTCGATGCAGACATGCCAAATTTCTTTAGCTTCCGTAGGAAGTAGAGACGTTGTTGGACTTTCTTGACTGTTGCATCAACATGAGTGGACCAGGACAGACTGTTGGTGATGGTGACCCCCAGGAACCTAAAGCTATCGACCATCTCCACTTCAGAGCCATTGATGTAGACGGGAGTGTGTATCGTGCTACGCTTCCTGAAGTCGATGATCAGTTTCTTGGTCTTTTTGACATTTAGAGAGAGGTTGTTTTCGGTGCACCATGCAACCAAGACATCTTTTCCCAAAGGTAGGGGAGTCTAAAACTAGAGGGCATAGGTTTAAGGTGAGAGGGGAGAGATTCAGAAGGGCCCAGAGGGGCAATTTCTTCACTCAGAGGGTAGTGAGTGTCTGGAATGGGCTGCCAGAGGTAGTAGTAGAGGCGGGTACAATTGTGTCTTTCAAAAAGCATTTAGATAGTTACATGGGTAAGATGGGTATAGAGGGTTATGGGCCAAGTGCGGGCAACTGGGACTAGCTTAATGGTAAAAACTGGGCGGCATGGACTGGTTGGGCCAAAGGGCCTGTTTCCATGCTGTAAACTTCTATGATTCTATGATTCTATGATCTCCCTCTTAGTCACACTATTATGCAGTTGCAGTGTGCAGCTGTGAGGCACCTGGTTGAGGGTCAATGCTGGGGGTGTATCCTAATAGATTGGTGACAAGAGGGAAAGTGGATGGGATAATGGTTTTCTGCCCCACCTGCTTGGAGGTCCCGCAGCCCCTAACCAGGCATTACAAAGTTGCCCCCCTATTGATTTAAATCAACGTTCCCATTGATTTGCATATGTGGGAAGTTTTTGATTTAATATTTATCTATCAATAAGGCAACAACTCCCAAACGGCCCTTTTCAAATTTAAAACAGGATCAACCAGCAAGGTGACAGCTTGTGAACCATGCTGCAGACCTTGGATATGCATTGGGGAGAGGGAATTTGGTACAGGGC
Source organism: Scyliorhinus torazame (assembly GCF_047496885.1). Lineage (NCBI taxonomy): Eukaryota > Metazoa > Chordata > Chondrichthyes > Carcharhiniformes > Scyliorhinidae > Scyliorhinus > Scyliorhinus torazame. The sequence continues at coordinate 134,442,064 of NC_092714.1, forward strand.
ATGGAGCAAATATCAAGTATCCAAGCACTATTTATGTCGCTGTGCATGGAGTTGAAAATAACAGGGTTCAAATGGGTAGATACTGCGATACTATTACATTGAGTGGAGGGATCCAGAACATGAGGCGAGGGGAGAGGGGCAGTCAGGGGGCACAATTTTAACATTAGGGCTGGGCTATTCGAGAGTAAAATCAGGAAGCCTCTTCCACACAAAATATAATGGTAATCCAGAAGTTTCTCTCCCAAAAGACCACAGATGCTGGGGGTTCAACTGAAATCATTAGAATTAAAGAATTGGTGTACAGATCATGATTTAATTGAATGGTAGAACAGCCTTGAAGAGCTGAATGGCCTACTCTGGTTCTTATATAGCAACAATAATGACTGGCATCTATATGATGATTCTTACAGAGACAAAGGTTTGAAGATGCTTAACATAGGTAAAAATCAAAAAGGTGGAGGCCAGGCCAAAGAAAGAGATATTGAAAAGCGTCACCAAACATTTTGTCAAAGAGGTGGGAGTTAATAAAGGTCTCAGAAGTGAGATGGAGCTCTTGAAATATTTAGTGAGGGATTTCTGGATTGTGTGAGCCAGTTGTCAATTCACAAAAGATCATTTAGAGAAGTGTTTTTCAAACTGTTTTGCCCGGGACTCATTTTTAGCAACCGGCCATCCTTCGGGACCCACATCGCCCAAACTTCGCGACACACCATTTTCACTTACCCTTAATGTGACAGATGAGCCTGCTTGGTCCTCACAATCTCACTTGCTTTGTTATTTAATGTTACATTTCTGCTGAGGACTTCAGCTGATAATTTAAGATGTCAGTACATCCGTTGAAAAAAAAGAGGTTTGTCCTCGAACTCGCCAGGCTCAGTCTTCAAATGTCTTTGAAGTTTTAAGGCTTTTAATCTTTCATTTCACAGCACTTTCCTACATATAACACAACAAACTTTGCATCCTGATTTGCATTTGGCACAATTAATAAACCCATACCTCAAGAAATCATCGTTATGCTGCTTTGTTCCTGTTTTCAGCTTCTCCTTCGTGGGTTGTTCACCAGAAGCCCTGGAGCTCACACCAGCACTGCTGGCAGCTGCAAAATGGAGGAATCTCTCTCGCGCCCAGAGCATGTGTCATCAGTGTAGAGGGCACGTGACCTGCTCTCTGCCACTGCTTTTGGAGAGAAGACTCCATCAATTTATTAAAAGAATTTGTTCCTGGGTCAGCGCACTGATGTCAGGTGGAGGCGGTCTGCCTCGCTGGGCTGCGTACTGGTGAGGGGGCACGCGTGCATGGGATGGACGGCATTCTGAAAGCTGATCACGGCCAGCACTTTTAAAATCCGGTCGCGGCTGTTGGGCACTTCTTCCCATGGTTGGAAAAGCCGCGGCTGATGGCTCTGTGAGTCTCCCGACACTTGCCCGTGACCCTGAGTTGGAAAATGACTGATCTAGAGACTCCTCAATGTTTCTTTGGATGGTGTTATCATGTTAACATTATTTGAATAATAAGCAAACGGTTCATCCATTCCTCTACAACTATCTGGTTTACATGCAAGTTTCTCCCTCATATAAAGTTTGGCATTCCACAAATATGGCTAAGCTTGTTCAATAATACCCTGCACCTTTGAAATAACTCAATAAAGCAGGTGTTCTGAGGAATTGATGCCTGATATTCCGGTGCATTCACAGTAATTTTAAAGTGTAAGGTTGTAAAGCGCTGAAAATATTTTGATATGACTGTACATGTTTTGACAAATTCCACTGGAATAGATCAAGTTTCTTATGTGTCAGCCGTGGCTCAGTTTGTAGCCCTCATGTTTGGAGATAGAAAGTTGTTCATTCAAAGTCCCACTCCAGTGACTTGGATATAAAATCTAGGCTGATCCTCCAATGCAATACTGAGGGAGTGCTGCACTGTCAAAGGTGTCCGGCGGAATTCTCCGTTCCTGAGACAAACCACCGGGGCAGGATTTGCGGACTGCCATGACAGTAAAACTGGCACCATACCTGTGGTAGTCACCACTGTTGTATTATATTGTATATACTGCACTACATACGAGGGTATTACGGTAAGGGCCCTGTACTACAGGTACGGGGGTAGACCCCTACCTGCTGGCTCCGCCCAGTAGGCGGAGTATAAATGTGTGTGCTCTCCGAACTGCAGCCATTTCGGTGGCAGCTATAGGAGGCCACACATCTTGGTGTAATAAAGCCTCGATTACTCTCTACTCTCGTCTCATCGTAATTGATAGTGCATCAATTTATTACACAGCGATTTTACAAAGATGGATCTCTGCATCAAGCCGGATTGGCTGCAGCTGCATCCTCAAGCAGACAACGCCAAAAAAAAGGACTTTGAACATTGGCTAGCTTGCTTTGAAGCATACATCGGAACTGCGACAGACCCAATCCCAGAAGCACAGAAGCTCCAGATTCTGTACACGCGGCTGAGCTCCGATGCCTTTCCCCTCATCCAGATCGCGCCTGGTGCTGCGAGTCAAGTGACACACGCAAGATTTCACTCCTGGCGTGAGGCCTGACTTGGGCCTCTCCCGCGATTCACCCGTCATGCCCACCGCGATGCGGTGGGAATATCATGCCCATGGAATAAAAATACTTCATTGGTGGAGGGCCAGTTTGGCAGGTTGAAAATGGATCTGTCCCAGGGTAAACTGAAATCAAAGATTGGCAGGTCAAACTGGACAGATCAATAGGTTGCCTTTAAAGAGGAGACTCCTCAGGTAAACTGAGGTACATTCCCATGAGGGAGGAGGTAGAGCAACCAAAGACTGACTTCCCTGGATTACGAAGGAGGTGGAGAATAAAATGAAGTTGCAAAAGGGTCCACATGATAGATACTTTGTTGATAATACAAGGGAGACAAAGGCTGAACATAGAAAGCTCAGAGAGAATGTGAAAAAGAAATAAGAGGGACAATGAAAGAGTAGAAGAAGACACTGGCAGCTAACTTAAAAGGTAATCCAAAAGTCCCCGACAGGTATAAAAAGAATAAAAGGGAAGTTAGAGGAGGGGTGTGGCTGATTTTGAGCTGAAAAAGATACCTATGGATGGAGACAGAGGGCATGGTTAAGGAACTATGGTTATCTTCACCAAGGAAGAAGATGGTATCAAGGTCATAGCGATAGAGAAGAGAGTTGAGATACTAAATGTGCTAAAAATGGATAAAGAGGAGGTAATAGAAAAGCTTGCCATGCTTGTGGTTGATATACGGTCATGGTAAATAGTCTTTTTTAACTAAAGGAAGGTATAACGTGAGGTTGCCCAGGATCAGTACCATGACCAGTGCTTTTCTTGATGTAAATTGAGACTATTGTGTATGGGGCACAATTTCAAAATTAGTAGATAAGATAAAACTTTCTCCATTTTTTGAGACTAAGTGAGGTGGCAGGCGGCTGCGGCAGCACATTTAGCGCTGGCAAAATGGCGGGATTCTGTGCCGGATTCTGCGTTTAGAACCTCTACCCACTGTATGTGGAGTCTTTGTGCATCCCCTACCAGTAAACGATGTGGCTTCACTTTGACCCACTTGTTTGTGAACTTTTCATGCAGCCTTGTCAGGGTCCAGCTTCCTCCCCCTCAGTCTTCACTCTGCCTTCAATTGTTCACCATCCGTAATAATAATAATAATAATAATAATAATAGCTTATTGTCACAAGTAGGCTTCAATGAAGTTACTGTGAAAACCCCTAGTCGCCACATTCCGGCGCCTGTTCGGAGAGGCTGGTACGGGAATTGATTCCACGCTGCTGGCATTGTTCTGCATTACAAGCCAGCTATTTTTTAAAATTTATAAATTTAGATTACCCAATTATTTTTTCCAATTAAGGGGGCAATTTAGCGTGGCCAATCCACCTACTCTGCACATTTTTGGGTTGTGGGGGCGAAACCCACGCAGACAGGGGAGAATGTGCAAACTCCACACGGACAGTGACCCAGATCCGGGATCGAACCTGGGACCTCAGCGCCGTGAGGCAGCTGTGCTAACCACTAGGCCACCGTGCTGCCCTACAAGCCAGCTATTTAGCCCACTGTGCTAAACTAGCCCCTGATACATCTCTGCCTGTCATCGTGTCCGCTAGCCCTTCCAACTCCCACTCTTGAGGGAGTGCAATGAAATTAAATGAAAATCGCTTATTGTCACAAGTAGGCTTCAATGAAGTTACTGTGAAAAGTCCCTAGGAATCAATGTTGGGATACTTGCTGTTCGTGGTTTATCTAAATGATTTAGATAAGAATGTCGGAGGGTTGATCAGTACGTTCGGGGTTGATATGAAAATTGGTGGGGTGGTAAATAGTGAGGAGAGTAGCCTTGGATTACAGGAGGATATAGACGGGCGAGTCGGATGGGCTGATCAGTGAACAAATGGAATTCAATCTGGGTAAGTGTGAGGTGATGCACTTGGGCAGGTCAAAAAAGGCAAGGGAATACATGATAAACGGCAGGATCCTGGAAAGCACCATGGATCAGAGGGACCTTGGTGTGCGTGTCCCCCGGTCCCTTAAGGTAGCACAGCAGGTGGACACAGTGGTTAAGAAGGCATATGGTATACTTGCTTTTATTAGCCGAGGGAAAGAGTTTAATAATAATAATCTTTATTGTCACAAGTAGGCTTATTGATGTGTTAAGTAAGTTGGTTCAACGTTGACTGCAACTGGATGCAGTGAAACTAGAAACTGGCTTCTGACACAGGAGATGGTCCAACACTGTTTTATTGAACTTCCTGATTGCTGTACATAGTCTGCTGTGAGTTGACCCTCTGTCAATCTAACTGATAACCTCCTACTGGCTTGACCAGACTAACTCTACCTCATGGTGACAGTGCTCACTGGCTTGTGCACTCTTACTATCTCAGTAGCTGTATCCTGTAGAGAGAGGGAGAGTCTTAATGCCCTGTGTGCTTTTATAGTGGTGGTGTCCTGTCTGGTGATTGGTTGTTATGTGTTGTGTGTGTTCATTGGCTATCCTGTGTGTCAGTCACTGCCTGTCTGCATCTCATTATATACATGAGTGGATATTATGACACTTATATTAACACTGCAATGAAGTCACTGTGAAAATGCCCTAGTCGCCACATCCGGCACCTGTTCGGGTACACAGAGGGAGTATTCAGAATGTCCAAATTACCTCAGGACCTGTGGCAGGAAACCGGAGCACCAGGAGGAATCCCATGCAGACACAGGGAGAACGTGCAGTCTCCATACAGACAGTGACCCAAGCCAGGAATCGAACCTGGGACCCTGGAAATGTGAAGCAACAGTGCTAATCACTCTGCTACCATGCAGGGAGGTTATACTGGAGCTGTATGAAACTTTGGTTGGGCCACAGCTAGAGAATTGTGTCCAGTTCTGGAAACCACATTGTAGGGAGGGATGTGCTAGCACTTGAAAAGGTACAGAGGAGATTTACCAGGATGTTGCCTGGGCTGGAGAGTTTTAGTTATGAAGAGAGATTGGATAGACTTTCCTTGGAGCAAAGGAGACTGAAGGGGGATATGATTGAGATGTATAAAATTATGAGGGGCATAGATGGAGTCGACAGGAAGAAACTTTTCCCTTTGCTGGAGAGATCAATGACCAGGGGACATAGATTTAAGGTAAGGGGTAGGAGGTTTAGAGGGGATGTGAGGTAAACCTTTTTCACCGAGAGTGTGGTGGGAGTTTGGAACTCGCTGCATGAAAGGGTGGTGGAGGCAGAGACCTTCATAACATTTAAGAAGTATTTAGATGTGTACTTGCAATCCCAAGCCATACAAGGCTATGGGCAAGTGCTGGGAAATGGGATTGGAATAGTTAGGTGGTTGATTTTGACTGGCGCAGACACGATGGGCTGAAGGGCCTTTTCTGTGCTGTAGACATCTATGACTCCAAGACTCTATGACTTGCACAGCCCTCCTTCCACGCTGCCCCGCTTGTATGCATCAGCCACTTCCTTGCCCCCTCACCTCGCACCCCACCTCCAGTCAAACATTGGACCGTTGGAGTGAAACGTCCATGAATCCCGCAGCACAGTGCTGTCGATTAAGACATGGAGCTGGAGGAATCAACCAGTGAGCCTCAGCAGATTGACAACAGAAGCAGTGCAACATTATGGCAGGTAGGTTATGTCACACCCACCTCAAACTCTTGAGCGACCTGAGGTCCGTCATTTATTTTGAAACGGGTTTGACAACGATGTGATTTCCCGCTGGCGTGACGCGAGATTGGAAGGCCGGACAAGAATTTGGCGATCAGCTATTTTAATTAGCATTCATGAGATGCAAATGAATGAAAATGGCGTCCACGCCACCGGGCAGTGGGAGAATCAACTAGGCATGAACCTGCCACTGGAAGAATTGCAAACTGTTTTTACACGAGTGGGTTTCCGTTGGGTTCTCCACTCCCGCCACAGGCAGAATGGGAGAATTCTACCCATAGCGTTTGATAAGGTTCCCCACGGTAGGCTATTGCAAAAAATACGGAGGCTGGGGATTGAGGGTGATTTAGAGATGTGGATCAGAAATTGGCTAGCTGAAAGAAGACAGAGGGTGGTGGTTGATGGGAAATGTTCAGAATGGAGTACAGTCACAAGTGGAGTACCACAAGGATCTGTTCTGGGGCCGTTGCTGTTTGTCATTTTTATCAATGACCTAGAGGAAGGCGCAGAAGGGTGGGTGAGTAAATTTGCAGACGATACTAAAGTCGGTGGTGTTGTCGATAGTGTGGAAGGATGTAGCAGGTTACAGAGGGATATAGATAAGCTGCAGAGCTGGGCTGAGAGGTGGCAAATGGAGTTTGATGTAGAGAAGTGTGAGGTGATTCACTTTGGAAGGAATAACAGGAATGCGGAATATTTGGCTAATGGTAAAGTTCTTGAAAGTGTGGATGAGCAGAGGGATCTAGGTGTCCATGTACATAGATCCCTGAAAGTTGCCACCCAGGTTGATAGGGTTGTGAAGAAGGCCTATGGAGTGTTGGCCTTTATTGGTAGAGGGATTGAGTTCCGGAGTCGGGAGGTCATGTTGCAGCTGTACAGAACTCTGGTACGGCCGCATTTGGAGTATTGCGTACAGTTCTGGTCACCGCATTATAGGAAGGACGTGGAGGCTTTGGAGCGGGTGCAGAGGAGATTTACCAGGATGTTGCCTGGTATGGAGGGAAAATCTTATGAGGAAAGGCTGACGGACTTGAGGTTGTTTTCGTTGGAGAGAAGAAGGTTAAGAGGAGACTTAATAGAGGCATACAAAATGATCAGGGGGTTGGATAGGGTGGACAGTGAGAGCCTTCTCCCGCGGATGGATATGGCTGGCACGAGGGGACATAACTTTAAACTGAGGGGTAATAGATATAGGACAGAGGTCAGAGGTAGGTTCTTTACGCAAAGAGTAGTGAGGCCGTGGAATGCCCTACCTGCTACAGTAGTGAACTCGCCAACATTGAGGGCATTTAAAAGTTTATTGGATAAACATATGGATGATAATGGCATAGTGTAGGTTAGATGGCTTTTGTTTCGGTGCAACATCGTGGGCCGAAGGGCCTGTACTGCGCTGTATTGTTCTATGTTCTATGTTCTATGTTCTATAGGCCCGAACCTTGTGTTCAGGATCAGAACCCCTGCTTCCGGTTCTGAAAAGACAAAATACTATGAAATGAAATGAAATGAAAATGAAAATCGCTTATTGTCACAAGTAGGCTTCAAATGAAGTTACTGTGAAAAGCCCCTAGTCGCCACATTCTGGCACCTGTTCAGGGAGGCTGTTAAGGGAACTGTTACGACTTACCCACTACTTAGCTGTTACTGCCCACTTACCTACTACCTAGCTGTTACTACCCAATTACCTTACTCTGATTTTTCAGAGCAATCTTCTGAGGATAAGTCCTGCAGAACTCAGTCAGTGCAGGAAATCTTGGGGTGAACAGCAGAGAGAATCTGCACAGAAACCACTTTTTACAGCATATTCTGCAAGGAAAGAGTTTAAATGTCCCAATTACCTTGAATAGAAGGTAAATATGTCAGAGAGTAGGATGGGTAAGGTAAGTGGGTAAAAGGGGGGTAGGGTGGGTACGAGTGGGTGAGGGGTAGGGTGAGTAAGATAAGTGTGTAAGGAGGTGGGGTGTGTAAGACCATAAGATTATAAGACAGAGAGCAGAAATAGGCCATTTGGCCCATTGAGTCTGCTCTGCCATTCAGTGAGATCGTGACTGATTTGAGATCATCCTCAACTCCACTTCCTGCTTTATCCCCATAATCTATAGACCCTTGTGGATTAAAAATCTGTCTATCTCAGCCTTGAGGTCAGACTTAAGGGGGTAAGGTGGGTGAGGGGGTAGGGAGGGCGAGGTAAGTGGGTAAGGGTTAGGGTGAGTAAGGGGCTAGGGTGCGTAAGGTAAGTAGGTAAGAGGTAGGGTGGGAAGCTAAGTGGGTATAGGGTAGGATGGCAGGTGAGTAGAGTGATAGGGAGGCAGGGTGAATGTGAGTATGTGGTTTGGGATGGAGTCAAGGGGAAGTTGGGGGAGTCAGGTGGTGGGGTCGGACAGGTGAGGTTGGGGAGGGAGTCGGTGGGTCGGTGGGGCTTCAGGTGGTGGGGGCTAGTCAAGTTGGGTTGTGGAAGAGTGGTGTGGTGGGGGCTAGTCAGATCAGGTGAGGGGGAGAAGTATGTGCAGGGGGGTAGTCTTTGGGTAGTAGGGAGAGGGGGTGGGGTGGTGTCCAGTGTGAGTGTTTCGATGTTTTGGTCGTCGGTTGCATAGTTATCCAGGAATCAGACTAAGTTTTTCTTGTCTAACATTTCCTGGGTAATTATACATGTAAGTAAATCAGAACTGTCTCAAGTCTCTGGCTCTAACTCAGAGTTGCAGACATTTTTGGAGGGTCCTGGGGAGCAGGAGAATTGCCCATTGGCAGTTCACACGTCCCGGACAATTCCAATCAAGTCCTTGCACTGGGACATCCAAGGGGGCTCATGGCAAATATTTCCGGGTATGTCCAGTCTCTGACAATCCGGAGGTCAGAAGATGTGCACCATAATGAACTTTGAGGAGGGCAGTAATAGATTTCAAGAGGACATGGAGCGGGGGATGGAATGAGAGGACACATGACAGATTAAATTTAATGCACAGAAGTGTGAATTTAAACATTTTGGTAGGAAGAGCAAAGTGATTAATATAAAATATGGGTAGATTTCTAAAAGGGGTGCAGGGACAGACAAATCTGGAGATAAATGTACACAAATCATTGACTGTGGCAGAGCAGGTTGAAAAAGTGATTTAAAAGATGCACAGCATCCTGGACTTTATTAACAGAGTACAAAAGTAAGGAATTTATGATGATCCTCTATAAAGGGCTGATGTAACCTCAATTGTGTTCAATTCTGGACACTGCATTTAGAAAGGATATGAAGGCTTTACAGCGTGTGCAGAAAAGATTTACAAGAATGAATCAAGGGACGAGAGAGTTCAGTTGCAAGGATAGATTGGAGAAGCTGGAGTTGATTTCCTTTGGGAAGAGAAGGTTGAGAGGAGATTTGATAGAAGTATTTACAATCATGAGGTGTCTAGACAGAGCAGTTAGGGAGAAATTGATCCCATTGACAGAAAGGGTTGGGAACCAGACAATGCAGATTTAAAGTTCCTGGCAAAAGAATCAAAGGTGAGGCGAGAAACATTTTTTATACAATGAGTGGTTGTGATCTGGAATGCCCTGCCTGAGAGTATGCTGGATGCAAGATTTATTTCTGGCTTTTATCATGGCTTGACATTCAATGACATTACCATCGCTGAATGTCCCCACTGTCAACATTCTGGGGGTTACCATTGACCACAAACCTAAACTGGATTTGTCATATAAATACTGTAGCTAAAAGAGCAGACCAGAGGTTAGGAATCCTGTGGTGAGTAGCTCACCTCCTGACTCCCCAAAGCCTGTCCACCATCTACAAGACAGAAGTCAGGGGTGTAATGGAATACTCTCCATTTGCTGGATGAGTGCAGCTCCAACAACACTCAAGAAGCTCGACACCATCCAGGACAAAGCAGCCCGCTTGACTGGCACCCCTTCCACAAACATTCACTCCCTCCACCGCCTAAATACAGTAGCAGCCGTGTGTACCATCTACAATATGCACTGCAGGAACTCACCAAGGCTCATTCGGCAGCACCTTCCATCAGGAACTCCAATACCAGTAGTGTGAGGTGGAAACTTTTGCCCAACTTTCCTTCAGCTGGGTACTTTGGGGGAAGGAAATTGCATTATTAAAGCACCTTTCGTGACTTGAGGACATCGTCAAGTGCTCTCTAACTGATGAAGTTATTTTTGAAGAATAGTCACTCTTGCAATGCAGCAAGTGCAGCAGTCAATTTGCACACAGCAAGGTTGAGCAGTCAGCAATGAGAAAAATAGCCAGATCATCTGGTTTAAGTGTCAGTTGATAATGCCAATGGCAACCTGACAACATAACTGGAAATCAGCAGAACTCTCAGTCCAAGAAGATCTATCAGAGCACGATGCTGTTGTCACAGTTTCGATGAACGCATTATGGTATGTGTTGCAGGTGTGTTCAACCTGTTGTGTGGCAGTATTTAACAATAATGATTAACCTTAACCTTATTCTATTGCCTGCGTGTTTGCTCTTCCTAAATAGTTCCAGTGAGAGGTGGTGGTGTGGTGAACGGTTACTACAACAGGTTTTCATAGGTATTATTGCAATTGGTTAAACCTTGTTATCTATTTATATCAAAGAGTTCCTTCTTTTAAACAACGCACTCGACTATCCTATTTGTGGTCTCAAGTTACACATGTTTACGACGAGAATGAAATGGAAGAGAAAAGAAGCAAAGTTTTTCTTTGTTCAGTGGGTGACACAGGGTTACATACAGTGAGCAGCTAGTTTCTTTGTGAATTTATTCAGCAGAATTTCAAGTTAGCAGCACCATGGTGGCTATGTTCGGGGAGGTTGGAGGGTTTAATGAGTGAAGTGTTGACTGGGCAGAAAACGTGGAGCGGTTGCAGCACCTCTTTGTAGCAAATGGAATAGAAGATGCGGTGAGGCAGCATTCGATTCTCCTAAATGTGGGGGTGAGGACTTATAAATTGATGAGGAATCTGACCATGCCACAGCAGCCAGGGGAGATTTCATTTGCAGACTTAGTCGCCCTGATGTGGAATTATCATCATCCAAAACCCTCAGTGACTGTTCAAAGATTCAAATTTGATAACCATTTTAGAACTCTGTGATTTCGGTGAAGTGTCAGATGATATGCTTAGAAATATGTTGGTCTGCGGCATTAACGAGGACAGCATTGAGCATTGGTTGTTGGGTGAGGCCAAACTGACTTTTAAGAAGGCTCTGGAAATTTCTCAGGGTTTGGAAATGGCTGCAGCAATGCTAGACATATTCAACAGGCTAATGGTGGCGCCCAGGCAGGGGCGCTGCACCAAGCACAGAAAGAAGCTGCAAGCGGAAAGGTGAAAGCAGTGGCGTATTTTGGGTGGGAGGGCCACACTATGCGAATCAGTGTAAGTTTCTGGATGCTGTTTGTCACTGATGCAACAAGAAGGGGAATTTAGCAAAGAAATGCAGGGGTGCGAAAGGCAAAGCAAAGGTTGAGCAAGAAAATTTTAATTCGAGGAAGTGTCAAGCAGCTACGCACCACAAGGAAACTCAGATCAGGCAGAGGAGCATTCTCACAACATGTTTAATATTAATGAGGCATGAGTGGAGTCTATTTATACTACAGTGATGGTGGATGGGAAGCGAATCAAGATGGAGGTGAACAGCGAGCTTCCGCATCCATAATTAGTAAAGAGACCTATAAGCCGATGTGGGACTTTAACTGAGCATCAGCCCTTACCCTAACAAAGATTAAACTTAGGACATGCACCGGAGAATCCATTCTATTACTTGGGACATTGGAAGTCCATATTGTGTACAACAGTCAAAAAGGAAGGGCCACCTCCTTGCGATCAAAGGGAAGGAGCCAAGTTTGCTAGGGCATGACTGGCTCAGCAAACTTCCATTGGCCTTGAGCGAGATCAAACACAAAAGGTGACCTAGGATGTTGTCAAGAGCTATCCAGGCGTGTTCAAGGATGAACTGGGTACATTATGTGGTACTATCGTGAAATTGTAACATAGATCTTCAGGCTATTCTTCGCTTTCTGAAGTCCAGAACCGTGCCCTATGCCATGAAAAGGGAAGTGGAGGAGGAGTTGGAACGACTGCAAAGGCTTGGACTCATTGAGCCTATTCAGATTTCTCGTTGGTCAGCTCCAATTGTTCCTGTCCTGAAAAATGATGGTATGGAGCACACCATCATTGGCTACAAGCTCACCATTAACCAGGTTTTCAAATTGGAAGCTTATTCATTACCTCGGGTGGAAGATGCGTTTTCAAATCTTGCAGGAGGCATGTTTTCAAAACTAGACATGAGTCAGACATATAAAAAAGTCTTGCGAAAGGAAGATTTGAAACAGTACATGACCATCGACACGTGGCTTGTTCAAGTATAATCATTTGATTTTTGGCGTATCCTCCAGTCCAGCGCTCTTGCAAAGGACAATGGACAACCTTTTACAAGGCATTCCTCATGTGGCAGTCTGCTTCGATAACATTTTAGGTACAGGAAGACTGGGAAGGAGCCCCTTAGCAACCTCGATTGAGGTTTAAACAGCTTTTGAGAGGCGGGACTGTGACTGAAGAGGGAGCAAACTTATGCACTTATGTAGAGCTCAATAAAAGTGAGGAGGTCTCTGCTGCCATTCTGTGGGAAGCGCTGAAGGTGGTTATTAGGGGGGAGTTTATTTTGATTCAGGCGCATAGGGAAAAGATGGAAAGGTTGGAGAGGCAGAGATCAGTGGAGGCCATTTTGGCGATGGACCGGAGGCATTCCGTGGCCACTGAGGAGGGGTTTTTGAAGGAGAGGAAGAAGCTCCAGCTGGAGTTTGAGCTTTTGTGTACAAGAAAGGCAGTGAGACAGTTGTGGCGGGCTAGGGAGGGGGGTGCTGTATGAGCATGGCAAGAAGACCAGCAGGTTGCTTGCGCACTAGTTGAGGCGGCAGGTGGTGGTGAGGGAGATTGGGTGGATGAAGAATTTGAGGGGTAGGATGGTCACTGAGTCAGGGAAGGTGAATAGGATAATTGAGGCCTTCTACCGGGGCTGTACAGAGCCCCCGGGTGGTTGGGGGGGGGGGGGGGGGGGGACTCAGACATAAGGCAGGTCTCGATGGCCTGGATTTTCCGGTGGTGGAGGAAGGGAAGGTGCGGGGGCTGGGTGATCCGATTGGACTGGGAGAAGTGAGAGGGTGTGTGGGTTTGATGCAGTCTGGGAAGGCCCAGTACCGGACGGGTTCCCAGCCAAATTTTGCAAAAATATGTTACAGAATTAGGGCCCAATTTAGTGGAGATGTTGAACAAGTTGCAAGGAGGAGCTCCCGCCCACATTGATATGGCATCAATTTCACTTCTTTTGAAGAAGGATACGGATCCAGAGGAGTGTGAATCGTTGTCGAATGTGGATATAAAGCTATTGGCTAAGGTGCTGGCGACATGCAAGGAGGGTTTTGTGCCAGGGGTGATAGATGAGGATCAAATGGGGTTTATGAAGGGACGGCAGCTGTTAGCTAATGATAAGAGCCTGTTAAATAACAATCTTTGTTAGTGTCACAAGTAGGCTTACATTAACACTGCAATGAAGTTACTGTGAAAATCCCCCAGTCGCCACACGACAGCGCCTGTTTGGATACACTGAGGGAGAATTCAGAATGCGATTATGATACCCTTGGGGGGAGGGCAGGTTAGAAAATGGAGGTGATAGTGTCTATGGACGCGGAGAAGGTGTTTGACTGAGTTGAGTGGGAGTATTTATTCGAGGTGTTGGGGCAGTTTTGATTGGGCAGGGCTTTGTGGATTGGATTAGATTGTTGTATGGTGCCCCCACAGTGAGTGTTTGCACAAATAATAATAGTTTGGGTTATTTCCGTCTGCACTGGGGAACGAGGCAGGGGTGTCCGTTGTATCTATTGGTTTTTGCACTGGCGATCGAGCCTTTGGCAATGGCACTTATGTTTTCGGGGGGGGTGCAGGTGGAGAGATATTGAGAGGGGAGGGATGGTGCATCAGGTCCCCCAGTATGCGGACAATCTATTGTTGTGTGTCACAGATCCGGTGGATAGTATTGATAGGATAATGGGGGTATTGACGGAGTTTGGGTCACTCTCAGGGTATAAGCTCAATGGAGGATAGAGCGATGTGTTCCCAGTCAATGCTCAGGTGTAGGGGCGGGGCTTGGAGAAGTTGCTATTTCCCCTGGTCAAGTCGAGTTTTCGATATTTGGCTATACGGGAGGAACATAACTGGGCCTAATTGCATAAATTGAATTTGGTAAACTTGGTGGAGGAGGTGAAGGAGGATTTTCAGAGGTGGGGCGTTCTTCCGCTTTCACTGGTTGGAAGGGTCCAGACAGTAAAGATGGCGGCTTTTCCAAAGTTTCTGTTCATTTTTCAGAATCTTCTGATTTTTGTGCCTAAGGCATTCTTTGGGAGGGTGAATAGGATAATTCCTGAATTTATATGGGCGGGTAAGGTATCCCAGATTAGGAGGGTGTTTTTGGAGAGGGACAGGCGGGGAGGGGGATTGGCGCTACCGAGCTTGCTGAATTATTACTGGGTGTCGAATGTGGAAACTTAGGAAGTGGGCAGTGGAGGAGCGGTCGGTGTGGGGGCAGATGGAGGAGGACTCATGTGGAGGGACGTGTTTGATGGCACTGTTACTGACGCCTCTTCCGTTCTCGTCGGCCAGGTACTCCACGAGCCCGGTGGTGGTTTCATCGCTCAGAGTGCGGAATCAGTGCAGGCAACATTTTCAGATGGAGGATCTGTCCTTGCGGACGCTGATCTGTGGCAATCACAGATTTGTCCCAGCAGGGCTGGACTCCACATTTAGGGTGTGGGAGCAGATGGGGATAAAGTGTTTTAGGGACCTGTTCGTAGAGGATTGGTTTGCGGAGTTGGGAGAGTTGGAGGAGAAGTTCCAGTTGGCGAGTAGGAATGGGTCCTTGCAAATCAGGAATTCTGTGAGAAAGGAGTTGGCCACATTCCCGAGGTTGGCAGCCCTGTTATTGCATGAAATAATTCTGCCTGAGGCCGAGGTAGGGGAGGGTAGGATCTTGGGCATATAGAGGGAATTGATGGAAAGGGAGAGGTCCTTGGGGGGGGATATAAAGCGGAAGTTGGAGGAGGAGCTGGGGGGGGTTACTTGAGGTGAGTTGACGGAGTGATGCCCTGCGAAGGGTAAATTTTACTTTCTTGTGTGCGAGGTTGAGCTTCATTCAGTTTAAAGTGGTGCACAGAATATGACAGTGTCGCAGATGAGGCGTTTTTTTCCAGGGGTCGAGGACAGAGGCAGGTGGTGCTAGAGGGGACCGGCCCATATCTTCTGGGCCTGCCCAAAGTTGGAGGAGTTCTGGGAGTCCTTTGCGGGGGACCATGTCAGAGATTCTGGGGATGAGATTGGCTCCGAGCCTGTGGGTGGCGATATTTGGGGTGCTGGAGGATACGGGACTGCAGGTGGGGAGAGAGGCTGACATGTAGGCCTTTGCCTCCCTGATAGCCCAGAGGCGGATCTTGTTAGGGTGGCGGGATCCAGAGCCGTCTAAGACGGCAGGGTGGGTGAGTGGCTTGGCGGAATTCCTTCAATTGTAAAAAATAAAATTTGCAAATAGGGGATCAAAGGAGGGGTTCTTTTCGAGATCGAGGCCGATCATCGCCTTCTTTAAGGAATGGTAAACGTCTGCTGGTGGGGGTGGGGGTGTTATTTTTACTGTATTGTAGGTTTTTTTGTGTTTTTTGTTTAATAATTGAAAGGTAGATTGGGTTGTGGCATGGTGGGAGGGGGGGCGGGGTGTATTCGGACCACGTATTATGGATGATGGTTACGTGTGTTCTGTGCTTTGTAAATCAGTTGAAAATGCCTTCAATAAAAATATTTCTTAAAAAAGGGAAGGGCCGAGTTTGTATGGCGCGACTGATTCAGGAAAATTCCCTTGAACTGGGGCAAAATCAAATATACAAGGGAGGTTGTTACGAGATATCCTGACATGTTCAAGGATAAACTGGGTACATAACCACTTCATCCTTTCATCAAGGGCAGCACGGTAGCACAAGTGGCTAGCACTGTGGCTTCACAGCGCCAGGGTCCCAGGTTCGATTCCCCGCTGGGTCACTGTCTGTGCGTAGTCTGCACGTTCCCCCGTGTCTGCGTGGGTTTCCTCCGGGTGCTCCGGTTTCCTCCCACAGTCCAAAGACGTGCAGGTTAGGTGGATTGGCTATGCTGAATTGCCCTTAGTGTCCATAAAGGTTAGGAGGGGTAGGGTTATGGGGATAGGGTGGAAGTGAGGGCTTATAGTGGGTCAGTGCAGTCTCGATGGGCCAAATGGCCACCTTCTGCACTGTATGTTCCATGTTCTATCCTGCGGAGTGGCCTGATAGGCCGTGGTCCAAACCGCATGTGGACTTTGACGGATCTTTCATAAATCATGTTTTTAGTTGTTGTAGATGCGCATTCAAAACGGTTGGAAGAACATATCATGAGTAATATTACAGCTCCTGAGATAATAGAGAAACTAGATCAAATTTTCGCACCTCATGAGTTACCAGATTCGCTTGTTTCAGATAACGATGCTACATTTACAAGTGAGGTGTGTAACGTTCTCATTGGATGGCCTGATTTGTATTACAAGAACATTTGTAGCTAAAGCTATAAACGATTTAGCAACATTAACTGTGGGTAAACTATATACAAAACAACAGATGAATAATAGTAAGATCATGTACAAGCAACCTCTCTCCAACTTCCTCCAGCCAGTCTGAGGGGGTCACCTGACTCTAATATTCACTTATATACCAGTGAGACATCTAGTGGTCGGTCGGTGAATTGCAACACAACAATGATATCACGACATCCCCTTTGAAGGAATAAATTAATACATTATCATCAGTATATTTACATGTGATATCATTAGCCTGTGAATCTAGCTATTAATTTTTTTCTTAATTTTTTAAAAACTGGTTTAACAAATATATCTATATATATACACAAGGACAGCAAGCATAGTATGTACAAATAGTCTAAATCTACAAATTGAGTCGATCAGGTTTTCTTCTGAATCTGGTTGATCTTCTCAAAGTTTGACCTTGCTGCTCAGAACTTGTAGATTCAATGTTCTCCATGACATTCTCATGCTCAGGAACTGCTGAACATAGAACATACAGTGCAGAAGGAGGCCATTTGGCCCATCGAGTCTGCACTGACCCACTTAAGCCCTCACTTCCACCCTATCCCTGTAACCCAATAACCCCATCTAACCTTTTTGGTCACTAAGGGCAATTTATCATGGCCAATCCACCTAACCTGCACGTCTTTGGATGGTGGGAGGAATCCGGAGCACCCGGAGGAAACCCACGCAGACACATGGAGAACCTGCAGACTACGCACAGACAGTGACCCAGCGGGGAATCAAACCTGGGACCCTGGCGCTGTGAAGCCTCAGTGCTATCCACTTGTGCTACCGTGCTGCCCGATCTGACACTGCAGCTGATGTTGATTCTGACGTAGATTTGTCATTCATCACGTTGTTGTGAAAATCTTCTCTGGTTTTCAAGAGTGCTGTAATGGGCGAGGCGTTTTCAGAACCCCAAAATGTATCATGGAGTTCAACCAACCTCTCCCTTTAATGGATTTGTTGCTTTTCCTAGCACACGGCTTTTTCCCTAGGTGTGGGATTACAATTATGGAGATGTGGGTTTTTAAACACAAAACACTGTTTATTCCATGAACTCAACTTAACATCTTAAATAAACATTGGATCTCTTAACACCCCTTACTTCAAAGATAACTCAGAAAGTATTGCAACAGTAAATAATTCCTTAAAATGTTCCTTCAAACTTCCAAGAGACTTAACACCTTTAAACAAAATCACATCAGGTTAAAGGCTTTACTTTAAATCACCCAAATGATCCAGAGATAGTCTTTAATGGTAGAGATGCAGCTCACTGCAAAACACAGACACACAACCAGCTCTTTTCAAAACTTGCAGCTCTCTGGAAACACACAGACACACACACACTGCTTTTTAAACTGAAACTAAAAACCTGCAAAATGGCTGAACTGAGCTGAGCTCCACCCACTCTATGACATCACTGTTTTCTTTAAGGTACATTGCTTAAACATCCATGTCTTAAAGGTACCCTCACATGACAGTGAGCTATGATTTCTTCTTAAAACCGACCCTTCCTCTGTCTGTACATTGTAGGAACGAGGTGCTACTTCTTCAAGTACAATGGCTTTTCTCGACCAATTGCCTGAATCTTCTATTCTCACAATGTCATCACTACTCAGAGATGGTAAAGTTCTAGACACTCTATCATAGAACTGATTTTGTTTCTCTTTAATGTTTTGCATTTCCTGCAGTACCACTGAATTCTCCTCCTTCTTTGCCAAGTATGGAAATGTGGCACGCAATCATCTATTCATGAGTAACTCTGCTGGCTATCTATATTGTGATGCTCTGTAACTCAATAGTGCAAGAAATTGATCAGATTGGCTGTCCATTGCTTTATTCAATAATTGGTTAACAATATGTACATCTTTTTTGGCTTTTCCATTGGCTTGAGGGTACAACGGACTCAACGTGATGTATTGAAATCATATGTGACTGCGAAGTGTTGCCACTCTTTACTGCTAAAACAAGGACCATTGTCACTCACGATGACTTGCGGAATTCCCTGTCTAGCAAAAGTGGACTTGATATGCAGTATAACACTGCTTGCCGTTATGCTTGACAGTAGAGCCATTTTGGGATGGTTGAAAAATAGTCCATGATCATTAAATAATCACTCCCTCATAGGTGAAAGGGATCAATAGCTACTTTCTGCAATGGTGCTATAGGTAAATCAGATATTTGCATAGGTTCTCTTGTTTGCTTGTAACGATATGTCTGGCATATGTCACAACAACTGACCATCCTTTCAATATCCTGGTTTATACCTGGCCAGTAAACAGAACCACAAGCTCTCTGTTTACATTTTTCAATGCCAAGATGTCCTTTGTGTATCCTCTTTAGTACATCATTGTGAAGAGATTGAGGGACGACTATAGCGTTCAAATGAAGCACTACTCCATTAACGATAGAGAGTTCAGATCTTATATTGTAGAACTCCATACATTGATCTCTGGGGCAATGTGGGGTGATGTTCCTCTTGAAGAGTGCGATCCTTCCTGGTCTCTTTTTGTATCTCACGTAGTTTTATAAATGGTAGTAGTGTGGAAATAGATTGACATGCAGACCTACATCTTCAGCAATTTCACTACTAATTCTTTGTATCGGCACTCTCGATAATGCATCTGCTAAGAACAAATATTTGCCAGGCGTGTAGATGAGATTGAAGTCATAGCATTGTAAGTTCATCATCAATCTCTGTATGCGTGGAAACATCTGGTTGAGATTTGTTTTGATGATGTTAAACAAAGGCCGATGATCTGTCTCAACTGTGAAAGTTGGACGCCCATAGATGTAGTGATGGAATTTCACCAAACCTACAACTAAACCCAGGCATTCTTTTTCAATTTGATTGTACCTCTGCTTTGTTGTCATCATGGATCGTGATGCATACGCGACTGGTTTCCAATCGTCATGCTTGAGTTGCAGAAAAACACTCCCAGACCATCTTTTGACACGTCTTTTGACACTTTAATCTGCTTGCATGGGTCAAAAGATTTGAGAACTGGCGTGGTGGTTAGTGAAATCTTGAGCTTCTTCCACTCTTGCTCATGTTGCTCAGTCCAATTGAAATCCGTTGTCTTGTGCAGGAGTTCACGTCGATGTCTTTTGCTGACATGTTTGGAATGAATTTCCCAATAAAATTGATCATACCCATCACTCTTAAGATGGCTTCCTTGTCCCGTGGTTTTGCCATGTTGAGAATTGTCTTTGTCAGGTTCAATGCCATGCAATAAGATCTTGCCACCTAGGAATGTGACCTTAGTTACTCCAAATTGGCATTTTTGCTTGTTGAGCTTCAACATATTTCTCCTGATGCTCATTAGAACTTTAAGCAACCTCATATTATGTTCGTCTGTGGTTGACCTCCAAATGATGATATAATCCACAAACACATGTACATAGATACATAGATACATAGAAGATAGGAGCAGGAGGAGGCCTTTTGGCCCTTCGAGCCTGCGCCACCATTTATCACGATCATGGCTGATCATCCAACTCAATAGCCTAATCCTGCTTTCTCCCCATAGCCCTTGATCCCATTCTCCCCAAGTGCTATATTCAGCTGCCTCTTGAATATATTCAAAGTTTTAGCATCAACTACTTCCTGTGGTAATGAATTCCACAGGCTCACCACTCTTTGTGTGAAGAAGTGTCTCCTTATCTCTGTCCAAAATGGTTTACCCTGAATCCTCAGGCTGTGACCCCTGGTTCTGGACACACCTATCATTGGTAACATCTTCCCTGCATCTACCCTGTCTAGTCCTGTTAGAATTTTATAAGTCTCTATAAGATTCCCCCTCATTCTTCTGAACTCCAACGAGAACAACCCCAACCTAGTCAATCTCTCCTCATATGACAGTCCCGCCATCCCTGGAATCAGTCTGGTAAACCTTCACTGCACTCCCTCAAGAGCAAGAACATCCTTCCTCAGAGAAGAAGACCAAAACTGCACACAATACTCCAAGTGTGGCCTCACCAAGCAAACAAAGTATACCTCTGATGCCTGTGATTATGTGCTCCATGGCATGGTGAAAAGTTTCTGATGCCAAACTTATGCCAAACGGCATTCTCAGAAAGTAGAACCATCCAAATGACGTATTAAAAGTGCAGTATTTTGTATTTTGTTCCTCTAGCTTTAGTTCCCAGAAACCCTGAGGAGCGTCAAGTTTCATAAAAGTTGCATACCAGCCATCTCAGATGTGATTTCCTCACGCTTTGGGATTTGGTAATGTTCTCTTTTGATATTCTCGTTAAGATATTTAGGACCCACACATATGCAAATATCACAATTCTTTTTCTTTACATAAACCATGGAGTTTACCCAGTCGGTGGGTTCTTCTATCTTTCTGATTACTTTTCATTTTGTGATTTTGTCCAGCTCTTTTTTGAGGCGATCCCGAAGAGGTGCGGGTACGCTTCTCGGTGAATGTATCACAGGTTTTGCATCCTCTTTGAGTTGTATCTTGGAGGTGAATGGTAGTGTACCAAAATCTGTGAACACATCGCTGAATTTGTTGATAATGTTCTCTGAATCGTTGGAGTGTCAATCCAATCCTTTGTGGATGCTAAATACCAACTGCACTAGACCCAATTCTTCACAGGACTGGTCAATTAATAATGAATCCAAGCCCTCAGAAACAACACAGAATGGGATGGAATAAACTGTGTTCTTCACCACCACACTCAGGTCACAAGCACCATAATATTTAATGCTTGACCCATTATAATCTCTCAGAAATATTTTGTGATTTCTTCTTATCGGCTGAATTTTTAGATTTTTTAAATCCATCATGCTGATTAAATTAGCTTTGGCACCAGTGTCTAACTTCAATTGGACCACTGTACCGTTCACTTCAAGTGGTAGCAACGATTTCAAGTGCATTTATTTTAAATAGAGTAACAGTTTGCATTTTATTTAAGTGCTGTAGAAATTTTTGATGTCGCCCAAAAATTCTTCTTCTCTGTTATTACTCCGACAAACAATGATATTTCATCAGTGGAGACTGTGTCTGATCTGGGGTTGAGCTTCGAGTGACAATTCTGAGCAAAGTGATTTTTTCCTTTGCATCTGGAACAAAACTTGCCAATTGCTGAACACTGCCTTAATTTGTGTCTTTGACCACATCTTTTACACAGAAATACTTTGTCCTGATCTTTAACCTGTTTGTTGGTATGCAAGGAGCTGCAGGAACTTTCCCGCCTTGTTTCAGAAGTTTCGCTCCTTTTTGGAAAAAGGGCAGCAACCAGGGTGTTTTCCTCCAAGAAGACTCCGCCATTCCTGAGAAACATTTTGGAATGCTGTGCTGCTAGCTCGTGAGTCTGACAAATCTCAACTGTTTGTTCCAAAGACATCTCCGATTCCCTCAGTAACGGTCCCCTCAGCTTATTGTCATTCACACCAAACACAATCTGGTCCTGGATCATGTAAGATTCCACCGCAGGAAAACTACAGGTTTTAGCTTTTAACTTTAAATCAGTGATGAAATGATCCATGGACTCCACTGTTTTCTGTAACCGTGATCTAAACACACAGTGTTCATAAATTTCATTCTTTCTGGGGTTGCAATGTGTATCAAATCTTCGAGTTACTTCGTTAAAATTTTCAACTTTGCAAATTTAAACGTGTTAAACACAGCAATTGCTTCGGGCCCTGCCGCTGTTAGGAGCATCGCTACCTTAAGTGAATCTGATTGATCTTCTTTACTGGTGTAAGAAACAGATGAAATTGTTGTTCAAACACACGCCAGTTGCTGTCCACATTACCATGAAATCTGAGACTCATTGGTGGATTCAAGGACTCCATTCTTGCAGTCTGCAAAATCTTCAAATCTCTGTGGATCTTGTGGCAGGCTTGTTTTTTTGGTACCGTCTAGTGTTCTTGTCGGATGGCCTGATTTATCTTACAAGAACACTTGTAGCTAAAGCTATGAACAATTTATTAACATTATCTGTGAGTAAACTATATGCAAATCAACAGATGGATAAAAATAAGATCAAGCACAAGCAACCTCTCTCCAGTTTCCTCCATCCAGTCTGAGGGATCACCTAACTCTAATATTCACTTATATACTAGTGAGACACCTAATGGTCAGTTGGTGAATTACAACACAACCATGATATCACTACAAGGTACTTCAGGAACTCATGCAAAAGAATGGTATTCCCCATGCATGTACTGTGCCATTTCATCCGGCTTTGAATGGTCTGGTGGAGCAAACTGTTTAAACTTTGAAAGAAATATATATTTTTTTTAAATAAACATTTTATTGAGGTATTTTTGGTACAGTAACAACAACAAAATAAACAATATACATGAAACCATAAACATAGTGCAAAAGCCATTTACCTCTTGTACAGGTCCCACCCTTATTGACCCCTAATGTAAACTACTCTCTCCCCCCCCCCCCCCCCATCTGCTGATGATTAATTTCCCGCAAAGAAGTCGACGAACGGTTGCCACCTCCGGGTGAACCCTAACAGTGACCCTCTCAAGGCGAACTTGATTTTCTCCAGAGAAAGCTAGCCATGTCCGATAGCCAGGTCTCCGACTTCGGGGTTTTGAGTCCCTCCAAGCCAATAGTATCCGTCTCCGGGCTACCAGGGAAGCAAAGGCCAGAACGTCTGCCTCTTTCTCCTCCTGGATTCCCGGGTCTTCTGACACCCCGAAAATCACCACCTCTGGACTCAGCACCACCCTTGTTTTTAAGACCGTGGACATGACATCCGCAAACTCCTGCCAAAATCCCCGAAGCTTTGGACATGTCCAAAACATGTGGACATGGTTCGCCGGTCCTCCCGCACATTTTGCGCACCTGTCCTCCACCCCAAAGAATCTGCTCATCCGGGCCAGTGTCATGTGAGCCCGGTCGGTGCACAACCTTAAATTGTATCAGACTGAGCCTGGCACATGTTGCGGACGCGCTGACTCTACTCAACGTGTCCGCCCATAGACCATCCTCTATCTCTCCTCCCAGCTCCTCCTCCCACTTGCGCTTCAGCTCCTCGGTCTGCATCTCCTCTGACCCCATAAGTTCCTTATAAATGTCTGAGACGCTCCCTTCTCCTGCCCACCCTCTGGAAACTACCCTGTCCTGAATCCCCCTTAGCGGTAGGAGCGGGAAGGTTGACACCTGTTTACGAAGGAAGTCCCGCACCTGCAGATGCCTGAATTAATTTCCCCTCACCAACCCAAACTTTTCCTCCAACGCCCTCATACTCAGAAAGCTCCCCTCTATGAACATATCCCCCATCCTCTCAATCCCCGCTCTCCGCCATAACCGGAACCCCCCGTCCATACTCCCTGGGGCAAACCGGTGATTATCACAGACTGGGGCCCAGACCGATGCTCCCACTGCTCCCACATGCCGCCTCCACTGGCCCCAAACTCTCATAGTCGCCACCACCACTGGACTGATGGAGTACCGTGCCGGCGGGAACGGCAGAGGCGCAGTTACCAACGCCCCCAAACTGGTGCCCTTACATGAAGCCGCCTCCATACGCACCCATACCGACCCCTCCCCCACCACCCACTTCCTGATCATGGCTATATTAGCCACCCAGTAATAGTTGCTAAAATTTGGCAGCGCCAGCCCGCCCTCTCTCCGACTTTGCTCAAGCATTACCGTCCTTACTCGCGGGGTCTTGCCCGCCCAGACGAAGCCCATTATCACCCTGTTGACCCGCTTAAAAAAGGGCCGTGGAATAAAGATGGGGAGACACTGAAATACAAATAGGAATCTCGGAAACCGTCACCTTCACCGTTTGCACCCTCCCAGCCAGAGACAACGGAAGCGCGTCCCATCTCCGAAAGTCGTCCTTCATTTGGTCCACCAGCCGGGCCAGATTCAATTTATGCAGCCGGTCCCATTTCCACGTCACTTGGATGCCTAGGTACCTAAAGATTCCCTCTACTAACCTAAACGTCAGCTCTCCCAGTCGCCTCTCCTCTCCCCTTGCCTGGACCACAAACATCTCACTCTTTCCCATATTAAGCTGATACCCTGAAAACCGGCCAAATTCCCCTAGAATCCTCAGGATTTCTTCCATCCCCTCCATTGGGTCCGAAACGTACAGAAGCAAGTCATCTGCATAGAGCGAAACCATGGTCCGAGATTGTAATCGCCAAGTACCCCATGTCCACCACCCCAGCCAGCAATGCTCAAAATAAAGAAATCAATCCGGGAGTACACTTTATGCACGTGTGAGCAGAAGGAGAACTCCTTCACCCTCGGCTGCCCAAACCTCCGTGGGTCCACCCCCTCCCATCAGCTCCATGAACCCTCTTAGTTCCTTTGCCATTGCTGGCACCCAGCCCGTTTTCGAGCTTGACCGGCCCAAGCCAGGGTCCATAACTGTGTTGAAGTCCCCTCCCATGACCGACCTGTGCGAGTCCAGGTCTGGTATCTTCCCCAACATCCTCTTTATAAACTCCACATCATCCCAATTTGGCGCATACACATTTACTAATACCCCCTGCACCCCCTCCAGTTTCCCACTGACCATAATATACTGACCTCCCACGTCCGAGACTATTCTACCCACCTCAAATACCACTCGCTTATTGATCAGGATAGCGACCCCTCTAGTCTTTGAATGTCGACCCGAGTGAAAGACCGGACTGACCCAGCCTTTCCTCAGTCTAACCTGGTCCGTTACTCTAAGGTGCATCTGCTGCAACATTACCACATCCGACTTCAATCCCCTAAGATGCGTGAACACACGTGCCCTTTTGACCGGCCCATTTAACCCTTGAACATTCCGGGTGATCAGCCTAGTTGGGGGGCTCATTGCCCCCCCTCCCCTCCGCTGATCAGCCATCCCCTTTTTTAGGCCCGCCTCCAGCCCGTGCTCCGCGTCTCCACTGGTCCATCCCCAGGCAGCCCCTGCCCCCAACCTCCTCTCAGTCCCTCAGCCCAAGTCCCTCCCTCATCAGCAGAACATTTGCCCCCCTTCCCCCCCTAGTAACAACACCCTGTAACCCAACCCCTTTACTAAACCAAACATATGCACCCCCCCCCCCCCCACTGTGCTTCCGTGAGCTAGCTCGCCCAGCTAGCTTGGTGGCCCCCATCCCCGGCGCCAGATAGTCTCCCACCTATTGTCCCTCACCCCCCCCCCCCCCCCCCGCTCATACAAACAAACTCCAACATCAAACAATCCCCACACAATTGTCCAACAGAAAAACACCAAAATCAAAACAAGCACACCACCATCCCCCAGTGAAAACCTTAACTCACTCAGCTCTACTGCTGGTTCCAAATCAATGCAAACGGCATCACAAACATCTTCCATGAAACGCAAAACGACAGAGAAAGAAAAAGAAAAAACAAAAGCATGAACGTTGCAGCCAAGCTCAAAAGTTCTCAATCCATCACCAACCCTTTCTTTTTCGCAACGTCCAACACGTCCTCAGGCGACTCGAAGCAGAAGTGCTGATCCTCACGCGTGACCCAGAAATGGGCTGGGTATAACAGTCCAAACTTCACCTTTTTCTTAAAAAGCATCGACCTCAGCTGGTTGAAGCCTGCTCTCCTCCTGGCCACCTCTACACTCAGGTCCTGGTAAACCCCGCAGGATGCTATTGTCCCATTTACAGCTCCGTGTTTGCTTGGTCCACTGTAGAATGCGCCCCTTACACGAGAACCTGTGGAATCTCACCACCATTGCCCTCGGGTGGTCTCCCATTTGTGGCTTCCTCGCAAGTGCTCTGCGAGCCCTATCCACCTCCAAGGGCCGGGAGAATGCCCCATCCCCCAGCAGCTTCACAAACATGTCTGTGATGTAAGCCCAGCCTCCGTCCCTTCGGACCCCTCTGGGAGCCCGACGATTCTTAGGTTCTGCGGCGGGACCCATTCTCTAGGTCCTCCACCTTCTCCAGGAGCTTCTTCTGCTGGTCCCTCAGCATCCCCACCTCCAGCTCCACCGCAGTCTGATGTTCCTCCTGCTCAGCCAGCGGCTTCTCCACCTTCTGGATCGCCCGATCCTGGGAGTCCAATCTATGCTCCAACCGCTCAATCGACTCTTTTATCAGGTCCATGCAGTCCCGTTTCTGCTTAACAAAGCCTTCCTGAATGACTTGCATCAGCTGCTCCGTTGACCGCTGGGTCGACAAGCCAGAGATCCGGTCCTCCGCCATGCTGTCTCCTGTTGCAGCTACAGCCGAAGCCTTCTCTATCTTTTTGTTTCTGCCCTTACGAACACTACTAGTCCTTCTCTCCATGCAGCAAAGTGGGAATTCAGTAAACAATTGCCACTAAAATCCGTTTTACAATTCAAATCCGGTAGAAAAACGGGGGAAGGTACACAAGTCCGACCAAAGCGGGAGCCACCATATGTGCGACTTACTCCTTCATAGCCGCCATGGGTAGTCCCTTTGAAAGAAAGATTGAAGTGAATGGCAGGTGATACTTTCAGAACCAAGGTCTCAAGGTTTTTATTTCAGCTTTGTATCACGCCACAATCCACTACAGGGCTCACTCCTGTGAAATTGTTGTTAGGTAGAAGTCCTACGTTTCGTCTGGATCTGCTTCATCCAGATCTAAGAGCGAAAGTGAGGAGGAGGCAAAAGAAGCAAAAGGTGGGGCACGACTACAATGCCAAAGAGAGGCAGTTCAAACCAGATGATCAGGACTTCATCAGAAACTTTGGTAGTAACCAGAGGTAGTTACTGTGAATAATGTAAATCAAAGTGGCCCAGTATCTTGGGTCGTGAGACTGCAACACAGAAGAGTTGTTCGCGGATACCAAGGCCATATTTGCTTATGGTATGACTCTGAGTCAGAAAAGGTTTCAAAGTCAGCAACCATTGTTGATAACAAGGTAGAAGAGTGGTACAGTTGTTGGGGTAGCACCCTGGCACAGTGGTTAGCACTGCTACCTCACAGGGACCGGAGTTCAATTCCAACCTTGGGTGTCTGTGTTGAGTTTGCATTTCCCCCGTGTCTGCATGGGTTTCCACGGGTGCTCCACTTTCCTCCCACAGCCCAGAGATGTGCAAGTTAGGTGGATTGGCCATTCTAAGTTGTCCCTTAGTGTCCAATGGGTAGGTGGGGTTATGGGGTTACAGGGATAGGGTGGGGGAGTGAGTCTAGGCAGGGCTCAGGGAGTTGGTGTAGACTCAATGGCCGAATGGCCTCTTTGTGCACTGTAGGGATTCTAATGCTGCTATGGGCGTTCAATAGGAAGTGGTTCCGTGTTTCAAGGTTTGCCGGTTGGCTTTTCTGTGGGAGGGGAAGAAGAACATTCATGTTCAGCTTCCCAATCTACCTTTTCACCTACGATTCCAGATCCACCATTACAAGATTCATCAGTGGCATTGCGTAGGTCGGAATACAACCGCAAAGCTCCTGACAAGCTTTCATACAGTTAACACATAACTTTTATTGTTTTTCTATCCTGATGGGGGATTGAAATTTAAGGGGGGAGAAGTGTTACAGAGTGTTCTTTTAAGCATTTCTCCCTTCTGAGCATGTCTGGACTTTGGCTGGGACTTCAGTCTGCAAGAGAGTCCTGCAAACCCAGACCTATTCCATGCTCCTGTTTTCCTTTGTTACTGCTATTCTGTTAAACTTCGTTAATTATTTATATAAAGAAGACCTTTCTTTGAATAGCACATTCGACTACCTTATTTGTGGACACACTGCCCATTCCTTGTATTAGTCCAGTAAACCGTTGCGGAACTGTTTCCAATGCATTTGTACCTTTCCTTAAATAATCAGATTAAACTGTACACAAGACTCCAGACGTGGTCACACTAATGCTCTGTACAGCTGAAGCATAACCTCCCTATTTTTGTAATCAATTCCCCTCCCAATAAACAATAGCATTTTATTAGCTTTCCTAATTACTTGCTGTATTTGTCTCGTAGCCTTTTGTGATTCATGCACTAGGACACCCAGATCCCTCTGCACCTCAGGGATCCGAACTTGAGATTTGAGTGCAAGAGGGGAGCTGGGTAACTGGCTGGGAGTTGGTTCAAGTGTCAGAAAAGGCTCAATATCTTTTTTTTAATTTAGAGTACCCAATTCATTTTTTCCAATTAAGGGGCAATTTAGAGTGGCCAATCCACCTAGCCTGCACATCTTTGGGTTGTGGGGGCGAAACCCACGCAGACACGGGGAGAATGTGCAAAGTCCACACGGACAGTGACCCAGACCCGGGATCGAACCAGGAACCTCGGTGCCGTGAGGCAGAAGGGCTAACCCACTGCACCACCGTGCTACCCTAAGGCGCAATATTTTTGAAGGACAAGCTCGGCAGGTCTGACAGCATTTGTGGAGGGAGAAACAGAGTTAACCTTCCGACACTGTACCACTCTTCCTCAAAGTTACATGGACTCAAAACGTTAACTCTGTTTATCTCTCCACAGATGCTGTCAAATTTGTTGAGCTTTCCCATCATTTACTGTACTCACCTCAGATTTTCAGCACCAACAATATTTTGGGTTTTTTCCAATATTTCTGTTTGTTTTATCTGTGTGCCAGGGTAGTAGGAGTCCTTATTCAGGACCATAAAGGAAACAGTAGACCTCCCTTGCCCTGGGCTTTGCCACCATTCCTAATTGTCCCTCTAGATCCCTCCAACATGCCTGAGTGCCAAGGACCATCCCTGGTGTCAGGGCCCTGTCACCTGAATTTTCATTCCGGTCCGCCATCTAGACAATGGTTCCTGGCAGATTCCAAGCAGGATTTGGGACCTGTTTGTGAAAATGAGGCCTGGAAGTAAAAATCTCGTCGGGCTTCAACAGATGAGTTTGTGGCTTGCCGAGGCCCCTTGCATCCGGTGATGAAATCAGGCAAGTCCCAGCTCTGCTCAGTCAGCCAATCTCAGCCTGGTAAACTGTAGGGACACCACAGTTAGCTTTCAGTGTGAGAAAGTTTCCTCGTCATTGTCCCTCATCACTTTGCTTCCATTCTGTTACATAAGGGCCAAACACACTATTTTAATAATTTTGAAAATTAGCTGACAACACTTATTTTCAAACGTGGCTTTGTTCAGCAATGGATGCGACAGATGTTCATAACTAAATCTGGCTGGCATCCAGCAGAAATTCGGAACAGATTCGGAGAAGAGAGGACGGTGGCTGGAACTTGTGTCACTCCTTGATCTGTACGATTCCAGATGACAACTGCCTTTTCTTCAGTCTTAACTCATTGCGGAGATGAACCCTTCAGCTCAGTCGGTGCTTTTTAATCCTCTGGTGAGGTAGGGGTGGGGGTGGGCGGGGGAGGGGGGAGAGAGAAAATACTTTAATCATTTTGTTAGAGATTTTGTGGGAATGGCACTACCCAGAGTGGTTGCTAAAAAAAACCTCCAACTTATGGAGTATATTTGCAAAATTGTTTGATCGTTTCTGATCGGGTGCACTATAGCACTCGAGAGGCCAACGTTTACATTTGCAGGAAGTTTGCAGTGTCAAAAGAAGGAGTTTTGTGCGTAATGTTTCACTGAAATGCCCTCTCCAACATGTTCAATTGGAGAAAACAATCATTGGTTTGATGTTCTTGAGGCTCTGATAGCTTGCAATAACTTATTCTCCCTGTGGAAGGCTGGAGCGGAGGGGAAACCGGACTATAAAAAGCAAAACATTCTGTCACACAGTATGACACAAATCATCTGGGGAATTCTATCCTCCTTTGAAATCTCTCCCTTTGCATGTAATTCAGTATCTTTGAATCAACGTTAACCACAGGAGCATTTCCTCAGATCTGGTTGGAAGGGTTACTATTTCACTGGACGGTTTACATTTTCTCACATCATCCTTTGCCAGCTTTCAGTGAACTCCAGTGTATGGGGCTGAACAACATTGTGCTAATTTTTTATTTAGTCATGATGTACTTCTGCGAGCTGCTGAGTCCAAGTAATATTCATTTGCTCCAGGTAGGAGCGATGTCAGGAATGTTATTAACTATTTTCTTGTGAGTACAACTTGCTCTCTCCCCAAGGCTCAGAAAGGTTAAGCAGTCAACAGCTGCGATATATAGAGCCAATCTCACCCTGGGCAGCAGGTGGGGTACAGAAAGGAAGAACTTGCAATTATCCAGCACTTTACTGAAGGCACTGTTGCTAAGTTTGCAGATGATACAAAGATCTGTAGAGGGACAGGTAGTATTGAGGAAGCAAGAGGGCTGCAGAAGGATTTGGATAGGCTAGGAAAGTGGGCAATGAAGTAGCAAATGAAATACAATGTGGAAAAGTGCGAGGTTATGCACTTTGGAAGGAGGAATTTACTCATAGACTATTTTCTAAATGGGGAAATGCTTAGGAAATCAGAAGCACAAAGAGACTTGGGAGTCCTTGTTTACAATTCTCTTAAAGGTTAACGTGTAGGTTCAGTCGACAGTTAAGAAGGCAAATGCAATGTTAGCATTCATGTCAAGAGGGCTAGAATACAAGACCAGGGATGCACTTCTGAGGTTGTATAAGGCTCTAGTCAGGCCCCATTTGGAGTATTGTGAGCAGTTTTGGGCCCCGTACCTAAGGAAAGATGTGCTGGCCTTGGAAAGGGTCCAGAGGAGGTTCACAAGAATGACCCCTGGAATGAAGAACTTGTCGTATGAGGAACGGTTGAGGACTCTGGGTCTGTTCTCGCTGGAGTTTAGAAGGATGAGGGGGGATCTTATTGAAATGTACAGGATATTGCGAGGCCTGGATAGAGTGGATGTGGAGAGGATGTTTCCACTTGTAGGTAAAACTAGAACCAGAGGACACCATCTCAGACTAAAGGGACGATCCTTTAAAACTGAGATGAGGAGGAATTTCTTCAGCCAGAGGGTGGTGAATCTGTGGAACTCTTTACCGCAGAAGGCTATGGAGGCCAAATCATTGAGTGTCTTTAAGACAGAGATAGATAGGTTCTTGATTAATAAGGGGATCAGGGGTTGTGGGGAGAAGGCAGGAGGATGAGGATGAGAAAATATCAGCTATGATTGAATGGCAGGGCAGACTCGATGGGCCGAGTGGCCTAATTTTGCTCCTATGTCTTATGGTCTTATGGTCTTTACACAACTTCTGGATGCCCCAAAGTGCTTTACAACCAATTAAATGTTTCTGAAGTGCAGTCATTGTTTAATGTAGGAAACATGGCAACGAATTTGCGTATAGCAAGCTCTTGCAAACTGCAATGCAACAATGGCCAGATCTTTTATTTGTAGTGATGTTGGTTGAGGGATAACTATTGGCCAGGGAGAACACAATCATAAAGAAATTGTGACAGAAAATGACCAGCTGGTACATCAGGCCTTCCCTATACTCCTAATGGCTGCAGAATCAGGACTAGACACTTCCTAACTCTATTCACTTCCTCAGCCCAGCGGTGTGATCTCCCAGGACAGGTAAAATAAGAGAATGATCCAGAGCCAATAAAGGGAGAACATAAGAACATAAGAACTATGAGCAGGAGTAGGCCATCTGGCCCCTCGAGCCTGCTCCACCATTCAATGAGATCATGGCTGATCTTTTGTGGACTCAGCTCCACTTTCCGGCCCGAACACCATAACCCTTAATCCCTTTATTCTTCAAAAAACTATCTATCTTTATCTTAAAAACATTTAATGAAGGAGCCTCAACTGCTTCACTGGCCAACGAATTCCACAGATTTACAACCCTTTGGGTGAAGGAGTTCCTCCTAAACTCAGTTCTAAATCTACTTCCCCTTATTTTGAGGCTATGCCCCCTAGTTCTGCTTTCACCCGCCAGAGGAAACAACCTGCCCGCATCTATCCTATCTATTCCCTTCATAATGTTATATGTTTGTATAAGATCCCCCCTCATCCTTCTAAATTCCAACGAGTACAGTCCCAGTCTACTCAACCTCTCCTCGTAATCCAACCCCTTCAGCTCTGGGATTAACATAGTGAATCTCCTCTGCACACCCTCCAGCGCCAGTACGTCCTTTCTCAGGTAAGGAGACTAAAACTGAACACAATACTCCAGGTGTGGCCTCACTAACACCTTATATAATTGCAGCATAACCTCCCTAGTCTTAAACCCCATCCCTCTAGCAATGAAGGACAAAATTCCATTTGCCTTCTTAATCACCTGTTGCACCTGTAAACCAACTTTTTGCGGCTCATGCACTAGCACACCCAGATCTCTCTGCACAGCAGCATGTTTTAATATTTTATCATTTAAATAATAATCCCTTTTGCTGTTATTCCTACTAAAATGGATAACCTCACATTTGTCAACATTGTATTCTATCTGGTAGACCCTAGCCCATTCACTTAACCTATCCAAATCCCTCTGCAGACTTCCAGTATCCTCTGCACTTTTTGCTTTCCCACTCATCTTAGTGTCGTCTGCAAACTTGGACACATTGCCCTTGGTCCCCAACTCCAAATCATCTATGTAAATTGTGAACAGTTGTGGGCCCAACACTAATCCCTAAGGGACACCACTAGCTACTGATTGCCAACCAGAGAAACACCCATTAATCCCCAGAAAGTCTTGGGAAAATTCCTCTCCGACCTGCTCAGATGATAGAAGTCAAAGCTAGTTCAGGAGATCACATTGACCATCGATTCCCTATTTCTTAACTACTCACCTAGTATAGAATGCAA
The DNA here is from genome assembly GCF_047496885.1 of Scyliorhinus torazame. Lineage (NCBI taxonomy): Eukaryota > Metazoa > Chordata > Chondrichthyes > Carcharhiniformes > Scyliorhinidae > Scyliorhinus > Scyliorhinus torazame. The sequence continues at coordinate 134,475,397 of NC_092714.1, forward strand.
TCTTTGCCTCGGTCAAGAACAAACCCAGCTTTCTTTTGAAGGGGTGCAGAGAATCAGCACTCACTACACCAGCCAATGATGCATTCCAGAGGCTCACTACTCTCACAGAAGGGAAGGATTGCCTAGCATTCAACTATTGCCATTCCTGCATAGTTTAAATGCATGTCCTTCCCAATCAAATGCGAATATTTCATCCATAAGCAAGCAATCTAGTCCTTTCATTGTTTTATATAGCTCTATCAGGTTGCCTCTGGAGCTCTAAAGTGAACAGACCCAGCTCTTTAAACCTATTTGACTAACAAAAATAAGCTTTGTCTCATTTTTGTAGCTTTCTACGAATCTTTTACAAGGTCACTATATCTCCCATCATATGTGGGAGTCAAATGAGGCGCAGAACTCCACACGTGGTCTAAATATAATGTGCGTAATGGGAATTTCCATTTGATTCATATGGAATTTTTCTATTATTCCACGACAATACATTTGCTTTGACTACATCTTTTCTGCATTAGCCGTGGCCCTTGAATGACCTGTGCATAAGAACACTTCAATTTTTTATCTATCAGCCACTTTCAGAATCATTTCCAAGAAATGGTATGCGTATTCAGTGTAATCTTATGCCCACCTGAAGGGACAGGTGAGCCTCAATTTAACACCTCATCCAAATAACTACACTGATGACAGTGCAGCACTCCCCCTCAGTACTGAGCCTCTGACAGTGCAGCACTCCCTCAGTACTGAGCCTCTGACAGTGTAGCACTCCCTCAGTACTGACCCTCTGACAGTGCAGCACTCCCTCAGTACTGATCCTCTGACAGTGCAGCACTCCCTCAGTACTGACCCTCTGACAGTGCAGCACTCCCTCAGTACTGACCCTCTGACAGTGCAGCACTCCCTCAGTACTGAGCCTCTGACAGTACAGCACTCCCTCAGTACTGAGCTTCTGACAGTGCAGCACTCCCTCAGTACTGACCCTCTGACAGTGCAGCTCTCCCTCAGTACTGACCCTCTGACAGTGCAGCACTCCCTCAGTACTGACCCTCTGACAGTGCAGCACTCTCTCAGTACTGAGCCTCTGACAGTGCAGCACTCCCTCAGTACTGCATTGGGGAGACAGCTTAGATTTTATGCTCAAGTCTTCAGAGTAGGGCTTGAACCCACAATATTAAGACTTAGAGCTGAGAGTGTTACCATTGAGTCACAGCTAATACATTGGGCTCAGAACCCATGGCTGAAGATGGACAACACACCCAAGGTCCTGACTATTATTGACAGCATAAATCAAGTGCCTGAGCTCTCAAATAAGCAATGTTTTCTCCGGAGCATAGCTGTTTCAATAAGAGTAATCTCTGTAGTCAATTTCACAATGTTTACTTACACAAGGTTAAGTGGTTTCAAAGGCTTGCATTTCATTGAAACTTTAAAAACAATATTTTTTATTCCAATCCCGATCAAATTCTTACATACAAAGGCATAACTATATAATACAAACAGTTTGTCATTATTATTTTAACAAAGTAACTGTAATGACCCTAACCTCCCCCCCCACCCCCCAGCCCAATCATTCTCTCTTCCTCTTCCCTCCTCTCCCCCCCCCCCCCCCCCCCTGCAAACTGCTGGCTGTGAACAGGTCCTTAAAGATGGCCTCCACCTGGAATAGAACTTTTTCTCCAACCTCTCAAGGCATATTTAATATTTTCCAATCTCAGAAATTCCTCCAAGTCTCCCAGTCATGCTGAGTGCTTGGGTGGCACTGCCAATCTTCATCTAGGCGGGAGTCGTCTCCAGCCCACCAGGGAAGCAAACGGCAAGACATCAGTCCTCCTCCACTCAATAAACTCCTGCAAGTCTGACACCCCAAAGATCGCCACGAGTGGGCATGGCTCCAACTTGATCACAACGGTCTCCGACATGATCTCAAAAATCGAGACCCAGTCCAAAATGTTGCCTAAATTCATTCCAGACTTTTAAAGATGCCACTACCACAGGGTTCGTGGAGAAAACGGAAGAGGAGCTGTAACCAGTGCCTTAGGCACAATCCTACACACGAGGCCTGGTGCGCCGCCAATAATCTCTCCCTCAATGTCAACAAAATGAAGGAGATTGTCATCGACTTCGGGAAGCGTAGTGGAGAACATGCCCCTGTTTACATCAATGGGAACGAAGTAGAAAGGGTCAAGCCCTTCAAGTTTTTAGGTGTCCACATCACCAGCAACCTGTCCTGGTCCCCCCATGCCGACACTATAGTTAAGAAAGCCCACCAACGACCCTACTTTCTCAGAAGACCAAGGAAATTTAGCATGTCAGCTACGACTCTCACCAACCTTTGCAGATGCACCATAGAAGGCATTCTTTCTGGTTGTATCACAGCTTGGTATGATTCCTGCTCTGCCCAAGACCGCAGGAAATTACAAAAGGTCGTGAATGTAGCCCAATCCATCACGCAAACCAGCCTCCCATCCATTGAGCCTGTCTGCAATTCCCACTGCCTCAGAAAGGCAGCCAGCATAATTAAGGACCCCACGCACCCTGGACATACTCTCTTCCACCTTCTTCCGTCAGGGAAAAGCTACCAAAGTTTGAAGTCACGTACCAACTGACTCAAGAACAGCTTCTTCCCTGCTGCCATCAGACTTTTGAATGGACCTACCTCGTATTAAGTTGCTCTTTTCTCTACACCTTGCTATAACTGTAACATTATATTCTGCAGTCTCTCCTTCCTTCCCTATGTATGGTATGCATTGTTTGTACAGCGTGCAAGAAACAATACTTTTCGTTGTATACCAATACATGTGACAATAATAAATCAAATCAACTCAAATCCTCCATCGGTCCCCACCCCGGCCCCGGCTGCTCGAACCACATTCGCACCTTCCTGATGTTCGCCACCAAGGGGCATCATGACAAATACATGAATAGGATGGGAATAGAGGGATACGGACCCAGGAAGTGTAGAAGATTGTAGTTTAGTCGGGCAGCATGGTCGGCACGGGCTTGGAGGGCCGAAGGGACTGTTCCTGTGCTGTACATTTCTTTGTTCTTTGTTCTTTGTTCAAGTAATAGAGCATCAGGTATGATTGTGCCATCGCACCCGATTGTCGCCCTCTCTGCAGGAAGGCTCTTCTTATCCTGGGAGTCTATCCCACCCGGACAAACGCACAGATTAATTTATCAACTCTAGTGATAAAATATTTAGGGAGGAAGATTGGAAGACACTGGAACACAAATAAAAATCTCGGCAGAACGTTCATTGTGACTGTATGTACTCTACCCGCCAAGGAAAGCGGGAGGCATCCCACCTCTTCAAGCCCCCCTTCACCTCTTCTACCAAACTGGACAAGTTACAGTTTATGTAACAGTGCCAAATTGTGCTTCACCTGAATCCCTAGATTTTTAAACTTTCTCTTGGTCAGTTTAAACGGCACTTTCCCCAGCTCTGCCCTCCTCCCCAGGGAATTCACTGGGAAGATTTCGCTCTTGCTCATATTTAATCTGTACCCTGACAAGGATCTGAACTTATTCAACAGCTCCAAAATTCCTCCTGGACTTGGGAGAGCATCAGAAACATACAACAACAAATCGTCAGCGTAAAGGGAGGGACACCCTATGGTCTTTATCCCCCCCTCAATGGGCGGGATTCTCCACTCCCACGCCAAAGTGGTCGCACCGTCGTGAACGCCGTCGAGGTTCACGACGGCGCCGAACGGCTCCGGTCCCGACCGATTCAGGCCCTGACAATGGGCCAGGATCGGGGCCGCGTCATCTACACGCGCCAGGCCTTGTTGCCCACTTAAAAGCGGCGCCGCATAGATGACGCGGTCGGCGCCACATAACGGACGTCATCCGCGTATGCGCGGGTTGGCCGGCGCCAACCCGTGCATGCGTGGTTGCCGTCCTCTCTATGTCCGCCCCGCAACATCCATCCCCCATCTTCTTGCGGGGCGGACATAGAGAGGACGGCAACCACGCATGCGGGGTTGGCGCCGGCCAACCCGCGCATACGCGGATGACGTCCGTTATGTGGCGCCGGCCGCGTCATCTATGCGGCGCCGCTTTTACGCGGGCAACAAGGCCGTTCTCTCTATGTCCGCCCCGCAAGAAGATGGGGGACGGATCTTGCAGGGCCGCGGAAGGAAGGAGGTCCTCCTTCAGAGAGGACGGCCCGACGATTGGTGGGCACCGATCGCAGGCCACCCCACATTCCAGGTAAAGCCAGGTGCAGGATCCCCCCTCGCCCCCCCGCAGACCGCCCCCCCAGCGTTCACGCACCGCCCACGACTGCAGCGACCAGGTGTGGACGGCGCCGGGGGGAACCCGCCGTTTTGGCCTGGCCGCTCGGCCCATCCGGGCCTCAGAATAGCGGGGGTGCCGGAGAATCGCCATTTTCGGTGGGTTCGGCCGGGCCGTTCCCGCCGCTTGGGAGAATCGCGGGAGGGCATCGGACCAGCGTCCCCGGAAATTTTGGCGGCCCAGGCGATTCTCCCAACCGGCGTGGGAGTGGAGAATCGCGCAGAATACCTCTGTGCCCTCCTGACGATCTAAGCGTGATGGCCAATGGCTCAATCACTAACGCGAACAATAATGGGGATTGTGGACATCCCTGCCTTGTGCTCCTGTATAATCGGAACTATCCTGATCCCACTTCATTGGTCTGGACATTATTGTGGGGCACTATACTGCTGTCTCACCCAGGAGATAAATATTGAACCAAATCCGAATCGGCCCAAGGCCTTGAAGAGGTAGCTCCACTCCATCCGATCAAAAACCTTTTCCGCATCCATGGAGATGCTTACCTATTTGACGACAACTACCAGCCTTTGACAACCCCTGTCTGGTCCTCACAGATCTCCTGTGGCAGGCATCCCTCCAGTCGCTTTGCAAAAACCTTAGCTAATATTTTCACATCAGCATTTAACTGTGAACTAGGCCTGGAAGACCCACACACAGGGAATCTTTGTCCTTTTTTGGAATCAGAGAGATAGATGGCTGCGCAAACGTAGCCAGCAGTACCCCCTTTTTTAAAAAAAATAATTTTTATTAAAGGTTTTCATAAAATATCAATAACAAAATGAGAAAGAAAAAAGAACCCAACAGGGTTAAGTACAAAACACAATCTAAAAAAGCAACCCCCCAAACCCCTCCCCCCCGTACATAAATAATAAATTAACATTAACACCCCGACTTAAGACACCAGGTGTATACACCCCCTCAGACCCTCCAGTGTAAATAACATAAACACAAATAAAGTAAACCACCCCCCCCCCCCGCGCCCGCCCCACCCCCCGAGCTCCTGCTGCCATTGACCAATGTCTAGCGTTCTGCCAGAAAGTCTAAGAACGGTTGCCACCGCCTAAAGAACCCTTGTACCGACCCTCTCAAGGCGAATTTCACCCTCACCAATTTAATGAACCCTGCCATATCGCTGATCCAGGATTCCACGCTTGGGGGCCTCGTATCTTTCCACTGAAGGAGAATCCTTCGCCGGGCTACCAGGGACGCAAAGGCCAGAATTACAGGCCTCTTTCGCCTCCTGCACTCCCGGCTCCTCTGCCACCCCAAATATTGCGAGCCCCCAGCCCGGTTTGACCCTGGATCCTACCACCCTCGACACCGTCCTTGCTACGCCCTTCCAAAATTCCTCCAGCGCTGGGCATGCCCAGAACATATGGGTGTGATTTGCTGGGCTCCCTGAGCACCAAACACACCTGTCCTCACCCCCAAAGAACCTGCTGATCCTTGTCACGGTCATATGTGCCCTGTGCAGCACCTTAAACTGTATGAGGCTGAGCCTCGCGCATGAAGAGGAAGAGTTCACCCTCCCTAGTGCATCTGCCCACGTCCCCTCTTCGATCTCCTCTCCCAACTCCTCCTCCCACTTACCTTTCAACTCCACCACCGAGGCCTCCTCCTCCTCCTGCATCACCTGGTAAGTTTCCGAGATCTTCCCCACTCCCACCCACCCTCCCCGAGAGCACCCTGTCCTGTACCGTGTGTGGCAGTAGCCGTGGGAATTCCACCACCTGCCGTCTGGCAAACGCCCTTACCTGTAAGTACCTGAAGGTGTTCCCTGGGGGGGAGCCCGTACTTCTCCTCCAGCTCACCCAAGCTCGCGAACTTCCCGTCCACAAACAGGTCCCCCAACTTGCGTATGCCTGCCCTGTGCCACCCCGAAAACCCTCCACCTGTTCTTCCTGGGGCGAACCGGTGGTTCCCCCGTAATGGGGTCCACGCCGAGGCCCCGACTTCCCCCCTATGCCGCCTCCACTGCCCCCAAATTCTGAGGGCCGCCACCACCACCAGGCTCGTGGTATACCTCCTTGGAGGGAGCGGCAGCGGTGCCGTTGCCAGCGCCCCCAGACTCGTACCCACACAGGACGCCGTCTCCAGCCTCTTCCATGCAGCCCCCTCCCCCTCCATCACCCACTTGCGCACCATTGTCGCATTGGCAGCCCAGTAGTACCCACAGAGGTTGGGCAGCGCCAGCCCCCCCCCCCCCTATCTCTACTCCGCTCCAGGAACACCCTTCTCACCCTCGGAGTCCCTCGCGCCCACACAAACCCCATTATACTCCTGTTAACCCGCCTGAAAAAAGCCTTCGGAATAAACACGGGGAGGCACTGGAACAGGAACAAAAACCTTGGGAGCACTGTCATTTTGATTGACTGCACCCTACCCGCCAGGGACAGCGGCAACGCGTCCCACCTCTTGAACTCCTCCATTTGCTCCACCAGCCTTGTAAAGTTAAGCCTATGCAGGGCCCCCCAGCTCCTGGCCACCTGGACCCCCAAATATCTGAAACTCCTCTCCGCCTTTTTTAGTGGGAGCTCGCCAATCCCCCTCTCCTGGTCCCCTAGCTGAACTACGAACAGCTCGCTCTTCCCCATATTGAGCTTGTACCCCGAAAAGTCCCCGAATTCCCGAAGCATTCTCATTACCTCTGGCATTCCTCCCACCGGGTCCGCCACATACAGCAGCAGGTCGTCCGCATAAAGCGACACCCTATGCTCCTCCCCACCCCGCACCAACCCCCTCCAGTTCCTCGACTCTCTCAGTGCCATAGTCAGGGGTTCAATCGCCAGTGCAAAGAGCAGGGGAGACAGGGGACACGCCTGTCTTGTCCCTCGGTGCAACCGAAAGTACTCGGACCTCCTCCTATTTGTGGCCACACTCGCCATCGGGACCTCGTACAACAGCCTAACCCACCTGACAAACCCCTCCCCAAAACCGAACCTCTTCAGCAGCTCCCACAGGTACCCCCACTCTGCCCTATCGAAGGCTTTCTCAGCGTCCATCGGCACTACTATCTCCGCCTCCCCCTCCCTCGTCGGCATCATGATAACGTTCAAAAGCCTCCGCACATTTGCGTTCAACTGTCTCCCCTTCACAAACCCCGTCTGGTCTTCATGGATGATCTGCGGCACACAATCCTCAATCCTCGTGGCTAAGACCTTCGCCAGCACCTTGGCATCTACATTTAGCAAGGAAATCGGTCTGTAAGACCCACATTGCAGGGGGGGATCCTTGTCCCGCTTCAGGATCAAGGAGATCAGTGCCCGGGACATCGTCGGGGGTAAAGCTCCCCCCTCCCTTGCCTCATTAAAGGTCCTAACTAACAGCGGGCCCAACAGGTCCATATATTTTTTATAGAACTCGACCGGGAAACCGTCCGGCCCCGGTGTCATCCCCGCCTGCATGCTTCCTATCCCTTTGATCAGCTCCTCCAGCCCAATCGGGGCCCCCAGTCCCGCCACCAGTCCCTCTTCCACCTTTGGAAACCTCAATTGGTCCAGGAAACGGCCCATCCCTCCCTCCTCCCGTGGGGGCTCGGATCGGTACAATTCCTCGTAGAAGTCCCTGAAGACCCCATTGATGCCAACCCCACTCCGCACCACGCTCCCTCCCCTGTCCTTAACTCCCCCGATCTCCCTAGCTGCGTCCCGCTTCCGAAGCGGATGCGCCAGCATCCGGCTTGCCTTTTCCCATACTCGTAGACCGCCCCCTGGGCCTTCCTCCACTGCACCTCCGCCTTCCTGGTGGTCACCAGGTCGAATTCGGCCTGGAGGCTGCGCCTCTTCCTCAACAATCCTTCCTCAGGTTCTTCCGTATACCTCCTGACTACCCTCACCATCTCCCCCACCAGCCTCTCCCTCTCCCCCCGCTCCCTCCGCTTCTTGTGGGCCCTGATGGAGATCAGCTCTCCCCTCACCACCGCCTTCAGTGCCTCCCATACCATCCCCACTCGGACCTCCCCGTTGTCGTTGGTCTCCAAGTACCTCTCTATACTTCCTCGGACCCGCTCGCTCACCTCCTCGTCCGCCAACAGCCCCACCTCCAAGTGCCACAGCGGGCGCTGGTCCCTCTCCTCCCCCATCTCCAAGTCCACCCAATGCGGGGCGTGGTCCGAAATGGCTATTGCCGAATACTCGGTATCCTCTACTCTCGCTATCAGCGCCCTACTCAAAATGAAAAAGTCGATTCGAGAATAAGCCTTATGGACATGTGAGAAGAATGAAAATTCCCTAGCCCCCGGCCTTGCAAATCTCCAAGGGTCCACCCCTCCCATTTGGTCCATAAATCCCCTCAACACTCTAGCCGCCGCCGGCTTCCTACCCGTCCTAGACCTGGAGCGATCCAGTGCAGGATCCAACACCGTGTTAAAGTCTCCCCCATTATCAGGCCCCCCACTTCCAAGTCTGGGAAATGACCCAACATACGCCGCATAAAACCCGCATCGTCCCAGTTCGGAGCCTACACATTGACCAGTACCACCCTCTCTCCATGCAACTTACCACTTACCATTACGTACCTACCGCCATTATCTGCCACAATGCTCGACGCCTCGAATAACACCTTCTTTCCCACCAAGATCGCCACCCCTCGATTTTTGGCATCTAGCCCCGAGTGAAACACCTGACCTACCCACCCTTTCCTCAGTCTTACCAGGTCTGCCACCTTCAGGTGTGTCTCCTGGAGCATAACCACATCCGCCTTGAGCCCCTTCAGGCGCGCGAACACGCGGGCCCGCTTAACCGGCCCATTCAGTCCCCTTACATTCCAGGTTATCAGCCGTATTAGGGGGCTACCCGCCCCCCCTCCCCCGCCGACTAGCCATGACCCCTCCTCGGCCAGCCACGCGCCCGCACCCCACACCCGGCCTGTTCCCCACAGCGGCATACCCCCGTCTTGACCCACCCCACTCGCTCCAGCTCCTCCTTGATCTTAGCAGCAGCAACTCGATCCCCCCCCCCCCCAACCCCCCTCCCTCCACCCCCGGCTCGGACCCATCCTAGCTGGTTTACTCCCCCCATTGCACTTCCGTAAGTCAGCTGACTCCTGCTGACCCCGGCCACTCACGCCTCCCCTTCGACTCCTCCCATTGTGTGGCACACCCTCCTCTCCCGCTCCCCATTCACAGGCTCTCCCCCTCCATTCTAAACGCGGGAAACAATCCTCGCTTCCCCGCCCCCCCAAGTCTTCGGGGCGGGAAAAAACATCCCGCACTCTCCACCTACCAGGCCCCACCACCAACCAAAACAGTGCCCAACCCGCCCCATCCACCCTCCCCAACCCGAAAGAGAAAAACACAGAGAAAAAGAAACCCAAAACAATGCAAAGGCCCCCCCCTCCGAACCAAAAATAGGCGTAACATATCCACCGCAGTCCCCAATCGCCCATCCCGACCCTCAGTCTGTGCCCAGCTTCTCGGCCTGAACAAAGGCCCACGCCTCCTCCGGAGACTCAAAATAATGGTGCCGGTCCTTGTAGGTAACCCACAGTCGCGCCGGCTGCAACATGCCAAACTTCACCCCCTTCCTGTGCAGCACCGCCTTCGCTCGATTGTACCCGGCCCTCCTCTTCGCCACCTCCGCACTCCAGTCCCGATATATCCGAACCTCCGCGTTCTCCCACCTGCTGCTCCTCTCCTTCTTGCCCCACCTGAGCACACACTCCCGATCGACGAACCGATGGAACCGCACCAGCACCGCCCGCGGAGGCTGTTAGCCTTGGTCCTCCTCGCCAACACTCTATGGGCCCCTTCCAGCTCCAGGGGCCCCTGGAAGGACCCCACTCCCATCAGTGAGTTTAATATGGTGACCACATAGGGCCCCACCTCCGGCCCCTCCAGCCCCTCCGGGAGGCCCAGAATCCGCAGATTCTTCCGCCTCGACCGATTCTCCATCTCCTCGAACCGCTCCTGCCATTTCTTGTGGAGCGCCTCGTGCGCCTCCACCTTTACCGCCAGGGCTGAGATCTCGTCATCATTGTCAGAGATCTTTTGTTGAGCCTCTCGGATCGCCACCCCCTGGGCCGTCTGTGTCTCCAGCAGCTTATCAATAGAAGCCTTCATCGGCTCTAGCAGGTCTGTTTTAATCTCTCTGAGGCAGCGCTGGATACCCTCCTGTTGCTCCTCCGCCCACTGCCTCCATGCTGCCTGGTCTCCGCCCGCCGCCATTTTGTCCTTCTTCCCTCCCTTCTTCTGGTCCACCACCACCTTTTTTGTCACCCCCGCTCCTAGTTAAAGCCATATACTGACGGGGAACTATTATTAACTCCTTCCCACACCGGGAAACGTCGAAAAAGTGCCCTTGGGGGCCCTGAAAAGAGCCCAAAAGTTTCGAGAGGGAATCCTTTTGGCAGTGTTCGCTTCACCAATCTGCCCCAAAATGTCCGTGGAAACTCCTGAAAAAGGTCTAAGTGTCCATTCCAGATGGGAGCTGCCGAATACGTGACCTACTTCTCCATGGCCGCCACCGGAAGCCTCGTCCCCGCTTCTTCAGTGGCCCTGGTGAGATCTTTTCACAGTTGTTCCCTCTGCTGTTAAAATTCACTTTTGATAAAGGTCCTCAGGTCAGTTTGCAGCTTTAAGCTTGCCCTTCCCCCGATTGCATGCTGGAAGGGGCCCTGTTTATCCTGTTGCAGCCAAATCTTCCACTGCTTCTGCCGGGCCTGGCAGCCAAAAGACACAACACTCCTGGGGGACACCGTCAGGGGAGTGTTGCAGTCCTCTTGCCACACCGGGAAATGTCAAACAAATGCCGTGGGGGCCCTGTAAAGAGCCCAAAAGTCCGTTCCAAGCCGGAGCTACCGAATATGCGACCTAGCTCTGCATAGCCGCACCCGGAAGTGAGCAGTACCCCCTTGACAGACAGTCATTGAACATCACCAGTAAATGCCGAGAACTGTTTGTAAAATTCCCCCGGAAAACCACCTGGCCCCGATGTTTTCCCCAATTGCATGGAACCAATACAATCCATAACTTCCTCAAATTTCAACGGTGCCTCGAACCCTAGCCTCTTCACCAACTCCACTGCAAAGTCCAAACTATCCAAAAGCTGTTCCATCTCTTCACCATCCTCCAGTGGTTCAGACTTGTACAGCCTCCGATAAAAAGCATCAAAAGCTCCAACAATCTTGTCCGGAACAGTAAAGAACCCTCCCCCCCCATCTTTCAACTTGACTATCTCCCATGTGGCCACCTGCCATCTCAGATGATGAGATAATAAATGACTGGATTTGTCCCCGTGCTCATAAAACACCCCTCATGAGTGTGAAGCTGGCTCACCGCTTTCCCCGTCGACTCAAGCTCAAACTTATTTGTAACCTGAGTTGATGATGCAGCAGTACAAAACCTTGGTAAGGCCACATTTGGAGTACTGTGTGCAGTTCTGGTCGCCTCATTTTAGGAAGGATGTGGAAGCTTTGGAAAAGGTGCAAAGGAGATTTACCAGGATGTTGCCTGGAATGGAGGGTAGGCCTTATGAGGAAAGGTTGAGGGTGCTAGGCCTTTTCTCATTAGAACGGAGAAGGATGAGGAGAGACTTGATCGAGGTTTATAAGATGATCAGGGGAATAGAGCACAGGGCTAAATTGCTGGCTTTGAAAGTTGACCAAGGCAGGCCAGCAGCACGGTTCAATTCCCGTACCAGCCTCCCCGAACAGGCGCCGGAATGTGACGACTAGGGGCTTTTCACAGTAACTTCATTTGAAGCCTACTTGTGACAATAAGCGATTTCTTCTTCTTCTTCTTCGAGATAGAGTAGACAGTCAGAGACTTTTTCCCCAGGTAGAACAAACCATTACAAGGGGACATAAATTTAAGGTGAATGGCGAAAGATATAGGGGGGATGTCAGAGGTAGGTTCTTTACCCAGAGAGTAGTGGGGGCATGGAATGCACTGCCTGTGGAAGTAGTTGAGTTGGAAACATTAGGGACCTTCAAGCAGCTATTGGATAGGTACATGGATTACGGTAGAATGATGGGGTGTAGATGAATTTGTTCTTAATCTCGGACAAAAGTTCGGCACAACATCGTGAGCTGAAGGGTCTGTTCTGTGCTGTATTTTCTACGTTCTACGTTCTATGTTCTAACCTCATTCTCACACCAACAATTCTGTAGTAGGGGAATGGAGTACTGCTGCTTCACCTCCGGGATTCAGTCCATCAACCCCTACCTCTCTACCCTGCCATGTGCCTCCTGCAAGAAGACAACCTCTGTGCTCAAACTCTTCACATAGGCAAAACCCAGGGACCTTTTAACCAGACCATTAAACCCCCTTACGTTCCACGTAACCAACTTAATGGGGGCATCTGGACACCCCCCTCTATTAGACTCAGCCTTATCACTCACATGATGGCTTCCAACTAGGCCCAAACCTATCTCGACTCCAGGCCCATCCAAGATGCCTGCCGACCCCACCCTTATACATATCCATGCACAAAGAAATCCTTGTTGAAATAATGTTCCTTGTTTTAAAAGTGACTCGCAATTGAGATGGGTGCACCATTCCGAATCGCACCTAGTTTTGCAAAGCGCCGCCTTGGCCTTGTTGAACCTAACTGGTCGCTTGCCAGCCCCGACCCGATATCCTGGTAAATTCAAATGTGGTGCTCTTTCCAATAGCTTTCCCTCGTGGCCTTCGCCCACTTTAAGATCTGCTCTTTATCAGGAAACCTATGAACGTGGACCATGACCGCCAGCAGTGGATTCCCGAATTTTAACTTCCTTTGTAGTGACTGGTGGGCCTGGTCCACCTTGGGAGAGTTCACAAAGACCCACTCTCCCACCAACTTCCTTAACATCTTTCCCTAACAAACTCTGTGGCGCTCAGTAGCCCGACAATCTGCAGATTTTGGAGCCTGATTTTGTTCCCTTGGTCTTCGACCTAGGCCCTCAAAACACTTTGGGCCTCTGCCTCTGCCATCAACAGTACCTCAGTTGCAAAAGAGGCAATCCGGTCGCATTGATCCGAGACCACATCTTCCGCCTCCCAGGCCTTCATACCCTATGCCTCCATCCACTGCTCTACCCTCTCCAAAGTTACTCAAAGGTCTCTGGAAAGATCCTCTACCATTGCCTTTGTTTTTGGAACTCACCCATAAGGAATTCCATCAATTTCTCTGTTGATCCGAGGGAAAGCATTGACATGGACGACCCAGAGGACTTTACTATATCTTTTTTTCTCCACACTGTGAGGTACAGCTGAATCTGATTCAGCACTCTTATTCGACTTTTGCTTGGATTTACGACCTGCAATAATCCCACGCCGATGGAGAGAATGGTAAGTTAAGGTTATCTTTCTTTTTTATCTGCGATTTCATGCATAGATCGGGTGGTAAGGGCCAAAAAGTGTGTCGCTGAACGGGAGCTGCCTTGTACGTGACCGCTCACTGCATTGCCGCCATCGGAAGTCCAATTGAAACATTAAAGGTTGGGATGATTGACATTTTTATTGCCTTGCAGTGAAATGACTTTTTATAAACATAGTGGAAAGCAATGGATGAATGATTTTTTAATAGTTATTTTTTTATATATGCTACTGTCACTATAGGATTCATTGGTTCAGTATAATGTACAGTTGGTCAATGGCCATGGAAGTGCTATAGTTTTGCATTGGAGGCCATGGGGTGATGAGTGGATTGGCACATCTAGGCATGAGGGGCCAAAGAGGCTGGCTGGTGTACCATAGATTAGCATAGGGGGCATGAGAGGCAATAGGGAGTGGGTGGCTGTCCTTACCATGGCATGTGGAGGCGTGTGGATGACCTTTTAAAATGTCCCATCATGCAAACTAGGGTTCACAATTCCTGTGAGGGACCGTGAACCAGAGCTCTTTAAAAACCTGGCCCGACTCCATAAAAACTGCCGAGTTGTAGGACGTACGCAATGGAACCGGCCAGGCTGGGAGTGCAAGATGTGGGCTTTTGATACAAACTAGGCCACACCCTTAAAAGGCACTCCTGAAAACCAAACTGCAAGGGACCGGGGTGGGGGATTCCGGAGTTGGGACCCACTTGCTCTCACCTGCCCTTTTTAAAGGGCTCCTAAGTCAACCCAGCTCGATGAAAATTCAGCCCTATGTTCCAAATTTTGCAAGCATGAGTTTGTTGAGTACGGTCAATCCGTTTCCTATTGCGCACAGTGAAGGGACGTGCTGTTTGGTATGATCTGCCAGTCGTACAGCTTACAAACCCGGCATCACATCGGCACTGAAATTCAAGTTCCACGCGCGTCGCAGGCAATGCATCTTTTGGGCTTGACCTCAGCATCTTGTGTTGCCATAGCACCGCAGCAGTGTGGAACAGCCAACTTTATCTGTTGCTCAAATCTTTCAGATACCTGATCTAACTCAAGTTCATGCACTGTCACAAATAAGCCAATGGTCTCACTATTGGACCTCAAAAGGACCTCAAATTACCCTGGGAGGGCAAAGCATCTGAGAAATATCACCAATGATAAGCCTAGACTGCAGCTCCCGGATTTTATTGCTTTAACCCTGAATGTTCGAAACTCTGCTTCAGGTAAGTAAGGATGGCAAACAATGGCAGCTTTGTTGTCATTACTATCACAACATCCTGGCAATGTGGGAGTCTGTGCCGACAGTTAACTAGGTAGACACTAGGTATGTCACTACGTAGACATGTCCCCTCTGAAAAATGTGATGCTTTGCGATCTTATTGATGTGGGCGTGAGCAGTGAAGTAGATAAATGTACAGCCCTAGTTTTCTTTGTCCCACTATCTCCTTGCTTTCACTGCACACAAGGATTGACTGAAAACATTGCACAGCAAAGCCAGCTGAACTCAATGTAAAATTGTGCAAGAAAATGCAAATGCCCTCCAGCTATAATCCAGAAAAGGGAAACCATTGCACAAAAACAAAACTCCCCCCAGTCATGGGTGACAGCAATTGGGCAGCCCATTTTAAATCTCTCCTGATTAGAGTCAGTGAAAATAAAATCGTCCTTCAATTCTATATGAAAGCGGATCCAAACAAACCCAACATAACTGAACTATTTACTTTCTGTACTTCAGTGAAGAGAATTAAAGTTCAGAAAATATTTTTTAAAGAACCCTTTAACAACCTCTGAGTGTGTTTGGAGCTATACTTCAGTTTTTATGAGCTGAGACATTTAATACAGAATGTACTGAAGTAACACAGTGTAACTGTTATAATGTATTAACTGCACAATTTATCTTAATCAGCTGGATGTCATGTATTGCTTCCAGAGCTGGAAATTCACCAATGGGATGAAAGAATGAATAATGCATTGCAGTGAATCCGTGATACATAGAGATAGGTAATTAATGATCCATTTCTCACACTTTTAGTGTGTCAGTAGGTGAAGATATCTTTGTCACAGGCCTTACACAGGCTGTGTGGACTCTGCTTCGACATAGAAAACAGGGGGGGGCGATTCTCCAAAATGGAGCCCAAGAGTTTGCACCGTCGTGAACGGCGTCACGTTTCACGACGGTGCGAAACGGGCACAGGGACAACCGATTCTGGCCCCCACAGGGGGCCAGCACGGTGCTGGAACGGTTCACGCTGCTCCAGCCTCCTTTCCCGGCGCCAAATGGGTGGCGCGCCAAACCACACATGCGCAGTTGGGCCGCGCCAACCTGCGCATGCGTGGGGGACTTCTTCAGCGCGCCGGCCCCGACTCAACATAGCGTCGGTGTTCAGGGGCTGGCCGCGCAACAAAGTAGGCCCGGGGGGGAGAGGCCGGTCCGCCGATTGGTGGGCCCCGATCGCGGGCCAGACCCCATCGGAGGCCCCCCCCCCCCGGTGAAGGATCGCTTTTCCCCGCCCCACAGGCCTCCACCCGACTCTTCGCGCAGAGTTCCCGCCGGCAGCGACCAGGGGTGAACGGCGCCGGTGGGACTCTGTCATATCCATGAAGCCGCTCGGCCCATCCGGGCAGGAGAGTCGGCGGCCCCGCCGATTCCAGCGGCCGACGCCGACGTCGGTACATCATGGCGCGGTTGCGCCGATTCTCCAGCCCGCGCGGGGCTCGCAGAATCGCCCCCAGGGCTTCTGTTATAAAATTGTTCTGGCTCATAGTTATGAGGCGCAATTCAGCGGACTTAAAACTAAGTCCGGTTTCGGGCGGGTTTGGTGGGGTGTTTTTCGGTGGCTGCCAAGATTCACACCGCTATTCACTGGCACTTTGTTGGTTTTGTGGGGCCTCTGGTAGTCTCTCCCCGCCATGGCCTCACTTTGGTCAATTTAAGCTCAACTCGCCAAAAGGACAAGCTCCTCGCAGATTGAGGCGCCATTTTAACCTGCAGCCCTGATCCCTGCACTCCCGCTCCTTTCAACAGCCCTCCCCCCGGCTGGCAGCGGGATCCGCCGTTCCGGCAGCCAGGCAATGGGGTTTCCCATTGTGAAACCCGCGGGCTTGCGTACACTCCTGGCGAAGTTGAGGGCCCCGCATTATGTTCTCCCACCGGAACTAAATTGCAACTGGAAACAGTTCCCAAACATTCACCATGTACATTCATGCATGGTGAGGCTGCGAGGGATTCCTGAGAGAACCCCACTATCGGGCCACCATTTTGAGTGGGCAGCCCGATCGCGAGGTCCTGCGGCTGGCCACCTCCCTCCCCGCATTGCAATTCAGTCCCCACCCCATCCCCCGCATCACAATTCAACCCCCCAACCCTGATTTTCCCCAAGTCTGTGGGTGACCTGACCCGCCCCTCCCCTACAGAGCCCCCTCAATAAAGAGGCCCCCCCAGAGACCCCCTAAATTTAGACCCCTAAATACGGGGACTCCCAGAGATCCCCTAAATAAAGTGACTCCCTAAATAAAGAGATCCCCACAGATGCCCCAGAAAAGAGACCCCTGCCAGGAAGACCCCAGAAAAGAGACCCCTCTCTGGAGCCCCCCAGAAAAGAGACCCCTGTCAGGAAACTAGTGAGCAGTCCAGACAGAGGCAGTGAAAGATATTTATGTTGTAACACTCACCTGGGCAATACACCTGCTGGCTCAGACACAGGAAGCACCATGTGTCCATTCCTGGAAAAAGAAAGCAGCTGTGTTAAAACCCTTCAGATCTTTGAGTTGCAAGCCATTCGTTAATTTCCCTTATGGGCTGTGATTGACAGGTTCCACGCACACACAGATGTCAGCTTTGCTTCATTCATCTTCCTTCATGGTTGAGTAACTCGAAAGTATTCTAATCACAATGTTTATAAACATCAACCACGTCAAAGAGAGTTAAGTTCTGTCAACTTCCAGCTGAACACTTTAAAATCACTCTGCACGGTCCCGTGAAAATCATCCAGTCAATTTTAACGGACACTGGTGGAGGGGAAAATATTAGTGAGGACACTAGAAGAGTTCCCCTGGCCTTCAATGGAAACAAGGTGTAAATCAAGGCATGGATTTTCAGATTACGGACAAGTGTGTTCAGATAAAATTACCCCCCTTTTCTCCACGGTCAAATATCAAATGAAAACACTTTTGTATGCTGGCAATGTTGGGCGACAGTGTGAGCGGGCAGTGTGGATTACTCTATTAAAATGGATACATTTTTATAGAACAATCACTTTGAAACTGCATTGACTTTACCACAAAATAGTTGTTTGAAGGGAAATCATTTTCTTTAACCATAATAATGTGCGAAGGTCATGCTCGGCCATATGGTTTTTATTTTTGAAAACTTTCAGCTCCTGTTGTCAATTTCCCCATGATGATTAGCTTGGTAATTTTGAGTGCTTTGCATTAACTCAGGGAATAAGGACAGACAGTTTAAAGTTAGCTGTTTCCAAGGTGTCACGTAGAACCTGTTCTCAGACTGGATTGTAATTTGAGCAGCACGCAAAACTGTACATAATGTTTCAGAAGGTCCTCTTCTGCCAAACCCTTGTCTGTCAGCCTTGGAGGTACATGCAGAGCCAACAGATTATGCTCAAAGTTTGATTCCAAAATAGCATCCCAGGTGTTTGCAAGGCATGTCAAAATATGTCAATACTCGCTTGTCTCCTGCAGAGTTCTGGACTTCACATTGAAAATGCATGGAGTAATAATTTCATTAATGGGCTTATGCTTGTTTCTTTGGCACAGGAGATGTTCCCAACTGAAGCCAGTACAAATCTCAAATGGCATACACCCATACTTCTCTTTTCATTTCTATTCCTCTCCCAATGAACTGCAGTGCTCTGCCTGCTTATTGTTTTATTGCATTAATTTGTCTCACTACATCTAATGGTTTATGTATCTGTGCTCCTTGTTCCCTTTATTTCCTCTACCCCATTTAGTCTGTGGCCTCTTTATTCTTTCTATCAAAATGCACCAACCCTTACTTCTTTCTTCACCGTATGCTCTCCGCCCGCAGGTGAGATGTTCCGGTCCCACTGCCAGCGGGATTTAATTGATGGATTTTTGGCTGGCCCACCGCATGCACCATGGCATGTCCCGGCCCTTAGTTCACTGTCTGCTAATACCCCACCCTGATCAGATGGTTTGCCTTGTACTCTCAGGGCAGCGTGAGGACAGAGGCAGGCCTCAAGCCCACCTCAGCTGGGATAGGAATGGAACCTGTGCTGATGGTATTATCTGAACCATATGCTTGCCATCTAGTCCACTGAGCTCACCTGTCGCTTACCCTAGGCTTACCTGTACTGAAATTCATTTGCCAATCACATGGTCGTTCTGAAAGTTTACCAATATTGCATTTTATTACAGACTTTCTCAGCATTAACTTCCCAATTTGATGTCATCTACAAGTTTATAAATTATGGGCGTAATTTAATAGAAAAGATTCTATGTGTGGTAGCGAGTGAAAACTATCTTCCCTACCCTTTGCCCGGCGGGGACGTCACTGGTATCAAACGTTAATTGGTCCACTTAACGAGGCCCCATGGGCTTCACGTTGCAAATGATGGTCCCGCCGGCGGATTTCCCGGCACCAGGCCTGCCAACTCCCGGCCAACAAGGGCGAACCGCACTTAAACTGATCCTGCAGAGCAAACCCCACACAGCTCGCAGCCATGCCACCGAGGAGGCCAGCCTTACAATTCGGGGATAGCGGCTGAGCCAGATTGTTGGACGTGGTCGAGATTAGACGGGATGCCCTATGCCCCCGAGGGGATCGGAGGGTCAGCCACAAGGCAGTGAGTGCCGCCTGGGAGGAAGTGGCAGAGGCCCACACTCGGGGAGCATCACCAGGAGGACCAGCACCCAGTGCTGTAAGAAAATCAACAACCTCCACCAGGCCGCACGGGTGGGTTGACACCGCCCCCCTGACACAGCCCCGGCCGCCCCCCCATCATGAGCATGCACCTGGCACATTAGCAGGCCCCAGCCCACCCATGTCCAGCAGTGCCACCCACGACGCCCCCCCCCCAATATTCCCCATCCCCCCATCACCTGCCCAAATGCCCATTCCCCCCAACCCCCGCGATGAACGGTGCGTGAGGCTCACAACGCCCCCTCTGTCTCCCCGCAGGCCCACAACAGATGCCGGACATGTGGTGAACATATGCTATTACAATTCACCACTGTACTGTGTTGTATTATGTTGATGCCTTTGTGGGCTCCACCTGTGGCTCAGCCCCCTCGGGGTGGTATATGAACCTGTAAGCCTGTAAGCAGCACTCAGTACAGAGCAGTCGCAGGCAGGCACAGATCTAGTGTATTAAAACCACTGTTCACTTCTACTCTTCGTCTCGTGTGAATTGATGGTCGCATCAATTTAATACACTAAGACACTGCAATGGAAGCCGCCCTCAAACCTGATCGACTGGCACTTGACCCACAGGCAGCTGAAGCCAAGGGAATCTTTCGCACTGGTTCTGTTGCTTTGAGGCCTACCTCGCCGCCTCCTCCTCGCCCGCCGTCACCGAAGCGCAGAAGCTGAGTCTCCTCCACGCCCGGGTGAGCCACAGAATCTCCGTACTGATCGAAGAAGAGCCCACAACAGATGCCGGACATCAGAGTCCTCACTGCCTATGAGAGACGGGGCCTGGACGTTGTGGGGGTGGCCAAGGACAGATCGGTCACCGACGCAGAGGTTGGCCTATGTTGCAGAGGTGAGGATCCATCGGCCCCACCCAGATGACCTGTCACACGTGAGTTTTTAATGCCATGCAGAGCAGCCCATCCCTCTCACTGACCACATGTCCATTCTCCCGCAGGATCTCCACCTGACGGCACTGGCCCAACCTGGGTTGTCTCTCCACCGCTTCCCAAGATCCCAGCACTCAGCTGGATTGCAGTCAGATACCGGGTCCCTGGATAAGGTTTACCCGGAGCTGATGCAGACGATCGGGTGCGGCCGTGATATTCAGAGGAAGATGTCAGCGACACTCCAGCAGTTCCATACCAAATTGGAGGAGTCCCTGAGGCTACGGGAGCAGGAGATAATGCCGCAATGCGTGGCACCTAGGCCAACACTGCTAGGGTGACGACCGTAGTGGAGCCTGGTGTATGTCCGCAGCGTGAGTGGATGTGTCCAAGGCGAGGCTCAATCAGTGATGACCTTGGCTGAGCACCTCAACAGCATTTCCCAGTCGCTGGGGGATGTTCCAGTCTCAGGTTGGCATTGCCGAGACACTGCAGAGCATGTCCGAATCGCTGGGGGGGGGGGCGTGTCCATGTCGCAGGTGGGCATGTCCCAGTCACTGAGGAGCATCGCCGAGGGCATCGACACTGTGCTGCAGACATTGGGGACCTGTCAGGGCTGGCAGAGCCAGATAACGCAGGGGCAGTCGGGGCTCGATCCAGAGGCCCCTCCATACCGACCTGAACCCCAGGGCACTATGGGCACTGACTGGGAGGAGGGGACGCTGGGTGCCAACTCTGAGCCACTCTATGGAGTGGCAACTGCGGCCATAACTCCCTTGAAGACCCAACCCCCCTGACAACGGGGCGTCTTGCAGTCAGCACCCGGAACAGGGTGGCACAATGTGGCAAGTGCCGCCAGCAAGTGGGCCGTGGACCACCGGCCACCTGGTTTGGCAGCAGCACTGTGAGGGCAGCCTCCGACGGGCACCCCCCCCATATCCCCCGCCATCCAACACGTCCTGCTCATGCACCCCCAGCTGTAACGGGGGCCCCTGGTCACTGGACCCTACACCCTTTACCCCAGACACCCGTATGTAATGTTACCGGTACCAAACGCTGTTCCCCTCACCAGTGCACACACCCACCCTCTGGTCGTGGAAATGCCCCATGTACTGGGACCCAGCCCCTGGGTGTTCAGATGTTGGCTCTGCATCCTTGATGTTGCTTATTGTAGTACTCAGGCACAGTGTCCAGGCATCACAGTCTGATTAGGATGCTAGGCAATAACTCCCACATGCTACATGGCATGCATATGGGAATCTACTTGGGAGCTGTGAAGTGCTCACTTAACTATGATTGCCCTATCCCTATTAGCAATAGCTTTCAGCCACAGGTTCTGAAGCCTCCACGGTCATTGGTAGTTATGGGCGGTTGGTGGGGTGGACAGGCAGGAGCTGGGTTTGCCCCATAATGGCTACATACGGTTCAGGGGGGTGGGTTGGCAGACCTGCGGGCTCTGTGACACCCAATCCCCCCACCCCAGCCCATGGGTGATCCCCTCCAGCAACGGTGAACCACCCTGACCATGTCTGCCCCCCCCCCCCCACATAGGTTGGGCTCTCCCACCCCCACCCCCTGAGCACTGTGGCAGAAATCCCAGTGCCCCCGCGCTCATTTCCTGTGAGCGAAGATGGCTACTCACCTCCACAGCAGCAGCCATTCCACAGATACACATTTTTAAAAAGGTGTTCTAATCACCACCCACATGACCACTTGCTGGGGAGGTGGTTAGATCACAGGAGGCCGTTAGATAGGCCATTAATTATATGGAGAACGGCCTTAAGTGATGATTATTGGTCTCTCGCCACTCTACAGCGGGATCCTGATTTCGCCAACGGGAGCAGGCCGGTTAGGCCGCAAACTGATTAGCGCCTGGCACGGCTCTCAATTTTGGTCTCTTCCGCGATCTAACAGCCACTTGACACTCTCCTTCGAGCGCAATGCGGCCATTAAATTGCACCCTACATTTTCCATCCGTTCCCGCAGGTGGGATCTTCTTAGCCCTGCCAACAGCGGCATTCCCAACATGGGTTCCCCAGCGACGGAGGGTGGGGACAATGGAAATCCCCATTGACAGTGGAGGGACCAGAAGATCCCACCTCCGGCCAATGGTAGACTGCCTCCACCATGGCCAAACATGCGGCGGAATTGGGGGCGGGGAATCCTGCTGATAGAAAAAGAGGCCAAGGCACGTCTCAGATGTGTAATCATGAAAATAGACATCAAACCATAAAGGTTTGCTCTCAGAGGCGTTTTTAACTAGAGTCTTAAAGAAGAAGTAACCTCCTGTATCCTGATCAGATATTTCCTCTAACACAGTCATTTTCAAACTCAGAGTTGCGACCCACGGTTGGGTCATGGGCAGGTGTCTGGAGGGTCGCAGCGATCAGCGTTCCCGATCGCGGGAAGAAGTGCCCAACAGCCGCGACCTGTTTTTCAATATGTTGCTGTGACAGGCTTTCAGAATGCTGTCCATCACGTGCATACATGCCCCCTCACCAGTGAGCAGGCCCACAGCCCAGCGAGGCAGGTCACCTCCTCCTGACATCAGTGCGCTGACCTAGGAACAGATTCTCTAAAAAATTGATGGAGTCTTCTCTCCAAAAGCAGTGGCAGAGAGCAGGTCACGTGCCCTCTACACTGATGACACATGCTCTGGGCGCGAGAGAGATTCCTCCATTTTGCAGCTGCCAGCAGTGCTGATGTGAGCTCCAGGGCTTCTGGTGAACAACCCACGAAGGAGAAGCTGAAAACAGGAACAAAGCAGCATAACGATGATTTCTTGAGGTATGGGTTTATTAATTGTGCCAAATCAGGATGCAAAGTTTGTTGTGTTATATGTAGGAAAGTGCTGTGAAATGAAAGATTAAAAGCCTTCAAACTTCAAAGTCATTTCAAGATTAAGCATGGCGAGTTCGAGGACAAACCTCTTGATGTTTTTCAATGGGTGCAGTGAGACCTTAAATTATCAGCTGAAGTCCTTATCAGAAATGTAACATTGAATAACAAAGCAAGTGAGATTGTGAGGACCAAGCAGGCTCACCTGTCACATTAAAGGTAAGTGAAAATGGTGGGTTGTGACGTTCAGATAATAATAATCTTTATTATTGTCATAAGTAGGCTTACATTAACACTGCAATGAAGTTACTGTGAAAAGCCCCCAGTCGCCACATTCGGGCGCCTGTTCGAGAACACGGAGGGAGAATTCAGAATGTCCAATTCACCTAACAGCACGTCTTTTGGGACTTGTGGGAGGAAACTGCAGCACTCGGAGGAAACCCATGCAGACACGGGGAGAATGTGCAGACTCCACACAGGCAGTGACCCAAGCCGGGAATTGAACCCGGCTTCACTATGCCACCCTGTTCTGCCCATTGCCCTTGAGTAGCGCTGGTGTCAGGAGGGGGGATTCAAAAGAAATAGAGACCGCCGCCGTCTACTTGATGGCAGGCTCCGGGTTGGCCTCCAGAGCTTCCTCCCCCCTGACGGTGAACCTAGGGCCCCAGGGGACTCTATTGGATGGAGGGGCAGCTGGAGTGAGCTCCAAAGCCTCTCAATCATGTGGCTCTGCCAATCCTGGAGGCTCCCTACTGTCAGCACCATGGTGTGAATGCTCCTCAGTGACTGGGCCATGCTCTGCAGTGCCTCGGCAATGTCCACCTGCATCTCAGACTCGTCCCTCAGTGACTGAGACATGATGTTGAGGCCCTCAGCCTTGGTCGTCTCAGACTGAGCCATACCTTGGACACCACCACTCATGACGCGGAGGTCGTGCTCCAGGTTTACCACTGTGGTTTCCACCCTAGCCGTGTTGGGCTCAGTGCCACTCATTGTCGCCACCATTTCCTGCACCTTTGGGGTTCCTCCAATTGCCCTTGCAGTCGCTGGAATGTCACTAACGTACCCTCCTGAATGTCATGGCTCTGTCCTATCATCTGCATCAGCTCTGGGTGAACCTTGCCAGAGGCTCAACATCTGGCTGGGACCGAGCAGACCTCTGACTGCTGTCACCCTTGAATGTTCCTACCCACCTGATGAGCATCAGCAACTGTGTGGCGCTCACCAGATTAAGCCCCAGAAGCCTGTCCACTACTGTCGCCCACCGAGGTGCGTGTCTATGCTGGTGGAAGGTGGGGGTGACAGTTGTGATGCCTCGACAGCTTTCCTCCGAGGTGTTCTCTTGGGTGGCTGGGGCAGGGGGAAGGTGGTGGGTACAACTCTGAATGGCTCAGCCTCATCAGGTGGAGATCCTGTGAGACAATGGACATGTGGTCAGTGAGAGAGAAGGATCATCTTGTATGACATGAACAACTCTCTTGGGGCAGGTCATCTGGATGAAGGGACAGTGGATCCTCACCCCTCTGTTGCAGACCAACCTCGCTGTCAGTGACTGCTCTCCCCTTGGCCAATACCGCAATCTCCAAGGCGTGTTCCTCACAGGGAGTGAGGACTCTGATCTCTAGGACTCGGCCACCCGTCTTGGCCCTTTCCCATTGATTATGGGATAACTTCCCCTGTGGAGAGAAAGAGAGGGCATTGTAAGCCGCACACTAGATAGGTCAGGGGGTCTATAGCAGGTGTCATGTGTGGGCACCGCACCTGGACATAAGGGATTGTGCTGGCGCATGCCTGGTGGTTCTGAAGAACATACACAAAGATTTGATGTGGGGAGGGTGCAAGGTGCCAGCCAGTGATTTGTTCAGGGGGGGTTGGAATGTGAGGAGTGGCAGGCGGAACTGATGCCAGGAGAGATGTGGTAATTTATCCTTGGAGCACATGGGAGGTTGTTTGTCTACTTCTGACATTGGGCGGCGGTCCTGCTTGTGATATTGCCCGGACTGACAGCTGCTGCCACTGCCTCCCAGACGGCATTTCCCACCCAGCTGCTGGTCCTCCGACTCCCTCGGCGGAACAGGGTGCCCTGCCTCTCACCCACAGCATCGAGAAGTCCTGTCAGGTCAGCATCGCCAAAGCGAGGAGCAGGTCTGCGCGCTGCCATGCTTGTGTGTTGACTGCGAGTGAGTGACAAGGGAGCATTTGAAAACAGCTCTCCCTTGGCGAGTTGGACGGATTGGACTGCGAGGGAAACAGTAATGGTGAGAATCTCGGAGCGGCTTATTTTTATTGCTAAGTGTGAATACGGGCTGTGATCTTGCGAACTCGGTCATCGCCAAACTTCCCACCAAACAAAAATGAAAATGAAAATCGCTTATTGTCACAAGTAGGCTTCAAATGAAGTTACTGTGAAAAGCCTCTAGTTGCCACATTCCGGCGCCTGTTCGGGACGGCTGGTACAGGAATTGAACCGTGCTGCTGGCCTGCCTTGGTCTGCTTTCAAAGCCAACGATTTAGCCCTGTGCTAAACCAGCCCAGCTAAACATGCCCAAAGTGACACTTTGAAATCTTTCCATTGAATCGGCCCTCAGATTCTCATTTGATAGAAGTGAAAATTGGATGGTTTCTATAAAAAGCATGAAATCCAGTTGTTGGCTCAGGATACCAGATTAAAATTGACCCCAATGTTCTTGTTCTCTTTTTAACCATCAACAATGGGATACATATGTTCACACATACC
Source organism: Scyliorhinus torazame (assembly GCF_047496885.1). Lineage (NCBI taxonomy): Eukaryota > Metazoa > Chordata > Chondrichthyes > Carcharhiniformes > Scyliorhinidae > Scyliorhinus > Scyliorhinus torazame. The sequence continues at coordinate 134,501,321 of NC_092714.1, forward strand.
TGAATGGCGTTTAGAACAGAAAAGCACAATTGTTAACACATTCATACCAATCATTTGTCAGAAATAAAAGTATTGAAAATTCAATCTCCAATTTCTTTCAGTCTTTTTAGGGAAAATAAACTTTGAAGGGCACACCCTTCAACTCCTGATAGATAGCAGGCTGGAAGATTCTGCAGACTGCACATGATCAGAATGCATTGATTCGATTGAATTTCTTATTAAATTGATGTCATGCTCAAATATCCTGTTGGATATTTGGATGCCTTTGAGACAAGCTGGGCCTTTTAAGTAAAACATTTAATGAGGCTATTAAAAGCAATAAAGAGCTTAACCTAATGCAACATTTTTCACATCCTCAGAACACCCCAGAGCACTTCCTAGTTAATGAGCAAGTTTCTAAAGTGTAGTCACTGTTGCCGTGTCGAGATATAGGGCGTCAAATAGTATAAAGCAAGGCTCACACGGGTCACTGGAACATAGGAATAGATAATTCAGCCCTCAAACCCGTGGCACCATTCAATTAGATTGTTTTAAAAAAAAAGGTATTTTATTCCAAACATAAACAATAACAACAAAATCACATTTCAATCAAACATTCTTCCCCTAGTAATCCCTTCCCTCCCCTCCCCCTACAATGAACAACTCCTCAACTATCCTCATGAACAGCCTCCACCGTACCTCAAAGCCCTCTTCTGACCCCCTTAATGCAAACTTAATCTTTTCCAACTGGAGAAACCTGTCCAGACCCCCCCAGCTACGTAGTAACCCCCGGTGGGGTATCTGACCTCCAATTCAATAGAATCCGTCGCTGGGTAACCAGAGAGTCAAAGGCTGCGACATCGACTCCCTTTCCCTCCAGCAGCCCTGGCACCTCCAAAACGCCACCATAGGGTCCGGCTTCACCTCCGCACCCACGATCCTCGATTAGGTCCCAAACACAGTCTCCCAGAAGCTCTCCAACGTCTCACAACTCTAAAACATGTGAACTTGATTCGCCGGCCCGGCCCACACCTCACACCCATCTGTTACCCCGGGGAAGAACCCACTCACCCCAGCCCGAGTTATGTGCACCCTGTGCACCACTTTAAACTGAATCAAGCACATTCTAGCACAATTCACTTGCTGAATTGCCTCACACCAGAGCCCGCATCTTATCTCCCTCCCCATCTCCCCCTCCCACGTCCGTGTTATCCTTTCCACCAGTGCCTTACCCTGCTCTCCCAACCACCTGTATATGTCCCCGATCCTGCCCTCCCCCATCTCATCTGGGAGCAGCAGTTTCTCCAGCTGCGTGCACTCCGGTAGTTGGGGGAACGTTGGCAGCTCCTTTCGCACAAAATTCCGTACCTGCCAATATCTAAACTCACTTCCCCTCGGTAACTCAAACCTCGCCCGCAGCTCATCCAAGCCTGTGGATTTCCCCTCTGAGAACATATCCCTGACCTGCTCCCATCTCTCCTCCCTCCACCACCAATACATCCCATCCAAACCCCACCCCCAACTTAAACCTGTGGTTCCCATACAATGGCGTCAACACAGACATCTGGTCCAATTTAAAATACCTCCTCAGTTGATTCCAAAAATTAACAGTCAACTCCACCACTGGACTCCCCGTATAGTTCCTTGGGGCTAACGGCAAGGGGGCCATCACCAGGGTCCTCAAACGTGAGCACTTACAGGACTCCTCCTCCAACCTGATCCACTCTACCCCCTATTCCCTCCCCACCTCCCCAGCAATGCCTCGCCTTCTCCACATTCAGTGCCCAATTGTAGTGAACCAGGTTCGGGAGCGCCAACCCCCCTCTCTGCCTCTACCTTTGTAGCAGGGCCCTCTTCACCCTCAGTACCTTCTCCGCCCACACAAATTCTGAGACCACCACCTCCACCTTCTCGAAAAAGACCTTAGGATCGGGAAGGACTCAAAAACAAACAGGAATCTTGGCAGCACATTCATCTTTACCACCTGCACCCTCCCTTCCAACGTCAAGTGCAATGTGTCCCACCTTTTAAAGTTCCCCTTAACTGCGTCCACTAACCAAGCATTGTGGCCCACTCATGCGTTACCTGAATCCCCAGATATCTTGCCACCTTAAATGGTAGCGCCCCCAGGTTTGCCCGCCACCCAGCCGCATTCGTCAGGAACACTTCACTCTTCCCTACATTCAACTTATTGTCAGAAAAAGCTCCGAATCTCTCCAACAAGCCCATAATTTTGCCTATACTTTCCAATGGGTCTGACATAAACAACAACAGGTTGCCCGCATACGGTGATACCCGGTGCTCCCTACCCCCCCTCAGACTCCCTCGTCACTGAGCCGACGCCCAAAGGGCCATCGCCAAGGGCTCGATCACCAATGCAAATAACAACAGTGACAGTGGGCACACCTGCCTCATCCCGCATGCAACCCAGATTACCCCAAACTCATCTTGTTTGTTCGAACACCAGCCATGGAAGAAGCACACAACAATCAAACCCACGCCACAAATTTTGGTCCAAACGCAAACCTTCCCAAGACCTCAAGCCGGCGCCTGCACTCTACCTATTCAAATGCCTTCTCTGCATTCATGAACACAATCATCTCTGGTTCCATCCCCCTGATTGAGTCAAAATTACATTCAGCAACCTCCTGATGTTACTGGAGAGCTGCCTCCCCTTCACAAAACTGGTTTGGTCCTTGGAAACCACCTCCAGGACGCATCCCTCCAACCTGCGTGCCAGCACCTTCGCCAGAACTTTCACATCCATGTTTAATAGTGAAATAGGCCTGTAGGCCCCACACTCCAGTGAGTCCTTCTGCTTTTTTTGGATCAGTGAAATCAACACCTGAGGTAACGTAGCCGACAGCTCCCTGTTTTCCACCACCTCACTAAACACACCCAACAGGTGGGGGGCCAATTCCGGCTCACACTGCTTGTAAAACTCCACTGGAAAACTGTCCGGCCCCGGGGCCTTCCTCGACTGCATCCTACTAATGCATTCCATCACCTCCCTTAAACCCAAAGGCTCCTCCAATGCCTGCCTCTTCCCCTCTTCCAACTCTGCGAACTCCAACCCATCCAGTGACTGTCCCATATCCTCAGCCTCACCAGCTCAGCCCTATACAACCCCTCGTACAAAGCCTTAAACACCTCATTTATCCTCTCCAGCTCCGACATCACCTCCCCTTCTCCGCCCTCACCTGCAAACATCCCTGGACTCTGCCTGCTGCCACAATTGATGGGCTAACATATGACTTGCCTTCTCGCCATACGCATATTGCACTCCCCTCACCCTCTGCAACTTCCCACTGCCTTACCCATTGTCAACCTGTCAAACTGCCCCAACAACATCTTCCTCTCTGCTAACAGCTCCTTTGTGGGGGCCTCCGAGTAGCTCCTATCGACCTCAACTATCTCGTCCAATAACCTCTGGTGCTCCCCCCTCCTCATCCTATCCCTATGGGCCTTGAACAAAATAATTTCACCTTGGACCACCGCCTTCAAGGCCTCCCAAAACTGTGTCTGCTTATACCTCACCATTCTGGTTGAAATCCACATAGTTCTTAATCACCACTCTCACCTTCCCACAAAATTCCTTATCAGCCAAAAGTCCCGAGTCCAACCTCCACCCCGGTCTCTGCACCTGTTCCAAACAAAGCCTCACATTTCACCAGTGCAGCGCATTGTCTAAGATCACAATACCTGCATATTCCGTCCTATCGTCCCCATCAGCACTGCCCAACTCACCACAAAAATCAATCCTGGAATGCACCCTATACATGTGAGAAGAAGGAATACTCCCTTCCTCCCAGGTCCCTGAGCTACCATCCCCATCCTTTTCATGAACCCTCACAGTTCTTTCACCATTCTCAACATTCCCATCGACTTCAGGCTTGACCTATCCAACCTTGACTCCTTTGTACAATAGAAACCCCCCCCCCATGATCAACTGGTGGCAGGTCCGTAATCTCTTCCAGTAACCTCTTCACAAAACCACCATTGTCACAAAGAACAAAGAACAAAGAAAAGTACAGCACAGAAACAAGCCCTTCGGCCCTCCAAGCCTGCGCTGACCATGCTGCCCGTCAAAGCAAGAACCTTCTACAGTTCCAGGGTCCGTATCCTTCTATTCCCATCCTATTCATGTATTTGTCAAGATGCCCCTTAAAGGACTTCCGGTTGCGGCTAAGCGGAGCTAAGTCGCACATTCAGCAGCTCCCGCTAGAAACAGACTTTTGGGCTCTTTTTATGGCCCCCAACGGTACTTTTCCGACGATTCCCAGTGTGGGAAGGGGACAGCAATATTCCCCCGGCACTGTATGGATTGGACCAGGAGTGGAGCGGTGAAAAAAGTGGAATTGGAGCAGAGAAAGGTGCGAGGGAGGAAGACCAAGATGGCGGCGGGTGGAGAGCAGGCAGTGTGGGCGCAGTGGTCACAGGAGCAGCATGAGTTTCTCCAGCGCTGCTTAACGGAGCTGAAGGCAGAGCTGCTGGAGCCGATGAAGGCGTCAATTGACAAGCTGCATGATACTCAGACGGCCCAAGGGGCGGCGATCCGGGAGGTCTGGCAAAAGGTCTCAGAGAATGAGGATGAGATCTTGGGCCTGGCAGTGAAGGTGGAGGCGCACGAGGCGCTCCATAAGAAATGGCAGGCGAAGTTCGAGGACATGGAGAACCGGTCGAGAAGAAAGAATCTGCGGATTCTGGGTCTCCCGGACGGGCTGGAAGGATCGGATGTCGGAACCTACGTGGTCACCATGTTTAACACGCTGATGGGCGCGGGTGCCTTCCAAGGGCCCCTGGAGCTGGAGGGGGCCCATCGAGTACTGGCGAGGAGGCCCAAGCCCAGCAAGACGCCGTGGGCGGTGCTGGTGCGGTTCCACTGTTTCGTGGACAGAGAATGTGTCTTAAAGTGGGCCAAGAAAAAGCGGAGCAGCAGGTGGGAGAACGCAGAGGTTCGAATATATCAGGACTGGAGTGCGGAGGTGGCGAAGAGGAGGGCCGGGTACAATCGAGCGAAGGCGGTGCTGCATCGGAGAGGGGTGAAGTTCGACATGTTGCAGCCGGCGCGATTGTGGGTCACCTACAGGGACCCTCATCATTACTTCGAGACGCCGGGTGAGGCATGGACCTTCATTCAGGCCAAAAAGCTGGACTTGGATTGAGGGCTGGGGACGAGGGGATGTGAGGGGGGATGGTTGGGACTGTTGTGTCGTGTTTTGGGGGATTGTGCGGTTGGTTGGGGAATGTTTCTTCTCTGTCTGTCGGGTGGGGTCGTAGGGGTGGCAGGTAAAAGCCTGTGGGCGTCGGTGGCTGGAAATGGAGATGGGGCCCCGTGGGGGGGGGGAGGCCCGAGTCGGGGGAATTGGGACTGGGCCTGGAAAGGGAGCTGCGCCAGAGGAGGCGGGGTCGGGTGGGTGAAAGCGCGGGCTTTTTCCCGCGCTAATGGTGGAAAGGGGCGGGGCCAGTGCTGGAAAGCGCGGGCATTTTCCCGCGCTGAAAGTGGAAGGGGTGGGGTCGGGAGGGGGTGGGGTGAGCCCGTTGACGGACAGGAGGGGGAGGGGAGACTCCCACATTGGGGGGGGGGGTCGATGGAGCGGCGGGAGTGGCCGGGGTCAGCAGGAGTTGGCTGACTCACGGGAGTGCAATGGGGGAGCAATGCTGCTAGGGGGAGACCTAGCCGGGGAGGGGTGGGGGTGTGGGGGTGGGGAACCGGGTTGCTGCTGGAATGGCCAAGAGGGAGCTGGAGTCTGTAGAAGAGGTCGGAGCGGGGGTCTGCCGCTGGGGGGAACAGGAAGTGCGGGGGGGGCGCCTGCACGTGGCTGGCCTAGAAAGGGTTATGGCTAATCGGCGGGAGGGGGGTGGTGGGGGGGGGGGGCAGCCCCCTGATCTGGCTAATAACCTGGAATGTAAGAGGCCTGAACAGGCCGGTCAAACGGGCCCGTGTGTTCGCGCACCTGAAGGGGCTGAAGGCAGATGTGGTCATGCTCCAGGAAATGCATCTGCGGGTGGCAGATCAGGTAAGGCTAAGGAAGGGGTGGGTAGGGCAGGTGTTCCATTTGGGGTTGGATGCAAAAGGTCGGGGAGTGGCGATTTTGATGAGGAAGCGGGTGTCGTTTGAGGCGTTGAGCATCGTGGCAGACAATGGAGGTAGATACGTGATGGTGAGCGGTAAGCTGCAGGGGGTGCGGGTGATCTTGGTAAATGTATACGCCCCGAATTGGGACGATGCGAGGTTCATGCGGCCGGATCCCGAATTGGGACGATGCAGGGTTCATGTTGGGCCGGATCCCGTATTTGGAGACAGGGGCCTGATATTGGGGGGGGGGGGGGGGGAATTCAACACGGTGCTGGATCCGGCATTGGATCGCTCTAGGTCTAGGACGGGCAGGAGGCCGGCGGCGGCCAAGGTGCTGAGGGGGTTTATGGACCAGATGGGAGGAGTGGATCCATGGAGATTTGCGAGGCCGGGGGCCAGGGAATTCTCATTCTTCTCCCATGATCATAAGGCCTACTCTCGGATTGACTTTTTTGTAATGAACAGGGCGCTGATTCCGAGGGTGGAGGACACGGAGTATTCGGCGATAGCCATCTCTGACCATGCCCCGCATTGGGTGGACCTAGAGCTGGGGGAGAAGAGGGACCAGCGCCCGCTGTGGCGCTTGGAGGTGGGGTTGTTGGCGGACGAGGAGGTGAGCGGGCAGGTCCGGGGGTGTATAGAAAGGTACCTGGAGGCCGATGATAATGAGGAGGTGCAGGTAGGGATGGTCTGGGAGGCGCTGAAGGCGGTGATCAGGGGTGAGTTGATCTCCATTAGGGCCCACAGAGAGGGGAAGGAGAGGAGAGAGAGGGAGAGGCTAGTGGGGGAGATGGTAAGGGTGGTTAGGAGGTATTCAGAGGCCACTGAGGAGGGACTACTCAAGGAGCGACGACGCCTCCAGGCCAAGTTCAACCTGTTGACCACCAGGAAGGCGGAGGTGCAGTGGAGGAAGGCGCAAGGGGCGGTGTATGAGTACTGAGAGAAGGCTAGCCGGATGCTGGCACACCAGCTTCGGAAGCGGGAGGCAGCGAGGGAGATCGGGGGAGTCAGGGATGGAGGGGGGAGCACAGAGCGAAGTGCAGTGGGTATTAATGGTGACTTCAGGGACTTTTACGAGGGGCTGTATCGGTCTGAGCCCCCATTGGAGGAGGGGGAATGGGTCGCTTTCTGGACCGGCTGAGGTTCCCGAGGGTAGAGGAGGGGCAGGTGGCTGGGCTGGGGGCGCCGGTTGGGTTGGAGGAACTGGGCAAGGAACTGGCGAGTATGCAGGCGGGGAAGGCACCGGGGCCAGATGGGTTCCCAGTGGAATTCTATAGGAAGTACGTGGACCTGTTGGGCCCGCTGCTGGTAAGGACTTTCAACGAGGCAAGGGAGGGGGGGGGTCCTGCCCCCGACGATGTCTAGGGTGCTGATTTCTCTAATTCTGAAGCGGGACAAGGATCCTGTACAGTGCGGATCGTATAGGCCGATTTCACTCCTTAATGTGGATGCAAAACTGCTAGCAAAGGTATTGGCCGTGAGGATTGAGGACTGTGTTCCGGGGGTCATACACGAGGATCAGACAGGTTTTGTGAAAGGGAGGCAGTTGAATACCAACGTACGTAGGCTCCTGAATGTAATTATGATGCCGGCGGTGGAGGGGGAGCTGGAGATAGTGGCGGCTATGGACGCGGAGAAGGCCTTTGATAGGGTGGAGTGGGGGTACCTGTGGGAGGAGTTGAGGAGGTTTGGGTTTGGGGAGGGGTTCGTCAGCTGGGTGAGGTTGCTGTACGAGGCCCCGGTGGCGATTGTGGCCACGAACAGGAGGAGGTCGGAATATTTCCGGCTATATCGAGGGATGAGGCAGGAGTGCCCTCTATCCCCCCTGATCTTTGCGCTGGTGATTGAGTCCCTAGCCATGGCTTTGAGGGAGTCCAGGAACTGGAGGGGGTTGGTGCTGGAAGGGAGGAACACTGGGTATCGTTGTATGCGGACGATCTGCTATTGTATGTGGCGGACCCGGTGGGGGAATGCTGGAGGTAATGAGGATCCTTACGGAGTTTGGGGATTTCTCCGGGTATAAGCTCAACATGGTGAAGAGCGAGCTGTTCGTGGTGCACCAGGGAGACCAGGAAAGGGGGATTGGTGAGCTTCCGCTAAAAAGGGCAGAAAGAAGTTTTAGATACCTGGAGGTTCAGGCGGCTAGGAGCTGGGGGGCCCTGCATAAGCTCAACTTAACGAGGCTGGTGATGTGTTGGGTGCTCTGAGGTACAGACGAACCAACACGGTTGCGATTGGTACAACGCAGTTTTATTCCATTAAACTATTGATACATCTGACTTGGTACTCAGCACGTTGTGACTGTGTGAGTGTCTTGCTATGAGGTCCTGGCCCTGTGCCGTCTCCAGATGGACTGCTTAGGAAGTGTCGTGTTTCTTGTTTTATACTATGTCTGCTCTTGTCTGTGATTGGCTGTCGTGTTATGTGTGCTAATTGGTCCGTTGGTCTGTCTATCATTATGTATGTGTTATGATGTATGTTTGAATATCATGACATCCCCCCTTTTTTACAAGATTGTGTGTCTACGTGTTATAAATATAAATGTGTCCTGAGTGCAGCTAAAGGTGTGTATGTGCGTAATATTTACATCATGTACATGGGGCTTAACTATATACAAGGGGTGATGTCAGGTGTGACATGCTAACGAGGTTGTACCATAACAAAAAGAAGAACAACATGGAAATTTGGAACGATCAAACGAAGCCTGTAACGAGAAAACAGAGACATGTTATAAAACAGTGGTTGCAAAAGTTTGACGTGTGAACAGTCTCATAAGTCCAGTCTAGTAGGTGGGCGACGAATTCGGGTTGACCGCCTCAAGGGTGGGTCGAGAACCATCGGCTGAGGTGCGAGCCTGGCCACGGGCGGCTACAGAAGGGGCATGGTATATGGCAGCTCCACAAAGTCGCTATCAGGAACCAGTGGAGGACACGGCGTCTGTGTAGGGACCTGTTGCGATCGTGGAAGTAAGCGAAGGGCTCGCCGATTGCGCCTACGCACGGATCCATCCGACATGCGTACCAGGAACGAGCGGGGAGCCACGCGTTGGAGGACTTCGGCAGGTGCTGACCAGCCACCTTCTGGTAGGTGGATGCGGACGTTGTCTCCAGGGGCCAGGGAGGGAAGATCAGTTGCCCGTGTGTCGTACGATCTCTTCTGACGATCGCGCTGCAGTTGCATCCTATGCAGTACCGGAGCATGGTCTATTGTTGGTGCCAGGATAGAAGGCACAGTGGTTCTGAGGGCGCGACCCATCAGCAGCTGTGCTGGTGAGAGACCAGTGGCTAGTGGGGCCGAGCGATAGGCCAGCAGGGCGAGGTAGAAGTCCGACCCGGCAGCAGCAGCCTTGCAGAGGAGCCGCTTGGCAATGTGAACGCCCTTCTCCGCCTTTCCATTTGACTGGGGATGCAGAGGGCTAGACGTCACGTGTGTGAAGCCATTCCTGGCTGGCAAAACAGGGCCCATTGTCCGACATGACAGTCATCGGAATGCCATGGCGAGCAAAGGTGTCTTTGCAGGCCCTGATGACAGCAGACGACGTCAAATCGTGCAGGCGTATGACTTCTGGGTAGTTTGAGAAGTAGTCAACTATGATGACATAGTCCCTGCCGAGCGCGTGAAACAGGTCGACACCCACCTTCGCCCAGGGGGACGTTACCAGCTCATGGGGCAGAAGCGTCTCAGGAGGTTGTGCCGGCTGAAACCTTTGGCAGATTGTACAGTTGAGCACCATGTTGGCAATATCGTCACTGATGCCCGGCCAGTATACCGCCCCTCGGGCCCTCCGTCTGCACTTCTCGACCTCCAAGTGGCCTTCGTGTAGTTGGTCGAGAACCAGCTGGCGCATGCTGTGCGGAGTCACAATCCGGTCCAGCTTCAGAAGTACACCATCAATGATGGCTAGGTCGTCTCGTACATTGTAGAACTGCGGGCACTGCCCTTTGAGCCATCCTCCCGTCATGTGGCGCATCACTCGCTGCAGAAGGGGGTCGGCCGCAGTCTCTCGGCGGATACGGGCCAGACGGGAGTCGTCAGCCGGCAGATTTGCCGCTGTGAAAGCCACCTGTGCCTCGACCTGACATACGAACCCCTCCGCACCTGGCAGCGTGCTCACTGCTCTGGATAGGGCATCCGCCACGATGAGGTCCTTCCCTGGAGTGTAGACCAGTTGGAAGACGTACCTCCTGAGTTTAAGTAGGATGCGCTGGAGGCGAGGGGTCATCTCGTTCAGGTCTTTGTTTATTATGCTGACCAGGGGGCGGTGGTCAGTTTCGACAGTGAACCGGGGAAGACCATATACGTAATCATGGAACTTGTCTAAACCGGTTAGCAAGCCCAGGCACTCTTTTTCGATTTGCGCGTAGCGCTGCTCTTTGGGGTCATGGCCCGCGATGCATAGGCAACCGGGGCCCATGACGACGTATCATCCCTCTGCAGGAGCACTGCTCCAATGCCGGATTGGCTGGCATCAGTTGAGATTTTGGTGGCACGAGACATGTCAAAAAACGGCAACACTGGTGCCGTAGTGAGTTTGCGTTTGAGCTCCTCCCATTCCAACTGGTGTGTGTGTTGCCACTGGAACTCTGTGGATTTTCTGACCAGGTGGCGCAGAGTCGTCGTGTGGGAGGCAAGGTTGGGAATGAACATTCCCAGGAAGTTGACCATGCCAAGGAAGCGTAGGACAGCTTTCTTGTCGGCCGGCTGCGGCATGGCTGTGATGGCGCTCACCTTGTCTGCATCCGGACGGACCCCTGACCGGGAGATATGGTCCCCCAGGAACTTCAACTCTGTATGGCCAAAGGAGCACTTGGCTCGGTTGAGGCGCAGGCCGTTTTCCCGTATGCGGGCAAAAACGCGTTGGAGACGATATATGTGCTCCTGCGGTGTGGTGGACAAGATGATGACATCGTCCACATATACGCGCACCCCTTTGATGCCTTCCATCATATGCTCCATGATTCTATGGAAGACCTCGGATGCCGAGATGATGCCAAATGGCATCCGGTTGTAGCAGAACCTGCCGAAAGAGGTGTTGAATGTGCATAGTCTTCGGCTGGCCGGGTCCAGTTGGATCTGCCAAAACCCCTTAGAAGCATCCAGTTTCGTGACTATCTTCGCCTGGGACATTTCACTCGTGATCTCCTCCCGCTTGGGTATGGGATAATATTCCCTCATAATATTATTATTGAGGTCTTTGGGGTCAATACAGATACGGAGCTCGCCGGAGGGCTTCTTGACACACACCATGGAGCTGACCCACGGCGCGGGCTCCGTGACCCTGGATAGGACCCCTTGGTCCTGGCGATCCTGCAGCTGCTGCTTGAGGCGGTCTTTAAGTGGCGCAGGAACCCTGCGAGGTGCGTGAACTACCGGGATGACGTCCGGTTTGAGGCGAATCCGGTAGGTATATGGCAGTGTTCCCATGCCCTCGAATGCCTCCTGGTTGTGGGCGAGGAGCGATTGGAGATGTGCTTTGAACTCTGCATCTGGGAAGTCAGACGTGCCGTCTGGAGAGAGAGAGTGGATTCGTTGCACGAGATGGAGAGCCTTGCATGCCTGTGCGCCCAGCAGGGAGTCCTTTGATGAGCTGACTATCTCGAACGAGAGTGTGGCCGTGTGTGTGTTGTGTGTCACCTGGAGCTGGCAGGATCCCATGGCCGGGATAACGTTCCCGTTGTAGTCGACCATCTTGCACCGGGATGGCCGGATTGGTGGTCTGACCTTCATGGCGTAGAAGGCTGACCATGCTATGAGGTTGGCGGCGGCAGCAGTGTCCAGGCGGAAAGTGATCGGCAATCGGTTGACCGTTAGGGTGGCACTCCATTCATCGCCCAGATTGATGGTGTTGACCCGGTTCCCATCAATGACCACAACCCGGAAGGCGTCTTGGTCATCTATGTCATTGGTTTGGATGTTGTGATGTGGAGGCTGAATGGTCCGCACGTTCCTGCGAGGTTGTCGGAGAATTGGAAGATCAACAGGTTGAGCTGCTCGACAGTAGGCAGCGTAGTGGCCCATCTTGCCACAGCGTAGGCATTGTCGGGTTTTTGCAGGACATTGCCCTTTTAAATGTGCAGCTCCACAGTTGCCGCACGTCATGACGTCATGGCGTTCGTTACGCCACTGCGCATGCGCAGTTCGGTCTTGCGTCGGGCATGCCTGCGCAGTATGTCCCTCAGTGTTGCCGTAGGTTTTGGCGCGCACAAACGCGGGAGGCCTTGAAAAGCGCGCGAAACGGCCGCCCTCGTCCGGGCCGCGGGCCGGGAGAAACTCGATTGCCTGGACTCCTTCGGCCTCGTGGGTGGCCTGGCTTGCCGATTCGTACGCATGGGACCCCTTCCGTGCCGATTCGGTCGCCTGAAATTGGGCATAGCGGCTAGTCGCATTCTCATGCAGGACACAGGCTTCAACTGCAGATGCTAAGGTCAGGCCTTTTATTTTTAGAAGCTGCTGGCGTAGGCCACTGGAGGCAACGCCAAAAACGATCTGGTCCCGGATCATGGACTCTGAGGTCGTGTCGTAACCGCAGGACTGTGCGAGTATGCGGAGGTGCGTCAGGAAGGACTGAAAGAGCTCATCCTTACCTTGCAGGCGCTGCTGAAAGACATACCTCGCAAAGCTTTCGTTGACCTCAACGTTGAAGTGCTTGTCGAGCTTGAGGAGGACCGTGTCATACTTAGCTTTATTCTCGCCTTCCACGAACACCAAGGAGTTGTATACATGGATGGCGTGCTGACCTGCGGTCGTGAGGAGCATGGCAATCTTCGTTTCGTCTGAGGCGCCCTGTTTTTCATTGGTTTGCATGAAGAGTTTGAAGCGCTGCTTGAAGAGCGTCCAATTTGTGCCCAGGTTCCCAGCGACTTGCAACGGCTGCGGTTTGTTGAGGGTGTCCATGGCTCAGGATGGCAGATTTGCTGGTAGGCATCGATTCACTCCTGGTACCATGATGTGTTGGGTGCTCTGAGGTACAGACGAACCAACACGGTTGCGATTGGTACAACGCAGTCTTATTCCATTAAACTATTTATACATCAGACTTGGTACTCAACACGTTGTGACTGTGTAAGTGTCTTGCTTTGAGGTCCTGGCCCTGTGCCGTCTCCAGATGGACTGCCTAGGAAGTGTCGTGTTTCTTGTTTTATACTGTGTCTGCTCTTGTCTGTGATTGGCTGTCGTGTTATGTGTGCTAATTGGTCCGTTGGTCTGTCTATCATTATGTATGTGTTATGATGTATGTTTGAATATCATGACAGCTGGTGGAGCAAATGGAGGAGGAGTTCAAAAGGTGGGATATGCTGCCGCTGGGGTAGGGTGCAGTCGGTTAAAATGACGGTGCTCCCGAGGTTTTTGTTTTTGTTTCAGTGCCTCGCCATCCTGATTCGTAAGGCCTTCTTTAAGCGGGTTAACAGGAGTATTATGGGGTTCGTATGGGCGAAGAAGACCCCGAGGGTGAGAAGAGTGTTCTTGGAGCGGAGCAGGGACAGGGGGGAATTAGCATTGCCAAACTTATGTGGGTACTATTGGGCTGCCAACGTGGCGATGATACGTAAGTGGATAATGGAGGGGGAGGGGGCGGTGTGGAAGAGGCTGGAGATGGCGTCCTGTGTGGGCACGAGCCTGGGGACGCTGGTGAAGGCACCGCTGCTGCTTCCTCTGACGAGGTACACCACGAACCCGGTGGTAGCGGCGACCCTCAAAATCTGGGGGCAATGGAGCTGCCACAGGGGGGAGGTGGGGGTTTCGGTGTGGTCCCCGATACGGGAGAACCATCAGTTTGTCCCGGGGAAAATGGATGGGGGGTTCCTGAGTTGACACAAGGCAGGTATTAGGAGGATGGGGGACCTGTTCATAGCCGGGAAGTTTGCAAGCCTTGGGGAGCTGGAGGAGGGGGGGGGGGGGGGGGGGGGGGGGGTGGGGGGGGGGGGGGGTAAGTTTGTGTCTGGTAAGGGATGCACTATTGTTTACTTTTTAACGTTTATTTGTTTATTTATGCACTTTTGTTCTTGTTGTTTCATTATTTGTGTTGGGGGGGGGTTCTATTTTTCTGTTGTGATAATCTGTGAAAAATTTTGAATAAAAATTATTTAAAAAAAAAGATGCCCCTTAAAAGTAATTATCATACCTGCTTTCACCACCACCTCCGGCAGCGATTTCCAGGCACCCACTACCCTCTGTGTAAAAACCTTCCCTCACACATCTCCTCTGAACTTTGCCCCTCGCATCTTAAACCTATGCCCCCTAGTAATTGACTCTTCCACCCTGGGGTAAAGCTTCTGACTATCCATTCTGTCCATGCCCGTTATAATTTTGTAGACTTCTATCCTCAACCTCCGTCATTCCAGTGAGAACAAATTGTGTTTATCCAGTCTCTCCTCACAGCTAATGCCTTCATAGCAGGCAACATCCTCGTAAACCTCTTTTATACCTTCTCCAAAGTCTCCACATCCTTCTGGTAGTGTGGCAAGCAGAATTGAACACTATATTCCAAGTGTGGCCTAACTAAGGTTCTCTAAAGTTGCAACATGACTTGACAATTTTTATATTCAATGCCCCGGCCGATGAAGGCAAGCATGCTGTATGCCTTCTTGACTACCTTCTCCATCTGCGTTGCCCCTTTCAGTGACCTGTGGACCTGTACACCCAGATCTCTCTGCATGTCAATACTCTTAAGGGTTATTATTAAGATTGTGGGTCTTCCAGAGGAAGTGGAGGGAATGAGCGCTACGAACTACATTACTATTAGGTTATTATTATTATTAGGCACATGGACGTTTACCAACACCACCGGCATCCCCACTAATACCCCATTCACTATCACTTCCCCCGCCACACTGGCCAACCATCACAGCCTCCCCCCTCCCCCCGTGCACTCCCGTTCACTAGCATTGCTCGCGAGCGAGGTGACTCCTGCCCAAAGAACCCCTCCATCCCTCCCCATCCCTCCTCCCACACAACCCACCTTAACTTGAGTAACAGGCCTCGATTACCATAAAAAGTATCAAAGACATCAACATCCCAAAACAGCCCCAGAAATACAACCATGAGAAAAACAATGTCAAAAGCACAAAAGACCTCCTGAAAAAAGTAGGAGGAGTGGGAGCAATCGTCCTCCTTACAAATTTAGAACTTCTTAACTTCCCCCCACATTGCAAACAAGAACAATAACAAAACCCAACTTTTGCAGACCTAACTCCTCCCACCCAAGTCACCATTCAGCTCTTCCCCCAGCTTATGATCCCGGATAAAGTCATTTGCCTCCTCCAGCGTCCCAAAGTTATATTCCCGGCCATCATAGGTTACCCAAGGTTTGGCCAGGTACAACACCCCGAATCGACTCTGTAGTCGATGCAGCACTGCCTTGGCCTTGTTGAGCCCCACTCACCACCTGACTAACTCTGCTCCAATGCCTTGATAAACCCGATTTGATTTCCCTCCCATTTACACACCCATTTCATCCTGGCCCACCTCAGGATCTTTTCTTTGTCTAGAAACTTGTGCATCCGCACAATCACTGCCCGTGGCAGCTTTACCGCTCTGTTTCTGCCTCAAGAACCTATGGGCCCAATCCACCTCTGGGGCCTTGTCCAACACCTTCACCTCCACCAACCTGACCAACATCCCCGCGACGTAGTTCATAGCTCGTTCTCTCCACTCGCATAATCCGCAGGTTTTGTCACTTGGACCTATGTTCCTGGTCCTCCACCTTTGGCTGCAAAGACTGGCAAAGATCCCCCGGATCACCACCTCCACTTCCAAAGACACAATA
Source organism: Scyliorhinus torazame (assembly GCF_047496885.1). Classification (NCBI taxonomy): domain Eukaryota; kingdom Metazoa; phylum Chordata; class Chondrichthyes; order Carcharhiniformes; family Scyliorhinidae; genus Scyliorhinus; species Scyliorhinus torazame. The sequence continues at coordinate 134,517,145 of NC_092714.1, forward strand.
CGGTCACTCTGGTCAGACACCACCTTCTCCACCTCCTGGATCGTGGCCCCTGTGTTCCGAGGCACTAATTCCAGGGACCCTCGAAGAGATGACACTGCCCCTCAGTCACCTTTGACCAGTCACTCTGCATTTCCTTCCTTTGCTGCAGAAACCCCTCTTTAATGAAGCCCATCAATTGCTCTGTCTGCAGCTTTCCTGTCAATGACGACACGTCCCCTTACGCCATTTTTGTAATTGGTACTGCATCACAAGTCTCCTCAAACTCTTTCATCAGGTCTTTCACTGTCTTTAGCTGGGTCTAGTAGCCTGTAACTTGCCCATCCAGGGAAGAACTTCGTTCCCTACACTCTCGGCTCCACTTCTCCACCAAATTTGAGCTGCCCTGTGTGTGACCACTCACTCCATGGCCACCACCGGAAGTCCATTCAATTAAATTGTTACAGATCAACTCTATCAACTAGCCTTGATCCATATCCCTTTATATCCTTAACCCTAAAAAAAAATCAATCTTAGTATTGCAAATGTCAATTGATCCAACATTCGCAGTGTTTGGCGATGAGAATAACAGCTTTCCAATGTGCTTGCATGAAGATGCGCTTCCTGATTTCACTGCTGAATAGTCTCGCTCTAATATTGAATCTGTGCAGTTATGTTCTTAACCCCTCCACCAGAGAAAATAGTTTCCACAGAATCTTTTTATCATTGTAAACACCCAATTAGATTACCCCTCAAGCTTTTAGAGTTCAAGGAAGATAAACCAAGCTTACAAACCAAGATCATTTAACCCTTTAAGCCTTGCTACCATTGTGGCAAATAACAAGTTCATGTTTTGGGATCTTCAGTTATGTTGACGAATTTGAATCGCTTTAGGACTTCACTTTTGTTACTTAGCATACAAGAAGTCACAAAGCCCAAACGGCTTTGTGACAGATCCACTGGCAGCCTCCCAGACAGTCTTGATCCACTGCAGTTTGCTTATCACCGCAACCGGTTCATAGCAGATGCTATCTCCCTGGCTCTACAATCAACATTAACACCTCGACAACAAGGACACCTACATAAGACTGCTGTTCATAGACTACAGCTCCCCCTTCAACACCATTAACCCAACAAGACTAATAACCAAACTCTGTGATCTTGGACTTGACCCCTCCATGTGCAGCTGGATCCTTGACTTCCTCACCAACAGACCGCAATCTGTCAGGATAGGCAACAGCACCTCCTCCATAACACCAGGGCCCCGTAAGGATGTGTGCTCAGTCTTCTACTGTACTCCCTATACACACATGACTGAGCGGCAAGATTTAACTCCAACTCAATCTATATGTTTGTGGATAATACGACTGTGGTGGGCCGTATCTCAAACAACGACAAATCAGACTACAGGAGGGAGATAAATCATTTGGTTGCATGGTGTACCGAAAACAACCTCTCTCTAAATGTCGGGAAGACTAAGGAACTGATCATCGACTTCAGTAAGTGTAGCACGACACACACACCCGTCTGCATCAATGGCTCCGAAGTGGAGATGGTCAATAGATTTAGGTTCCTGGGGGTCACCATCACCAACAGTCTGTCCTGGTCCACTCACGTTGATGCAACAGTCAAGAAAGCCCAACAACGTCTCTACTTCCTACGGAAGCTAAAGAAATTTTGCATGTCTGCATCGACTCTCACAAATTTCTACAGATGTGCAATAGAGAACATCCTATCCGGCTGCATCGCAGCCTGGTATAGCAACTGCTCGGTCCAAGATCGCAAGAAACTGCAGAGTGTGGTGAACTCAGCCCGGCGCATCACACAAGCTTGCCACCCCCACATTGATTCTGCATATTCCTCCCGCTGCCTCAGGAAGGCAGACAGCATTATCAGAGACCCCTCCCACCCAGGCATTGCCTTCTTCCAGACCCTTCTATCAGGCAGAAGGTACAGAAGTCTGAAGACCCGCACACCCAGACATAGGAACAGCTTCTTCCCCACAGTTACTAGACTCCTCAACGACTCCCCCTCGGACTGATCTGTCCCTGTAAGAACACTATTCACGATGCTTTATGCTGCCCTTGTTCATGTATTTGCTTTGTTTGGCGCCTTGTTCCGCACTGTAACCAATCACTGTTTGTCGATGTACCATTGCCAATGTTCTCCGTTGATTATTCTCTTTGTCTACTATGTACGTACTGTATACGTTCCCTCGGTCACAGAAAAATACTTTTCACTGTACTTCGGTACATGTGACAATAAATCAAATCAAAATCAAATCAAATCAAATCAAACTTGGATTCAATGCTCTTCCAGTTTCCACTGGACTGCTTCTTCCTGCTGGACCCATGGAGCTGCACTAACTGAAGATTCTGTAATAATCACTTGCCTGTCAATGCTGTCCACTGGATTATGGCCTCACACCTGGTATTGCAGGGGTCAGTTGGTGTGTTATGCCTGTTGTTACCTTTGTCCACTTGTGCAGAGCTTTCTGGATAGAAGGTCTGCTGGCAAGGTTCACCTTTAAAATGGAAGGGTGGGGGCAAGAACTGGCGTATACAATCTGTATATAGAGCATCTTTCTTGGAAAAAACAGATAATTACAAAAAGACTGGTGGATGACCAACTACTAAATATTATTTTTTACGTACTGAGAATAATTTCCAGTCCCTAGTGCTGATAATTCATAGCACTTAAAGCAAAATAAACTATATACATGTGTGAATTATCGCTTAGAAGTCAAGGTATGTGGCGGCAAGGGACTTTTCACAGTAACTTCATACTTGTGATAATAAAAGGTTATTTTTATTATTATTGTAGAGTTAAGCATTCCAGAAAGATTTAACACCGAAGCCAATTATGTTTTTACTAACAAGCTGGATATTGAGCCAGCTAATACAATATTACACATGTTTCTGTTCTTGTGAAAAGACACACGGAACTTAATTGTGCTGGTTAACAGGAATTCTCTTAACACAACATTTGAAGTAATTTACTTAAATGTTACCATCCCAAACCTAACTTCAGGGAAAACAAACAAGGAGATATGAAAAGAAAGAAACAATATACAAAACATATATTATCGATCGATCTATATATGCTTAGATTATTTTTCATGTAATTTATAATAAATTCAGATAAAAGAAGAATAAAAAATGTACATGAAGACATGTACAAAATTAGGGAAAATAATACATTTGCAAATAAAGCACTAACGATGGAGCATTCTCCCCATGGCTACCCTCAAGATATTTGTGACTACCACCTGCCTCTCCCACGATGACAAACCATGATTGTCACCAACAAAACCACCTATTTCAATGAAGAACTGGGTTAAACAAGGTTATGTCACTGCATCGATATTTTCCTCACTAATATTGCACCTCATCTCCAGAAAACTACTCACAGGCATGGAGATAATCTACAGGACCGATGGGAAACTGTTCAAGCCATGCCACCGTCAATCCCAAACCAAAATCACTCCAACCTGAGTTATTGAGTTTCAGGATGCAGATGACACCAGTTTGTGCGCTCGCTCTCAAACTGATCTCCAGGTCAACGTTGACCTTTTCTCTGAAACATATGAGAAAATGGGTCTTTCACTAAAAATCTAAAGAAAACAGAAGGGGTAAGTCATGGCAGGTGAGCTCTGTGGTAAAGGGCTAACAGAGGGAAACATTTATCTAAGCCAAAAACAGGAACTACCAAATAAGGCCCTGGCAGGATATTGATATTGGCTGTCTGCTCGACCACTCAAGTCGGCACAGAAACCCATCAACGCTAAATGGGATTTTATGATTACCCAATTACAGTATTTATCAAGGTAACACAAAACGACAAAAGATCATGCTATGAACATGTAACTAACGTTGCAACAGTAAAGATCAACTTTGCAACAGGAAGGATAATAAACAAAGAGGCCATCAGACTCCATAATTGGCTAATAGCTAGTCAGAAATGAGTGTTTCAGAGGACAATGGATCTTGATTAAATCACTGTGGTTAAACAAGAGTATCCTGTTTATTTTGTGGTGATATAAATCACTGTAAGTACACAAAGGGTTAATGTGAGCACACTACACCTAGCTAGACACTAGAGGAAGCACCAGAGACATGACACACAGACATTCAACCAATGGATCAGTAAGATAGGACACGACCAATGGGCATTCAAGATACACACAGAGGTGACACTACCACAGGAGAGCATTACACCAACCCATATAAAAGGACACAGCACACAAGATCTTCCTCTTTCCAGTGGAGACACTCAGTGTGTACACAGGGTTGATTTGAAACACATCACACCCACCACGTGGATTGTAGCAGACTGGTTCATCAGTCTGAGTAGCTATAGAAGGATTAAGAGGAGAATCGAATCCAAGTAGGAGAATTGTTAATAGTTTAATAAACTTGTTATAGCTATCTCCAAGTCTGAACCTTCCTTTGTCAGAGTGCACATCAAGGAAGCAGCTTATGCTACGTCAAGAGCATAACAAAACATGGTACCAGTGAGCGACTGTTAAATCCATATGGTTACAACTCAGCGAACAGTGACAACCAGCAACAGCAGTCAGGCAAGCTGATGTTCAAGATTCCAATTCCACAGCAGCTCAGGTACCAAGGCAATCTCAGTGAAAACTGGCATTGGCTCCGGCAGAGATTCAAGATCTACCTGGTAGTGTCCGACCTAGATGGCATGGCGGGTGCAGAAAAAATAAAGCTTCTACTTACCATCGTGGGTCCAGAAGCAGCTGAAATCTTCCAGACCTTCAAATACTCAAAGGGGCAAAACAAGAGCAATTTCCAGGCAGTCCTGGACAAATTCCAAGAATTCTGCGAGGAACATACAAGACAAAACGGTAAATGAGGCACCAAAACTCACCGCGAGGTAAGCTTGCAGCAACGAACGGCAGTTTTGATTTGCAGCCGTCTTGGAAAAGGTGCTGCACATGCGCAGTTGCGCAAAGAGCGCACAGAACGGGAAGGTCAGTTTGCACATGCGCGGGAAGCCGGACCCGGACCATGCCCACTTAAAGGGGAAATGTCCCAAAACACGGAAAAGAAAATGTCACCTGGAACAACAGCACAATGCCTGAAATTTGACCAGTAGCTGAAAGTAGCCTCCGCAGAACCCTACAACAAGCAGTTAGCACCGCCCAAAGAGATTATACAAATCTTGAAGACTACGACTCCGACCTTGAATTCTTCTTTGGACATCGCGGCCCAATGCCAGCTTCGATACAAAACGTGATGATATGGTTCTAGAAGACAACGACTCAGACGAAGATTTCACTTTGGGAGATGGCTACCCCAGTATCAAATGCGAACCGCAACTAGACGTGTTGTACATTGATGACCCCGACGACGAGTTCTTCGGATTGGGGAATCTTCAGCCCAGCATATATGACATCCTGACTCATGAGTGCAGGATTCTGCTGCGGCCTGACGCCAAGAGACAGAGAGCGGTGCAAGTCCACAGAGAGTGGCCTGCTGCCATAAAGAGAGTGGTCCACGCACCGCAAAGAGTCCCCGACTCCACACAGAGAGTGGTCCACGCACCACAAAGGGTCCCAGCCTCCACACAGAAAGCGATGAAAGACTCCACAGCGAGCTGGTGGACAGCCTCCACCATAGAAGCAACGCAAGACTCCATGGCTCAGTCCTTACATGAACAAGAAGTGATGACAGTCTCCACAGCGAGACCAATGCACGATTCCACACAAGGAACACTGCAAGACTCCACAGAGGGAGTGACACAAGCCTCCACAGCGAGCTCGTGGACAGCCTCCACGATAGAAGGCATGCAAGACTCCATAGCGCAGTCCTTGCATGAAAAAGACCATGAGGGTCTAGCAACCTCCTCTGAGCAACCAGCAGCAGACGATGCAAGTCTGCCACGCTCCAGTGAACAAGAAGAAGACTCTGACAGTCTACCACGCTCACGTGAACAACAAAGCGACTATGACAGTCCACCCAGATTGTTTGAGCCACCAGAAGAAGACTCTGACAGTCCACCACGCTCAAGTGAATGACAAGAAGCTACGAAGGCTCTACCCACTGTATGTGCGACAAGTGACGATGGCATCCCACTTCCCATACCAGATGTGCAACGTGACAGATCTCAGCTAGAATGTACAGAGGCACTCGACAATCACAGTGAGACTACTGGTGACTCCGGTGACACCACGTTACTTCAAACCTCATCCGCTCGAGCCTCTCCACAAGCAAATGCATTCCTGACTGTTTTGATCCCGGACGGGGAGCATCACGAAACTTCAGAAGATTCAAGTGAACCTGAAATGACTCCGGACGGGGAGCATCGACAAACCAAAGCTGATTCAAGTAAGCCGGACATGACTCCAGACTGGGAGCGCCGCAAACTCAGTGACGGCATGCTCAAGGAAACAGCAGATGCCACAAAGGACGCTGACACGAGTAACTGTGTGAAGGACTCATATTATCCACAGAGGGTGGTCCTTGAGCGCAACAAGCACGACAACAAAACCAACCAACACAACAACAACATCAAAGACAATAACAAGAAGCATACCGAAGCCACCAATGTCGACAACAAGCACGACAAAAACAACCCCTATGGAACTACGACTGGTATGGCATGGTACAACTCTGCAAATGCGGGACACTGTTACTGCTCAGCTCAGTACAATGACATGCCATGGCAGGATGATGCATCTTACCAATTCACGTTTGCTGCACTACCAACAGGCAACCTGGCTTTCAGGACAGATGCCATCAAGAATTGCTACCATAAGCATCAAAAAAAAAAGACAGTCAATGAAGTGATTTGAACACTTGAACATCTCCTGATGACCAAACACCAGGACACTGACGGCGTCCACAGTGGAATGACAACATCACCTTGACACTTCTATACCTGACCATATAAATTCATGAACCTTGGACTCATAACTTTTATTTTGTATTGTCTTATCCTCAAAGTCATCGCAACTGTGATTTGGCCTTGTATCATATTGGATAGTCATCACAGTTATTATAACTTGTACATAGCATCACTTATCTACCTAGTTTGTTCAATTTTCTTTAACACTGTACAGAAAATATGTAACACGTAAAAAGGGGGGATGTGGTGATATACATCACTGTAAGTACGCAAAGGGTTAATGTGAACACACTACACCTAGCTAGACACTAGAGGAAGCACTAGAGACATGACACACAGACAGTCAACCAATAGGTCAGTAAGATAGGACATGACCAATGGGCATTCAAGATACACACAGAGGTGACACTACCACAGGAGAGCATTACACCAACCCATATAAAAGGACACAGCACACATGATCTTCCTCTTTCCAGTGGAGACACTCAGTGTGTACACAGGGTTGATTTGAAACACATCACACCCACCATATGGATTATAGCAGACTGGTTCGTCAGTCTGAGTAGCTATAGAAGGGTTAAGAGGAGAGTCGAGTCCAAGTAGGAGAATTGTTAATAATTTAATAAAAGTGTTAAAGCTATCTCCAAGTCTGAACCTTCCTTTGTCAGAGTGCACATCAAGGAAGCAGCTTATGCTACGTCAAGAGCATAACAAAACACAGAGGACAATGGATCTTGTTTAAATCACTGTGGTTAAACAAGAGTATCCTGTTTATTTCTATTAATGAATGCAAGTCTTGATGATACAATAGAAGTCAGGCCAGGTGTGTGTGTATCATGCCTCAGCGCTAGCAGAACCTGGATAAAAGAAGGAATGTCAGAACACACAGTCAGCGACAACCTGGGAACCCCCGGGGCACCATCACAGAACAGGAGCCGTGAGCTCAGAGCTCAAAGAAGACATCCACACCAAGTGATCATAGCCTGGACAGCCTCTTTCACTCGAGTTTGAGCCATCTCTGTACTATATTCTCAGAAATTGTGATTATGTTACCTCTTCCAAATAAAGTAGAGTTGTACTAAATGCAGGTATGTATGTTATGTTTGTCTATGCCGATCAAGGAGGGTCTCGGTTAACAGCTTAAAGCTGTGGTGTGCTCTTCCCGCTCTATGGGGAGGCCGGGAACATTTTCAGTGCCCGGGCAGCATGTGTTCAGAAAGTGTCTCCAGCTGCAGCTTCTGGAAGGCCAGGTTTCAGAGCTGGAGCAGCAGTTAGGGACATTGTGGAGCCTCCTCAAAGTGGAGAGTATTGTGGATAGCATGTATAGAAATGTGGTTACACCTGACACTCAGCTTCTACAAGCAGGAAGGGAATTAGTGACCACCAGGCAGAGCAAGAGGAGGCAGTGCAGGAATCTTCTGTGGCCATTCAGCAGCAAAACAGATATACCGCTTTGGACATTTGGGGGGAATGGCATCTCAGAGGAAATCAGCAACAACCAAATTTATTGCACCACAATTTGCTCTGCTGCACAGGGGAGGAATAAAAAGTGTGTAAATGAAATAGTTGTAGACGATTCAATTGTAAGGAGAAGATATAGGCATCTCTGAGGCTGCAAATGAATTTCCAGGGTGGTATGTTGCCTCCCTGGTGTCTCAGAGTGGCTGTAGGACACTCTAGAGGAGGATGGTAAACAGCCAGTGGTCGGGGTACACATTGGGACAAACGACATGTTAAGAAAAAGGAACGAGGTGCTAAAAGGGGGGGGGGGCACGGTAGCACAGTGGTCAGCACAGTTGCTTCACAGCTCCAGGGTCCCAGGTTCGATTCCGGCTTGGGTCACTGTCTGTGCGGAGTCTGCACGTTCTCCCCGTGTGTGCGTGGGATTCCTCCGGGTGCTCCGGTTTCCTCCCACAGTCCAAAGATGTGCAGGTTAGGTGGATTGGCCATGATAAATTGCTCTAGTGGCCAAAAAGATTAGGTGGGGTTACTGAGTTGCGGGGATAGGGTGGAGGTGTGAGCTTAGGTCGGGTGCTCTTTAAAAAAAAGGCTGATGCAGGCTCGATGGGCCGAATGGCCTCCTTCTGCACTGTAAATTTTATAAAAGCAGGAAGTAAGTTGAAAAGTAGGACCTCAATGTCGTGATCTCAGGATTACTACCAGTGTTATATGCTAGTCAGAGCAGAAATAGCATGATATATCAGGTGAATATGTGGCTGAAGAGACGGTGTGAGGGGAGGATTTCAGATTCCTGGGGCATTGGGACTGGTTCTGGGGGAGGTGGGATCAGTACAAACTGGATGGGTTACACCTGGGCAGGACCGGGACTGATTTCCCAGGGGGAGTATTTTCTAGAGTGGTTGGGGAGGGTTTTAATTAAAATTGCAGGGGGATGGGATCCTAGCAAGAAGTTAGAGGAGGTGGAAACACATACAAGTAAAAAGACATACAGGGGAATAAGAAAAGTGACAGGCAGAAAAATCAAGGGCCAGAATCAAACAGGGCCATGGTGAAAAATAATGGGAACGGGTCAAGAATTGTGAAAAAGACAAGCCTTAAGGCTTTAAGCCTTAATGAGCCAAGCACTCACAATAAAGTGGATGAATTAATCATACAAATATATATTAACAGGTATGATATAATCGGGATTAGGGAGACAAAGCTACAGGGTGATTCGGGATAGGAATTGAACATCCAGGGGTATTCAGTGTTTAGGAAGGACTGGCAAAAAGGAAACGGTGGTGGGGTTGCATTGCTGGTTAAAGAGGAAATTAACGCAATAATGACGAAAAATATTAGTTCCAATGCTGCAAAATCTTTATGGGTAGAGTTGAGAAACACTAAGGGGCAAAAAAGGTTCATGGGGGTTGTATATAGACCCCAAAACTGTAGTGGTGATGTTGGGAATGGCATTAAACAGGGAATTAGAGATACAACAAAACCTGGGCGTCTTTGTACACAAGTTGCTGAACGTCAGCATGCAGGTGCAACAGGCGGTAAAGAAGGCGCACGGTATGTTGGCGGATTTGATTACAGGAGCAGGATGTCTTGCTGCAATTATAGGGGGCCTTGGTGAGCCCACACCTAGAATATTGTGCGTAGTTTTTGATGTGTTGGGTGCTCTGGATCCGTGGAGCACATACAGGCCACCAACACTTAAAATAGTACAACACTATTTTATTAAGTTAGAAACTGTTGAACATACTTTCACTGTGGGTCAACACGATGTTAGATTAAACTAAAGACCTATGGCTGTCCGAACCAGTCTAGCACTCAGCACATGGTGAAGATCTGTGCTGTAAGCTGTAAGCTCTGTCCTTCTAGGAGGCTGCATCTCGAATGAGCGGGAATTCTGATGCCCCCTGAATTTATAGTGAGTGTGCTCTAACTGGTGATTGGCTGTGGTGTTGTGTGTGTTGATTGGTCTTGCTGTGTGTCCATCAGTGTGTGTGTGTCTGCACCATGATATACTGGTGTATATTATGACATCCCCCCTTTTATAAAAAAATGTATGTGTGTGGCAATAAATAATGTATGGTGAGAATGTTCCTAACTGACTTCCGGTGACGGCGGGCGGGAGGCGGCCGCACAATGGAGAGCCCCCGCTCGGGAACGGCAATTTCGGGGCTTTAAGCCCGGTCCCAGGGTCCGCGGAGGCGGCAGAAGAAGGGAGAAGGCACTGAGAAGACACAGGAGGAAAAAAAGAACAAAGAAAAATGTCGAGCGTGAACAGAAAAACGGCCGAAAAAATCCCAGCTGGAGGTCCGTCGGGGAGTGGAAAGGTCACCGCGGGGTCACAAGGAAAAATGGAGGCTGGAGCACCAGGGAAGGCCGCACTGCTTACGGCTGAAGAAATAACCAAGGTGATGGCTGCGGAATTTGAAAAGCAGTTGGCGCAGATTGCGAAATGCATGGAGACGGTGAGAAGGAGATGAGGGAGGTTTTGAGTGTGCTGGTGGAGGAGGCGGTTTCCCCAGTGAGGACGGAGGTGGCGTGCGCAGTGGTGGAGGTGCGAGAGCAAGGGGAGGCGCTGAAGGAAGTGGAGGAGACGGTATTGCAGCACGGTGATCAACTTACCTCGATGGGGAAAGAGATGCGGAAGGTGATGGACACGAACAAGAATCTGCGAGGAAAAATGGAAGACCTGGAAAACAGATCCATGCGACAGAATTTGAGGATTGTGGGGCTGCCCGAAGGAGTTGACGGACCGAAGCCGACTGAGTATTTTGCCGCGATGCTGGCAAAACTACTGGGGGAGGGGGAGGACCCCTCCCGATATGAACTGGATCGGGCTCATCGGTCGTGGAGGTCTGTACCAAAGGCGAGTGAGCCGCCAAGGGCAGTGACTCTGTGCTTCCATAGGTACAGGGTGAAGGAGAAGGTCCTGAGCTGGGCCAAGCAGAAGCGGGTGGTGCAGTGGGCTGGAGCTGGTATACGTGTATACCAGGACTTTACGGTGGACCTGGCAAGGAGGCGGGCTGCCTTCAACCGGGTGAAGAGGGCACTCTACATTAGCAAGGTGCGGTGCGGCATTGTATATCTAGCGAAGCTGAGGGTGACTTACAAGCTCAGGGACTTTTATTTTGGAACGGCGGAAGCAGCGGAGGAGTTTGCGAAAGCAGAAGGACTGTGGCAGAACTGACAAACTGAGGAATGGCCATGTGCTGATGTAACCTCATGACTGTATTTTCTTCTTTTTTATATCACTGCGCGCGGGTGTAGAGACTAAAGGAGCCAATGTGGTATATATTTGGGCGAGGGAAGGGACGGGACTTTCACTCGAAATGAGGGTTCTTTGGGGTGTAGGTGGATATGCGGGGTTTGTGTGCTAAAAGGGGATCTTTGGGCTTTCCTGGGGCCGGGCAAGTGAGAAAGGGACCCGGGTGGGGGCCTCCACGCTGGCCGGTGTGTGCCGGCCAGTGAACGGGAGTGAGGTGGGGGAGGGGCTGCGGCCATCGGAGCCTGGCAGAACAGGGTCCGAGTGGTCTAGCCGGGGTGGAAAGTTGGGGGGGAAGGAACCGAGGGTAGGGGGAGGCGTTTTACAAGAGGCAGTGGATGGGAGGAGCTGGAGACCTGGGGTGGGTGGGGGGGGGGGGGGAGGAGCTGTGTAAGATTAAGGGTGACTACGGGTAATCCCTGATTTATTTTTGTCATTTGTTTATGTAAACATGCGGGCTGAGGTTTGGGGGTTGGTGGGTAGATGGGATCGTTGTTATTATGGGGACTGACATATCTTGCTGATTATTGTTTATTGTTGATGGATGTAAATGTGGGAGAAAATGTGAAAATGAAGGAGAATAAAAAAAAATTTTTTTAAAAGAGAATGTTCCTAACTACGTGTGGGGTGTGAAAACATATTTACAGGACTACGTACATGAGAACTAAGCTATTTACATGGGAAGGTGCCTGGTGCTGAGAAGCAGTATGCAACAAGAGTAACGAGATCAACACTATATACAAACCAGGGAAACGATCAAACAAAGCAACTAAACAATTCAGAGAGTCCATAAGTTCGCAAAGTTCATAAATGTAGCTCTGAGGTGGGTGATGAATTCTGGTTGACTCACTTATCTCTATCCATAGACACAATCACAGCAGACAGTCTCTCAGGTGGACATCTCTTTCTTTCTGGTTGAATTTGGCGTTCTGGAACCTGGTTGCTCGGTAGTGTCCTCATTCCTTTGTGGAGATGGTACTTCCTGGGCAGTTACTCCAGCATCTGTCACTGTCGGTGTTGGAACGTTCTCAGAAACAGAATCTGAACTTGTCGCTGTGTCTGGTCTCTGTTCCAAAGTATCGATCTCCACATTTCCCAAGGGAAGACCCTCTTCAGAAGTTTCTATGATGTAAAAACAATGAATTTACGAAATGTTGGCACCATTGGTTAGCCCATCCCTAATTACCCCTCAGAAGGTGGGGGTGAGTTGCCTTAGAATTTACATTGCAGAAGGAGGCCATTCGGCCCATCAAGTCTACACCGGTCCCCGGAAAGAGCACCTCACCCATCTGCAACCTATCCCAGTAACTCAGTAACCCCACCCAACCTTCCCTTAGACACTAAGGGGCAATTTATCATGGCCAATCCACCTCACCTACTGGGCAGCAATGATCCCTGTGCTCCCATATGCTTCAGTGACTTGAACAACCTACAGCAGGGACCTCAAAGCTCTGTTTAGTACCATCATGGTGCCTTCCCAAGATCCTCCAAATCCGATGATAACAAAGATGCTCCCACAGCAACATCCTTTTCCAAACCAACATTCCCAGTGTTGAGACATTAATGACTCCAAACCAGTTCTGTTGGGCGGACATTATGTTTGTGTGCCTGACCAAGATTCCAGAAGCAGATGCTCTACTCGTATCTCAGTGCGGCAGGAGACTCCTTGGAAGACAGTGCAAATGCTGTAGGGATGTCCTCAAAGCATCCCTGAAGAGGTCAAACATCCCCACGGATTCATCGAAGACCCCAGCTTGTGACCGACCAAAAGAGAGAAGGTTCATGCGGGAAGAAACCAAACACATCCAGAGACTTCACCAGCAACATGCGGAGACAAAGCTGAGGCTTCAGAAAGAGCTCAGAAACCTCCCAACAACTCAAGGACACCCTGTCTCACATGTGGCAGAGTCTGCAGATCGTGCATTGGTCTTATCAGCCATCTCAGACCCCATCAGCGGTGCCTCCCAAGAGCCTCCAAATCCGATGATAAGAAAAGTTGTCCAACAGCAACATCCTCCTGGAAGATGAATGAAAGGGACTACCTAAGAAGAAGAATCTTTTGATTTCAGCATTGTGAAAAGAAACGGAGCTGTTCTCAATGTTAATTAAACCTGTATCCTTAAAAATCCTAGTTAGAACCACATTTACACGGACGACAGGAGTGGAGGAGATTTCTCCATCTTCCACTGTCAAAGCAGCTGTTATCACACAGATTTCATTCTTGTGTTTGCCAATTGCTTAATTCCATTTTGATTTAGTACATAAGTACCCCTCTCAAACAGACACACACAGGGGGTGGGGGTGGGGATTCTCTGCCCAGTGCGCATCCCGCTATGCTGGGAAAATATCAGGAGAGCCCCTAAACGGGATTTCACCAGGCGGGTAAACAGATAGTGATTCTCCTGGTTTCCTGCAGCTAATGTAATCTGGTTCACGCCCAATAAGCCTTTAAATAAGCTTTGTCAATTTAAAGTCGAATTTTCCCGGCTCCCGATATTCTCCCCCAGCCTGCACAGCATGAAGCTGGCACTAATCACTACTGATCTCCACTTACAGAGACCAGGACCTGTGCAGGGTACCATGGGGCACTGCCAGGTTGGCACTGCCAAGGGTGTCGTGGCACTCCTGGGGTGGGGCCTGGAAGAGGCAGGGCCTGAAAGGGAGCATGTGGGGGGCATGAAGGAGGCGGGGTCTGAAGGGGACATGAAAGGGAACATGTGGGGGCATGAAGGGGGTGGGGTCTGAAGTAGGGGCATGAAGGGAGGGGGGTCATCCAGCAACCCCACAACAGGTGTTACTCACCTGATGCGGGGGTCACTGGTATCAGCGATAGTGAGGGGGATATTAGATGCCGGCAATAAGGAGAGGGAGTCTGAAGGGAGTCCCATTAGGGGTGGACCCTGAAGCCAGTGATCGTTGGGGGGGAGGGGGTGGGGGTGGGGGGAGGGGGGTGGTAGAGGGAGTTAGTGCCGGTGGGGGGGGGGGGGGGGCACTGAAGTCCCGATGCTGGCGATGTTAATGTTGGGGGACCTTTACTGTCACTTTGGGATCAGGCCACTGTCACATTCTTGTGCTTGGCTGGTAGGAAAGTCTAGTTCTTGACTAGTTAAGACATTTTATTATGAAACAAATGTGTTGTTAAGATAATTATGAGAAATATATTATAAACTACTAATAATGATAAATTATCCTAGAGTTACTGCAAGTATAACTATCCACTAATACGACTATCTCCAGATTTCTCGAGGTACAGAGTAACGTGGTAGATTTACACTGCCACCTGCTGGTTGGAGGTCAGTTACATCATTATATACATGATTGCTTATGCATATCACCACATCCCCTTTCCTTTGGAAATTTAGCTATTCATGACTTTGTTTTACAATACAATATGATATGCATAATTCTTAAGAACATTTAATATTTACAGTCCATCACAAATTCAATCCCTCAGGTTTTCGTCTTTGCCTTATCGACCTTCTGAGCATCGGTTGAACTTGTGAATGTGTTTCATTTTCATCTGTTGTTGCAGATGTTTCTTGTTGTTCTTGAATTTGTGCATTTTTACTTTGTTCTGGCTCTGAATGCTGAGACATTTCTTTATCAACTGTCTTTAGATTGCTTACAATGTCCTCTTGGGGGTTCCACAACGAAAGGTTGCTGAACCTTCAGCAAAGCTCTCCTTTTTCTCCTTGAGACTGTTCCACCATCAGTGATGATTAGATACAAATGAGGACCTGCCTGTTGCAGTACCTTACCATACTTGGTAAGTCCATTAATTAAACCGAAGCATTCTTTTTAAATTTGAGCATATGTGCGCTCTGTGTCAGACATTGACCTGGAAGCAGAGGCAATTGGAAGCCAATTTTCATCATTGGGGGTTCCACAACGAAAGGTTGCTGAACGGTTGCAATAACACCGTTCCCAACCCACCTTTCGACGCATCTGTCGATATTTTCGTCTTCTTTGTAGGGTCAACAAAATGTCAGTAATGGCGCTGCTGTCAATGCTTCTTGTAATGCTTGCCATTCCTGTTCATGTCTAGTAGACCACTGGAATGTAATGTCTTTCTTGATGGTTTCTCTGAGGTGTGAAGTTTTTGCTGCGAGATGAGGAATAAGTTTTCCAACAAAATTTACCATTTCTAACATTCGGGGTATATCTTTTTTGTCATTGGGAAGTGGCATACATAAGATTGCCTTTATTTTTTCTTGATCAGGTTGTATACCTTTTGCAGAAAGCTTACCTCCCAAGAATGTGGTATTGTCGAAACCAAATTGGCATTTGGTGTTATTCAACTTTAAGCCATTCTTTTTATTGCTCTTTTGTCGTGTTCTTCTCATGTTGATCCCCAGACGATAATGTTTTCAACATATACTCTGACTCCTGGAATTCCTTCTATTATGTGTTCCTGGCCCGTTGGAAAATTTCTGATGCAGAAATTACATCAAACAGCACCTTTAAAAAACAATATCGCCCGAATGGAGTGTTAAAAGTGCACAGCTTTGTGCTCTCCTTATCCAACCCGAGCTGCTAAAAGCCTTGTGATGGGTCTAATTTGCTAAAACAGGTTACATGTGATTTCTTCCCTCTTCGGAATCAGATAATGTTCTCTTTTAATGTTGAAGTTCAGATCTTTGGGGCCCATATAGATTCTTAGGTGGTTATTTCTCTTCTTAACGCAGACCATAGAGTTTATCCAATCTGTCGGTTCTTCAGTGCGTTTGATTATGCCCATGTCATTCTTTCTAGCTCATCCTTCAATCTGTCTTTTAATGGAGCTGGTACACGTCTTGGTGCGTGTATTACTGGTTGCGCCTTCTCTTTTAACTGGATTCGGTATGTGAAAGGTAAAGTGCCAAAGCCTTGAAATATCCCAGGAAATTGCTTCATTATGGAATCTACTGATGCATTTTGTCTGGTTATAGCACAGTCTGCACTGTAAACTTGTTTCACTAGCTCAAGTGCTTCACATGCTTGCACTGCCAGTAGAGATTCCCGTTCAGCCTCTACAATGGAAAATTTTACCGTGTGAACTTTGTTCTTTACATTTCCATCGAGCTTGCATGCCCCTGGCCTAGTGATTTCATTTCCGTTGTAGTCTTTCCATAGTATTACTTTATGTAACATTTGTGGTTTAATTCTCAGCTCTTTTAAATCTGACATGGCAAATTTTAACAGCATCGTCAAGCTGAAGCTCATTTTCTCTTAATAGCCTCTCGCGTACCTTGTTGTTACAAATCCCGAACTCGATTTGATCGTGGATAATCGATGCTTGTAAGGTAGCAAAATTACATGACTGAGCCTTCAATCACAAATCGGTCAAAAATCTATCAAACAATTTGCCTGCCTTCTGGGTGTGCGTGCAAAATATGTCGCGCTCAAACGTCTCTTTCCTATTGGAGTGGAATGCCGATCAAATTGATTTACAACTTCATCGAAGTTCTTGCTATCTGCCTCGCTATTGAAAACAAACATATTAAATATTTCCATCGCTGGTGGACCTGCTACAGTGAGCAGCAATGCTATGCTTCTCTCATCAGGCTGTGCCTGCAGACCAAGAACTGCAACGTAGAGTGTGAATTGCTGTTTAAAGACATGCCCATTTTCATCTACATTACCAGTGCCTCGAAGCTGGTGTGGTGCCTTCAGACCTTCCACCCTGGACTTCGAAGTCTAGCAGTGTGTTGAGTACTAGTTGCCAGTAGTTCACGAGGTTAGAAGAAGGTTTTTTCTTTTTCCCTTCTTCTTCTTTGTAGTTATCTTCAGTTGTTCGGAACTTCAAATAATCTTGTTTTCTTAGTAGATCTTCTATCCTGGTACCATGTTACATTTTTGTGCTTGGCTGGTAAAAATGATGCACAATAGAATGTCTAGTTCTTGACTAGTTAAGATATTTTATTGTAAGACAAGTGCATGGTTACGGTAACTATGAGAAATATATTACAAACTACTAATAATGATAAATTATCCTAGAGCTACTGCAAATATCACTATCCACTAACACGACTATCTCCAGACTCCTTTTTAAAAAAATTTTTTATTAAAGGTTTTCATAAAATATCAATAACAGAATGAGAGAAAAAAAGAACCCAATAGGGTTAAGTACAAAACACAGTTCAGAAAAGCAACCCTCCAAACCCCCCTCCCCCTGTACATAAATAATAAATTAACATTAACACCCCAACTTAACACAGCAGGTATATACACCCCCTCAGACCCTTCAGTATAAATAACAAAAACAATAATAAAGTAAACCCCACCCCCCCGCCGAGCTGCTGCTGCCATTGGCCAATGACTATCGTTCTGCCAGAAAGTCTAAGAACGGTTGCCACCGCCTAAAGAACCCTTGTACCGACCCTCTCAAGGCAAATTTCACCCTCTCCAATTTAATGAACCCTGCCATATCGCAGATCCAGGATTCCACGCTTGGGGGCCTCGCATCCTTCCACTGAAGAAGAATCCTTCACCGGGCTACCAGGGACGCAAAGGCCAGAATTCCGGCCTCTTTCGCCTCCTGCACTCCCGGCTCCTCTGCCACCCCAAATATTGCGAGCCCCCAGCCCGGTTTGACCCTGGATCCTACCACCCTCGACACCGTCCTCGCTACGCCCTTCCAAATTCCTCCAGCACTGGGCATGCCCAGAACATATGGGTGTGATTTGCCGGGCTTCCTGAGCACCTAACACACCTGTCCTCACCCCCAAAGAACCGGCTCATCCTTGTCCCGGTCATGTGTGCCCTGTGCAGCACCTCAAACTGCCGTCTCCACTGCCCCCAAATTTTGAGGGCAGCCGCTACCACCGGGCTCGTGGTATACCTCCTTGGAGGGAGTGGCAGCGGCGCCGTTGCCAGCGGCCCCAGACTCGTACCCACACAAGACGCTGTCTCCAGCCTCTTCCATGCAGCCCCCTCCCCCTCCATCACCCACTTGCGCACCATCGTCGCATTGGCGGCCCAGTAGTACCCACAGAGGTTGGGCAGCGCCAGTCCCCCCCTATCTCTACTCCGCTCCAGGAACACCCTTCTCACCCTCGGAGTCCCTCGCGCCCACACAAACCCCATTATACTCCTATTAACCCGCCTGAAAAAAGCCTTCGGGATAAACACGGGGAGGCACTGGAACAGGAACAAAGACCTTGGGAGCACCGTCATTTTGATTGACTGCACCCTACCCGCCAAGGACAGCGGCAACGCGTCCCACCTCTTGAACTCCTCCCCCATTTGCTCCACCAGCCTTGTAAAATTAAGCCTATGCAGGGCCCCCCAGCTCCTGGCCACCTGGACCCCCAAATACCTGAAGCTCCTCTCCGCCCTTTTTAGTGGGAGCTCGCCAATCCCCCTCTCCTGGTCCCCTGGATCAACTATGAACAGCTCACTCTTCCCCATGTTGAGCTTGTACCCCGAAAAGTCCCCGAATTCCCTAAGAATGCTCATTACCTCCGGCATTCTTCCCGCCGGGTCCGCCACATACAGCAGCAGGTCATCCGCATAAAGCAACACCCTATGCTCCTCCCCACCCCGCACCAACCCCCTCCAGTTCCTCGACTCCCTCAGTGCCATAGCCAGGGGTTCAATCGCCAGTGTGAAGAGCAGGGGGGACAGGGGACACCCCTGTCTCGTCCTTCGGTGCAGCCGAAAGTACTCGGACCTCCTCCTGTTTGTGGCCACACTCGCCATCGGGACCTCATGCAACAGCCTAACCCACCTGACAAACCCCTCCCCAAACCCGAACCTCTTCAGCACCTCCCACAAGTACCCCCACTCTACCCTATCGAAGGCTTTCTCAGCGTCCATCGCCATCACTATCTCCGCCTCCCCCTCCCTCGCCGGCATCATGATAACGTTCAAAAGCCTCCGCACATTCACATTCAACTGTCTCCCCTTCACAAACCCCGTCTGGTCTTCATGGATGATCTGCGGCACACAATCCTCAATCCTCGTGGCTAAGACCTTCGCCAGCGCCTTGGCATCTACATTTCGCAAGGAAATCGGTCTGTAAGACCCACATTACAGGGGATCCTTGTCCCGCTTCAGGATCAAGGAGATCAGTGCCCGGGACCCCCCTCCCTTGCCTCATTGAAGGTCCTGACTAACAGCGGGCCCAACAGGTCCATATATTTTTTATAGAATTCGACCGGGAAACCGTCCGGCCCCGGTGCCTTCCCCGCCTGCATGCTTCCTATCCCTTTGGTCAGCTCCTCCAGCCCAATCGGGCCCCCAATCCCGCCACCAGTCCCTCTTCCACCTTTGGAAACCTCAATTGGTCAAGGAAGCGGCCCATCCCTCTCTCCTCCAGTGGGGGCTCGGACCGATTAAATTCCTCATAAAAGTCCCTGAAGACCCCATTGATGCCAACCCCACTCCGCACCACACTCCCTCCCCTGTCCTTAACTCCCTCGATCTCCCTAGCTGCGTCCCGCTTCCGAAGCTGATGCGCCAGCATCTAGCTTGCCTTTTCCCCATACTCGTAAATCGCACCCGGGCCTTCCTCCACTGCACCTCCGCCTTCCTGGTGGTCACCAGGTCGAATTCGGCCTGGAGGCTACGCCTCTTCCTCAACAATCCTTCCTCGGGCTCCTCCGCATACCTCCTGTCTACCCTCACCATCTCCCCCGCAAGCCTTTCCCTCTCCACCCGCTCCCTCCGCTCCTTGTGGGCCCTAATGGAGATCAGCTCTCCCCTCACCACCGCCTTCAGCGCCTCCCATACCATCTCCACTCGGACCTCCCTGTTGTCGTTGGTCTATAAGTATCTCTCTATACTTCCTCGGACCCGGTCGCTCACCTCCTCGTCCGCCAACAGCCCCACCTCCAAGCGCCACAGCGGGCACTGGCCCCTCTCCTCCCCCATCTCCAAGTCCACCCAATGCGGGGCGTGGTCCGAAATTGCTATTGCCAAATACTCAGTATCCTCTACTCTCGCTGTCAGCGCCGTACTCAAAATGAAAAAGTCGATTCGGGAATAAGCCTTATGGACATGTGAGAAGAATGAAAATTCCCTAGCCCCTGGCCTTGCAAATCTCCAAGGGTCCACCCTTCCATCTGGTCCATAAACCCCCTCAACACTCTAGCCGCCGCTGGCTTCCTACCTGTCCTAGACCTGGAGCGATCCAGTGCCGGATCCAGCACCGTGTTAAAGTCTCCCCCCCATTATCAGGCCCCCCACTTCCAAGTCTGGGATCCGACCCAACATACGCCACATAAAACCCGCATCGTCCCAGTTCGGGCCATACACATTGACCAGTACCACCCTCTCTCCCTGCAACTTACCACTTACCATTACGTACCTACCGCCATTATCTGCCACAATGCTCGACGACTCGAATGACACCTTCTTTCCCACCGTGATCACCACCCCTCGATTTTTGGCATCCAGCCCCAAGTGAAACACCTGACCTACCCACCCTTTCCTTAATCTTACCTGGTCTGCCACCTTCAGGTGTGTCTCCTGGAGCATAACCACATCCGCCTTGAGCCCCTTCAGGTGCGCGAAGACGCGGGCCCGCTTAACCCGGCCCATTCAGTCCACTTACATTCCAGGTTATCAGCTGGATCAGGGGGCTACCCGCCCCCCTCCCCCGCCGACTAGCCATGACCCCTCCTCGGCCAGCCACGCGCCCGCACCCTACACCCGGCCCGTTCCCCACAGCGGCATACCCCCGTCTCGACCCCCCCCACTCGCTCCAGCTCCTCCTTGACCTTAGCAGCAGCAACTCGATACCCCCCCCACCCCCCCCCCCAACAGCCCCCCCCCCCCCCCCCCCTGGGCTAGGACCCATCCTAGCTGATTTACTCCCCCCATTGCACTTCCGCAAGTCAGCTGACTCCTGCTGACCCCGGCCACTCCCGCCTCTCCATCGACTCCTCCCATTGTGTGACACACCCTCCTCTCCCATTCCCCATCCATAGGCTCTCCCCCTCCCCCTTCCATTCTTTTTTAAAAAATATATATTTTATTGAAAATGTTTTCCAAACAACAATTTTTCCCTCTTACAAAGCAAACAAAACAATAACAAAACAGAAATTTTTAACAGTACACAGGTAACAAAACCCCATTGTCTATTGACCTAAACTAAACTAACCCCCCCCCCCCTCCCCCTGGGCTGCTGCTGCTGGTCATCTGTCTTCCCTCTAACGTTCCCCTAGGTAGTCGAGAAATGGCTGCCACCCCCCCCTTCCATTCTAAGCGCGGGAAACAACCCTCGCTTCCCCGCCCCGGCCCCGCCTCCTCCAGTCTTCAGCGCGGGAAAAAGCCCGCGCTTTCCTCCTACCCGGCCCCACCACCTCTGACGCAGCTCCTTTTACACGCCCGGTCCCCTCACCCCCGACTCGGGCCTCCCCCTCCCCCGCGGGGCCCCATCTCACCGCCGGCCACCACCCCTGTTCCGTTTACCTACCCCCTTCCAAGGGCCCCCCCGATCAACCCAACCAAAACAGTGCCCAACCCGCCCCAGCCACCCTCACCAACCCGAAAGAGAAAAACACAGAGAAAAAGAAGAAACCCGCAGCAATGCAAAGGCCCCCCCTTGAAAAAAGAAACATAACATATCAACCGTAGTCTCGAATTGCCCATCCCGACCCTCAATCTTTGTCCAATTTCTCGGCCTGAACAAAGGCCCACGCCTCCTCCGGAGACTCAAAATAATGGTGCCGGTCCTTGTAGGTAACCCACAGTCGCGCCGGCTGCAACATGCCAAACTTCACCCCCTTCCTGTGCAGCACCGCCTTCGCTCGATTGTACCCGGCCCTCCTCTTCGCCACCTCCGCACTCCAGTCCCGATATATCCGAACCTCCGCGTTCTCCCACCTGCTGCTCCTCTCCTTCTTGGCCCACCTGAGCACACACTCCCAATCGACGAACCGATGGAACCTCACCAGCACCGCCCGCAAGGGCTCGTTAGCCTTGGCCCCCCTCGCCAGCACTCTATGGGCCCCTTCCAGCTCCAGGGGCCCCTGAAAGGACCCCACTCCCATCAGCGAGTTCAACATGGTGACCACATAGGCCCCCACGTCCGGCCCCTCCAGCCCTTCTGGGAGGCCCAGAATCCGCAGATTCTTCCGCCTCGACCGATTCTCCATCTCCTCGAACTGCTCCTGCCATTTCTTGTGGAGCGCCTCGTGCGCCTCCACCTATACCGCCAAGCCCAAGATCTCGTCCTCATTGTCAGAGATCTTTTGTCGAGCCTCGCGGATCGCCACCCCCTGGGCCGTCTGTGTCTCCAGCAGCTTATCAATAGAAGCCTTCATCGGCTCTAGCAGGTCCGCTTTAATCTCTCTGAAGCAGCGCTGGATACCCTCCTGCTGCTCCTCCGCTCACTGCATCCACGCTGCCTGGTCTCCGCCCGCCGCCATTTTGTTCTTCTTCCCTCGCACCTTCTTCGGGTCCACCACCAACATTTTTGTCGCCCCGCTCCTAGTAGAAGCCATATACTGACGGGGAGCTGTTATAAACTCCTTCCCACACCAGGAAAAGTCAAAAAAGTGCCTTTGGGTCCCTGAAAAGAGGCCAAAAGTCAGTTTTTGCGGGAGCCGCCGAATGTGCGACTTAGCTCCGCATAGCCGCAACCGGAAGTCATCTCCAGACTCCTTAAGGTACAGAGTCACGTGGTAGATTTACACTGCCACCCGTTGGTTGGAGGTCGTTTACATTATTATATACATGATTACTTATGTATATCATCACAGGCACGGTGAAGCCGGGCTTGCTGCCGTGTTTCATCCCAGCTCCTCTCAGTGCCGGTGCAAAACTCTCTTCCCTCCAAATAAATTTGTAAGTGTGGGTAGGTTGCAATGAGAATCCCATTCAACCACCATCGGGAATCACACCTCATTTCCCACTGGAGACCACACTTAAAAATGTTTTGGAAGAATTCTGGCCATGGTTGAGGTTAAAAAAGACAGGCAAACCTGGTTTGATTGAAGACAGACAAATAATATAAATAGCTAAAAGATTAGAAAGAGGTATTTTTTCAGGAAATAATATTTCGTGTAAACCTCCTTCAAGATAGATAAAACACAATGTTCTGAGTAAAAGAATACAAATTGCAATAAATTAACAAGGAAGTTGTCTGACCTACGGATATTAAAGGAGCAGATTATCCCATTAGGATAAAGGATGGGATTTCATATAAAGGATTGGAGCCAAAACGAGAAAATGAATACAGATTGTCTCATTTTATTTCAATTACACAGAAAATTCAACACAGATTTAATTCATTTTTTATGTAGCCTGTTATGCGCCAGGATTTAGAGAACTCCAAAGTGTATCATGGAATTCACCTGACCCACAACTTTTAATAGATTGTGGTATTGGGAGCACACGGCCCACTCTACAGGTGTGGTACAGCAGAAATGGAAAAGTATTTTTTAAAGCAAAACAATGTTTATTCTATGAACTCAAGTTAACCTTTTAAAAAATACAGTGAACATCTTAGCAACCATTAATTCAAATACAACCCCCAAAGAATACAACACTAAGTAATCCTTAATAACTTCCCAAACAACATCCAGAAGACAAAAGAAACACCTTTTAACAGAAGCACATTAGGTTTACATTCACTACTGAAACATTTATAATTTTGAATTCACCAAATGATCAAGAGATAATATTTTCATGGCAGAGAGATCAACAGTGCACCTGCTTTGTCTGGCTTCAGCTGCAACACGGAAAACAAAACTAAAACACACCCTGCAGCAAACAGCCTAAAACAAAAGTAAAAAGCTGACAGGCAGCCCAGCTCCGCCCACACTCTGACATCACTGGTAAACACCCATTTCTTTAAGGTACATTTCTTAAACACCCATTTCTTAAAGGTACATTTCTTAAACACCCATTTCTTAAAGGTACTCTCACATGACACCTCCCCCCAAGACAAAAAAATAAACCATAAACTTCAAGATGGTTTCATTTTTCACCTTTTCACCATCCTTTAAGAAATGCGCACAGTAAATACACTTTTTCGTTTCAAAAAACAACACGCAAACAGATATAATAATATAGTCCATTTTTGTTCTTCTTCCTCCAACTGAAACTGCTTCCGTTCATCACATTCGTGACAAAGCATCGGCTATCATGTTTTCTCGTCCTGCCACATGTACTATTTGTAAATGAAATGGCTGTAACAATAAACTCCAGCGAAACAGCCTTGCATTGTTATTCCGGAATCGCTCCAAAAACATCAACGGATTATGATCAGTATATATAACGGTGTCAGACGGATTGCTGGTCACATAAATGTGAAAATGTTGCAAAGCCAGCACCAAGCTCAAAGTCTCCTTCTCAATCATGGAATACTTTTTCTGGTGAGAATTCAATTTCTTTGAAAAATAACCAATTGACCACTCTAGCCCTTCATCGTCGTCTTGTAGAAGCACCGCACCTACACCCACATCACTCGAAATCGCATTATTTCCCGTCGTGTCGAGGGTATCAGAAACTCCCAAATAACTTTTGTTTTCACATCCCGTGGGAACATTCGACCCTGTCCGATTGTATGGCCAAGGAAAGTGACTTGGGCCTTTGCAAATTCACTTTTGGCTAGGTTTATCACCAAACCAGCCTCCTGAAGTTGATCGAATAATTCCCTCAGATGTTTTAAATGTTCTGTCCATGTCTGGCTGAAAATTACCAGATGTCAATGTATACCGCACAATTGGGTAATCCTGAAACAACTTTGTTAGTTAACTGTTGAAATGTGGCTGGGGTGTTTTTCATGCCAAATGGCATAACTTTGAATTGGTATATACCATCTGGAATCACAAAAGCTGAAATCTCCTTCACCCTTTCGGATAAAGGTATCTGCCAGTAACCTTTAAGTAAATCCAGTTTATAAATAAAAGTTGATTGTCCCACTTTCTCAATGCAATTCTCCAAACGTGGGATAGGATAAGAGTCCGTTCTTGTAACTGTATTAACCTTTCTATAGTCCACACACAACCGTTGGGTACCATCTGGTTTAGGTACCATCACTATGGGTGAGCTCCATTGGCTGCAACCCACTTCAATTATGCCATTTTTAAGCATACTCTCAATCTCTTTGTTAACCTGTGCCAATTTTAAAGGGTAAAGTCTGTATGGATATTGTTTGATTGGAACAGCCGTTCCCACATCTACATCATGTGTAGCCATTTTAGTACGTCCCAATTTATCTCCACAAACTTGCCCATGTGATATCAATAACTCTTTCAGTCCGTTTTTCCTCTGGAAGGCAACTCAACAATTTATCCCAATTTTTAAGAACATTGTTGTTTTCCAATTTAATTTGAGGCATGCCAAATTCACAGTCATCTGGATTTGGTTCATCACTTTGAGTTAGAATCATTAAAACCCCCTCCTTTTTCTCTCCTTCCCTTTCAAAGTACCTTGTAAGCATATTCACATGACACACTCGGTGGGTGAGTCTTCCTTCTATCTGGTGTTTTTAACCACATAATTCACCTCACTTAATTTCCTTTCAATCTGATAAGGTCCACAAAACCTTGCTTTTAAAGGTTCACCTACCACTAGTAACAAC
Organism: Scyliorhinus torazame; assembly: GCF_047496885.1. Taxonomy (NCBI): domain Eukaryota; kingdom Metazoa; phylum Chordata; class Chondrichthyes; order Carcharhiniformes; family Scyliorhinidae; genus Scyliorhinus; species Scyliorhinus torazame. The sequence goes on from NC_092714.1 coordinate 134,543,220, forward strand.
ACTGAAACTTTATCTCCACTGGCAAAACTACGAACTTTGGATTTCTTGTCCGCTACCCATTTCATCGCATTTTGTGCAACCTTTAAATGTTGTCTAGCCAATTCACCTGCTCTATTTAACCATTGCCTAAAATTTGACACGTAATCCAATAATGTAATTTCTGATTTCTCACTCACCAATTTTTCCTTAATCAATTTAAGTGGTCCTCTTGCCTCATGACCAAAAGTTAGTTCAAAAGGACTGAATTTGGTTGACTCATTAGGTGCATCCCTAATTGCAAACAGTACGAATGGAATTCCTTTATCCCGATCCTCTGGATAATCTTGACAATAAGCCCTCAACACTGTCTTTAATGGCTGATGCCACCTTTCTAACGCTTCCTGCGATTCTGGATGGTATGCTGTTGATTTAAATTGTTTTATTCCATAGCTATCCGTAACTTCTTTGAATAACCTGGAAGTAAAATTCGATCCTTGATCCGATTGTATTTCAGTGGGTAGTCCATATCTAGTAAAGAATTTAAGTAACTCCTCCACAATCTTCTTAGCTGTAATATTACATACATATTAGGACCAGTCAGCATGGATTTAGTAAGGGGAGGTCGTGCCTGACAAACCTGTTAGAGTTCTTTGAAGAGATAACAAATAGGTTAGACCAAGGAGAGCCAATGGATGTTATCTATCTTGACTTCCAAAAGGCCTTTGATAAGGTGCCTCACGGGAGACTGCTGAGTAAAATAAGGGCCCATGGTATTTGAGGCAAGGTACTAACATGGATTGACGATTGGCTGTCAGGCAGAAGGCAGAGAGTTGGGATAAAAGGTTCTTTTTCGGAATGGCAACCGGTGACGAGTGGTGTCCCGCAGGGTTCAGTGTTGGGGCCACAGCTGTTCTCTGTATATATTAACGATCTAGATGACGGGACTGGGGGCATTCTGGCTAAGTTTGCCGATGATACAAAGATAGGTGGAGGGGCAGGTAGTATGGAGGAGGTGGGGAGGCTGCAGAAAGATTTAGACAGTTTAGGAGAGTGGTCCAAGAAATGGCTGATGAAATTCAACGTGGGCAAGTGCGAGGTCTTGCACTTTGGTAAAAAGAATAGAGGCATGGACTATTTTCTAAACGGTGACAAAATTCATAATGCTGAAGTGCAAAGGGACTTGGGAGTCCTAGTCCAGGATTCTCTAAAGGTAAACTTGCAGGTTGAGTCCGTAATTAAGAAAGCAAATGCAATGTTGTCATTTATCTCAAGAGGCTTGGAATATAAAAGCAGGGATGTACTTCTGAAGCTTTATAAAGCATTAGTTAGGCCCCATTTAGAATACTGTGAGCAATTTTGGGCCCCACACCTCAGGAAGGACATACTGGCACTGGAGCGGGTCCAGCGGAGATTTACACGGATGATCCCAGGAATGGTAGGCCTAACATACGATGAACGTGTGAGGATCCTGGGATTATATTCATTGGAGTTTCGGAGGTTGAGGGGAGATCTAATAGAAACTTACAAGATAATGAATGGCTTACATAGGGTGGACGTAGGGAAGTTGTTTCCATTAGCAGGGGAGACTAGGACCCGGGGGCACAGCCTTAGAATAAAAGGGAGTCACTTTAGAACAGAGATGAGGAGAAATTTCTTCAGCCACAGAGTGGTGTGTCTGTGGAATTCATTGCCACAGAGGGCGGTGGAGGCCGGGACGTTGAGTGTCTTTAAGACAGAAGTTGATAAATTCTTGATTTCTCGAGGAATTAAGGGCTATGGAGAGAGAGCGGGTAAATGGAGTTGAAATCAGCAATGATTGAATGGTGGAGTGGACTCGATGGGCCGAATGGCCTTACTTCCGCTCCTATGTCTTATGGTCTTATGGTCTTATGGTTTTATCACTGCTTGAGGTTTCCCTATCACTTGACATGTGTGACATGATTGACAAAATTTAACTACATCTTTATGTAGTCCAGGCCAATAAAAATGTTTCTGGATTTTAGCTTGAGTTTTCCTTATTCCCAAATGCCCTCCCACTGGTACTTCATGTGCAACTCGCAACACCTCCTTTCTATTTCTATACCCTACTGGCAATACTACTTGATGAACTTCTGCCCACTTTTCATCCGCCTGCATATGTAATGGTCTCCATTTTCTCATCAAGACATCACTTTTACGGTAATAACACTCTGGTATACACATAAATTCCTCTTCTGTATATGCTTTCTGATACATCCATTTTATTTCTATATCTTTCTGTTGTAACTCCGCCAATTTTCCTGAACTAAAAATATCCGCCTCATCCTCCACCTGTTCGTGTTCTTTTTCAACTTCTGATCAAAACATTTTTCTGATGATTGCACTTCAACTTCATCTTCACTCTTTGATTTCTCCTCTTGTCTTAACCTGTGACTTTGCGACCTTGTTACTACACAATCCAGATAAATCCCATAATATTCGTCCTTCAACACTTCAATTGTCTGATTTTGCACTGGCTTATCAACCACAGTAGGCATCACTCCCACCTGTGATCCAGCGATATCATTACCCAAGATAAACTGTATTCCTGGACAAGATAGTTTCTCTATTACTCCTACTACCACTTCACCACTCTTCACTGGACTTTCCAACCTTACCTTATATAATGGAACACTACTCCTCCCACCCTGGAATTCCACGTATTTCCACCTTTTCTGGCAACATTCTTCCCAAACTACATAACTCCTCATTTCTTACCATTGCGGATTGACTAGCTCCCGTATCTCTTAAATTTGTAACTTCTTTACCTGTTCCTCCTGATATACATGAGTAAACTTTACCCACACAAGTAAATTCTTTAAAGAGATATCTTCCCTTCTTATCAATCACCACTTGATCAGGCTGTACAATCTTTTGCACCTCCTTCGCTTCACTTGAGCTTTCCTTTACCACTTTAACAAACCCCACTGTCTTATCCTGTTTTACCACATCAGCCTTCCCAGTGCTTTTCTTCAACCGCCAACACTGTGACTTTACATGGCCTAGTTTATTGCAGTGAAAACATTTGAAACTTTTCAGTCTCTTCCACCCTCCTGGATTTATTTTTTACTCTGAGGTACACTCTCTTTATTGTCTCCCATCAGATCACATTTACTTTTACCACTTGAGTATTTCTCATGTCCCCAGTTTCTATCCCTCACAGGCTGAAACTGATGTCGGAAACCAAGCTTTGATTTGTGAACTAATTCATAATCATCTGCTATTTATGCTGCTAACTTCGCAGTTTTAACCCTCTGCTCTTCCACATGAGTTCTCACTACATCAGGAATTGAATTTTTAAACTCCTCCAAAAGCATAATTTCTCTGAGAGCTTCATACGTTTGGTCTATTTTCAAAGCCCGTATCCACCTATCAAAATTACTCTGTTTGAGCCTTTCAAACTCCATGTATGTGTGACCAAAGTTTTTCCTTAAATTTCTAAACCTTTGTCTGTAAGCTTCAGCTCCGGTAGTGATGCAAACACTTCACTAGCCCTACCTACCAGCTTTGTTTGAATCAATAATACCCACATGTCCTGTGGCCATTTCATTTGTTTAGCCACCTTCTCAAATGAACTAAAAAAGGCTTCCACCTCCTTCTCGTCAAACCTTGGCAATGCTTGGACATATTTAAATAGATCCCCACCAAGCCTTTGACTTTGACGCTCTTTCTCACTATCCTCATCACTATCATCCAACTGTACGTTTCCCTTTACGTCTGCCAATTTTAACTGACTGTCATGTTTCATGGCCATTTTCCGAAGTTCAAACTCTCTCTCTTTATCTTTTTCCCTGATCTGTATCTCCCTTTCTCTTTCTTTTTGTTCTGCTAGGGATATTCTTTCTTTTCTCCTTTCTTCTCTCTCCTTTTCTTTTTCCTCTCTCTCTCTTTCTTTTTCTGCTCTCTCTCTTTCCTTTTCCTCTCATTCATATTCAAGCTGCTTTAATTCTTTCTCATGTTCCATTTGTTTAATTTGGAACTGAATTTTTGCCATTTCCAATGAGTCAAACTGTATCTCAGGCAACTTTAAATGCTTAGCCACCGTCATAATGACCTCATCTTTTCGCATTTTGTCAGGTAATGTTAGCTGCAATGTTTTTTCCAAATCTAACAGTCTGCTTTTAGTCTCTGTCCGTAAGGTACTGCGTGTGACTGTCTCCACCCCCAAAAACATCAGAGCCTCTGAAAGAGCCATTGTCCACAATACACTCCCTACTTAACTGAAATGCCACACCTGAAAAGCAACAACAATATGCTCACCCCTCACTGTCTTTAAGTTCACTAAGCCAATCCAATAGATAGACTTTTATCCCAGACTTGCCCCCAATTTGTTATGGGCCAGGATTTAGAGAACCCCAAAGTGTATCATGGAATTCACCTGACCCACAACTTTTAATAGATTGTGATATGGGGAGCACACGGCCCACTCTACAGGTGTGGTACAGCAGAAATGGAAAAGTATTTTTTAAAGCAAAACAACGTTTATTCTATGAACTCAAGTTAACCTTTTAAAACATACAGTGAACATCTTAGCAACCATTAATTCAAATACAACCCCCAAAGAATACAACACTAAGTATTCCTTAATAACTTCCCAAACAACATCCAGAAGACAAAAGAAACACCTTTTAACAGAAGCACATTAGCTTTACATTCACTACTGAGAACATTTATAATTCTGAATTCACCAAATGATCAAGAGATTGCCTTTTCATGGCAGAGAGATCAACAGTACACCTGCTCTGTCTGGCCTCAGCTCCAACACTGAAAACAAAACTAAAACACACCCTGCAGCAAACAGCCTAAACCAAAATAAAAAGCTGACAGACAGCCCAGCTCCACCCACACTCTGACATCACTGATAAACACCCATTTCTTAAAGGTAATTTCTTAAACATCCATTTCTTAAAGGTACTCTCACATGACAAGCCTCCAAATTCACTTCCTGAGAAGGTTTCCATGGTGTAGCCCACCACACAACAAGAGTTTGTGGAAAACAATGGCTACCCACTGTTGGAGGACAACAGTTCAAAACCTTCCATTATTGGAAGGATATTAGAACAATGGAAAGGTTGCCTGGAAGTAAAGTTATAAAGAAAGGTTGAAAATGTAATAGGTCATAATAGCATAGAATTTTACAGCGTTGAAGGAGATAATTCAGCCCATCGTGCCTGTCCCAGATTATGGAAAGAGCTTTCCAGTTAGTTCCTGGGCCCTGCGTACTTAGCCCCCTACTATACTCCCTATACACACACGACTGTGTGACAAAATCCGGCTCCAACTCCATTTACAAGTTTGCTGATGGCACAACCATAGTGGGTCGGATCTCAAACAACAATGAGTCAGAGTATGGGCAGGAGATAGAGAACCTAGTGGCATGGTGCAACAACAACAATCTCTCCCTCAATGTCAGCAAAACTAAGGAGCTGGTCATGTAAACCTTTATGACTCTAACTCTATTGACTTCAGGAAGCAAAGTAACGCACACACCGCTGCCTGCTTCAATGGTGCCAAGGTGGAGATGGTTGACAGCTTCAAATTCCTAGGTGAGCACATCACCACAATCTGTCCTGGTCCACCCATGTCGATGCTACGGCCAAGAAAGCACAACAGCGCCTACACTTCCTCAGGAAACTAAGGAAATTCGGCATGGCCCCATTGACTCTTGCCCAAGACCCAAGACCGTAAGAAACTACAGAGAGTCGTGAACACAACCCAGTCCATCACGCGAACCCACCTCCCATCCATTGACTCTGTTTACACCTCAGGCTGCCTTGGGAAAGCGGGCAGCAGAATCAAAGACCCCTCTCACCCGGTTATTCTCTCTTGCAACTTCTTCCATCAGGGAGGAGATACAAAAGTCTGAGGACATGTACTGATTCAAAACCAGCTTCTTCCCCACTGCTACCAGACTCCTAAACGACCCTCTTATGGATCTCTTCACACATCTCTTCTCTACGGAGTAGTACTGCATGCTTCGCCCAATGCCTGTGTCTATGTATTTACATTGTGTATTTATGTATGTCCAATGCTACTTTTTTCATGTATGGAGCGATCTGTCTGGACTGTACGCAGAGCAATGCTTTTAACTGTACCTTGGTACACGTGACAATAAAGCTAATCCAAATCCACTCCTCCAACCTTTACAAATACATACACAGCAAATGAAAGAGCAAATGAGCAAAAGATTGCTTCCAATGTTTGGCAGGTTGGTAATGAGGTGTCAGAGACAGAGGGTTAACACTCGATGAATAAATAAGGAACTTAGAAGCCTTTTGACAGAGAATAAATTCTAAGGCAGTCTGGTTGAATGCCGGAATTTTTATCTAATTCTATTACACAAAAGAACATTAGGACATGGAATTCTTTATCACAAGTGACTATTGGATCGAGGCTTTGAGTGTAATTTTCAATTTTTCACTGGCATTGCGGATTGGGTTCATTGAAATAAAAAAATAAAAAAATCAGGCCAGATTCCAAAAATCATTTACGCTATGTGGAGTTCCCAAGGGAATCTTCTGTTGCTGCCCGTCATGGCAGATCAGGAATCCTGCTGGAGACCAGTGTGAAATGGATTTGCATCCCAATAATGGGATGCAGCTGAAGGTCTGACCGGAATCTTCCCCTCACCAAACCCGATTCTCAGCGACGCCAGTGGGAAAACATGCCGGTACAGAACCATGCAGTAGTCAGGACTTACCTGAACACTATCTGGGTCTGCCTCCAGAGTTCTGGATGGTGGCTGCCAGCAACTCTGGACCCCAGAGCACCACAGCAGTGGGTGGAGGGAACATCTACACGTGGATCTTCCAGATACAGTGTCAACAAGGATGTCCATCTTCCAGCCTCAGAATGTTCCTGGAGATCCACGATCTTTCTTCAGGAGATCCATCTTCCAGCCTCAGAATGTTCCTGGAGATCCATCTTTGTTTTTCAGAGGTCCATCTTCTTTCTTCAACGGTGGATCGGCGCGTTTGAGCGTCTATTAAATATGGCACCCAGATATGATGGTGGCACATGCGCCATCATGCCTTCCCCGCCATGGAATATGGCACTCACCCCCGGGTGCATAATTAATGATGTTGGGGCTGGAAGATATGGCATGGCTTCCTGCTGGCCTCTGCAGCGGGAAAGACTCCTCATTTCCGCCGCCACCACAGGACTCAGCCCATAGTTTCCCTTAGCTCAGCTAGGATGAAAAGGGTTGAGCTTGACAACTTCACAGGGTCATGGCCCCACTTAAATATATGCCATGAGCTTAGATTATTGTATATCCTTTCACTTTGATTGAGAGCAAGAAAATTCAATTACTGGTACTGTTCTATGTTTAACTATGCCTGTTGAAGGCATATTGCTTCTTCAAAGAGAGAATATGGCAGAAGGCAAAGGGATACTGTCCCTTCAACTACTCAGAGTTAACTTAACTTGACATCATATTAATGAACCTCTGGCTGGTTGAAACAATGTGAAAAGCTCCGAACTATCAACCAAGAAGTAAAGCATTAAAGCCTGGCTCAAAATGGCAAACTCTCACGCTACCTCGTGTACTGATGAAAGCCGCAGGATTCCTGTGGGACTGGCGGAAAAACTGGAGGAACAGAAGAGAATGTACTGCTCAATACCATGCTGCAACTTCTCATCAGCTTATGTAACAACGGGACCGAATGGGATGGATGGGCATTTTATGGAACGGCATTTAAAATAAAAAATATCACTGCAGGAATTCTCAACAGGCCATCCTACTCTGCTCCCAGACCAGTTTAAAAAAAAAGAATTTTGAGTACCCAATTCATTTTTTCCAATTAAGGGGCAATTTAGCATTTTCAATCCACCTACCCTGCATATCTTTGGGTTGTGGTGGCGAAACCCACACAAACACGGGGAGAATGTGCAAACTCCACACGGACAGTGACCCAGATCTGGGAACGAACTTGGGACCTCGCCGCCGTGAGGCAGCAGTGCTAACCACTGTGCCACTGTGCTACCCCCCCAGACCAGTTTTTAAAGTTAATGTCCAATTCTTCAACACCATTTGGTCCTTTAAACTGTAGATTTTATTATACAGAAATGTATTTCAGTGTCACTGCCTCATGCTGAATTAAAAGGGACTGCTTATAATATCCATCTTGTAACATCCTTTAACAGCTTAACCTTTCAGGTTCAATTAGGCAACAGATTGCTAGTTCCGTCTGTGCGTTGGATATTGAGATCTAAACAACGAAGCAAAGTAGAAATAAATCTATTTCGACACAAGTTATTCCAAATCTCACTTTAAAACCTCTTGCAATGTCCAGTCACCAAAATGATTCACATTTAGAGGTACAGATGTGATATCACTGCACAATGTGTGCATCCTGATAAAATAATAAGTGCTCGGTACAGATTTATTTTGAATCATCAAATCAGAGAATGGTTACAATACTGAAGGAAACCATTCAGCCCATCATGTCTATTGTTATGACTGGCCCCAGATGAGATAACCCCTCAAATTGTTTTGCCACCAGCTGAGGAGGGATGAACTGGTTCCCTTTCTTTTTTCAACACCCCCCCCTTTGGTGATCGCAACAAGGTCAATTGTAAAAGGATCCCTCCCTCCGTGGATACCTTTACCCAGTTCAAATGTATCTGTTTTTTAAAAGGAACCAATTTAACCAGAATTTCTTGAGTTAAAGAAAGCGTTTATTAGTTAGTAAAACACAAGAAGGGTGCTTCCGGTGGCGGCCATGGTGTGAGTGGTCGCACATTTGGCAACTCCCGCTCGAGGCGTTTTTTCAGATCTTTTCCCTGTTTGTCGGGTGGATGTTTTGCGGAAAAATGGTGTAGGGGTGATTGGAGGAAAGTTTAACTCCACTGGAGGGGCTGGTGGGCGGATCCACGGGCCAGATGTGGGTCGAGAAGAAGGGAGCAGTTGGAGCAAGAGAATCTTCGTGCGACACACGTCAAGATGGTGGAGGGTAAAAGGTCTGCCTCGCCTGCCCAGTGGTCGACGGAGCAACTGGTGGACTTCTTAAATGAGAAGTTCAGCCAACAGAGGAGGGATGTCCAGGAGGACCGAGCCAACGTGGTACAGCCATTAAAAGCAGGAATTGACCATGTGGGGCAGAGGCTGGAGTCCCAGGGCCAGGCTGTTCGAAAAGTGGAGCAGGTGGTGGGGGAGCACGAGGAGCAGCTTGCCTCATTGGTGGCTGAAATAGTTGTGATGCCTGAAACTCAGAAGCTGTTCAGGGAGAAGGTGGTGATGTGTTGGGTGTTCTGGATCCGTGGAACACACACAGGTCACCAACACTTGAACTAGTGCAACACTATTTTATTGAATCATTGACTGTTTAACATACTCTGACTGTGGGTTAACATGATACTAGCTTTAACTAAAGACCTTTGCCTTGTCCTAACCAGTCGATGCACTCAGCACATGGTGAATGTCTGTGATACAGGCTGTGAGCTCTGTCCTCCTAGCTAGCTGCAACTCGAATGAGCGGGAACTCTGATGCCCCCTGTCTTTATAGTGCGTGTGCTCTAACTGGTGATTGGCTGTGGTGCTGATTGGTCCCACTGTGTGTCCATCAGTGTGTGGCTGCACCATGATATACTGGTGTATATTATGACATCCCCCCCTTTTATAAAATATGTACCTGCGTAGCAAAAATAGTGTATGGTGAATGTCCCTGACTACGTGTGTGCGAAAGACATATTTACAGGACTATGTACATGAGAACTAAGCTATTTACATGGGAAGGTGCCTTGTGCAGAAAAACAGTATGCAACAAGAATAACGAGATGAACACTATATACAAACCACGTAAAAGATTAAACGGAAGAACAGAACAAATCAGAAAGTCCATAAGTCCACAAAGTTCACAAATTAAGTCTCTGAGGTGGGCGACGAATTCTGGTTGACCGCCTCAAGGGTGGGTCGGGAACTGCCGGCTGAGGAGCGGGCTGGACTGCGTCAGAGTGAGCAGGATGCAGAGTGACCGGGATCTCTGCATAGTCCATAGCAGGAGGGCGAGGCTACAGTGGAGGATCATGTAGTGAGCGTGGAACGAGACGAAGGGCACGTCGATTGCGGCGCAGAATGGAGCCATCCGGTAGACGAACCAGGAATGAGCGGGGGGTGCCGGGGTGGAGGTTGGGGGGGGTCCGTGCCGGGGAGGGGGATGGGGGGTCCGTGCCGGGGAGGAGGTTGGGGTCCGTGCCGGGGAGGAAGTTTGGGGGGGTCCATGCTGGGGAGGAGGTTGGGGGGGTCCGTGCCGGGGAGGGGGATGGGGGGTCCTTGCCGGGGTGGAGGTTGGGGGGGGTCCGTGCCGGGGAGGGGGATGGGGGGTCCGTGCCGGGGAGGAGGTTGGGGTCCGTGCCGGGGAGGAAGTTTGGGGGGGTCCGTGCTGGGGAGGAGGTTGGGGGGGTCCGTGCCGGGGAGGGGGATGGGGGGTCCATGCCGGGGAGGAGGTTGGGGGGGTGTCCGTGCCGGGGAGGGGGATGGGGGGTCCGTGCCGGGGAGGAGGTTGGGGTCCGTGCCGGGGAGGAGGTTGGGGGGGGGGTCCGTGCCGGGGAGGGGGATGGGGGGTCCGTGCCGGGGTGGAGGTTGGGGGGGGGTCCGTGCCGGGGAGGGGGATGGGGGGTCCGTGCCGGGGAGGAGGTTGGGGTCCGTGCCGGGGAGGAGGTTTGGGGGGGTCCGTGCCGGGGAGGAGGATGGGGGGGTGTCCGTGCCGGGGAGGGGGATGGTGGGTCCGTGCCGGGGAGGAGGTTGGGGTCCGTGCCGGGGAGGAGGTTGGGGGGGGGGGTCCGTGCCGGGGAGGGGGATGGGGGGGTCTGTGCCGGGGTGGAGGTTGGGGGGGTCCATGCCGGGGAGGGGGATGGGGGGTCCGTGCCGGGGAGGGGGATGCGAGGGCAAGTGAGTTGGTCCACCTGGCCAGGTGCCAGCCTCCAACAGTTGGACCCATGTGGTCCATGCCACCTGGCTCGGGGGAGGAGGGGATATGGGCAATGATGACATGTCGTCGTTCCCCTCCCCCCCACCAGGCCGTCATGTTTTCCGATCATCCAGCAATGTTGGCCGCCGTGGCGGCAGCCGCTAATGTCTATGTTGCCCTGGATGAGGAGGAGGAGCGTGCCAGAGAGGCGGTGCAGGCTGCCGCAGAGGGACAGGCGGCAGCCGCCCAGGCTGGAGGGACACCTGACCGACAGGACGAGGAGGGGGAGGAGGACGTCGCGGCCCCACGGCAACGGAGGCACCCGAGGGCGCCCCGTGTGTACCGGCCCCGGCAGTCATACCAGGACCTCACGGACCGGGAATGCAGGAGGAGACTCAGGATGAGGCGGGAAACCGTGGCACACATCTGCCACCTGCTGGCACACCTGTCACCGTGTGGCACTGGCGGGGGACACCCTCTCCCCGTGTCCGTCAAGGTTACGGTGGCCCTGAACTTTTATGCAACGGGGTCATTCCAGGCACCGAGTGGGGACCTGTCCGGCATATCGCAGACATCGGTGCATCGGTGCATCCGGGTAGTGACAGATGCCCTATATGCCATGGCGCACCGCTACATCCGCTTCCCCGTGGACTGGGCCAGCCAAGATACCCGGGCCGTGGGCTTCTCTGCCGTGGCCGGGTTCCCCATGGTCCAGGGCGCGATTGATGGGATGCACGTCGCCGTGCGGCCACCTGCAGATAACAGGGCCGTGTTCACTAATAGGAAGGGGACCTATTCGATGAACATACAGGTGGTCTGCGACCACCGCATGATGATCCTGCACGTCTGCGCCAGTTACCCAGGCAGTGTACACGCCTCATACGTGTTGTCGCGGTCATCCATCCCCGGCATGTACGAGGGACGCCATCCCCGGCTGAAGGGCTGGTTGCTGGGCACAGGGGCTACCCATTGCGATCGTGGCTGATGACGCCTGTACGGAGGCCACGCAATGAGGCGGAGAACCGCTACAATGATGCCCATGGAGCGACAAGGGGAGTGATAGAGAGGTGCGTTGGCGTGCTGAAGATGCGTTTCAGGTGCCTGGACCTCTCTGGGGACGCCCTCCAGTATCGGTCAGATAGGGTCGGCCGCATCATTGTGGTGTGCTGCGTCCTGCACAACATAGCCCAGCAGAGGGGCGATGTGCCACAGGCAGAGGAGGGCGGAGTGGAGGAGCAGCAGGAAGAGGCGCAGTCCTCCCCAGATGAGGGGGATGGGGTAATGGTCAGGGCAGACGGGGTAGACACAGGCGGGTGGCTGTCCACCGTTACCAGCTGGCCCAGCGGGCACGGGACAGACTGATAGCCGCCCGCTTCACTGACTAGATGGGCGTGGGAATCGGGTAGTATGGCCACAGACCGCACACCATGGCAACAGCCGACCACCCCCACCCCCCCACCCATCCACCCACCCAGCACCCTCACCCCCCTCCCCAACCCCACCCACCCCACCCGCATGCACACCACCCCGCCCCATTGTCGATCCACCTGCGGCACAACGGGCCGGGCTCACACAGTTGCGGGTGGACGCGTGTCTATTGCAGGCCATGGAGGATGATGCCCTGCGGTGAGCTCCTGGCTCCACATCGTTGGACTATGTCTGACCCATGGCCACAGTACCACCATCCACCCGGACCACCCCTGCATGCGGCTGTGACACTGCAGCGCACGGTCCCGTCCTCTGCCCGGGGGATGTTGATGGCGGCCCAGGGGGAAGGGGGCAGACTCACCTGGGGCTGAGGTAAGACCACCCCTCACACACACACTTGCGCTCAACGTACATGACACCCCCGCACGCTTTGGACAGAGCACAAAGGCAGCTTCTGTAGGTGTAACATTGACTTTAATAACCAAAGGATTTCATGCATGTGCCCTAGCCCCTAAAACTTATCTGTGCCCTGCACCCGTGCCAACTTACTCAGTGTCTAATTGTTTGGCCTTACGGGCCCTTTGACTACGTCTACGTGGTTCCCCAGACGGCACAGCAGAACTGGAGGTGGACTCCTGTGATTCCTGCCCTCTGACACTGGATCCCTTTGGCGGCCGTTTCCTGGGGCGCCCTGGCCTAGATGGGCCAGGCTGCGGCCCAGGCGACTGGGATGGCGAGCTGCCAGCCTGTCCTGCCCGTTGCCCACCCTATGCACCTGGGACGGAAGGGGGGGGGGAGTCCGAGGTGTCGCGGTGTACCGGGACCTCCCCTACAGGGGGAGCCGGGACGGACCACACCACCTCCTCCTCCCTTGGGGTGCCCGATGGCCCCCAGGCCTCTACATGGGTGGGGGATGCGAACGGACTGGCCATCCGACGCCCCCCCCGACATCTGGCGCTGCCAGTCTTGGAGGCCCGTGCTGGTATCGACAGGGGTCTGCTGGTTTGCAGCCATGGAGCCCAGGGGGTTGGCAAACCCTGTCTGTGACAGTGCGACGCCGGCTCGCACATGGCCACTGGCACCGATGCCCTCAGCGATGGCCTGCAGAGACTGGGCCATGGCCTACTGAGACTCGGCCATGGCCTGCAGAGACTGGGCTATGGCGATGAGCGCCTCTGCCATCTGGTGCTGGCACTGGCTCATGGCCTCCTGTGAGAGGGCAGCCATGTCCTGGGCCACCGACGCCGCCTGCACGGAAAGCCCCAGGCCTCGCAAACCGTTCCCCATGTCTGACACCATCGCACCCATTGCCTCCACCGCGGACGCCACCCGTGCGGTGTCAGCCTGGGTGGCACGCATGACCGGCACCACTCCCAGCTCCTGGACGCGGGTGGACTCCTCCACCTGCGACTGCAGCCGCCGCAAGCCGGCCGTCACCCTCTTCGCTCGTCTCCGGTTCGGTGGTTGCATCGGATCTATGTGTGGGTGTGGTAACTCCAGGAACCCGGGATCCATCTGGGCGGCAGATGTTCGCTTGGGCTGGGCTGCCCTCTGACCGCCCGGCCCCTCTGCTGCTCCTACCTCCACCTGCTGTACCGGGACGGCTGTGTTGTGCGCACCAGTGAGTGTACAGACGCCTCATCACTAAAATGACCAACTGAGGTGAGTGTTTCTGCGATGGTGGAGGGTGTTGGTGACAGCAGTGGCATTGTGTCGTGCTCTTCGTCCCACTCTGAGTCCATGGCACTTTGGGGTGGGGGTTCGTCTCCACCCATCCACTCTGAGTCACTGTCCGGTATTTCGTCTTCCTGGGTAGTGCTGTCCCGGGTAGGGGTGTCCTGGGCAGTGCTGTCCCGGGTAGTGGTGTCCCGGGTAGTGGTGTCCAGGGTAGTGGTGTCCTGGGTAGTGGTGTCCTGGGTAGTGGTGTCCTGGGTAGTGGTGTCCTGGCTCGGATGTGACGAGGGCCTGTGGCTGCCCCCCTCGTCGCTGGGTGGTCGCTCCCGCACGTGACGGGGGTGTCGTCTCCCTGTTGCTCCAGGTCTCTCCGTCTCCCGTGGTGTGCGAGGGGCATCCTGCAGGCGTCGCATGCTGGAGGGTGCGGGTCTCTCCGTCTCCCGTGGTGTGCGAGGGGCATCCTGCGGGCGTCGCATGCTGGAGGGTCTGGGTCTCTCCATCTCCCGTGGCCTCCGAGGGGCATCCTGCGGGCGTCGCATGCTGGAGGGTCCGGGTCTCTCCCTCTCCCGTGGCCTCCGAGGGGCATCCTGCGGGCGTCGAATGCTGGAGGGTCCGGGTCTCTCCATCTCCCGTGGTCTCCGAGGGGCATCCTGCGGGCGTCGCATGCCGGAGGGTCCGGATCTCTCCGTCTCCCGTGGCCTCCGATGGGCATCCTGCGGGCGGTCTGCATCTGCGGGGATGGGTGCCTGGACGTTTGCTCCTGCGATACACAATGAAGCATGCATGGTTAGACACGCAGGCAGTGATCAGGTGATATGGGGGAGGGGGATATAGGGAAAGGGGGATATGGGGACGGGCTGTCGGTGGCTCACTTGCTAGTACGCCCACGACCTCTGCATCAGCAACCTCCCGCCGTCAGGTCCGCCAGCCAGTTCCAGGGCCCTTTCCTCGTGTTCGGTCAGTGGCCTCTCATCAGCGGGGCCTCCTCCAGTCCTCACATGCTCCCTATTATTGTGTGCGCGCTTCTCCTGTGGGGGGGGGGGGGTTGGCAGGGGTAAAAGGCAACACTGTTAGGCAGGTATATGAATGCACGCCATCGGTTGCGCGTGCATTGCAGAGGTTAAGGTTAGGGCTGGATTCATTTGGGGATATGGGGGAGGGGGGATATGGGGGAGGGGGGTTATGGGGGAGGGGAGATATGGGGGAAAGGGGGAGGGGGGATATGGGGGAGGAGGGGATATGGGGGAGGGGGGATATGGGGAAGGCTCACCCTGCCTGCTCTGACGAGGTTGTTCACCTTCTTGTGGCACTGGGTGCCTGTCCGTGGTGTCAGGGCCGCAGCGGTGACGGCCTCTGCCACTTCCCTCCACAGACGCCGGCTGTGGCGTGGGGCAACTCTGCGGCCGTACCCGGGATACAGGGCGTCCCTCCTCTGCTCCACCACGTCCAGGAGCGCCTCCACATCGCGTGACTCGAACCTCGGGGCTGAGCGGCGGCCAGCCATCCGGTCGGGTGTTCCGGTCGGGTGGGGGGGAGCAGCGCGGCCTTATGAGCCGTCACGCCATGCGGCGCGTATGACGCTGCACGGCGTGAACCACTGCGCAAGCGCGGATCCCGTTACGTCGCTGCTAGCCCATTTCGGGCCGGAGACTTTCGACCCATTTTTCCGACGTGACGCAAGTCGGATTTGCGCCGTTTTCTTGCGCCGATCGCCGGACCTTCCGCCGATAACGGAGAATTTCTGAAGGTGGCAGGACAGGTAGATAAAGTGGTAAAGAAAGCATCTGGAATATTTCTTTTTATTGCAGAATGTACAGAATACAAAGCAAGAATGCCATTCTGGAACTGTATAAAAGCTGGTTAGGCCACTGTTGGAATTTTGTGTACATTTCTGGGGCGTCATTCTCCGACCCCCCGCCGGGTCGGAGAATGGCCGTTGGCCGCCGTGAATCCCGCCCCCGCCCCCGCCGAAGTCTCCGAAGGGAGAAAAGTCGGCGGGGCGTTAATGGCGCCGCTGCTGCGGAGAATGTCACGGGTCTGCGCAAGGCAGCCAATTTTCGGCCTGCCGATATTCTCCCTTCCGGATGGGCCGAAGTCCCGTCGACGTGATGACCGTTCACGTCGACGTGAATCAAACCTCCTTTTCATCGGCGTGACTCGGTGCTCCAGGCTCACGCCGACCAGCGAGGAGGTGAGTGACGGCCTGGGGGGTTGGCTCTGGGCAGGAAATGGCGTGGCCGCAGACTGATTGCCTGAGGAGAGGTGTGTCTCGGCTTGTGTGTGTGTGCGGCGGGGGGGGGGGGTGGTTAGAGTAGGCTGGGCTCCGGGGGAGTGCCGGGAGGGGGTCCGTGCCGGGGTGGAGGTTGGGGGTTGTGGAGGGGGTCCGTGCCGGGGTGGAGGTTGGGGGGGGGTCCGTGCTGGGGTGGAGGTTGGGGGTTGGGGAGGGGGTCCGTGCCGGGGTGGAGGTTGGGGAGGGGGTCCGTGCCGGGGTGGAGTTTGGGGAGGGGGTCCGTGCCGGGGTGGAGGTTGGGGGGGGGGTCCGTGCTGGGGTGGAGGTTGGGGGTTGTGGAGGGGGTCCGTGCCGGGGTGGAGGTTGGGGGGGGGTCCGTGCTGGGGTGGAGGTTGGGGGTTGGGGAGGGGGTCCGTGCCGGGGTGGAGGTTGGGGGTTGGGGAGGGGGTCCGTGCCGGGGTGGAGGTTGGGGGTTGGGGAGGGGGTCCGTGCCGGGGTGGAGGTTGGGGGGAGGGGTCCGTGCTGGGGTGGAGGTTGGGGGGGGGGTCCGTGCTGGGGTGGAGGTTGGGGGTTGGGGAGGGGGTCCGTGCCGGGGTGGAGGTTGGGGAGGGGGTCCGTGCCGGGGTGGAGGTTGGGGAGGGGGTCCGTGCCGGGGTGGAGGTTGGGGAGGGGGTCCGTGCCGGGGTGGAGGTTGGGGAGGGGGTCCGTGCCGGGGTGGAGGTTGGGGGGGGGGTCCGTGCCGGGGTGGAGGTTGGGGGGGGGGTCCGTGCTGGGGTGGAGGTTGGGGGTTGTGGAGGCGGTCCGTGCCGGGGTGGTGGTTGGGGGGGGATCCGTGCTGGGGTGGAGGTTGGGGGTTGGGGAGGGGGTCCGTGCCGGGGTGGAGGTTGGGGAGGGGGTCCGTGCCGGGGTGGAGTTTGGGGAGGGGGTCCGTGCCGGGGTGGAGGTTGGGGGGGGTCCGTGCTGGGGTGGAGGTTGGGGGTTGTGGAGGGGGTCCGTGCCGGGGTGGAGGTTGGGGGGGGGTCCGTGCTGGGGTGGAGGTTGGGGGTTGGGGAGGGGGTCCGTGCCGGGGTGGAGGTTGGGGGTTGGGGAGGGGGTCCGTGCCGGGGTGGAGGTTGGGGGTTGGGGAGGGGGTCCGTGCCGGGGTGGAGGTTGGGGGGGGGGTCCGTGCTGGGGTGGAGGTTGGGGGGGGGTCCGTGCTGGGGTGGAGGTTGGGGGTTGGGGAGGGGGTCCGTGCCGGGGTGGAGGTTGGGGAGGGGGTCCGTGCCGGGGTGGAGGTTGGGGAGGGGGTCCGTGCCGGGGTGGAGGTTGGGGAGGGGGTCCGTGCCGGGGTGGAGGTTGGGGAGGGGGTCCGTGCCGGGGTGGAGGCTGGGGTGGGGTCCGTGCCGGGGTGGAGGTTGGGGGGGGGGTCCGTGCTGGGGTGGAGGTTGGGGGGGGGTCCGTGCTGGGGTGGAGGTTGGGGGTTGTGGAGGGGGTCCGTGCCGGGGTGGAGGTTGGGGGGGGGTCCGTGCTGGGGTGGAGGTTGGGGGTTGGGGAGGGGGTCCGTGCCGGGGTGGAGGTTGGGGGTTGGGGAGGGGGTCCGTGCCGGGGTGGAGGTTGGGGGTTGGGGAGGGGGTCCGTGCCGGGGTGGAGGTTGGGGGGGGGGTCCGTGCTGGGGTGGAGGTTGGGGGGGGGTCCGTGCTGGGGTGGAGGTTGGGGGTTGGGGAGGGGGTCCGTGCCGGGGTGGAGGTTGGGGAGGGGGTCCGTGCCGGGGTGGAGGTTGGGGAGGGGGTCCGTGCCGGGGTGGAGGTTGGGGAGGGGGTCCGTGCCGGGGTGGAGGTTGGGGAGGGGGTCCGTGCCGGGGTGGAGGTTGGGGGGGGGTCCGTGCTGGGGTGGAGGTTGGGGGGGGGTCCGTGCCGGGGTGGAGGTTGCGGGTTGTGGAGGGGGTCCGTGCCGGGGTGGAGGTTGGGGGGGGGTCCGTGCTGGGGTGGAGGTTGGGGGTTGGGGAGGGGGTCCGTGCCGGGGTGGATGTTGGGGAGGGGGGCCGTGCCGGGGTGAAGGTTGGGGGGGGGTCCGTGCCGGGGTGGGTGATGGGAGGGCAAATGAGTTGGTCCACCTGGCCAGGTGCCAGCCTCCAACAGTTGGACCCATGCGGTCCATGCCACCTGGCTGGGGCGAGGAGGGGATATGGGCAATGATGACATGTCGTCGTTCCCCTCCCCCCCACCAGGCCGTCATGTTTTCAGACCATCCAGCGATGTTGGCCGCCGTGGTGGCAGCCGCTCATGTCTATGTTGCCCTGGATGAGGAGGAGGAGGAGGAGGAGCGTGCCAGAGAGGCGGCGCAGGCTGCCGCAGAGGGGCAGGCGGTAGCCGCCCAGGCTGGAGGGACACCTGACCGACAGGACGAGGAGGGGGAGGAGGACGTCGCGGCCCCACGGCAACGGATGCACCCGAGGGCGCCCCGTGTGTACCGGCCCCGGCAGTCATACCAGGACCTCACGGACCGGGAATGCAGGAGGAGACTCGGATGAGCCGGGAAACCTGCTGGCACACCTGTCACCGCGTGGCACTGGCGGGGGACACCCTCTCCCCGTGTCCATCAAGGTTACGGTGGCCCTGAACTTTTATGCAACGGGGTCATTCCAGGCACCGAGTGGGGACCTGTCCGGCATATCGCAGACATCGGTGCATCGGTGCATCCGGGCAGTGACAGATGCCCTATATGCCATGGCGCACCGCTACATCCGCTTCCCCGTGGACCGGGCCAGCCAAGATGCCCGGGCCGTGGGCTTCTCTGCCGTTGCCGGGTTCCCCATGGTCCAGGGCGCGATCGATGGGATGCACGTCGCCGTGCGGCCACCTGCAGATAACAGGGCCGTGTTCACTAATAGGAAGGGGACCTATTCGATGAACGTACAGGTGGTCTGCGACCACCGCATGATGATCCTGCACGTCTGCGCCCGTCACCCAGGCAGTGTACACGACTCATTCGTGTTGTCGCGGTCATCCATCCCCGGCATGTACGAGGGACGCCATCCCCGGCTGAGGGGCTGGTTGCTGGGCGACAGGGGCTACCCATTGCGATCGTGGCTGATGACGCCTATACGGAGGCCACGCAATGAGGCGGAGAACCGCTACAATGATGCCCATGTAGCGACAAGGGGAGTGATCGAGAGGTGCTTTGGCGTGCTGAAGATGCGTTTCAGGTGCCTGGACCTCTCTGGGGGCGCCCTCCAGTATCGGTCAGATAGGGTCGGCCGCATCATTGTGGTGTGCTGCGTCCTGCACAACATAGCCCAGCAGAGGGGCGATGTGCCGCAGGCAGAGGAGGGCGGAGTGGAGGAGCAGCAGGAAGAGGCCCAGTCCTCCCCAGATGAGGGGGATGGGGGCAATGGTCAGGGCAGACGGGGTAGACACAGACGGGTGGCTGTCCACCGTTACCGGCTGGCCCAGCGGGCACGGGACAGACGGTGTCAGACATGGGGAACGGTTTGCGAGGCCTGGGGCCTTCCGTGCAGGCGGCGTCTGTGGCCCAGGAAATGGCTGCCCTCTCACAGGAGGCCATGAGCCAGTGCCAGCGCCAGATGGCAGAGGCGCTCAACGCCATAGCCCAGTCTCAGCAGGCCATGGCCCAGTCTCAGCAGGCCATAGCCCAGTCTCTGCAGGCCATGGCCCAGTCTCTGCAGGCCATGGCCCAGTCTCAGCAGGCCATCGCTGAGGGCATCGGCGCCAGTGGCCATGTGCGAGCTGGCGTCGCACTGTCGCAGACAGGGTTCGACAACCCCCTGGGCTCCATGGCTGCAAACCTGCAGACCCCTGTCGATACCAGCACGGGCCTCCAGGACTGGCAGCGCCAGATGTCGGGGGCGCGTCGGATGGCCAGTCCGTTCGCATCCCCCACCCATGTAGAGGCCTGGGGGCCATCGGGCACCCCGAGGGAGGAGGAGGTGGTGTGGTCCGTCCCGGCTCCCTCTGTAGGGGAGGTCCCGGTACACCGCTACACCTCGGACTCCCCCCCTTCCGTCCCAGGTGCATCGGGTGGGCAACGGGCAGGACAGGCTGGCAGCTCGCCATCCCAGTCGCCCGGGCCGCAGCCTGGCCCATCTAGGCCAGGACGCCCCAGGAAACGGCCGCCAAAGGGATCCAGTGTCAGAGGGCAGGAATCACAGGAGTCCACCTCCAGTTCTGCTGTACCGTCTGGGGAACCACGTAGACGTAGTCAAAGGGCCCGTAAGGCCAAACAATTAGACACTGAGTAAGTTGGCACGGGTGCAGGGCACAGATGAGTTTTAGGCGCGAGGGCACTTGCATGAACTCCTTTGGTTATTAAAGTCAATGTTACACCTACCGAAGCTGCCTTTGTGCTCTGTCCAAAGTGTGCGGGGGTGTCATGTACGTTGAGCGCAAGTGTGTGTGTGAGGGGTGGTCTTACCTCAGCCCCAGGTGAGTCTGCCCCCTTCCCCCTGGGCCGCCATCAACATCCCCCGGGCAGAGGACGGGACCGTGCGCTGCAGTGTCACAGCCGCATGCAGGGATGGTCCGGGTGGATGGTGGTACTGTGGCCATGGGTCAGACATAGTCCAACGATGTAGAGCCAGGAGCTCTTCGGAGGCGGGTTGTCATCATTCTCCATGGCCTGCGATAGACACGCGTCCACCCGCAACTGGGTGAGCCCGGCCCGTTGTGCCGCCGGTGGATCGGCAATTGGGAGTGGGGGGGTGGTGTGCATGCGGGTGGGGTGTGTGGGGTTGGGGAGGGGGGTGAGGGTGCTGGGTGGGTGGATGGGTGGGGGGTGTGGGTGGTCGGCTGTTGTCATGGTGTGCGGTCTGTGGCCATACTACCCGATTCCCACGCCCATCTAGTCAGTGAAGCGGGCGGTGTCAGCCTGGGTGGCACGCATGACCGGGACCACTCCCAGCTCCTGGACGCGGGTGGACTCCTCCACCTGCGACCGCAGCCGCCGCAAGCCACCCGTCACCCTATTCGCTCGTCTCCGTGTCGGTGGTTGCATCGGATCTATGTGTGGGTGTGGTAACTGCAGGAACCCGGGATCCATCTGGGCGGCAGATGTTCGCTTGGCCTGGGCTGCCCTCCGACCGCCCGGTCCCTCTGCTGCTCCTACCTCCACCTGCTGTACCGGGACGGCTGTGTTGTGCGCACCAGTGAGTGTACCAGACACCTCATCACTAAAGTGCCCAACCGTGGTGAGTGTTTCTGCGATGGTGGAGGGTGTTGGTGACAGCAGTGGCGTTGTGTCGTGCTCTTCGTCCCACTCTGAGTCCATGGCACTTTGGGGTGGGGGTTCGTCTCCACCCATCCACTCTGAGTCACTGTCCGGTATTTTGTCTTCCCGGGTAGGGGTGTCCTGGGTAGTGCTGTCCCGGGTAGTGCTGTCCCGGGTAGTGCTGTCCCGGGTAGTGCTGTCCCGGGTAGTGGTGTCCCGGGTAGGGGTGTCCTGGGTAGTGGTGTCCCGGGTAGGGGTGTCCTGGATAGTGGTGTCCTGGGTAGTGGTGTCCTGGCTCGGATGTGACGGGGGCCTGTGGCTGCCCCCCTCATCGCTGGGTGGTCGCTCCCGCACGTGACGGGGGTGTCGTCTCCCTGTTGCTCCAGGTCTCTCCGTCTCCCGTGGTCTCCGAGGGGCATCCTGCGGGCGTCGCATGCTGGAGGGTTCGGGTCTCTCCGTCTCCCGTGGTCTCCGAGGGGCATCCTGCGGGCGTCGCATGCTGGAGGGTTCGGGTCTCTCCGTCTCCCGTGGTCTCCGAGGGGCATCCTGCGGGCGTCGCATGCTGGAGGGTTCGGGTCTCTCCGTCTCCCGTGGTCTCCGAGGGGCATCCTGCGGGCGTCGCATGCTGGAGGGTTCGGGTCTCTCCGTCTCCCGTAGTCTCCGAGGGGCATCCTGCGGGCGTCGCATGCTGGAGGGTTCGGGTCTCTCCGTCTCCCGTGGTCTCCGAGGGGCATCCTGCGGACGTCGCATGCTGGAGGGTGCGGGTCTCTCCGACTCCCGTGGTCTCCGAGGGGCATCCTGCGGGCGGTCTGCATCTGCGGGGATGGGTGCCTGGACGTTTGGTCCTGCGATACACAATGAAGCATGCATGGTTAGACATCAGGCAGTGATCAGGTGATACGGGAGAGGGGGATATAGGGGAGGGGGGATATGGGGACGGGCTGTTGGTGGCTCACTTGCTCGTGGGGCCCCGACCTCTGCATCAGCAACCTCCCGGTCCTCAGGTCCGCCAGCCAGTTCCAGGGCCCTTTCCTCGTGTTCGGTCAGTGGCCTCTCATCAGCGGGCCCTCCTCCAGTCCTCACATGCTCCCTATTGTTGTGTGCGCGCTTCTCCTGGGGGGGTGGGGGGGGGGGTGGTGGCAGGGGTAAAAGGCAACAGTGTTAGGCAGGTATATGAATGCACGCCATCGGTTGCGCATGCATTGCAGAGGTTAAGGTTAGGGCTGGATTCACTTGGGGATATGGGGGATATGGGGGAGGGGGGGATATGGGGGAGGGGGGATATGGGGGAGGGGGGATATGGGGGATATGGGGGAGGGGGGAATATGGGGATATGGTGGAGGGGGGATATGGGGGATATGGGGGAGGGGGGATATGGGGGATATGGGGGAGGGGGGGATATGGGGGAGGGGGGATATGGGGGATATGGGGGAGGGGGGATATGTGGGAGGGGGGATATGGGGAGGGGGGATATGGGGAATATGGGGGAGGGGGGATATGGGGGAGGGGGGAACATGGGGGATATGGGGGAGGGGGGATATGGGGGAGGGGGGATATGGGGGAGGGGGGAATATGGGGGATATGGGGGAGGGGGGATATGGGGGATATGGGGGAGGGGGGGATATGGGGGAGGGGGGATATGGGTGATATGGGGGAGGTGGGATATGTGGGAGGGGGGATATGGGGGAGGGGGGGATATGGTGAATATGGGGGAGGGGGGATATGGGGAGGGGGGAATATGGGGGATATGGGGGAGGGGGGATATGGGGGATATGGGGGAGGGGGGATATGGGGGAGGGGGGATATGGGGGAAATGGGGGAGGGGGGATATGGGGGAGGGGGGGGATATGGGGGAGGGGGGATATGGGGGAGGGGGGATATGGGGGATATGGGGGAGGAGGGGATATGGGGGAGGGGGGGATATGGGGATGGGGGGGATTTGGGGGAGAGGGGATATGGGGGATATGGGGGACGCTCACCCTGCCTGCTCTGACGAGGTCGTTCACCTTCTTGTGGCACTGGGTGCCTGTCCGTGGTGTTAGGGCCACAGCGGTGACGGCCTCTGCCACCTCCCTCCACAGACGCCGGCTGTGGCGTGGGGCAACTCTGCGGCCGTGCCCGAGATACAGGGCGTCCCTCCTCTGCTCCACCGCATCCAGGAGCGCCTCCACATCGCGTGACTCGAACCTCGGGTCTGAGCGTCGGCCAGCCATCAAGTCGGGTGTTGCGGTCGGCTGTTCCGGTCGGGTGGGGGGGAGCTGCGCGGCCTTATGAGCCGTCACGCCGTGCAGCGCGTATGACGCTGCACGGCGTGAACCACTGCGCAAGCGCGGATCCCGTTACATCGCTGCTAGCCCATTTCGGGCCGCAGACTATCGGCCCATTTTTATGACGTGACGCAAGTGGGATTTGCGCCGTTTTTTGCGCCGATCGGCGGAGTTTCCGCCGATAACGGAGAATTTCGCCCCTGGTCAGCACATTATAGGGAGGATATAACTGATCTGCAGAGAGTGCAAAGAAGATTTACCACATGGTTGCCAGGGATGGGCAATAACAGCTATGAAGAATGATAGGTAGGCAGGCGTTGTTTTCCTTAGAATAAAGGAGGCTGATTGAGTTGTATGAAATTATGAGGGACCTAGATAGAGGAGACAGGGGGCGGGATTCTCCACTCCCGCGGCGAAGTGCCCACGCTGTCGTGAATGCCGTCGAGGTTCACGACGGCGCGAAACAGCCCCGGTCCCGACTGATTCAGGGCCCGATGATGGGCTAGGATCGGGGCCGCGTCATCTACACGCACCAGGCCTTGTCGCCGTGTAAAGGCGGCGCCGCATGCATGACGTGGCCGGCGCTGCATAACTGGCGTCACCCGCGCATGCGTGGTTGCCGTCCTCTCCGAGTCCACCCCGCAAGAAGATGGCGGACGAATCTTCCGGGGCCGCGGAAGGAAGGAGGTCCTCCTTCAAAGAGGACGGCCCGACGATTGGTGGGCACCGATCGCAGGCCATCCCACATTTGAGGTACCCCCCGGCGCAGGATCCCCCCTCCCCCCCCCCCCTGCAGGCCGCTCCCCCAGCATTCCCGCACTGTTCCCGACGGCAGCAACCAGGTGTGGACGGCGCCGGGGGGAACCCGCCGTTTTGGCCTGGCCGCTCGGCCCATCCGGGCCTGAGAATAGCGGGGGTGCCGGAGAATCGGCACTTTGGGTGACTCCGGCGATTCTCCGGCCTGCGGCCCGTGGAACTCGACGGGGCCGTTCCCACCGCTTGGGAGAATCGCGGGAGGGCGTCAGACCAGTGTCCCGGGAAATTTTGGCGGCCCAGGCGATTCTCCCAACCGGCGCGGGAGTGGAGAATCTCACCCAGGGAGTTTCCCCTAGCAGAGGCGTCAATTACCAGGGAGGATAGATTTATGGTGATTGGTAGAAGGGTTAGAGGGGATATTGGAAAAAAAAAATTACCCAGAGGGTGGTGGGTGCCTGGAATTCACTGCCTAGATTGGTGGTTGAGGCAGAAACCCCCAACTCATTTAAAAGGTGCCTGGATCTACACCTGAAGTGATGTAACCTGCAAACTATGGATCGGGTGCTGGAAGGCAGGATTAGAAGAAGCAGCTAATTTTGTTTACAGCTGCAGCAGAAAGATGGGCTGAATGACTTTTTCTGTTCTGTAACCTTCCTCTGGTTCTAATTACTCCTTGAACGTCTTGAGCAGATATGTCCAATATATGGGCACTAATGTTCCTCCCCTTCCTCTTCCATCAGCTTGCCCTTTGTGTTCCCTCTGCTTCCTTTCCCAGTCATCAAGAAGGCAGCTCATCACCACCCTCTCAAGGGCAATTCGGGATGGGCAATAATACTGTGAATAAATTAATTAATTAAAATGTTGCATTCCAAGAAGTGGACATACTAATCCACCCAAGTTTCAGAGCAACTGCTTTGTGGAGAAGCCTTGAAACCTTCACCTGTCACACCACACACCCCGTGGACATTGGCAACTTGAAAAAACTGTCGAATGCACCAAAGACCTGTAAAATCACATCAATAGGGAGAAGAAATCAAGCAACCAACTGATAATTAGTTGATCATGTTTTTAAATAGTGCTTTTGAGAGAAGCTTACTACTGCGGATAGCATGTTCAAGGATAAGAGAGGGGGCTAGCTGGAGTGTTGAGCTGAAAAGCTGACACTGTTGACATCAATGTCATTATCTGCCTGTTATGCATGTTTCATACACATGCACATTCACTGTATGTGTACAAATTCCCTAACAGGACAAGGTGGTGGTGCTGTGGTGCAGTGGTATTATTGCTTGACTAGTGATCCTGAGGCCCAGGGTAATTCTCTGGGCACCTGGGTTCAAATCCCAGCACAGGGTACAATTTTAAAACTCAATTTATTCAATAGGCCGAAGGATCTCTTTCAGTGTTGTAACAATATGGCATTTGGCATAAGCTGTCTTGTATGCATATGCAAGTCCCAAAATACGTGCTTGTTAGGTGAATTGGACATTCTGAATTCTCCCTCACTATACCCGAATCGGTGCCGGAGAAAGGTGCCGAGGGAATTTTTAATTCTCCAATTAAGGGGCAGTTTAGCATTACCATCTTCCTGCTCATCTTTTTGTTGTGGGGATGAGACCCATGTAGATATGGGGAGAATGTGCAAACTCCATATGGACAGTGACCCAGGGCCAGGATTGATTTCCGGGTCCTCGGTACCGTGAGACAGTAGTGCTAACTACTGTGCCACCCACGACTAGGGGCTTTTCACAGGAACTTCATTGCAGTGTTAATGTAAGCCTACTTGTGACACTAATAAAGATTGTTATTATACATTATTTTGGCCAAGGGCATTCAGAGTGCCCAAAATATGGGCAGTAAACATAGAAAATAGGAGGAGGAGGCCATTTGGTCCTTTAAACCTGGTGCGCCATTCACTATGATCATGGCTGATCATCCAACTGAATAGCCTAATCCCACCTCCCCCAGACCCTTTGATCCCATTTACCCCAGTGCTATCTCTAACTGCTTCTTGAAAATATACAATGTTTGGTCTCAACTACTTTATGTGATAGCGAATTCCACAGGTCGACCACTCTGGGTAAAACGATTTCTCCTCATATCTGTCCTAAACGGTCTGTCCCGCATCCTCAGTCTGTGACCCCTGGTTCTGGGCACCCCCACCATCGGGAACATCCTTCTTGTATCTACCCTGTCCAGTCATGTTAACATTTTATAGGTTTCTATGGGATCCCACCTCATTCTTCTGACCTCCAGCCAATACAATCCTAAACGATTCAATCGCTCCTTTTATGTCAGTCCTGCATCCAGGATCAGTCTGGTAAACCGTCGTTGCACTCCCTCTTGAGCAAGTTGATCCTTCCTCAGATAAGGAGACCAAAACTGCACACAGTATTCCAGCTGTGATCTCACCAAGGCCCTGCAATTGCAGCAACACATCCCTGCTCCTGCACTCAAATCCTCTCGCTATGAAGGCCAACATACCATGTGCCATCTTTACCGCCTGCTGTATCTGCATGCTTACCTTCAGTGACTGGTGCACAGGTCTCATTGCACACTCCCCTCTCCTAATTTTTGGCCATTCAGGTAATAACCTGCCTTCTAGTTTTTACTAACAAAGTGGATAACCTCACATTTATCCAAATTATGCTGCATCTCCCATTAATGTGCCCACTCACTCAACTTGTTCAAATCATACTGAAGCATTTCTGCATCCTCCTCACAGCTCACCCTCCCACCCAACGTTGTGTCATCTGCAAATTTGGAGATATTACATTTAGTTCCCTCATCTACACAGCTCACCCTCCCACCCAACGTTGTGTCATCTGCAAATTTGGAGATATTACATTTAGTTCCCTCATCTAAACCATTTTTGTAGTGAATAGCTGGAGTCCCAGCACCAATCCCTGTGATACCCACTAGTCACTACCTGCCATTTGGAAAAATTCCTGTTTATTCCTACTCTGTTTCCTGTCTGCCAACCAGTTTTTTATCCATCTCAATACACTACCCCTAGTCCCATATGCTTTCATTTTATACTAATCTCTTCAATGGGAATTTGTCAAAAGCCTTCTGAAAGTCCTAATACACCACTTCCACTGGCCTGCCCTTGTCAACTCTACTAGTTACATCCTCAAAGAATTCCAGTAGATTTGTCAAGCCTGATTTTCCTTTCATACATCCATGCTGACACTGTGTCCGATCCTGCCACTCTTTTCTAAGTACACTGCTATAGAATCTCTGATAATGGATTCTAGAATTTCCCCCACGACCGTCATCAGGCTTCCGGTCTGTATTTCCCTGTTTTCTCTCTACCTCCCTTTCTAAATAGTGGGGTGACATTAGCTAATGTAACTAATATTACTGATGTCCCCTGTTTCACATCCGATGAGTGTACAGCCCAAATCAAATGTTAGAATTGTGCAATTAGGTGCACCTTCATTTGTTTAACACGGAATATCATAATGAAGAAAGTGGTGTCCTTCTAGTCCCAAGTGCCTGCACTGACCAGGCATAAAAGGTATCCCTAAAATCTCAAAAAACAGTAAGCTAAGTCACTAAAAGTGTAACAATGGCAATGTTTTTACATTACTTATTCCTATTTGTTGCTACAAATTAGGCATTGATTGGCTACATTGAATCAGTTCCCAAATCTACCAGTAGATGGGCCACAGTCCAATGGGATTTGCAGACGGACCGCAGCAACAATTAAAAATGAAATGGAAAAAAAAATGAAAATCACTTATTGTCACAATTAGGCTTCAATGAAGTTACTGTGAAAAGCCCCTAGTCGCCACATTCCGGCGCCTGTTCAGGGAGGCTGGTACGGGAATTGAACCGTGCTGCTGGCCTGCCTTGGTCTGCTTTAGAAGCCAGTGATTTAGCCCAGTGTGCTAAACCAGCACAGTACAAATACACACACACACACACACACACAGAGGGTGGCACGGTAGCACAGAGGGTGGCACGGTAGTACAGTGGTTGGCACTGTTGCTTTACAGTGCCAGGGTCCCAGGTTCGATTCCCGGCTTGGGTCACTGTCTGTGCGGAGTCTGCACTTTCTCCCCGTGTCTGCATGGGTTTCCTCCGGGTGCTCCGGTTTCCTCCCACAAGTCCCGAAAGACGTGCTGTTAGGTAATTTGGACATTCTGAATTCTCCCTCTCTGTACCCGAACAGGCGCAGGAATGTGGCGACTCGGGGCTTTTCACAGTGACTGCATTGCAGTGTTAATGTAAGCCTACTTGTGACATTAGTAAAGATTATTATTATTACATTCAAACGTCCAGGGGACTATCGATGGCACACAAGTCACCCTATGAGCACTGGCTCGACAGGGGATGCCCTGCATTAACAGGAAGGGCTTCCACTCCCTGAATGTGCAGTTGGTGTGCGATCACCCACTGCACAACGTACACATTTGCGCACTATCCAGGCACTGTCCATGGCACATTTTCCTGATGCACTCTGAGGTTCCCAGAGCCTTTTAAACGCTCCCTCGGAAGAGGGGTTGGCTCGTGGGGGACAAGGTGTGCCTGCTAAGGTAATGCCTAATAGTGCCGGTGCAAGGCCCCAGACTGTTGCGGTGAAATGATGGAGCGAATGCTGGATAATGGAGGCAGCCTTACTGAGGCAGGTTAGGGAGGGTGTCCGAGGAAGAGGGGAATGCCCAGGAAAGGGAATGTCTGGGGACGTGTGAAATGTCCAGTGGAATGGGGACGAATGTCTAGGGGGGTGGGGAAAGAGCGTGTCTTTGAGGGCGGTTGATGGTGTCCATGGTGGGGTTCTAGGGGGAGAACTCGGGGTACTGGTGATAGCTGGAAAGATTCACAGGAAGAGGGGGTACACAGAGGGAAAATACGGTGGGGTTGCAGATCCAGGTGGAGGTCTGGTAGGTGAAGGTCTTATTGGATAGGTCACGGAGGGGGACAAGACAGGTGGCTCAGACAGCTGGCGGAGGAAGGGTCTGTGTGGGCATAGAAATCCTGCCCTGGATCTTCCCAAAGTAACAAAGGTAAGGAGCAGATATCAGAGTCTGGAGAAGGCATGGAGGGAGGATTAGCAGCTCTGTCCCACTATTTGCTTCTACTCCTTTTGTGATGCCGAAAGATAAACCTGCTGGTTAGTAGATGGTTTCAGTACATGTACCGGTTTAGAGAAACCTCCATTATTTACATTCCAATAACCTGCACTCCAATTACAACCCAGAATTTTCACAGAATAATAGTTTGAGCACCCACTGCATAATGCTTCTCTAATATAATGCTTTACTTGTTGTCTATTTTGTTTTGACAGGTGTTGCTGTGCCAAACATGCATGACCATGATGGTTGGCTCTCAATGGCACTCAATTTTCTGCCAATTTGCTTTGGCCACGGATTGGGCATTTCACTGTAAAATGGAATGCATGAAAGTTTTGTTCTACCTGCTTCCAGCATCCTCTTGAGTCAACTAAAGTGTTGCTTAATGGATTTATAAATGTTGGAATTCAGATCTTGCACAGGTCCTTGTATCGTGGGATTGGTGCAGAGGCTGTAGTCTGTGCCCTGGATTGTTTTGAGAGAGGTTACCTGCTGCACTATGTATCGAGTGTGTGTGGAGGGGTTCACAACTCTGACAGGAAACCCCGGGTCTGGGTCTTTCCTCTTTCTGTCAGTTTCCTACCGGCCTTGTCAGTGGAGGCGGCCATTGCCTGCTGCCTAAAAGGCGAATGGTGTCAAGGGTAGATTGGGTTGGGGGGGGGTAATAGTAGAATCAAGCTCCATGGGATGGTTCAGCACCTAGCATTTTCTGTGGCATGCGGTGTACTGAGAGAGTCGCATAACAATGGTCTACATGTGGTAATCTTTCACTGAAAACTTTAATTTGTTTAAAAAATATATCATCAGATTAGGTAGGACGAGGGGCCATGAAAGAGTGACCATTCCTCCCTAAGCAGGGACATCAGGAGCTATTCTTCAGAAAAATTGTGGTAGCGAGCGGGAATTGCCGTGAGCTTCCCGCCGCTCTCCCCAGCGACGCTGGTAACGCTATTCAACATTAATTGGTCCACTTAACGAGGCCTCACGGGCTTCTCGCCACAAATGAAGGCTCACTAGCTGATTCGCCAGCACCGCGCTCGCCAGCCCCCCGCTAACAACATTGAGCAGCATTTAAGCTGCACCTGCTCAGCCAACCCAGCCAGATCGCAACAATGGTGCCCAGGAGACCACCCTAAGATTAGGGGACGCTGACCTGGGGAGGCTCTGAGACACAGTGGACGCCAGGAGGGATGTCCTGTTCCCCCGAGGGTCCCGGAGGGTTAGCCATAGGGCAACCAGTGCTGCCTGGGATAAGGTGACGGCAGGGGTGAGCTCGGGGAGTATGACCAAGAGGACTGGCTTCCAGTGCAGGAAGAAGGTCAACGACCTACAGCGGGCAGCACGAGTGAGTAGACACCAATTTCCCCCCCGCCCCAACAGAGCACCCACCTCTCAACTCCCCATGCAACCCTCAGCCCTCCCCCCCCCTCACCCCTCAACCACCCCAACCCCACCTTCACATCCCCTCTCCCACCTCCCACCATGGCTGTGGCTAACGATGCCCCCTCAGGAAAAGCTCTCCCATAATCGTTGGGAGAAGGCCCAGACTGGCAGAGGGGTGCCAGACGTCAGGATCCTCGCCATCTTCGAGGAGCAGGCCCTGGAGGTGACTGAGGAAAGATTGGTCACCCCACGCAGAGGCTGACGGATG
The DNA here is from genome assembly GCF_047496885.1 of Scyliorhinus torazame. NCBI lineage: Eukaryota > Metazoa > Chordata > Chondrichthyes > Carcharhiniformes > Scyliorhinidae > Scyliorhinus > Scyliorhinus torazame. The sequence goes on from NC_092714.1 coordinate 134,574,410, forward strand.
CCGCAGAGGTGAGGAACCATCGGCTTCCGCCCGAAGAATCTGTCAAACATAAATTGTTATTGCCTTACTGACTGACCCATCCCTCCCACTGACCACATGGCCATTCTCCTGCAGGTCCACCAGCCGACGGCAGCAGCCCTACCCGAGACGGCATCCTCTTCTGACTCCGAGGAGAACACTTCGGAGGAGAGCTGTCATCCCCACCCTCCACCAGGGCAGATACACACACCTCGGTGGGACATATTAGTGGCCAGGCTTTGGGGTCACAACCTGGTGAGCACCACACCACTGATGCCACACATCATGCGGAGGCAGGAACCCCCCAGGTGAGACAGCATTCGGAGGGCTGCTGGATCCCTGTACCCAGCTGTGTCCCAGCCTGATGCTGAGCTTGTGGAACAGAGTTACCGGGAGCTGATGGGACGATAGGAACCAATGATAGGACGTGCAGAGGGAGATGTCAGCATCACTCCAGCAGATCCATAGCCGATTGGAGGAGACCCAGAGGCTACGGGTGCAGGAGATGACTCCCCTTAAAAGCCTCTATTTGTAAGGCCCAGAATTCTGTCTGCATTTTTAACAGCCTGACAGACTTGGCCTGCCACCTTCAAAGCCAATCATGGAACAGGGTCTTGTCAAGTATTGAAAGTGGCAACAATGCCGTACAGCTACAGACCTCAAGGCTACAAATTGAGCAATCCTCATGCATAGCCCCTTTAAGAATTATTACTGTGCAGAGGTAGCCACATGTATTTCATAATTGTAATTTTACCACACATCCATGTACTTCTTCTGCAATGCTAGTATTGCATCAGGGTAACCTATTTTTATCTCTGTGTAGGTTCCAGTATTAAAAGATTAAAACACTAACAGAGAGCAGTGTTTTTGCATGCATATTGGGGCCAGGTGCTATTCATGCAGAGAGCAGCATTGTCAGTTTTGTTTCACAGATTTGTAGAAGTCTGATCTCCCTTGAGAGTGAAGGAGCCAGTGCTCAATGCTGCCAGTTCCTCCTTTGCCTGCTGGGCTAGGTGGCCACCAGTATCATTTAATCCAGCTCACCTCTCCCTCACTCCATCCAACACCTCACCTGGCTGGAAATCTGTCACCTTCCTGGTGCATTCCTGTCACAATGCAAATGGCCATCTTAGAAAGGGCACAGGTTAAGCTGAGGCCTGGATATGTCACTTCACTTCCCAAAAGGGCTTCCTGGGGTCTTGGAATGGGTAAAAGCCCACGCCTGCCGTTTACAAGGTCAGCAACAAAGGCAGATTGGGCGGAGATTCAGAACACTGGAACTCCTCACGTTACTGACCTCTGAGTTAGTCAATGTTTCATTCAGGTTCTCAAACAACTGATATGAGCACAACCTTGAGGCCCAGGCCGGGATTGTGACCTTGCCAGTAATATCCACATTTAGAATATCTTCTTCTTCGGCGATCACTTGCTAACGAGTGTGTGTCCACCTAAGAAACTCCGTGTTACTGGTCATGGGTTAGGTGGGTCCTTGCGTGGCTGATGAGCTTGGCAGGTATTTCCGGGAGGTGGAATCTGTCCTTGGACTCTAGATTCCTGGTATTCCTTTCTCAGGCCCCTTTCCGGGCCTTCCTCTTACCATCGGGTGTTATTGAAGAATTGTGTTCTTTCAGTCAGGAGGTTTCTCCAAGTAGGTCTCTTCTGAACAAAGGTCTCCCAGGAGTTGACATCTATGTTGCATCTCTTGAGGTATGCCTTCAGATATCTTTGAAGCGCTTACTTTGTCCTCCTTCGTTGAGCAGGGTAAAGAAGATTTGCTTTGGCAGTCGGGATTCTGACATCCTAAGCAAATGGCCGGCCCAGTGGAATTGGTTTTGGATGATCGTGGCCATTGATGCTGGTGCTCTTGGCTCCTTCAAGGATGCTGCTGTTAGTACTCCCTATCCTCCCAGTTGATTCAGAGAATTCGTCTCAGACAACATTGATGGTATCTCTCCAGGGCCTTGAGCTAGCACCTGTACATAGCCCATGTTTCTGGGCCATATAGAAGAGTTGTGAGGACGACTGCCTTGTACAAGGATCTTGGTATCAGCATGAAGATCGCAGTCATCAAAGACTCTCATCCTTAGGCGCCCAAAGGACTCTCGCGGATTGGATAAGATGTTGGACCTTCACATCGATGTCAGCCTTAGATAAGATCTGGCCCCCCAGGTAGGAGATATGTTCCACATTTGGTAGCGTTCCTCCATTGATCTTGATGGAGGGAGAGATGGGATCCTGCCCTGGGGCACATTGGTAAAGGAATAGAGTCTTCTTGAGGTTGAGGCTGAGAGAGGTTCTTTGGTACGCTTCCACGATGGGTCAAGCATGGCTTGGAGATTCTCTCCTAAGAGAATGGGGATGGCGATGTCATCCACATACTGAAGTTCCACGGGCGTTGTCCTTTCCCTGGATTGCCACCTTGCTGTGGTGGAGAGGTTTGAACGTTCTGTTGATCCAGAGAGCAATGCCATCGGTGTCTTAAACTCCTGGCAGGGTCACTCATGACAGTAAGGTCTGAGGGGAGGAACCAGAAAAAAAAACACAATTAGAATATGCATCCATTTTTTAGTTTGCTTATTTGAATTTGGTTTTTAATCCATTAATATCGACACCAATTTTCCCAAATATACTTCTTTGAAAGTCCCTTTATTGTAGTTCACAGATGGTTATAGATTCTTTGTCTTCACCAGTTGCCCTGCTGTGTGGGAAAATAGTGTGCATTACACTCATTTTAAACAATAACATTGGGTGTTAAACAGATTTATTTGTACCCCTTAGAAGGTTACAGCAAACATTAATTAATCCTTCATCAGCAATTTCTGGGTTTATATATAAATGCAAAGGATTTAATTATGCAAGGAGACTGTGTTAGTTTAATTTGCTTCCCCTTGAGTTTGGAAGATTGAGGGGTGATATGATTGAGGTGTTCAAAAGAAATTTAAAAATGGCATCTCGATCTCTTGCTACAATGGCAGGTTCTGGCGAGCAGAGCTCCCCACTTAAAAAAACCGGGGCTATGAGCGCCCTCGGCCACGCGTTCCCCATTCAGGCGCCTTATTCAAAGCGAGTCGTGTTGAATAGCTGCGAGTGCCGGGAAACACACGGCTAAACCCGCTCGCTATGGGACTTTGTCCCTTTTGCCAGAATCGCACCCAATGTCTACATACATATTGAAAACTGCCTATAGGCTGCTTACACTATAACTACATCCTTCCAAAAGTTGTTGAAATGTCACCTGTGGTGGGGGGCTGTCAGTAAAGTGTAACACGTTTATAAAGACAGATTCAATTATAACATAGGCAATTAGACTTTGGGTGTTACCTCAGATTCATAGAGGCTCTCCAGTGCGGAAGGAGGCCATATGGCCCACCAAGTCTGCTGACCCTTGGAAAGAGTACCCTACCTAGGCCTGTGTCCCGACCCTATCCCTGTAGCCCAGTAACACCACCTTACCCTTTTTGGGGCAATTTAGCATGGCCAATCCACCCAACCTGTACATCCTTGGACTATGGGAGGAAACCGGAGCAACTGGAGGAAACCCCGCAGACACGGGGAGAAAGTGCAAACTACACACAGATAGTCACCCGAAACTGGAATTGAACCCGGGCCTCTGATGCTGTGAGGCAGCAGTGCTAACCACTGTGCCACCGTACCGTCCCAGTTGGTAACACTCTTGCTTCTGAATCATGAGGTTGTGAGTTCAAATCCCACTCCAGGGAACTGACCACATAATCTAGAATGATGCTCTAGTGCAGTTCAGTAATAGGTGCCACCTTTTGGGTGAGATGTTAAACTGGATGTTAAAGGGCAGCACGGGGGCGCAGTGGTAGCACTGCAGTCTCACGGCGCCGAGGTCCCAGGTTCGATCCCGGCTCTGGGTCACTGTCCGTGCGGAGTTTGCACATTCTCCAAGTGTTTGCGTGGGTTTCGCCCCCACAACCCAAAGATGTGCAAGGTAGGTGGATTGGCCACGCTAAATTGGCCCTTAATTGGAAAAATGAATTGGGTACTCTAAATTTATTTTTTTTAAACTGGATGTTAAAAGTTCTATGGCATTACTGGAAAAAGAGCAGGGGCAGGCTCCTGAGCAATATTAACTCCTCCACTAATACCACTAAAGCAGATCATTCACAATCCTCTAAGCCTTGTAATTGGCTCACAAATGTGGAGGAAGTTTCAGCCCTTGGAGGCTGAGATTAGATACAGAGATGGGAGATCAGAGGCTGGGATATGGGAACAATGATTGGGTACAAATGCCTGATATGAGAAATTGACAACACCGGCCTACTGAATAATATGATCAGGGATAGTCAGCATGGCTTTGTGAAGGGTAGGTCATGCCTCACAAACCTTATTGAGTTCTTTGAGAAGGTGACTGAACAGGTAGACGAGGGTAGAGCAGTTGATGTGGTGTATATGGATTTCAGCAAAGCGTTTGATAAGGTTCCCCACGGTAGGCTATTGCAAAAAATACGGAGGCTGGGGATTGAGGGTGATTTAGAGATGTGGATCAGAAATTGGCTAGCTGAAAGAAGACAGAGGGTGGTGGTTGATGGGAAATGTTCAGAATGGAGTACAGTCACAAGTGGAGTACCACAAGGATCTGTTCTGGGGCCGTTGCTGTTTGTCATTTTTATCAATGACCTAGAGGAAGGCGCAGAAGGGTGGGTGAGTAAATTTGCAGACGATACTAAAGTCGGTGGTGTTGTCGATAGTGTGGAAGGATGTAGCAGATTACAGAGGGATATAGATAAGCTGCAGAGCTGGGCCGAGAGGTGGCAAATGGAGTTTAACGTAGAGAAGTGTGAGGTGATTCACTTTGGAAGGAATAACAGGAATGCGGAATATTTGGCTAATGGTAAAGTTCTTGAAAGTGTGGCTGAGCAGAGGGATCTAGGTGTCCATGTACATAGATCCCTGAAAGTTGCCACCCAGGTTGATAGGGTTGTGAAGAAGGCCTATGGAGTGTTGGCCTTTATTGGTAGAGGGATTGAGTTCCGGAGTCGGGAGGTCATGTTGCAGCTGTACAGAACTCTGGTCCGGCCGCATTTGGAGTATTGCGTACAGTTCTGGTCACCGCATTATAGGAAGGACGTGGAGGCTTTGGAGCGGGTGCAGAGGAGATTTACCAGGATGTTGCCTGGTATGGAGGGAAAATCTTATGAGGAAAGGCTGATGGACTTGAGGTTGTTTTCGTTGGAGAGAAGAAGGTTAAGAGGAGACTTAATAGAGGCATACAAAATGATCAGGGGGTTGGATAGGGTGGACAGTGAGAGCCTTCTCCCGCGGATGGATATGGCTGGCACGAGGGGACATAACTTTAAACTGAGGGGTAATAGATATAGGACAGAGGTCAGAGGTAGGTTCTTTACGCAAAGAGTAGTGAGGCCGTGGAATGCCCTACCTGCTACAGTGGTGAACTCGCCAACATTGAGGGCATTTAAAAGTTTATTGGATAAACATATGGATGATAATGGCATAGTGTAGGTTGGATGGCTTTTGTTTCGGTGCAACATCGTGGGCCGAAGGGCCTGTACTGCGCTGTATTGTTCTATGTTCTATGTTCTATGTTCTATTGTCCCTTCCCAGGAACGGCATTTCAAAGACAGTTCTAGTAGCCACATCACAGCTTGAGCAAGATCAATTAATTCAGAAAAGGTCAAGGACTGAACAATGAAACTGCCTCATCTACATGGTGCTGTGCAACTGCATGTGATTCACTTGGCTGCTGAGGAACAGCAAAGGAGGGCTGCAGCTTGTTAGGTACACCCATCCAGAGGTGCAGTCAGATACTGTGAAGGAGGCTTACATTTACCTCTGAGAAAAGTGCACGTAATAGGAGGAATGATCTCCTCAAACATCACAGTATACTCAGAGCTGTCAGCAAGAGATTTGCAGTCCATCAATCCACACAGGAGATATAGGCAGTGATATACTATATTGTCATTACAGTCTATTTCCATCTTGGAAGAAATATTCCTCAGCATCGGTCTGGTTCATTCATTATAAAAGCAAAATACTGCAGATGCTGGAAATCGGAAACAGAAACAGAAAATGCTGTAAAAACTCAGCAGGTCTGGCAACATTTGCAGAGAGAAACAGTGGGTGAGATTCTCTGGCCTCCCTGCGGCGTGTTTCTCGGTGGCGGGAGGTAGCCCACTGTTGGCGGCATCAGGATCTTCTGATCCTGCCGCTGGCAATGTGATTTTCCATTGAATCCACCTCACGCTGCCGGGAAACCCATGGAGGGGCTGCGCTGTCGGCGGTGGGCGGAATATCCCGCCGGAGTGAACAGCGCAAGATCTCGCCCAGAGTAAACATTTCGAGTCCATGTGAAGAAGAGTCACACGCGCTCAAAACATTAGCTCAGCTTCTCTGTCTGCAGCTGCGACCAGACCTGTTTATTTTGGCTCATTTATCAGTTTTGTGTAAGTTTATGTAGCTCTGATGCAGTGCAGACTAATAATAGTGGTGTTAAAAAGCTACATACATATTATGATACGGATTTCCCATGAAATACCTATTCAGCAGAAATACCTTACAGAGCTCTGTATTCAGGAAAGTACCAATAACTCCAAATGAAAATGAGTTTCGTACGTTATGTTAATGTGGTAAAAGTAAGTCTTTGAATGAACAATAACAAGATCTAGGCCATCACCCACATACCCCAGGTTTAAAACAGAAAAGAAACAACATTTCACAGTGAGTCATTCACCAAGGGAAGGGGGTGGCTTTAATTTCAGGGTGTATTCCTTACACACTGCAGTATTGCTCTGCTTAACTGAAGCATGCTTTTAACTTCCAATGGAACTTCAACAAGAAAGCAATTGCAGGTTGAAGACATTGAAGCCTAGAAACTATGAACTGTGACGACAGCCATGAAAAACATGGGGATGCCTTGGAGGTATTTTCTAAATCTATTCCAATATTTTCTTTATTTCTGAGTAATCGAACAAGAATGAAACTTGAGAGTGTAGAGAACCTGCACCATACAAATTTTTAAGAGCCTTGTGGATCATGCTTAAAGACCATCTGATCCATTTCGCCTGACCCACAAAATTGCAATGCCTTATGCATCACAATATACACACTCGACACAATATTTCCTCCAACATCTGTTTTCCGTACACAGCTGGCTCGTTGCACTGCGTAATCCTGTTAATATTGCGTACACGTCTTAAAGGGAAAATTGCTTGTGCCAAGCCTGCTTGTTCCCTGGGCAGGCGAGAGGGAACACTGCCCTCCATCCCATATAATCTCCTGGAAAAAGCAAAGAAAAAATAAAACGCGGGCTAAGAAAAGAAAAAGAACTCGGAAGTTGCTCTCTGAAGCCCTTGGGTGATCAATATGAGTCCACTATGGCTCTGAATGATTCTGTATAGTACGCACCTTTTGTAAGAGATTATCTCATCCCCTGCCAGAAACACATCCAACTCCCACTTGAAGGTATTCAGTGAATCAGAGTTAACTGCATGAGCCAGAGCTTTGTCCCCTCCTATCTGAGAAAATAACCACCTCTTGACATCTAATTTAGTTCTGGATCTTGCATAACTTGAGATTGTGGCCTCTTGGACTTTCCTAACCTATTAAGTTGAAACAAACTGTTTTCTCAAGAGCAATTTAATTACTTCATCACCTTAGAAATCATGATCAGACCACCCAAAGTCTATGGGATGGAATTGTCCAACATCCCTCACGTGTTTCCTGGTGGCAGAGGTGGCTCACCATTGGCTGCCGGCGATCCCGCCAGTTCAAAACACTAAAGACCGTCTGAGAGAAGGAATTCCTCCTCATCTCCATCTTAAATGGGAGACCCCTTATTCATAAACTGTGACCCCAGTTCTAGATTCCCCCATGAGGGAAACATCCTCACAACAACTAACCCGTCATTCCCCTCAGAATCTTACATGTTTCAATAAGGTTACCTCTCACTCTTCTAAACTCCAATGAGTATAGGCCCAACCTGCTCAACCTCTCCTTACAATACAAACCTTTGGGAATCAGGAATCAGCCTTGTGAACCTTCTCTGAACTGCCTCCAATGCAAGTGAGCTTCTCCTTAGGTAAGGTGACCGAAGCTGTATACAGTACTCCAGGTGCGTCTCACCAAAGCCATGCACAGTTGAAGAAAGACTTCTCTATTTTATATTCCCATCCCCCCCCCTTGCAATAAAGGCCAACATTCTGTTTTTCTTCTGAGTTACTTGCTGTACCTGCATGCTGACTTTTGTGATTCATGTAGGACACCCAGGTCGTCTGGACTGCAGCATTCTGCTGTCTTTCTCCATTTAAGTAATATTCTGCTTTTCTATTCTTCTGCAAAGTGGACAACCTCACATTTTCCCACATTGTGCTCTGTATACCAACTTTGTGCCCACTCACTTAACCTATAATAACTCATTCACCTGAGGAAGGAGCAGTGCTCCGAAAGCTAGTGATTTGAAACAAACGTGTTGGACTTTAACCTGATGTAAGACTGCTTCCTATGCTCACCCCAGTCCAACACCGGCAAGTCCACATCATCTACTAACTATATCGCATAATAGTCAGCATTGTGTCTGTCCTTGCCTTGTGGAATGATGGTGCAGTAGTGGTAATGTCACTGGTCTAGTAATTCAGAGGCTCAGGCTAATTCCCTGGAAGATGTGTTCCTATCCCACCATGCTGCCCTTGCCAGTGATGCCCACATCCTGTGAAAGAATAAAGAAAGAAAATGCAGGTGGATCTCTGGTGGCGTAATGCAGGGAGAAGATTCGCACAAGGTGGCTCCTGCTAGAATACTGTACTTATTACTCCTTTTCATAGTACCACGGGTTGTTTTCTCTTGAAAACCCAGAGTGATTGTTATAAGGATCTTGTATGACTGAAATGGCCAAAAATGTCAGGGGATGGAAGGTAAAAAGCAGAAGTTCGTCGACAGAGTCTGAGGCTTCTCAGACTTCATTAGCAGGTAAAATGGCAGAGTCAGTTTCTGGTGAGCACCCCTATGGTTAATATTTACAGCCCAAACTGGGATGATACAAATTTTATTAATACCCTGCTGGCCTCCCTCCCCAATTTAGACTCACACAGCTCATTTTGGATGGGAACTTGAACTGTGTCTTGGACCCTAGATTAGATCATTCCAAGCCAAATCTCTTACTCCATTGGGGGTGGCCAGGGCTTTGTTGTCTTTCATGGAGCAGATGGGGAGGGATAGGTCCTTGGTGCTTCCTGCACCCAGGCGATAAATATATTTTTGTTTTTTTCTTATGTTCACCAGGTATATTCGCAGATTGTTTTTACATAGAATTTACAGTGCAGGAGGAGGCCATTCGGCCCATCAAGTCTGCACCGTCTCTTGGAAAAAGCACCCTACCCAAGGTCCACACCTCCACCCTATTCCCATCACCCAGTAACCCCACCCAACACTCAGGGCAATTTGGACACTAAGGGCAATTTATCATGGCCAATCCACCTAACCTGCACATCTTTGGACTGTGGGACGAAACCAGAGCACCCGGAGGAAACCCACGCAGACACGGGGAGAATGTGCAGACTCCACCCAGACAGTTACTCAAGTGGGGAATTGAACCTGGGACATGGAGCTGTGAAGCAATTGTGCTAAACACAATGCTACCGTGCTGCCCTTGGTGTTGTAGATAGGTCTGTTATCCCTTGTAGCCATCTGGGATGGCCACTTTCAGCATATAAAATGGACATTCGCTGAGCATACAGGGAAAAATGGACAATGCAAAGTAACAAGCAGGCACAGAGCCTGAATGTGTATTTAGAAGACAGACTGCAGACAGAACCGAAACTCTTGGCCGATTTGCACATTGATGGCCCATCTCCGGTGAACAAAGACTAGTGCTCAGGTAGCTGGTACCGTCCCAGACATTCCGGCACCACTACCCCAGCAAGAAGGCACAAACAAAGCAAGGCCAACGGCCACTTAGGACACGCCCAGCCATCGAGGCACCCGCCCCTTTATTGGCTCAGATCGATGGCAGTGATTGAGAAGCTGCCCAATTAATTGGGACCAGGTTTAAGGCCCGCCTAAAAGCGCGCGAAGCCCCCCGAGTATAAGAAGGAATCCTCGCCGTATGTTCAGCCTCTTGGAATTGGCTCTCAACCGGAGAGACCCTTCCACCTGCACCACCAGAAGCAAGTAAGTTCAAGTTCAACGCTTGCTACCAGACGGAGGACCTTAGCTGTACTCCTGCTACCTCTTCGAACCCAACAGCCTCAGATCCGAACAACGGCCATTGTTCCTCTGACTTAAGAGGGCACCCGAAGTTAAGTATAGGTGTTAGTGATAGACATAGTTTAGCCTGTAGTGTTATTGTGCATGAGTAAATCATACTGTGTGTAAATAAAGTATCATTGACTTTGAACTAACTAACTGGTGTATTGGCTCTTTGATCGGTATTCGGTTGAACCTTGTGACGGTATCAAGAGGTACCTGACGACTCTGAAAGCATATTCATAATTAAGATTAAGAGAGGCGGCCTTATTATTCGCCATATTTATAGCCACCGAAAGAGAGCAACACCCTTAAGCGGTAACTGCTGAGTACTCAGCGATTTTTAGATTGTTATTTTGGACCATGCCCCGCACTTTGTTGATTTGGCGCTAGAATCTGGCCCAACCCAACATTCACCTTGGAGGTTAGACAGAACATTATGAGTGAATAAGAAATTTTGTGAGCGCAAGTCCACTGCCATAGACAAGATGGCGTGGATCGGTCATGTCTGTCGTTTTGGGCAGTCTATCCATCCAATCGTGGAGGTGGAGAGGAGAGGTGAGTTAGAATCCCCATTAAACCTTGATGAAATGTTATAATGCATTGGTTTACTGTAGACTGGCAAAGCTCATAGTCCGGATTGCTTTCTGATTAATTTTTATCAGACGTTCACAGGGCAGCTAGTGCCTTTAATTCTGGATATGTGTAATGATTCCTTATCCCGGGGTTCGTTGCCCTCTACTTTCACTCAGGCCTCTGTCTCTTTGATTCTTAAGAAGTACAAAGACCAGACAGAGTGTGGTTCATACTGACCTATCTCACTGTTGAACGTGATGTCAAGTTACTTGCCAAGGTGTTAGCGTTTCAGCTGGAGCCCTGCACCCCAGAGGTAATCTCGAAGGATCAGGAGGGTTTCGTGAAAGGTCGACAATTGTCCCAATATACGTCATCTGTTAAATATTGTCCTTTTTCCCTCTTTGGTGCTTAAACCAGAGGGGATTGTTTCCCTGGATGCCGAAAAGGCATTCGATAGAGTGCAGTGAGGGTATCTGTTCATGATTCTTGGGAGGTTCGGTTTTGGCTAGGAATTTATTTCTTGGATTTGGCTATGTTTAAAGCCCCCACTGCTAGTGTTCATGCAAATATTCTGAACTCTGGTTATTTTTCATTGAATAGGGGCACAAGACAGGACTGTTCACTGTCCCCGCTCCTATTTGCTTTGGCAATAGAACTGCTCACTATAGCGCAAGGTCCTCTGTTAAGTGGAGTGGGATAAATCAGGACGGGGTGGAGCATTTGCACGGATGACCTACCTCTCTAATTTACGGACCCAGCACTCTCCATGGATGAGATAATGAAGATTTCTGGCTCATTTTCTGGGTAGAAGTTGAACTTGGTCAAGAGAAAGTTTCCCAGTCAACCCCCCGGGGAAGAGAGCCCAACTGGGGAAGTTACCTTTATGCCTTACCAAAACTAGCTTTTGTTATCTGGTCCGGGTGGCCCACAACTGGGCCTCACTGCATAAATTAAATTACACTAGTATGGTCGACAGTATGACGACTTGCAGAAGTGAGATAACCACCCCCAAGATTTTTATTTATTTTTCAATGTCTCCCAATTTTTCTCCCCAAGTCCTTATTTGTTAAAATTAGCAAATTGATGCCCGCCTTTATTTGGGCGGATATGACTTCAAATATCCGTGGGGCGTTGCTCCAAAGAGACAGAAAATCGGGGGTTTGGCTTTACCCAATTTACTGTTTCACTATTGGGTAGCCAATATTCAGAAGATATTGTGGTTTAGCGTTCCCGGTTCAATATGGGGACAAATGAAAGCGAGTTCTTGCACTGTTTCTAGTCTTTATGCAACAGTTGCCCTTTTCTCTGGTGAGATTTTCCTCAAATCCAGTGGTGGTCTCCAACCTGAGAATTTGGAAGGAGTTTAGGCAGTATTTCAAGCTCCCACCCTGTCTTTGCTTGACCCCATTTGCAATAACCACCTTTTCCTACCAGCTGTTTTGGACTCGACATTTAAGTCTTGGGCGGGGAAGCACCTGGAGAGGTTTGGGGACTTGTTTGTGGGGGGGAGGTTTGCTAGTTTTAAGGAATTAGCTAAGAAATCTCAACTGCCCGGTTCCAGTCTTTTCAGGTATTTTCAAATTTGCGGTTTTTCATGCAAGGCCTTCCCCTCCTTTCCTTTGGTTCCACCTTCTTCCCTGTTGAAGAAGAGTTTGTCTTTGGTTAGGCCTGATGGGGGGGGACTATTTCGAACATATATGGCCAAATCCTTTCAATGGATTCTGCTCCGTTGAGTGAGGTGAGGAGGAAATGGGAGGGCAAATTAGGTCCCATTGTTAATCATTGAATTTACAGCGCAGAAGGAGGTCATTCAGGCCATCGAGTCTGCACCAGCCCTTGGAAAGAGCACCCTACTTAAGCCCACACCTCCACCCTATCCCCGTAACTCAGTAATCCCACCCAACCTTTTTGGACACGAAAGGCAATTTAGCATGGCCAATCCACTTAACCTGCACATCTTTGGACTGCGGGAGGAAACCGGAGCACCCGGAGGAAACCCACGCAGACACGGGGAAGAACGTGCAGACTCCGCACAGACAGTGGCCCAAGCCGGGAATCGAACCTAGGACCCTGGAGCCGTGAAGCAATTTTGCAAGCCACTGTGCTACTGTGCCACTTAAGGGGGGGGGAAGGAGTGAGTCCCTTCACAGAGCCTTGTCGTCATCTGCTTGGCTGAGTTTGATTCAATTCAAGGTTTTGCACAAAATGCACCTGACTAGAATTAGGATGAGTGGATTCTTCTCCGGGGTTGAAGATAAGTGTGAGTGCTGCCCTTGGGGCCGGCTAAACATACACACATGTTCTGGTCCTGTCTCAAGTTGATAAGCTTCTGGGTTTCTTTCTTTAACACCATCTCAGAGATACTCCGTGTAGATTTGGACCCATGCCTGCTGCTGGCCATATTTGGGGTGTCAGATTTGCCAATGCTCCAGACAGAGGTGAAGGCAGATGTCCTCGCCTTTGTCTCGTTGGTAGCCCAGAGGCAAATTCTGCTTGGGTGGAGATCTCCTACCTTACCCAGTGTCTCTGCCTGGTTGGGTGACCTCATGTCATTTCTGCATTTGGAGAAGGACACGTTCATCATCAGGGGGTCGGTGGAGAGGTTCTACCTAAGATGGTGACCATTTATTTCCTCTTTTAAGGAGTTAGTCACCATCAGTTGTTTGGGGTGGGGGGGCGGGGCGTTTAGTTTATTCTGTGTTAAAGTTAACGTGTGTTTTTTTATTTCTCTCTTCTATTGTGTATTTCTGTTTGATTGTTTCAGGTGGTTTAGTTTAATGTGGAAAATTTTCAATAAACATTTTTTTTAAAAGAAAGAAAATGCAAAACTATCCTGTCCCAAGTGGCAGGATAGTGATATTCCCATTTGGTGATATTCAGAGAAGGCCATAAACTTTGTGGGAGATTTCAATTTACAACCAGTAACTCAGTAACTCAGAAGCCCACCATGGCAAGTTGTGAAAGGCAATTCAATAAATCTAATCAACGTTAAGTGCCAGCCATGGCTTAGTGTTAACAGTGTCACCCCTGAGTTAAAAGGTAATGGGCTGAATCCTGCTGCAGAGACTTGAGCACGTATTTTAGTCTGATACTTCGGTATTGAGGGAATATTCCATTGTTTGAGGTGCTGCCTCCCATATGAGGTGTCAAATCATGGCACTATTTAAAGAGGAACTTCCCTAATGTTATACAAGAACCAAAAGCAGGGGTGGACCATCAAGCCCATTGAGCCTGCTCTGCCATTCGGTATGATCATGGCTGATATTGGGCTCCAACACCACTTTTCCACCAGGTTTCCATAACTTTAAATGTATTCAACAATGGAGCAGCCACAACCCTCTGGTGCAGAGAATTATAAAGATTCTCAACCCATTGAGTAAAGTAATTTCCCTCATCTCTGTCCTAAATTATTGTCCAGCAGGAACAATCTCTCAACCCCTACTCTCTCAAGCCCCCTCAGAACCTGTATATATTTTGATGAGATTGTCTGTCATTCTTCTAAACTGCAGAAAATACAGGCCCAATTTACACATCCTCTCCTCATTGGACAACCCCGGCACTCCAAGGACTAGTTTAGTGAACCTTCATCGTACTGTCTGCAATGCAAGAATGTCCTTCCTTAAATAGGGAGACCAAAATTGCACACAGTGGTCAGAATCTTGCCATGATTTGTCAAAGTGTTAGTTTTAATGAGAAAACCGGCATTTATCTCTCCAGCTGCACAGTCAGATTTCCTCTCCAGATTTTCCCTATGCACAGAGAATCTGGGGGGACTGGCTTTCGCCGTTACTCCAGTGGGGCGAGGCCTGATAGAGCCGGAAATGCTGGCTCCACAGAGATTGGGGCGTCCCAATCTGCAATCGAAATTAACTTTCCCCCCTTACGGACATAGGGGAACACCCGACAAGCATCAGGGCAACACCTTCCCTGCCCTACAAGCATCAGGACAACCACACACCCCACCACACATAAAAAGAATCCCCTTAATGGGGCTCTCCATAGGTTCCGCCTCAGGTGCGTGTTCACGTGCACAAACATGATGTGACACGGAAGCAAAAAGCCACAAACAGCAGCACCTCACAAAACACTTTTGCAGATAAATCTCCATCACTATTTCTGATTGTTGAAGTAAGCCCAGTCAGTAAAGACCACAGCTGAGATGGAAACAGGGAAACTTCTCTGCCAAACTGCAGAACACCAGAATCTCCAAACTCACCATTTGTCTGCTGAAGTCAGTTTGTTCAATGTCTTTTGGAAATCTAGGTATACTACATCTACTGGTTTCCCTTTATCCACTGTTATGGATCAGGGTTTAAAAACTCCAAAGTGTATTATGGAGTTCACCTGACCTATAACATTTTGTTGAATTTGGCTAGGATGAGCACAAGAGCCTTCCCTTCAGGTGTGATTCAACAGTCTTCCTAGACACTTTAATCAAACAAGCTTTATTCTAAGAACTTAGTTAACATTTATATAAATGCATAGCAAGAATTATTCTATCAATTACAAACATAACGATACCCCACAGCTTCAGTAATCTATGTATAACATTTAATGAATTTTCCCTTAACTGTTCCAATTCAAAAACAAATTCCCAAAAACCAAAACCCCTTTTCAAGGGCGTGGCCCAGCACTCTGCATTCTCACTTGAATAAGACTGGCTTTTCCTGAGATTCTGACCCCGTCTCACCAGCAGGTTTAAACCCTTCCGGAAAGCAAACTATATTTTTTAAGTTTCCAAAACAGCAGGTAGCTATAATCAATGGGTTTTTACTGGAACAGATATTTAAAATGAAAATAGAGAGAGACAGACTCTCTGCCTGAGTTCACAGAGCCAAAACTGAAAGCAAAAGCAAAAATCAAACCTCACAGCCACAGCTCAGCTCTACCCACAAAATGACATCACTGAAGCCATGTGATAAGTCACAAACCTTTCTTAAAGGAACACTCCCATGACACCACCCTGCTGGTTACTTCCTCCAAAAACCTCTGGGCCCTATCTACTGGCCGTGTCGCACCCAAACGGGTGCATGACGTGGTGGTAGATGCAGGGAGAAGCCTCCTGTGGGTTTCCTGGAAGCCAGTACGCTTCACGAGATCTATCTAGATCTTGCAAGGTGTTACGATCAGGATCCCACCCAACATTATGCGCCTAAGTCAATTTCAAACCCACTTAGGCGTGCTCACCCAGGATCTTACAGGCTTCCAGCATCTAACCGCCTCCCGAGGGAGGCATCAGAAGACCAGGTGGAGTGGCACCGGGGGGGGGGGTCTTCTGGGACATCGGAGGCCCCTGGGTGGTCTGGGACAGGGTAACCCCCTGGCCTGGCCTTTCCCCTGGGACATGGACAACTTGATACTGCCACTTTGGCACCTTGGCATTGCCAACCTGGCACTTCAAGGCGGGTATGAAGGTGCCCCTGGAAGGTTGAGGGGGGTGAAGGTGTGGGTTGTGGAAGGGGGGGAGCCTGAAAGTGGGTGTAGGAATGCCTGGAAAGGGGGGGGGTGCCCTCAGCGATCCCATAGCAGTGTGTCTACACTTGGGGATTTGTGGGGTAATGCCCATTTGTGTGCGGGGTGATATTGTCCATGGGTGGGGGTGTAGCCCACCTAGAGATCGGGGCATTGTTTAAAAATGGTGGCCCGATCTCTGAGGAGTCGGTCTGGCCATTGTGTTCACCTATCCAGTGATGAAAATAATTCTACTTGCGAGCTTGACCGGTGAAAAACTCCCCAGGGCCCAAAAAGGTGACTGCGTGTGGTGGTGAACTCGCCCACAGAGCCGGCGGGAAACTCCCAGCAAAACCCACCCCAAACGACACTTTGAAAATTTCCATTACATTGCGCCCTCTACTAAATTTGTCAGGCAGATTTCCCTTTTGTAAAACTACGTTGATTTGATTCCTGACCAAACTTACCCCACAATCTACAAAAACTCAAGCATATGGGGCTGGATTCTCCGCTCCCCGACGCCAAAATCTAGTTCGGCGACTGGGCGGAGATTAACATTTGACTCCCTTATCGGGAGCGGTGCAGGTTTTTGTATTCTATGCCCCCTGAAAAGTGACGTACTCCAGGAGTACACCGCACCGATTATCCATGGCCTCAGGCCATTGCCTGAGGCCCGTCCCATGAAGCTCCGTCCCCGACCCACTGAGTTCCCGACGGCGTGGGTTACGTGTGCTCACACTGTCCGGGGGCCGTGCGTGGCGGCTGCAGACTCAGTCCGGCACCGCCACAGACGGGGAGGGCTGATCCGCGGGCAGGGGGGGGCTTCATTCAGGGCTGGGGGCACTGTGGGGGGGCAGTCCAGGGCACGCCAGGGGCCAAAGGGAGGCACTACTTTCACGGTGCGGGTCCGCGGGCTGAGTCCACCATGAAGCACAGCATGCCCGCTGCAGGCCGCCACCATGCGCATGCACAGCCACCGAACCAGGAATGCTCAGAACCATATCAGCAGCTAGAGCCGGGTGCTCTACGCTGTCTCCCTGCTAGCCCCCAGCAAAATGGGGAATCAGTGGCCATTATGCACCAATTTACCTGGTGTAAAAGACCACCGTTTTCACGCCGGCATGGAGACTTATTTTCCAAAATGGAGAATCCAGCCCGACTTGAAATGTTGACGTGATTCAGTGGACTCAAGTTAAAACCACAGAAGCTCGCCAGCAGGAAAGGCTCCTCGCAGAGCTTTAGTACAATAGCTATTGTGTTTTAGAACAATAACGTTTATGTACACGGCACTGGAGGTCCCAGCGGATCTCTCCTCTATGGGCGCAATTTAACTAAGATCACACACCAAGCACATTTAACCGCATGATTCCCGGACCTCGCAGCATCGAGTAACACAGCCCTATCAAACGTTACTTGGGTTAGAAAAGGGGGCCTCAGTGGGGAGCGTGGGGCCTGGACAGCACATAGCCCCGTTTCCTGCACTGAGGAGCTCCGCTCACCGGAACTCCTCAGTGTAGCCAGTGATCTAAAAATGGTGTCCCGATCTCTGGAGCACCTGATGCGACCACTGACCACACCCCCCCCCCCAAGCCCTAATTCACTACAAGTGAATCCCCAGGCCCGCCCCTGCACCCCCCCCCCCCCCCCACCCCACCCCCACCCCCCGCATACCCTCCAACACCTGCACAGGGCAACCACGGCCCAATCACTGCCACGCAGAAAATGCCAGCTGACAGTGCCACCTGTGCACCCAGGCTGGCATTGCTAGGATGCCAGGCTGGCAGTGCCAGGATTCCAGGCTGAATGCCAGGGTGTCCGGGGGGCTCCAGCAGTGCCAGGATACCACCCTTGCCTAAGGGCATGCACCTGGGGCCTTCTGATCCCCTGAGAGACTCCCATGAGTGCTGTTCTGTCTGGTCTCTATTAGTGAATGGGGCTCACCCGAGGTCTCCGAGGTGAAAGGGATAGATCCCAATGCCTCTGGTCCCTCGGGAAACTACATATTCGCGTGAGACTAGCTGCATCGCTCGAATTCACAGATTTGCCAAAAAGTGATCCCACCCACAATGACTCATATCGCAACATCTCGTGAGATCGCATTAGATATCATGAGGCATTGCAAGCCGGGTATAATAATAATCTTTCATGTCACAAGTAGGCTTACATTAACACTGCAATGAAGTTACTGTGAAAAGTCCCTAGTCGCCACATTCCGGCACCTGTTCGGGTACATTGAGGGAGAATTCAGAATGTCCAATTCACCTAACAGCACGTCTTTCGGGACTTGTGGGAGGAAACCGGAGGACCCGGAGGAAACCCACGCAGACACAGGGAGAACGTGCAGACTCTGCACAGACAGTGACCCAAACCGAGAATCGAACCTGGGATCCTGCCGCTGTGAAGCAACAGTGCTAACCACTATGCTACTTTGCTAGACACTGAGAGTGGGTTCTCCCAGTTTCCATTGGCCATGTTATGCCACAGCACACTGCTTTTTGGGCGCAGCATGACCATTTGATTTCTACCTACGTCAGTACCCAAACTGGCCAACTTTATACAAAAGTTTAGTGTGGTTTAGTGTTTTTAGCATGGTTTAGTGTGCCCGCCCCCTTTAACAGGGGAGCTCATATTCAGCGAGACTCATGGGGATTCTAATCATTGCCACGTCGTAAGTTCCATGCGAGTTATAACACTCCTCTAACAGCTACCAAAGTACGAAGAATCCTCCAATGACTGTGGCAATGGAGGGCGGCGGGTACACTTTGTCTCCGGCTGTGCGTCATGCACCCGCGGCGCAGGAATGGGCGGTGTATACTGGGAAGGCGAATGCCGCTTCCGGCCGGAATGTCGAATCAGAATCTCTGCCTGAGTCTGCTGCACTGTGGATTCTCCAGCAGAGACCACCGACGGCTGGGTCTCCAACTCTGAATCTGTGTTGATGACCTCTCTCATGTTGGCATCTTGACCCCTTTGGGGTTCTGAACTGGCCCGCTCAGGCATCAGGTTCGGTTGGACAAGAACTTTTTGCTCACAAGGAATTTTATGAAGAATTGGTCGCCTGGACTTAATGTGATCCACGTGCTTATGCACTACTCAACCCTGGACTTGTATTTGGTAGGAAACCTGTTGGGCAGATTATGGTCCCGGAGATCCACTGGGCACTGTCTGCAATATTTCAGACATACACTGCTTCACCTGGTACAAAGGGCCTGAGCAGTTGATGTCGAACGGGGCAACAACTTTGCAGGTCTTGGTTGTGGCGCACCTTCCCGCCGATAACAGGGAAGACCATGCTAAGGCGAGTCCAAAGTCACTGTCCCATCAATTTCTCAGCTGGGCCCACACCAGTCATTGCATGCAGGGTGGACCTGTAACAAAACAGGAATCAGGCCAGCCGAGTGTCCATTGACAAAGAACAGTACAGCACAGGAACAGGCCATTCGGCCCTCCAAGCCTGCGCCGATCATGCTGCCCATCTAAACTCAAATCTTCTACACTTCCTGGGTCCGTATCCCTCTATTCCCATCCTATTCATGTCAAAATACCTCTTAAACATCGCTATCGTCCCTGCTTCCACCACCTCCTCCAGCAGCGAGTTCCAGGCACCCACTACCCTCTGTGTAAAAAATTGGCCTTGCACATCTACTCTAAATTTTGTCCCCCCCCTACCTTAAACCTATGTCCCCTAATAAGTAACTTTTACACCCTGGGAAAAAGCTTCTGTCTATCCACTCTGACCATGCCCCTCATAATTTTGTAAACTTCTATCTGGTCGCCCTTCAAACTCCCTCGTTCCAGTGAAAACAATCTGAGTTTATCCAACCTCTCCTCATAGCTAATACTCTCCAGACTAGGCAACATCCTGGTAAATCTCTCTGTACCCTCTCCAAAGCCTCCACATCCTTCTGGTAGTGTGGCGACCAGAATTGGACGCGATATTCCAAGTGTGGCCTAATTAAGGTTCTTTACAGCTGCAGCGTGACTTGCCAATTTTTATACTCAATGTCCCGACCGATGAAGGCAAGCATGCTGCATGCCTTCTTGACTACCTTACCTGCCTGCATTGCCACTTTCAGTGATCTGTGAACCTGTGCGCCCAGATCTCTCTGCCTGACAGTACTCCCATCTGTATTAGGCCTTCCAAAATGCGGAACACCACTAGTCACAGCAAGTTTAGCTATATATGGTTTAGGGTTCCCTGCACCCTTTGATGGTGGAGCTCATATTCAGCACGAAGACTCACAGGGAGTCTAATCATTGCCACTGCGGTAAGTCCCGTGCGGGTTATCACACACATTTATGGGATCTTGCTGCTCATAAATTGTATTTATAACAGTGACGACACATCATAAGCATGTAATTGCCTGTAAAGTGCTTGGACACATGCTAAGGTTGTGAACAATGTTGTAGAAATGCAAGCACTTTCCTTGCTTGGCACCAGAGAAAGGAAGACCAGGCTGGATTGTGGTAAAAATCAAACTGGTCCCATTGATGTTCCTTCAAATGAGGCAACCTGACACCCTTTCTGTTCTGGCCTACATGTACATCCACACAATAGACTCTTAATGCCTCTGAAATGACCAAATGAACTAACTCCTCAGGCAATGAAAGAGGGACAATAAGGACATGGCTTTTCCAGTGCCACTAACATGTTGACAATAAATGATTAAAGAACCTTTTGTTGCTCCCCCATTCAGTTCAAGAATTTCTCTGAACCAGAGCTCTGCATAAAGTTGATGAGTATGACAGGGAAGGATAATCGTTTCTGAATTGCATCCAGGAGAATTTTCTCCTTCGTCATGTTTCTGGCCCAGTCCTGGGAAATTAAATGGGCCAAATGGAATTGCCCACGGAGAATTTGGGGAACAGTGAGCATAATATGATAATGTTTAGGTTAGCTATGGAAAAGGACAAGGAGCAAGCTAGAATGAAAATACTCAATTGGAGGAGGGACAATTTCAATGAGGTGACGCCTGCTCCATGTAACTTGATCGGAGATGGGCAGACAAAACTGTCACAGAAACTAAAAAGGAGATGGTTCCCATATAATGCATTTCTCCAAGGGGGAGAGGTAGTGCAAGCAAATTCAGAGCTACACGGGGAATGAAAGAGAAGGCGAGTAAAGATGAAAAAGCCGTGTATACCAGATGTCAGGTCAAATATGGGAAGTTCAGAGAGGAGGTAGGGAAAAAAGAAAAGGAGAGGACGAGAGAGAACGTGAGAAAAGACTGGCAGCTACCATAAAAGGGTAGCCTTCTATAGGCTTATATATAGTAAAGGTGTACTAAGAGGAAGTGTGATGGTGCAAATAGGGGATCAATCCATGGAAACTGAGGTACTAAAAAAATACTTTGCATTTTTCTTTACGAGTGAAAGAGGAGATAAATGAGATGCTGAATGAGTTAAAAGTTGATAAAGGTATGTGTGTGGGGGTAATTAAAAAAGCTGTTTGAGATTAAAGTTTATAAATCACCAGGACTGGATGGGATGCATCTGAGGATGCTTAAGGAAGTAAGGATGGAAGCATAATGAATGTCAAGTGTGGTTTTCCATAACTGGAACATTCTGCTTTCAAATCACTGATTCGTTGAGCCATAAAATAGTTAAAGTACAGAAGGAGGCCATTCCGCCCGTTGTGTCCCTGTCAGCACTTTGCAAGATCAGCACAGCTAATTCAACACCTCTGTCTTTTCCCTACAATTTCCTACAATTTCTTGCTCTTTAAGTAATTATCCAATTCCCTTTTGAATACCACAATTGAAGCTGCCCCCAAAGCACTCCGTGGCAGAGCATTCTAACCCTAACCACAAGCTGCATAAAGAGGTTGTTCCTCATGTCACCTTTTGTCCTATTCGCCTGAAATCAGTGTGTTCTGGTTCATGGTCCTTGTGCAAATGAGAGCAGTTTCTCCCTTGTTGTTGAGGTTGCTCTTCTATTCTCAGCAAAGTGAAAAGAGACAGCTTAGTGTGTTTTGTGATGTAGCATCTGTGGAACTCTGAGCTGTCTATTGCACCCATCCATGTATGGGATCAGGGGAAGTACAAACCACATCCTGAGGAGCTCAAGAACGAGAAATATGATGCAGAGAATAATTCAAGGATAGGCAACCAGCTTTTAAAAATAAGTGAAGAAAACAGTAGGAAGATAGGAAGATAGTAATGAAGAAGTGGGATGGCGGGAAGAGGTTGTTGGTATTTTACATTAAGCTCTAGCATAGGCATATAACAGCTACAGCTTGCATTTATATAGTTCTTTTAATTAGTAAAACATCTCAAGATGCTTCATATAATCAGATTAAAATTGACACTGATGAAGGAGATAGTGGTGACGAAGATGAAAAATTCTTAGAGATGGTATGAAAATTAGGTCAGAAAGTTATGTCAAATGTGATGCCATGTTTGGGAACAGACCAACTTCATTAACAGGGGGATCAGGGAGTTATGGGGAGAAGGCAGGAGAATTGGAATGTAGAAACATATCAGCCATGATCGAATGGCGGAGCAGACTCGATGGACCAAATGGCCTAATTCTGCTTCTATGTCTTCTGGTCTTATATTTGGACTGGTGACCATTGCTTGATTAAAGAGCTAGGTTTTAGGGAGCATCTTCAAGAAGGAGAGTTGGAAAGATTTAGCAAAGGAATTTCAGGGGCCTAGACAGCATGTCGGATTTTGGAGTGCCCAGAGGCCAGAATTGGAAGACAGAGAGCTCTCAAAGGTTGTAAGAGACAATAGAGTTAGAGAGGGATGAATAGATTTGAATAGAAGGATGAGAAATTCCTAATATACAAAGCACATATCACTCCAATATATGTGACATAAATAGGAGATATTTAAATGTCTGTCGAGCTGTGCATGCTCTTTTGTAAAATATTACTTCTGCCGTTAGTGAAGGAGTTGCTGAGTCCACATTTGCATGGGATACATGTCAGAAGCTGTTGGTTTTTAGAAAGTAGCCACTCCAGTCATTGCCAGCAGAGCTTACGAGTCATCAGTAAATGATGTTAACAACAGTACAGGTGCTTTACTTCCTGTAGTCAGCTCCCTGATAGGCAGCCTTGCTCAAGGAACCACACATTGAAAATGGGATTAAAATAAATGGTTATAAAATCATTGCAAGGAGGAGCCTCAATTTCTGATCTCAGCTCCCAACAGGTGGACCCTATTATACTGGATCATTGTTTTAAAAAACTTTAAAACAAGTGCTTATTTGTTTCTCCTCACATTTGTATTTGGAGGAATTTATTAAAGCAATGGCGCTGAGTTAAATTAGTGTAACGTCCCGTGCACTGCAGCTTTCTGGAGGTTTCTTGCTGGATTGTATTGCACGGCATAATCTACCATTATTGATTGCAGACTTAATGCATCCATTTTAATCCATTTAATAGGCCATATAGATACACAGATGACCCTTTTACAACTCTTGAAAGATATTGATAATGATGCTTGTGTATTGTTAGCTTTCAAATTACAGTTGGCAATCTTAGTGCACAAATTACATTCCCCGGTTTACTGTTTACTAGAGGTTTACGGTTTACTAGAGGTTTCAGGCAGTTTGTTTTAATTATATGCCTCTGATTAGCAAACCATGGATTGTCATATGAATTTAAAAGTGAATTTGCTATTGCGCTTTGGAAATGGGGTAGGGCAGGGTGAGTGTATAAGATTAACTCCCAATTTGAAGCATTTTAGTTATCAAGGTACCTACAGGCTCAAAGCACTTGGCCTCCGCTCTTTAAAGAAGCATGGGGCTCCATTTTCCAACCCTTCCCACCAGCAGGATATTCCAGGCCCACCAAGGTGAACTCCCGTGGCGGGTTCCCCGGGCAGAGGGACGAGTGAGCCACTCAAACCGCTGTATGCATCAGCGTGACTGCTGGAAGTAGACTGGCACAGTCATCAGTGAGAAGATCTCATCGCCACTGTGTAGCTCTGCAGTGACACTTTACATTTTTTGGACGGTTCCTTCCTTCAGTTGTGGAGGGCTCCACTGGAGTCACATGAAGTGGCTGAGGCAGAGCTGCAAGTGGTCACAGGGAGCCTGAATGATAGTGGGTCCCGCTCTGCGCATGTGCTAATCACCCAGGTTGTTGGCCAAGGCCGCTGGCTTGAATTGGGTCAACTGGATGCCAAAATGTAATCATTTCAGGGCTGTACTGAGCACTCAGAACTGCACTGCTCTACGTTCTATGTAAGTCTCCATCTGGAGTCATTAAAGCGATCCGCAGGGAATGGCGTGCGGGTTCCCACTAAAAATAAGATCATTCCCACGTGTGAATATATTTCCAACTAGCTTTCAAAATGTAAGCCCAGCTTCTTCTACTGTGGTACAGCATCGTGCATACACTCTTATGTAAATGGTTATTTTCCTGCTTGTCAGCTGTTTTCCTTTTGGGAGATTTAATTTATGTTAATTTTATGTCAGCACAATTCATTCACAATATGCAAATAAAGATTTTTAAAAATCAGATTTAAAATCTGCTTAAAATCAGACTCACGGGGTAGTCTCTTTAGCTGCTGATTCAGAATGTGGACTGATGGCATACAAGATTGAGCTGGGTCACGGCAAGGTGTCAGCTATGGCTCAAAGGTAAACATTTCCAGCTCGAAAGTTGTAGGTTTAAGACGCAGCCCAGAGATTTAAGCCCACGATCCAGGCTAACATTTCATTAGGGGTGCCATCGTTCAGATGATATGCGAAGTCAAGGCCTGTCTACCATCTCAGGTAGATGTGAAAGATCCCCAAACAGTGTTTTGAAGAAGAACTGGGCAGATCTTCCTGGTGTCCTGGCCAATGTTTATCCCTCATCCAACATCATGAAAACAGATTATAATAATCTATGAAAATTCCCTAGTCGCCACACTCCGGCATCTGTTCGGGTACACTGAGGGAGAATTCAGAATGTCCAATTCACCTAACAAGTACGTCTTTCTTTCGGGACTTGTGGGAGGAAACCGGAGCACCCGGAGGAAACCCGGGGAGAACATGCAGACTCCACATAGACAGTGACCCAAGCTGGGAATTGAACCTGGGTCCCTGGCACTGTGAAGCAACAGTGCCAACCACTGTACTACCGTACCGCCAGCTGCTTGTTAACCTATTGCTATTTCAAGTATCTTTCTGTGTACAAATTGGCTGCTGCACTTCTAACATTACGACTATGAAAGTGGTTCATACCCACTTTAGGGCTCATCGAGACTACATAATTGCAAGTCCTTTCTTTCTATAATGCCTTTATATAAGTCAGACAGTGTGTTGATAACATTTTGCCAACTTTGTTTGTTATGGTTCCCATGGTGTTGTTCAATGATGTGGCCTAAATCCAGAAACAACAGTCCTTCTAACCATCTCAGCTGATCCTGGGTGTTACCACATTCATACACATCATGTTCCCACATCCTTTAATCTACACCCAAGCACCAACTCCAAATCATTACTTTCTTAAGCTAATATGTCATTAAAGGCTGTCATTCTTTGGCATGATCTTCAGTACAGTAGAGCACTGTTTCCCTCTGCATCGTGGAGTATGCCTTGTACACCACATGAATACATGGGTGGAAAAACCTCCACTTAAGCCATCATTGATGAGACAGCTCTTTCCAAATAAGAAATCTGACTGCCGGGGATTGGTGGTGGATCGCTGCATTGCTCAGGATATATTAGATGGACATAACATCAGGTCTCTCGTTGTTGCCTGGTGCACCCTCAGAACACATTGAGATCAAGTCCCACTCAAGAGACATGAGCACAAAATCCAGGCAAAAACTCCAATTTAATATTGAGGGAGTTCGGCACTGTCTGAGGTACCAGGCTGGATCCTCCGCTGTCGGGATTCTGCGTTACGCCGGCAGCGCACCCACGCCTGGAGATTTTGACTGCATGGAGATGCCCACAATGGGAAATCCCATTGGCCGGCTGGCGGGACGGAGAATCCCGCTGCCGGCGGGGGCGCCACACCAGAAAACTGATGCGGTAGGACGGAGAATCCTGCCCTCTATCTTTCAGATAAGACATTAACCTGCAACCCTGTCTTGCCTCTCAGGTCAGAGGCATCTTTCAGATCAGACATTAACCTGCAACCACATATTCCCTATCAGGTGGGCTGTGTCATAATATCCACTCATGTATACAATGAGAGCGAGTTAAAGATGTGGATGGCGTGATCCCCCGCAGTCGACAGGAACAGCGCGATTTTCCTGGCAACTGATGCTGCCTCGAGGTCGGAGGCAGTGATTGATACACAGGATAACCAATGAACACACACAAGACACAGAACAACCAATCACCAGACAGGACACTACCCCTATAAAACACACAAGGCATTAAGACTCTCCCTCTTCTCACAGGATACAGCTACAGAGATAGTTAGAGTGCACAAGGCCGTGAGCACCGTCTCCATGTGACAGAGAGCTAGTCTGGTCAAGCCAGTCAGAGGTTATCAGTTTAGATTAATCGAGTGTCAACCCACAGCAGATTATGTACAGCAACCAGCAGGTTCAATAAAACAGTGTTGAACCATCTCCTGTGTCAGAAGCCTGTTTCTAGTCTCACTGCATCCAGTTGCAGTCAATGTTAAACCAACTCCGATAACACATCATGGTACCAGGGAACTATTAACTCTAATGAACCTACCTCGAGTGAATCTGCAATGACCAGCAAGCAACTTCCAGCGGCATGGAAAAGATCCAGCCCACTCCGCAACTCCCGATCTCCGGCAACCTCGGCGGCAACTGGAAGGTCTTCAAACAGAAGTTCCTCCTGTATATCGAGGCCTCCAACCTCAAGGCAGCATCGGATGCCAGGAAGATCGCGCTGTTCCTGTCTATTGCGGGGGATCACGCCATCCACATCTTTAACTCGCTCACGTTTGCCGATGGCGAAGACAAGACGAAGTTCAAGACAGTTCTGCTGAAATTCGACAGCCACTGCAACATTGAGGTGAATGAGAGCTTTGAACGGTACATCTTCCAACAGAGGCTTCAGGGTAAGGATGAACCTTTTCAGTCCTTCTTGACCCATCCCCGCATCCTAGCGCAGTCATGTAATTATGACTTGACGACTGATTCCATGATCCGGGATCGGGGGCGCGATTCTCCAAGGCCCGCCGGTTGGGAGGATCGCCGGCCG
Organism: Scyliorhinus torazame; assembly: GCF_047496885.1. NCBI lineage: Eukaryota > Metazoa > Chordata > Chondrichthyes > Carcharhiniformes > Scyliorhinidae > Scyliorhinus > Scyliorhinus torazame. The sequence continues at coordinate 134,601,806 of NC_092714.1, forward strand.
CGCCAATATATCGCGCGACGCCAGTCCGACGCCGTCCCGCCATGCTCCTAACCGGCGAGAACGGCCCCGTCGAGATCTACACCGTGCCAGCCGGAGAATCGTCCGAGACACTCACAACGGCGATTCTCCAGTACCCCCGCTATTCTCCGGTCCGGATGGGCCGAGCGGCCGCTACGACACGACAGGTTCCCGTCGGCGCCGTCCACACCTGGTCGCTGCCGGCGGGAACTGTGCGGGAATGCTGGGGGTGTGGCCTGTGGGGGGGGGGTTCTGTCACCGGGAGGGGGCCTCCGATGGGGTCTGGCCCGCGATCGGGGCCCACCGATCAGCGGGCCGACCTCTCTAAAGGAGGACCTCCTTTCCTCCGCCGTCCCGCACGATCCATCTGCCATCTTCTTGCGGTGCAGCCTCGGGGAGGACGGCAACCGCGCATGCGCGGGTGACTTCATTTACGCGATGCCAGCCGCGTCATTTACGCGCCGCCGCTTTTTACGCGGCGCCAAGGTCCAGCGCGCATAAAATACGCTACCCCACTCCTAGCCCCCCGGGGGCAGGAGAATAGGGGGCTGGGAGCAGGCTCCGACGCCGGAGTGAAACACTCCGGTTTTCACTCCGGCGTCGGGATTTTGTCTCCCTTTGGGAGAATCCCGCCCCACATCATTTTCGGGGTCCAGTCCAACTCCCTGCGGGAGCAGCTACTCAAAATCAAACAGTTGACCCTCTCCGTCGCCATCGAAACGTGCGATGTCCATGAGCATGCCAGAAATCGCTACTCCCACATCAGGGCGGCAGAAACAGCAAAACTGGCCTCCCACGAGGCAGAAAGGGAGCAGGCCATCGCACAAATGCAAGGCCTGAGCATCGAGGAGAGTGACTGTTTCACGCGCTTTTCCCGGGTCCCTACGCATGCGCGCCACGACCGGGAGGACGATGAGGCCGAAGACCCTACTGCGCATGTGCGAACATCAGCCGACTGCACTGCGCATGCGCAACGGCGCACAGAATGCGCTGACGTCAGCGTCATGACGTGTACAAATTGTGGCTCCGCCCATTTAAAGCGGCAATGTCCAGCCAAAGGCAGGCGATGTCTACAGCGTGGAAAGCCTGGACATTATGCGGCCCTCTGCAGGTCCGCTCCACTGAGCAACAGCCAGCGATCCCAGCTGCAGCGCAGACGTGTCCGCTGCGTACAACAAGGCATGCAGGATTCTGATCCCGAAAGCCCGACGGACCCCGATGCTGACTGCCTCGAGTCTCCTTATCAGGTGGGCATCATCACCACACGCGAGCTGGTCTCCACCGCGCCTGCAAACCGCCTTTCAATCCTAAGTGTGGATCCTGACGACGAGTGGTGTGCTGTCATCACGGTCAACCAGTGTCGCATCCGATTCAAATTATACACTGACTCGTCTGCGAACCTCATATCCCAGTCAGACCTCGACAGCATCCGAGACCAACCTAGCACCCTTCCACCAGCCTGCCAGCTCCCTGACTACAATGGTAATGCCATAGCTGCCAGTGGGTCGTGTCAGCTAGGTGTATCTCACAAGGCAATCAAGGCGACATTATGATTCGAGATCATCCGGCCTGACAAGGCATCCCTGCTCGGTGCTTGCGCATGCAAACTCCTAAATCTGGTACAGCAGGTTCATGCCGTGTCCTCTACACCTGCGACTGCCTCGCCCAATGCGAACCTGCAGGCTGAGATAGGCAACATCCTCACACAATACCACAATGTGTTTGATGGGATGGGCACGCTCCCATATCGCTACAAGATACTACTCAAGCCGAATGCCACCCCAGTCATCCATGCACCACGCCGGGTGCCGGCTCCTCTCAAGGATCATCTGAAAACGCAGCTACGAGAGCTTCAAGACCAGGGCATCATTTCAAAGGTCACAGAACCAACAGACTGGGTCAGCTCCATGGTCTGCGTCAAGAAGCCCTCTGACGAACTCCGCATTTGCATCGATTCCAAAGACCTGAATCACAACATCATGCGAGAGCACTACCCAATCCCGAAGCGAGAAGAATTAACCTGTGAGTGGCTCATGCCAAATTCTTCACCAAGCTGGACGCCTCACGTGATACAGATACAGATACAGCTGGACGAGTCCAGTAGGAAGCTGTGCACGTTTAACACTTAGTTCGGCAGGTATTGCCACAACCGCATGCCTTTCGGTATCATTTCAGCTTCCGAAGTCTTTCATCGAATAATGGAGCAAATGATAGAGGGCATCGAGGGGGTGCGAGTCTACGTGGACGACGTGATCATCTGGTCCACGACGCCCGAAGATCACATCGCTCGCCTCAGATACGTTTTCCAGAGGATCCACGAAAATGGCCTCCAGCTCAACAGGGCCAAATGCTCATTTGGTCGGTCCGCTATCAAGTTTCTGGGTGATCACATTTCACAGCAACGTGTGCAACCTGATGCTGACAAGGTACTGGCAATCAATGCCATGAAGACCCCAAGAGGACACAAAGGCGGTCCTATGTTTCCTTGGGATGGAAAAATTTTCTCGGAAAATTCATTCCTAACATGGCATCCCACACCACAGGCCTCCGGCATCTCGTAAAAAAGTCCACAGTGTTCCAGTGGCTTCCCGCACATCAAGCGGAGTGGCTTGAGCTGAAGGAGAAGCTCACCACAGTCCCAGTACTGGCGTTCTTTGACCCGACCAAGGATACCAAGATATCCACAGACGCAAACCAGGACGGCATTGGTGCGGTGCTCCTCCAAAGAGATGACTCCTCGTCCTGGGCTCCAGTGGCATATGCATCCAGGGCCATGACTCCGACCGAACAACGGTATGCCCAGATCAAAAAAGAGTGTTTGGGTCTCCTGACAGGAATAGTCAAGTTTCATGACTACGTATACGGTCTGCCAAAGTTCACGGTGGAAACAGACCACAGGCCTTTAGTCCACATAATCCAGAAGGATTTAAATGATATGACACCTCGGCTGCAGCAAAGTCTTCTTCGTCTCCGCCGATATTGCTTCGAACTCGTCTACACACCGGGTAAGGAGCTGATCATCGCGGATGCCCTATCCCGATCCATCACCATGCAATGTGAACCGGGCGACTTCATTCGCCACGTCGAGGCACAGGTGCAGTTGTGTGCCAGCAACCTCCCAGCCACTGATGAACGAGTTGTCCAAATACGCGAAGAAACTGTCAAAGATCCTCTACTGCAGCGTGTGATGCAACACCTCGCCCAGGGCTGGCAAAAGGGGCAGTGCCCTCAGTTCTTCAGCGTTAAGGACGAGTTAACGGTTGTTGAGGGATCCTTCTTAAACTGGATAGAATTGTCATTCCCCGAAGCATGCAAACCATGGTGCTGGGGGTCGAGAAATGTCGACGCAGAGCTCGGCAGGCAGTTTACTGGCCTGGCATCAGCCAGGACATTGCCAACACGGTCCTCAACTGCACAACATGCCAGAAATTCCAACCATCCCAGCCCAAGGAAATACTGTAACAGCACGAGATCATGACCTCTCCGTGGTCCAAGGTGGGGATAGACCTCTTTCACGCAAATGGGCGTGAATTCGTACTTTTAGTCGACTACTTCTCCAGCTATCCGGAAATGGTGAAACTGTCGGACCTCACGTCCAAGTCAGTCATCAAAGCCTGCAAAGAGACGTTTGCCAGGCACAGGATACCACTCACAGTAATGAGTGACAACGGTCCATGTTTCTACAGCCAAGAGTGTCCGACTTTGCACGAGCCAACCACTTCAGTCACATCACATCCAGTCCCCATTACCCGCAATCAAACGGGAAGGCTGAGAAGGAGGTCCATATTGTCAAGCAGTTGCTTTGCAAGGCTGCAGACTCAGCCTCTGATTTTAACCTGGCGCTGTTGGCATACAGGGCAACCCCTCTGTCGACTTGTGCGTCTCCGACGCACCTGCTCATGAACCGCAACCTGAGGACGACGGTTCCAGCCATCCATGTTCCAAACCTTGACCACGTCACGGTGCTGCAGAAAGTGCAGCGATCCAGGGACCAGCAGAAGATCACATATGATGCTCATGCCACTGATTTGCCTGTGCTGGCTCCGGAAGATGTTGTTTGCGTCCAGTTGCCTGAGGGAGGCTGGTCAGCCCCAGCTGTTGTCGTCAGACAGTCCGCCCCCAGGTCTTTTGTTTATCAAATGGCTGATGGCTCCATTCTACGGCGCAACAGGAGGGCGCTGCGCAAAATTGCCTGCCCACCACCTGCCCGCACTTCTCCGCATGTCATCCTGCCGCCTCAGGACATCTCATACCACGTGGCCACTGATCTGGCAGCAATCCCACCTGTCCACGAGGCCACCGATCTGGCAGCAATCCCGCCTGTCCAGGTGCCGGCATCCCCTCCCTCCACCTCTGAGGCGATCGACAAGAATTCATCGCCCACCACAAAGACTGAATCTATACACTTGAATCCTGTAAATGTTGTTCAGTTTGCTCTGTATCTGCACGCTAGACACCTTCCCATGTACATATGTTCATTCACTCACCACTTGTACAAAGTCATACATGTTTATACAGCCACATTCCAAAATGTATTTCAAAAAGGGGAGATGTCATAATATCCACTCACGTATATAATGAGATGCAGACAGGCAGTGATTGACACACAGGATAACCAATGAACACACACGACACAGAACAACCAATCACCAGACAGGACACTACCACTATAAAACACAATGTGGAGATGCCGGCATTGGACTGGGGTGAGCACAGTAAGAAGTTATACAACACCAGGTTAAGGTCCAACAGGTTTGTTTCGATGTCACGAGCTTTCGGAGCGCTGCTCCTTCCTCAGGTGAAACACATAAGGCATTAAGACTCTCCCTCTTACCACAGGATACAGCTACAGAGATAGTTAGAGTGCACAAGGCCGCGAGCACCATCTCCATGTGACAGAGAGCTAGTCTGGTCAAGCCAGTCAGAGGTTATCAGTTTAGATTAATCGAGTGTCAACCCACAGCAGATTATGTTCAGCAGCCGACAGGTTCAATAAAACAGTGTTGGACCATCTCCTGTGTCGGAAGCCTGTTTCTAGTCTCACTGCATCCAGTTGCAGTCAATGTTAAACCAACTCAGATAACACATCAGGCTGTATTTGAAGGACAACAGGGGAAGTCGTTCTCTCATGCTGGTTACCGAAACAGAATATCAGATCATTATTGTATTGCTGTTTGTAGGAGTTGCTGTGGACAAATTAGCTGTATGTTTTCCACATTACAACTGTGAGTACACTTCAAAAAAGTACTTCACTGGCTGGGGAGCACTTTGGGATGTCTTGTATTTGTGAAATGTGCGATATACCTTCCAATGCTTTCCATTAACTTTTCATAGGGAAAGAAAAGGATAATTTGTTGTGTGGGTAGGACCAACTGACATTCCTCTGCAATAAAACATTGTTACCAAGTTTAGTTCAGCACAGAGAAAATGATGTAGGAAAAGGGGAAGGCTATTTGTGCATAGCAAGGCCCCACAAACAGCAAAGGGACAACCAGATAACTGCACAAAACTGGGCTTGGTAGTAACTGTTGTCTGGGTATCATAGATGTCTTTAGGAGATCAAAATGGCAGAAATGGTGCACATCCACAGTTCTGGGGTGAATCATGTCAGATGCCATTATAGATGAAGATATTAGTGCTTGGGCAGCTAATGTTCACCAGGAGTATGGTAGAGCAGGCAGATCATGACATTATTCAGTGCGCAATGCCAATTTAACAAGTGTTGCTATTTTGCAACTCAATGTACCAGCTGATGTCCTCTCAATCTCCTACAGCCGAATTAGCAGCAGCAAGGACACCCTACCAGCAGCATTTAAAGGGGTCATCAGCTACTTACATGTTAGTTGCGGGTTGGTTTCGTCTGGCTGCTAGTACAATTCTACAAAGATTTGGTGCTACCAACGTTCTTTCAAATTGTAAAACTCCACAGGGAATGGTGTGAAAAGGGCTGAAGGAAATTTCACTAACATCAAGGTTTCTGCACAAACTGCTTCTTCCTAGTAGGTGTGGACTGCAGCATGACTGGGAGAGCAACCACACGGAGCACACACAATAGCTGGCGGGTAGGAGGAGATGGAGGTGGGGGGTTTGGGGGGGAGCTTGATTGTGAAGGGCTTTTATCAGGAGGCCATATTCATCGTGAGAGGCTGGGAATTCCCTTAGCTGGGAAGGTGAAAGTTATCTGCAACCTCAGAGTCTCTAGGGCCTCACCTGAGTACGATCTACCTAGATGAAGGGGGAGGAACTATCCCCTTAATCCAGGGGCCTCTTGGACATAAATGCTTCGGATCATGTTTGAGCCAGGCGCAAGAGACCCTTCGGGGAAAGGAGCTGCAATATAATAGATATTTGAGTTCCTTCCAGCCATCGCTTCTGAGTGGTCACTTGCCTGGGACTTTGCAGTGACCATGACAATGAACTTGTGCATCTGGCTCCTTCCAGGTTGGATGGGAAGACATTGGCAACAACTTGCTGCTTGCCATCTGGTGTTGGACAAGGGAGGTCACTGAGGCTCTCTACTCAAGGAGAGATGCCTATGTTTCATTCCCTGATGAAAGGTCACGGATTTGAAACATCGTCCCAGAATGTCACATGACTTGGGAGCCCTTTGAAAATGGTGGGCATGAACCGAATCCTGGGTGTTTGCCAGGATGGGAATAAGGGTAAAGGTAGCCCAACTGCAAGCAGCATAGCTGCCCTGCTGGCTCCATTGCAAGTGTGGGCAGTTTAATGCCTACCCTGAAATTTACTGGAGTCAGTAAGATGTGGTTCACGGCCTCTCGGAGAATTCTCCAGCCGTGTGAAAACCCAGTACCAAGCAAAATAAAAACAAAAATAAAATAATCTGCCAGAAATTCTTTCATTGACAAACTTTGAAATACAAAAAAAAGATTTTTGTTTTTTCAATTTCAATGGTTAGATGCTGTAGTGTAGGTCAGATGTGTTTTATTAATGGCTTAGATGAAGAGACACAGGGTAATGCATCCAAGTATTCTGCTGATACAAAGCTAGGTGGCAAGGTTATCTGAAGGGAGAACACAGAGGCTTCAAAGCGATATAGTTAGGTTAAATAAGCAGGCAACATGACGGCAATAATAATAATAATCTTTATTAGTGTCACAAGTAGGTTTATATTTTTTTCCCATAAATTTAGAGTGCCCAATTCATTTTTTCCAATTAAGGGGCAATTTAGCGTGGCCAATCCACCTACCCTGCCCAGCTTTGGGTTGCGAGGGCGGAACACACGCAAACACGGCAAACTCCACACGGACAGTGACCCAGAGCCGGGATCGAACCTGGGACCTCGGCGCCGTGAGGCAACAGAGCTAACCCACTGAGCCACCGTGCTGCCCGTCAAGTAGGCTTATATTAACACGGCAATGAAGTTACTGTGAAAATCCCCTCGTCGCCACATTCGCCTGTTCGGGTACACAGAGGGAGAATTCAGAATGACCAATTCACCTAACCTGCACGTCTTTCGGGACTTGTGGGAGAAAACTGGATCACCCGGAGGAAACCCACGCATACACGGGGAGAACGTGCACACTCCGCACAGACAGTGACCCAAGCCAAAATGGAGCATAATGTAAGGAAATGTAAAGTTATTCAATTTGGTTATAAGAACAGAACAGCAGAATATTTTCTGGGTGCAAAACTTATAAATGTTAATGTTCACAGAGGCATGGGTGTACTTGTACAAGAAACACAAAGTTAGCATGCTGGTGCAGAAAGCAATTAGGAAGGCAAATGGCATTTTGTCCTTTATTGCAAGGAGATTGGAATACATGAGTAAAGAAGTCTTACTACAGTTGCACAAGGCTTTGGTGAGGCACATGTAGATTGTTTTGTGCAATTTTATTCTCCATATTTAAGGAGAGATATAATTGCATTGGAGATAGTGCAGTGAAGGTTCACTAAATTAATCCCTGGGATAAAGAGATTGTCCTATTATGAGAAGCTGAGTAAATTGGGTCTATATTGTCTGCAGTTTAGGAGAATGTGTAGGGATCTCATTGAACATACAATTTTCTGAAGGGGCTTGGTAGGCTGGGATGATTGTATCGAATGGTGGAGCAAGCTCAATGGGCCACATGGTCTACTTACATAGAATTTACAGTGCAGAAGAAGGCGATTCGGCCCATCAAGTCTGCATCGACCCTTGGAAAGCGCACCCTAATTAAGCCCACAGCTCCACCTATCCCCGTAACTCCACATAACCATTTTGGACAATTTAGAATGGCCAATCCACCTAACCTGCACATCTTTGGACTGTGGGAGGAAACCAGAGCACCCGGAGGAAACCCATGCAGACACAGAGATAACGTGCAGACTCCGCACAAACAGTGGCCCAAGCCGGGAATCGAACCTGGGGCCCTGGCGCTAACCACTGGGCTACCGTGCCAACCCTTGCCTGCTCTTATTTCTTACATTCTTATATTTTACTGCAGTGATTGATTATCGGGTTCTGTCCTGCAAAGATAAATTGACCATTAGTAGAGATTTGAAGCCGTATTTTCTTCAGTTTTGAATTTGTTTTCCCCATTGGGAAAAAAGTGCTCTTATGCATTCAAAACTGAAGAAATCACTGTTTGGATTCTCTAATGCAATAATCTGAAATGATTTAAATGCCTAGTCATTTTTTAAATGGAAAAATAACCTTTAGCACCTTTCACTTTGAGAAAAAATGGCCCCACCTGCTCCTGGACCTTTTATACTGACAGGATATCTGGTATAGCTTATGAAAAAAACATGATCTGTTTTTTCAATTTCAATAGACTTCATTGTTTACATTTCCCAGGATTTCCCATTATAACTGAGCCCAATATGAATGCTTGGCTGAGTTTCAAATTGTGTTCATATTTTGATTGACAGTATTAATAGGTTATTAAAGAATCATATGTATTTGATGTGGTTAGTTAAATAGATGTTTGTTTTACAATAGATTGACCACTTTGGGGAGGGAGGATTTAAATATTTTCGATGGGTTTTATGAATGAGAGTTTTCTCAGTATCAAGTGCATTTGAGTGAGAGCTTTATTAGATTGTTGGAAGTTTATTTCCTTCCTCTGCATATGGCTCTTGAGCTTTTCCAATCTTGGAAACCGGGTAATTGGCTGTGGAGAATGCATGGGAATATGGAGGTATCATGAGAAATAAGAGGGAGCATGGAGCAGGCATGGGGAATATGAGGGGCCATGGGAGTATGGAGGTGGTACAGGGAATTGAGAGGGCATGGGCGTATAGTATTTATTATTGTTACAAGTAGGCTTACATTAACACTGCAATGAGGTCACTGTGAAAAGCCCCTAGTCGCCATATTCCGACGCCTGTTCGGGTACACAGAGGGAGATTTCAGAATGTCCAAATTACCTAACAGCACGTCTTTCGGGACTTGCGGGAAGAAACTGGAGCAACCGGAGGAAACCTACGCAGACACGGGGAGAATGTGCAGATTCCACACAGACAGTGACCCAAACCGGGAATCGAACCTGGGACCCTGACGCTGTGAAGTAACAATGCTAACCATTGTGCTACCGTGCTGCCCATAGACGTAGCGGTAGAGAAAGGAGGGCCAAGCACGTTGAGGTTCACTGAGAGGACACTGGGAGGACGGGGGTAGGTAGGGGGAAATGAAGGGAGTGTGCGATGGGCAGGGCATTGGAGGGAAGGGAGGGAGGGTGGGGAGAGTAGAGCAGCACCATCGGAAGAGTTGGGCAGTGATACTTGTACGAGAAGCATTAAAATAACTTCACCACAACCAGCATGATGCCACTGGCTCTTTGTTCTGCGATGCGGGCTCACCATCAATCCCAAACCCCATCTACTTGCCCCCCGCAACACACACCGCGCTGCCCAACCCCCCTGCCCACCCGACACGTCCTGCCAATGCACCCCCGGCCATGACGGAGTGGGGGGGGTCTGCTCACCGGACAGCACACCCTGCACCTCAGAACCTCGATCAGAATGTCGCCAAACCCCGGCCGTGAACATGTGCCCGGTGGTGGCGCCCATCCCCTGGGTGTTCGGAGGTTGTTCTGCCTGCTGCAGTGTTCAAGCAGTGTCCATGCATCAAGCTGTGATTGGGATGCTAGGCAATGAGCCCCACATGCTCCATGGCCTGCCTACCCACAGGGATCCACCAGGTTCATTGCCTGTGGGCGAAGGAGGCCACTTACCTCCTCGGGTCCCCCTAGCAGCCCTTCTGCCAGGTTCATGTTTTTCAAAGGGAGTACGAATCGGCGGATGCGTGACCACTTGCTGCGGAGGCCGCTGGATAACAGGAGGCCGTTAGATATGGGTTAGCTCCCATTAATTGGATGGAAATAAGGCTTAAGTGGTGATTATTGGTTTCTCGCCAAGCTATGGCGAGATCCCAATTTCGCCTACGGGAGTGGACCGGTTGCATCGCAAGCGGTTTGGCGCCCAAGATAGTTCTCGTATTTGGCCGCTTCCGTTATTCACGGGTCCATCTCGTCGCGTCCTCGCTCAAGGCCACTGAATTGCGTCCTCAGTGTGGACGAAACCGGTGAGAAACTCTCCAGGGCAAAAGGACACGGTTTTCCGGCTTCGTTGCGCTCTCACTCAAGTGAAATGAGGCTGGCGAATAGCGGGAGAGGCCGAAAATAAGAACCGCACCCAGTCGATATACCTACGCCTCAGGACTTCAGTGGTGAAAGAAGGCAGCTCACCTTCTGAAGGGCAACTAGGGATGGGCAATAAATGCTGACATAACCAGAGAGGCCCACATCCTGTAAATGAATAGACTGGCTGCCTCAATTGTTCTGCACTCTTTCTCACATTCTTCCAGACAGATTTGTGTCTGTATGTTACACGGATATCACAGAAAACCTGTAACCTGACTTTCCATGTCTCTTCCCTTCCCATAGTAGTGCTAACTGTAGGAGAGGATTGTGCAACTTTGCATGTTAGGTATAAATCATAATTGATAGATCTTATAAGTGCGTGATGGGGTGTGGTAAACAAAATAGCGTGGGAGGCTAGTGGTGCAGTTGGCAGAATTTTACTGTTGAAGATGCATTTGACTTTGCTGACTTATGTGAGGTCATCAAACTTCTTGCAACACTGCATCCAGGTCTGAGACGAGGGGTGGGATTCTCCGAGCCTCTGCGCTGCAATCACGCTCGGCGCGGGGGCGGAGAATGGGCGACAAACCTGAGATCGGGGGCGTCATTCTCCGACCCCCCAGCGGGTCGGAGAATGGCCGTTGGCCGCCGTGAATCCCGCCCCCGCCGGTTGCCGAAGTCTCCGAATGGGGAGAAAAGTCGGCGGGGCGTTAATGTCGCCGCTGCCGTCGGAGAATGTCACGGGTCTGCGCAAGGCAGCCGATTTTCGGCCTGCCGATATTCTCCCTTCCGGATGGGCCGAAGGCCCGTCGCCGTGATGACCGTTCACGTCGACGTAAATTAAACCTCCTTTCAATCGGCGTGACCCTGTGCTCCAGGTTCACGACGACCAGCGTGGAGGTGAGTGACGGCCTGGGGGGTTGGTTCTGGGCAGGCGATGGCGTGGCCGCAGTCTGAATGTGTGAGGAGAGGTGTGTCTCGGGTTGTGTGTGTGTGTGTGTGCAGCGGGGGGGGGGGTTAGAGTGGGCTGGGCTCCAGGGGAGTGCCGGGAGGGGGGTCCGTGCCGGGGAGGGGGATGGGGGGGGTCCGTGCCGGGGACGGGGATGGGGGGTCCGTGCCGGGGAGGAGGATGGGGTCCGTGCCGGGGAGGAGGTTGGGGTCCGTGCCGGGGAGGAGGTTGGGGGGGGGCCCATGCCGGGGAGGGGGATGGGGGGTCCGTGCCAGGGAGGAGGTTGGGGGGGGTCCGTGCCGGGGAGGAGGTTGGGGGGGGTCCGTGCCGGGGAGGTGGTTGGGGGGGTCCGTGCCGGGGAGGGGGATGGGGGGGGTCCATGCCGGGGAGGGGGATTGGGGGTCCGTGCCGGGGAAGAGGTTGGGGTCCGTGCCGGGGAGGAGGTTGGGCGAGGTCCGTGCCGGGGAGGAGGTTGGGGGGGTCCGTGCCGGGGAGGGGAATGGGAGGTCCGTGCCAGGGAGGAGGGTAGGGGGGGGTCCATGCCGGGGAGGGGGATGGGGGGTCCGTGCCGGGGAGGAGGTTGGGGGGGTCCGTGCCGGGGAGGAGGTTGGGGGGGTCCGTGCCGGGGAGGAGGTTGGAGGGGGTCCGTGCCGTGGAGGGGGATGGGGGGTCCGTGCCGGGGAGGAGGTTGGGGGGGGGTCCGTGCCGGGGAGGGGGATGGGGGGTCCGTGCCGGGGAGGAGATTGGGGGGTCCGTGCCGGGGAGGTGGATGGGGGTCCATGCCGGGGGGGAGGTTGGGGTCCGTGCCGGGGAGGAGGTTGGGGGGGGGTCCGTGCCGGGGAGGAGGTTGGGGGGGTCCGTGCTGGGGAGGAGGTTGGGGGGGGTCCGTGCCGGGGAGGGGGATGGGGGGGGTCCGTGCCGGGGAGGAGGTTGGGGGGGGGGTCCGTGCCGGGGAGGGGGATGCGAGGGCAAGTGAGTTGGTCCACCTGGCCAGGTGCCAGCCTCCAACAGTTGGACCCATGCGGTTCATGCCACCTGGCTGGGGGGAGGAGGGGATATGGGCAATGATGACATGTCGTCGTTCCCCTCCCCCCCACCAGGTCGTCATGTTTTCCGATCATCCAGCGATGTTGGCAGCCGTGGCGGCAGCCGCTAATGTCTATGTTGCCCTGGATGAGGAGGAGGAGGAGGAGGAGGAGGAGGAGCGTGCCAGAGAGGCGGCTCAGGCTGCCGCAGAGGGACAGGCGGCAGCCGCCCAGGCTGGAGGGACACCTGACCGACAGGACGAGGAGGGGGAGGAGGACGCCGCGGCCCCACGGCAACGGAGGCACCCGAGGGCGCCCCATGTGTACCGGCCCCGGCACTCATACCAGGACCTCACGGACCGGGAATGCAGGAGGAGGCTCCGGATGAGGCGGGAAACCGTGGCACACATCTGCCACCTGCTGGCACACCTGTCACCGCGTGGCACTGGCGGGGGACACCCTCTCCCCGTGTCTGTCAAGGTTACGGTGGCCCTGAACTTTTATGCAACGGGGTCATTCCAGGCACCGAGTGGGGACCTGTCCGGCATATCGCAGACATCGGTGCACCGGTGCATCCGGGCAGTGACAGATGCCCTATATGCCATGGCGCACCGCTACATCCGCTTCCCTGTGGACCGGGCCAGCCAAGATGCCCGGGCCGTGGGCTTCTCTGCCGTGGCGGGGTTCCCCATGGTCCAGGGCGCGATTGATGGGATGCACGTCGCCGTGCGGCCACCTGCAGATAACAGGGCCGTGTTCACCAATAGGAAGGGGACCTATTCGATGAACATACAGGTGGTCTGCGACCACTGCATGATGATCCTGCACGTCTGCGCCCGTTACCCAGGCAGTGTACATGACTCATACGTGTTGTCGCGGTCATCGATCCCAGGCATGTACGAGGGACGCCATCCCCGGCTGAGGGGCTGGTTGCTGGGCGACAGGGGCTACCCATTGCGATCGTGGCTGATGACGCCTATACGGAGGCCACGCAATGAGGCGGAGAACCGCTACAATGATGCCCATGTAGCGACAAGGGGAGTGATCGAGAGGTGCTTTGGCGTGCTGAAGATGCGTTTCAGGTGCCTGGACCTCTCTGGGGGTGCCCTCCAGTATCGGTCAGATAGGGTCGGCTGCATCATTGTGGTGTGCTGCGTCCTGCACAACATAGCCCACCAGAGGGGCGATGTGCCGCAGGCAGAGGAGGGCGGAGTGGAGGAGCAGCAGGAAGAGGCGCAGTCCTCCCCAGATGAGGGGGATGGGGGTAATGGTCAGGGCAGATGGGGTAGACACAGGCGGGTGGCTGTCCACCGTTACCGGCTGGCCCAGCGGGCACGGGACAGACTGATAGCCGCCCGCTTCACTGGCTAGATGGGCGTGGGAATCGGGTAGTATGGCCACAGACCGCACACCATGGCAACAGCCGACCACCCCCACCCCCCACCCATCCACCCACCCAGCACGCTCACCCCCCTCCCCAACCCCACCCACCCCACCCGCACGCACACCACCCTCCCCCATTGCCGATCCACCTGCGGCACAACAGCCGGGCTCACACAGTTGCGGGTGGACGCGTTTCTATTGCAGGCCATGGAGGATGATGACAACCCGCCCTGCGGTGAGCTCCTGGCTCCACATCGTTGGACTATGTCTGACCCATGGCCACAGTACCACCATCCACCCGGATCATCCCTGCATGCGGCTGTGACACTGCAGCGCACGGTCCCGTCCTCTGCCTGGGGGGATGTTGATGGCGGCCCAGGGGGAACAGGGCAGACTCACCTGGGGCTGAGGTAACACCACCCCTCACACACACACTTGCGCTCAACGTACATGATACCCCCGCACTCTTTGGACAGAGCACAAAGGCAGCTTCTGTAGGTGTAACATTGACTTTAATAACCAAAGGAGTTCATGCACGTGCCCTAGCCCCTAAAACTCATCTGTGCCCTGCACCCGTGCCAACTTACTCAGTGTCTAATTGTTTGGCCTTACGGGCCCTTTGACTACGTCTACGTCGTTCCCCAGACGGTACAGCAGAACTGGAGGTGGACTCCTGTGATTCCTGCCCTCTGACACTGGATCCCTTTGGCGGCCGTTTCCTGGGGCGTCCTGGCCTAGATGGGCCAGGCTGCGGCCCGGGCGACTGGGATGGCGAGCTGCCAGCCTGTCCTGCCCGTTGCCCACCCGATGCACCTGGGACGGAAGGGGGGGAGTCCGAGGTGTCGCGGTGTTCCGGGACCTCCCCTCCAGGGGGAGCCGGGACGGACCACACCACCTCCTCCTCCCTCGGGGTGCCCGATGGCCCCCAGGCATCGACATGGGTGGGGGATGCGAACGGACTGGCCATCTGACGCCCCCCCGACATCTGGCGCTGCCAGTCCTGGAGGCCCGTGCTGGTATCGACAGGGGTCTGCAGGTTTGCAGCCATGGAGCCCAGGGGTTTGGCAAACCCTGTTTGTGACAGTGCGACGCCGGCTCGCACATGGCCACTGGCGCCGATGCCCTCAGCGATGGCCTGCAGAGACTGGGCCATGGCCTGCTGAGACAGGGCCATGGCCTGCAGAGACTGGGCTATGGCGTTGAGTGCCTCTGCCATCTGGCGCTGGCACTGGCTCATGGCCTCCTGTGAGAGGGCAGCCATTTCCTGGGCCACAGACGCCGCCTGCACGGAAGGCCCCAGGCCTCGCAAACCGTTCCCCATGTCTGACACCGTCGCACCCATTGCCTCCACCGCGGACGCCACCCGTGAGGTGTCAGCCTGGGTGGCACGCATGACCGGCACCACTCCCAGCTCCTGGACGCGGGTGGACTCCTCCACCTGCGACTGCAGCCGCCGCAAGCCGCCCGTCACCCTCTTCGCTCGTCTCCGGGTCGGTGGTTGCATCGGATCTATATGTGGGTGTGGTAACTCCAGGAACCCGGGATCCATCTGGGCGGCAGATGTTCGCTTGGGCTGGGCTGCCCTCCGACCGCCCGGCCCCTCTGCTGCTCCTACCTCCACCTGCTGTACCGGGACGGCTGTGTTGTGCGCACCAGTGAGTGTAGCAGACGCCTCATCACTAAAGTGCCCAACCGAGGTGAGTGTTTCTGCGATGGTGGAGGGTGTTGGTGACAGCAGTGGCGTTGTGTCGTGCTCTTCGTCCCACTGAGTCCATGGCACTTTGGGGTGGGGGTTCGTCTCCACCCATCCACTCTGAGTCACTGTCCGGTATTTCGTCTTCCTGGATAGTGCTGTCCCGGGTAGGGGTGTCCTGGGTAGTGGTGTCCTGGGTAGTGGTGTCCTGGGTCGTGGTGTCCTGGCTCGGATGTGACGGGGGCCTGTGGCTGCCCCCCTCGTCGCTGGGTGGTCGCTCCCGCACGTGACGGGGGTGTCGTCTCCCTGATGCTCCAGGTCTCTCCGTCTCCCGTGGTGTGCGAGGGGCATCCTGCGGGCGTCGCATGCTGGAGGGTCCGGGTCTCTCCGTCTCCCGTGGTGTGCGAGGGGCAGCCTGCGGGCGTCGCATGCTGGAGGGTGCGGGTCTCTCTGTCTACCGTGGCCTCCGAGGGGCATCCTGCGGGCGTCGCATGCTGGAGGGTCCGGGTCTCTCTGTCTCCCGTGGCCTCCGGGTGGCATCCTGCGGGCGTCGCATGCTGGAGGGTCCGGGTCTCTCTGTCTCCCGTGGCCTCCGAGGGGCATCCTGCGGGTGGTCTGCATCTGCGGGGATGGGTGCCTGGACGTTTGGTCCTGCGATAAACAATGAAGCATGCATGGTTAGACATCAGGCAGCGATCAGGTGATATGGGGGAGGGGGATATAGGGGAGGGGGGATATGGGGACGGGCTGTCGGTGGCTCACTTGCTAGTATGCCCCCGACCTCTGCATCAGCAACCTCCCGGTCCTCAGGTCCGCCAGCCAGTTCCAGGGCCCTTTCCTCGTGTTCGGTCAGTGGCCTCCCATCAGCGGGGCCTCCTCCAGTCCTCACATGCTCCCTATTGTTGTGTGCGCGCTTCTCCTGTGGGGGGGGGGGGGGGTCAGGGGTAAAAGGCAACACTGTTAGGCAGGTATATGAATGCACGCCATCGGTTGCGCTGCATTGCAGAGGTTACGGTTAGGGCTGGATTCACTTGGGGATATGGGGGATATGGGGGAGAGGGATATGGGGGAGGGGGGATATGGGGAGGGGGATATGGGGGATATGGGGAGGGGGGATATGGGGGAGGGGGGATATGGGGGAGGGGGATATGGGGGAGGGGGATATGGGGGAGGGGAGATATGGGGGAGGGGGGATATGGGGGAGGGGGGATATGGGGGAGGGGGGATATGGGGGAGGGGGATATGGGGGAGGGGGATATGGGGGAGGGGAGATATGGGGAGGGGGATATGGGGAAGGGGGATATGGTGAAGGGAGTTATGGGGATATGGGGGAGGGGGATATGGGGGAGGGGGGATATGGGGTAGGGGGGATATGGGGGAGGGGGGATATGGGGGAGGGGGGATATGGGGAAGGGGGGATATGGGGGAGGGGGGATATGGGGGAGGGGGAATATGGGGAGGGGGGATATGGGGAGGGGGGTTATGGGGGAGGGGGGATATGGGGGATATGGGGAGGGGGATATGGGGGATATGAGGGAGGGGGATATGGGGAGGGGGGATATGGGGGAGAGGGGATATGGGGGAGGGGGGATATGGGGATATGGGGGAGGGGGTATATGGGGAGGGGGATATGGGGGATATGGGGGAGGGGGGATATGGGGGAGGGGGGATATGGGGAAGGGGGATATGGTGAAGGGAGTTATGGGGATATGGGGGAGGGGGGATATGGGGGAGGGGGGATATGGGGTAGGGGGGATATGGGGGAGGGGGGATATGGGGGAGGGGGGATATGGGGAAGGGGGGATATGGGGGAGGGGGGATATGGGGAGGGGGAATATGGGGGAGGGGGGATATGGGGAGGGGGGTTATGGGGGAGGGGGGATATGGGGGATATGGGGAGGGGGATATGGGGGATATGAGGGAGGGGGATATGGGGAGGGGGGATATGGGGGAGGGGGGATATGGGGGAGGGGGATATGGGGATATGGGGGAGGGGGTCTATGGGGAGGGGGATATGGGGGATATGGGGGAGGGGGGATATGGGGGAGGGGGGATATGGGGGAAATGGGGGAGGGGGGATATGGGGGAGGGGGGGATATGGGGGAGAGGGGGGATATGGGGGAGGCTCACCCTGCCTGCTCTGACGAGGTCGTTCACCTTCTTGTGGCACTGGGTGCCTGTCCGTGGTGTTAGGGCCACAGCGGTGACGGCCTCTGCCACCTCCCTCCACAGACGCCGGCTGTGGCGTGGGGCAACTCTGCGGCCGTGCCCGGGATACAGGGCGTCCCTCCTCTGCTCCACCGCGTCCAGGAGCGCCTCCACATCCCGTGACCCGAACCTCGGGGCTGAGCGGCGGCCAGCCATCCAGTCGAGTGTTCCGGTCGGGTGGGGGGGAGCAGCGCGGCCTTATGAGCCGTCACGCCGTGCAGCGCGTATGACGCTGCACGGCGTGAACCACGTGTACAAGCGCGGATCCCGTTACGTCGCTGCTAGCCCATTTCGGGCCGGAGACTTTCGACCCATTTTTCTGACGTGACGCAATTCGGATTTGCGCCGTTTTTTGCGCCTTTCCGCCGATAACGGAGAATTTCGCCCCGGGTTTGCGCTGCTCCCACGATTCTCCGGTCCCTGGAGAATCGGTGCCAATCGGGCGCTCTCGGCCGACGCGGCGCCAGTCGGGGCTATTGAAAGAGGCCCCTGCGGCGATTCTCCAAGCGCAGCTGGCCGAGTTCCCGCCGGCGAGATTCTCTCATGGTTCCTCCCGTCGGGCACTCAGTCCACGGCTGCCCTGGTGGGGGGCAGGGGGATCATTCACCGGGGTGGGGCACGGCCTCCAGGACAGCCAGGCTATCGATCGGGGGCCACCGATCTGCGGGCGCCTGCAATCTGGGGGGCCTATCTTCTTGGTGCCGGTCCGTGGTTGGCCATGCCGTGCGGGGCGGTGGCCTTACATATGCGCGGACCCCCGACCGGAAGTGCAGGCCCCCGTATCGGCAGCTGGAGCTGCGAGGAGCACTCCGGGGCCCTGTTGCCACCTGCAAATCGGAGAATCCACGTAAGTCCAGAGTGATTCGCGGGTGTTTTTCCGCAGGCGTGGGGACATAGCCCCATCATTGGAGAATCCCGCCCGATGTTTCTGGCCTGGGGCGAGATTCTCCGACCCCCCGCCGGGTTGGAGAATCGCCGGGGGCTGGTGTGAATCCCGCACCCGCCAGTTGCCGAATTCTCCGGCACCGGAGATTCGGCGGGGGCGGGAATCGCGCTGTACCAGTAGGCGCCCCCCCCCCGCGATTCTCCGGCGTGTCAAGGCGACGCAGGCGAGCTCCGGGGTGATCTGGCCCCGGGGGGTGCCCCCACGGTGGTCTGGCCCGCCATCGGAGCCCACCGATCCGCGGGAGGGCCTGTGCCGTGGGGGCACTCTTTTCCTTCCGCCTTCGCCACGGTCTCCACCATGGCGGAGGCGGAAGAGACTACCTCCACTGCGCATGCGCGGGGATGCCGTGAGCGGCCGCTAACGCTCCTGCGCATGCGCCGCCCGGCAATGTCATTTCCGCGCCAGCTGGCGAGGCACCAAAGGCCTTTTCCGCCAGCTGGCGGGGCGGAAATTAGTCCGGCGCGGGCCTAGCTCCTCAAGGTTGGGGCTCGGCCCCCCAAGATGCAGAGGGCCGTGTGCTGTGGCATGCCACAGTTCGCTTGTATGGCGACTATAAATTTATAGTGAATACGGCTATCCGGCTCGACCGATATCTAATGCCTCGCACAGAGGATCTCTACGCGAAGTTTGCAGGCGGACTCTCATTCACAAAATTAGATATGAGTCGCGCCTACCTACAGTTGGAGCGGGACCCTGCCTTCCGGCCATATGTAACTATTAATACACACCGGGGCCTGTATGAATATACACGATTGCCGTTTGGGGTATCCTCTGCCTGTGCTATTTTTCAATGAGTCATGGAGGGCATCTTGAGAGGTTTCCCGCGTGTTGCTGTCTACTTAGACAACGTTTTGATTACAGGGACGTCGGAGCAGGAACATTTGGAGGCTGTCCTTAGACGCTTTTCAGAGGCTGGAGTCAATTTACGTCGTACAAAGTGCGTCTTTCAAGCAAAGGACGTAATCTACCTGTGTTTTCGGGTGGACCGCGAAGGTTTGCATCCCGTCGCAGAGAAGGTGCGCGCAATTCAACAGGCCCCCGCCCCGACTGACACTTCGCATCTTCGTTCATTTCTCGGCCTAGTAAACTATTGGGGAAAGTTGCTCCCCAATCTGGTAACTATGCTGGCCCCGTAGCACCTTCTGCTAAAGAAGAATCACACCTGGGTTTGGGGTCAGCCGCAAGAAACCGCTTTCCGGCGGGTAAAACAATTGTCCTCGCTGGGTTACTAACCCAGTATGATCCTGGAAAGCCTTTGCTCATCACGTGTGATGCATCCCCATATACATCATTTCATTTTCATTTTTTTACATATGGTATTGGGGCCGTCCTGTCCCACAAGATGGAGAACCGGACCGAGCGGCTGATAGTTTTCACCTCCCGTACATTGACTGCATCAGAAAAGAAGTACGCACAGATCGAGAAGGAGGGCCTGGCGGTGGTCTTTGCGGTGAAATGCTTCCACCAGAATGTGTATGTCCGCCACTTCACTATCGTGACTGATCATAAGTCTCTGCTGGGACTTTTCCGAGAGAATAAGCCATTACCACCCATTGCTTCCGTACGGATCCAGCGCTGGGCTTTGTTGCTCGCTGCATACGAGTATTCTCTGGAGCACAAACCAGGAACCCAGATAGTGAATGCCGACGCACTGAGCCGATTGCCTTTATCGACCGGCCCCATGTCGACCCCCACGACCGGTGAGGTGTTTGCAACCCTAAATTTTATGGACACCTTGCCTGTCACGGCATCACAGATCCGTGAGTGGACCCAGACGGAGCCAGTCCTGCCAAAGGTTCGGCACATAGTCCTGTATGGTGGGCAGCATAGACAGCTCCCAGGCGAGTTGCGGGCGTTTTCCTCAACTGTCAGAATTTAGCATGGAAGATGGTATTGTCTTGTGGGGGACGCGTGTGATGGTCCCGGAAAAAGAACAGGAGCCGATACTAAGGGACTTGCACAATGGGCAACCGGGTGTGACCAAAATGAAAATGTTGGCCCGGAGCTATGTCTGGTGGCCAGGCCTCGACACCGACATTGAGAAGGTGGCCCAAAACTGCTCCATTTGCCAGGAGCATCAGAAGCTTCTGCCGGCCACGCCCCTACATCACTGGGAATGGCCAGGGCGGCCTTGGGCGCACTTACATGCGGATTTCGCCGGCCCTTTTCAAGGATCCATGTTCCTTCTATTAATCGATGCCCTGTCTAAATGGTTAGAGGTGCATAAGATGCTAGGCACAACGTCCTGCGCAACAATCGAGAAGATGTGTTTGTCTTTCAGTACACATGGCCTCCCCGAGGTGCTGGTCATGGGCAACGGCACTCCATTCACGAGTGAGGAGTTTGCGAGGTTCATGAAGATGAATGGCATACGCCATATCCGCACCGCTCCATACCACCCGGCTTCCAATGGGTTGGCGGAGCGCGCAGTGCAGACATTCAGACGGGACCTAAAGAAGCAGTCTTCCGGGTCTATGGACACGAGACTGGCTCGTTTTTTGTTTTCAGACAGGACCACTCCACATGCAGTGACTGGGGTAGCTCCCACGGAACTCCTAATGGGCCGGAGACTTCGCACCCGCCTTAGCATGGTTTTCCTGGACATTGGTGCAAAAGTACGCCGCACTCAAGAACGGCAGGGACAGGGTTTTTCTCGGCATTGGCCGATTCGGCAGTTTGCGCCCGGTGACCCAGTGTTCGTTCGTAATTTTGCTGGTGGTGCCAAGTGGGTCCCTGGCGTAATCTTTCGCCGAACGGGCCCTATCTCTAACCAGGCGCAAGCCCTGGGTCGCCTCCAGCGCAAACATGTAGACCACGTTCGGTCCAGAAGACCATCTCTTCCAAAGATTCCCCACTCCCGGAGCTCACTTCTACAGCCACAGAGACCAGACACTGGAGATTATTCCTCACAATCTTCCTCTGGTGCCGCACTCAAAGCCTGTGCAGGTCGTTGCAGAACCACGTGGAGATAGAGACGCCGAGATGACGGAGGCAGCGGACTCCGACTCAGAGATGGAGACACAGGACGCCTCAGAGGGGGAGTCCTCGGGCCCACGGGCCGTGGATGTACAACCGTTATGCCTTTCATCACGGAAGCATCGTTCTCTGTCTCGTTACACGTCGCCCGATCCAGCGCCTCATGCAAATAGTATCCGGCCTGCAGCAAAACGAGTCAACACCCTCCTTCACCAGGGTGTTTGGTGGATTCCTTAACTTTGGGGGGGGAGGGATGTTATAACCTGCCTGCTTACCACTGGCTGGGAACTAATGGCATTCCCACAATTCTTATTGAGTATGAGCTTCCCCAATGAGGGGGGCAGAGACATCATGAGTAGATTCCCTGCATAAATAGAGCTGGCCAGTTTGGAACCAGCTCGAGAGGAGCAGCAAGGGAGTTACTGCTGCTGTTGTGTGTGTGTGTTTGTGATATATATATATATATACACATGTTATTGTAAATAAATGTTATTTCTTTCTATCCTTCAACTCGTGCTGGATTACTCGTGGCCCTCACAAAACTTTCTCACTGCTCCCATTATTCTTTTGCATACCCTGCGCTGCAGGGGCCTATAAACCAGTGATTTTCAAACATTTTTGCCTGGGACCCATTTTTACAGACCAGCCATCCTTCGGGACCCACGCCGGCCGCCCTTCGCGACCCACCATCTTCACTTACCTTTAATGTGACAGATGAGCCTGCTTGGTCCTCACAATCTCACTTGCTTTGTTATTCAATGTTACATTTCTGATAAGGACTTCAGCTGATGATTTAAGATCTCACTGCACCCGGTTGAAAAAAAAGAGGTTTGTCCTTGAACTCGCCATGCAATAACCCAGACCTCAAGTGAGCATCTTTATGCTTCTTTGTTCCTGATTTCAGCTTCTTCTCCTTCATGGGTTGTTCACCAGAGGCCCAGGAGTTCACACCAGCAATGCTGGCAGCTGCAAAATGGAGGAATCTCTCTGGCGCCCAGAGCACGTGGCGCTACCGTGATCTGCTCTCCGCTGCCGCTCCAAGTAGGAAGACTCCAGCAATTAAAATAAATCTACTCCTGGGTCAGCACGCTGATGTCAGGAGGATGCGTTCTGCCCTGCTGGGCTCTGGGCCTGCTCACTGCTGAGGGGGTACACATGCACGGGATGGTCAGCATTCTGAAAGGCATTTAAAAAAAAAAAATTTAGAGTACCCAATTTATTTTTCCAATTAAGGGACAATTTAGCGTGGCCAATCCACCTACTCTGCACATCTTTGGGCTGTGGGGGCGAAACCCACGCAGACACGGGGAGAATGTGCAAACTCCACACGGACAGTGACCCGGGGTCGGGATCGAACCTGGGACCTCGGCACTGTGAGGCAGCAGGTCTAACCCACTGCGCCACCGTGCTGCCCCTGAAAGGCATTTTTAAAAGCTGGTCGCTCCTTTGGGCACTTCTTCCCGTGATCGGGAATGCCGACGCACGGCCCTGCGATTGGGGATGCAGCAAAACATGGCCCCGCGGCCCTCCCGACACTCACCCAACATCCACCCGTGGATCCCGACCCTGGGCTTGTAAATGACTGCCACAAACCACTTGATGCACAATCAATAACTACTAAAACGAGGTTGTAGCACAACTGAAGGCTTTAATAGACTAGAACTGTTCCCCAGCAGCTCAGGTACAGAATGAGGGCTGCTGGGACGGCACTGATTCATATACCCCGCCTATCAGGGCGGAGCTACATACTATACAGCCAATGGTAAACCCCCAGGTTTAACCAATCGAACTTCAGCCTCTCGGGTACTGCAATACCTGATAATACCACACTCACCCCCTGTTAATAAGGAGTCTAGCGGGGGTGGTGGCCAGCGGCTACAACTGTATTCAACATGGTATGATCAGATATGGAGGTACCGTGATACCTCCTTACAGTGTTTAGTATTTACAGTTACAGATCGGTTAAACTGAAGCAATCAGTCGGTCAGGTGCCCTGGTCGTCCTCTGGGATTGTCTGAGCCTCGATGGTGATTCCGGTGGGGGCTCAGGCGTCTGCGACTCTGGGAGCGTGGCTTCGGCCTCCATGGCAGCTTTGTCACCTCTAGACGGCGCTGGTGGGGAAAACAGTTGACCTGGGAGGGGGGTACCTGTAGGGGGCGTCGGTGGGTGGGAAGGCCCAGGC
Source organism: Scyliorhinus torazame (assembly GCF_047496885.1). NCBI lineage: Eukaryota > Metazoa > Chordata > Chondrichthyes > Carcharhiniformes > Scyliorhinidae > Scyliorhinus > Scyliorhinus torazame. Next base: position 134,625,769 of record NC_092714.1, read on the forward strand.
AGGGGCGGCAGGAGAACTGACCCTCCTGTGAGGTGCTGTGGAGGGGGGAGGGGGGCGGGTGGTTGGGTTGCGCGTGGGGTTCCAGCGGGCGCCAGGTCCCATAGGGAGACCATATCTTGTCGGCAGTCAGGGAACGCCACGTAGGCGTATTGGGGGTTGGCGTGCAGCAGATGGACCCTCTCGACCAATGGGTCCGACTTGTGCGCCCGCACGTGTTTTCGGAGCAGGATGGGTCCGGGTGTTGCCAGCCAGATCGGGAGCGAGATCCCGGAGGAGGAGGAGACGTTCGTGAGGTGTCTGATTGGTGGGCGTACAGAGCAGTGACCGGATGGAGTGGAGGGCCTCCTGGAGGACGTCTTGCCAGCGGGAGACTGGGAGGTTCTTGCATCGTAGGGCCAGTAGAACGGTCTTCCAAAGCGTTCCGTTCTCTCTCTCTACCTGCCCGTTTCCCCGGGGGTTGTAACTGGTCGTCCTGCTCGAGGTGATGCCCTTGCTGAGCAGTTTGTCGCTCATAAAGGAGGACTCCCTATCACTGTGTATGAACGCGGGGAAACCGAACAGTGCAAAGATACTATGGAGGGCCTTGATGACGGTGGTTGCGGTCATGTCTGGGCAGGGGATGGCGAATGGGAACCGGGCGTACTCGTCAACCACGTTCAGGAAATACGTGTTGCAGTCGGTGGAGGGGAGGGGGCCTTTGAAGTCCATGATGAGGCATTATCGTTGTTGTAGGTGGAGAGGCAGACAGTGAGGGGGGGGTAGAAGTCCACCGAATTGGAAGGTCAGACTTTGTAGGTTACATTGGAAGTCCAACCCCAGGAGTGTAGCCGCGCAGAGGTGCGGAAGGACATAAAGGCGGAAATTGTTGAATTTCCTTCCTTGGATCGTGAGGTTTGCTAGACAGAACCCCTTTATCTCCACTGAGTGGGAACCGGAGGCCAGGGAGATTTACAGGGTGGGTAAAAAATGAACAGCGCCTTACCGTGTTGGGGTGTATAAAGCTCTCCGTGCTCCCAGAGTCGATCAGGCAGGACGTCTCGTGGCCGTTGATGAAGACCGTCGTCGTTGCTGTTGAGAGTGTTCGATGTCGAGTTTGGTCCAGAGTCACCGAGGCCAGATGCAGTAGTTGTGAATTTTGATCGGGTAGTGTGTAGTCGGCTGAGCTGGGGTCCTGGGGCCCCATCTAAGATGGTGTCTCCCATGGGTCGCACATGGTGGTCGGACATGGACAAAATGGCGGTGCCCATCCGTCCAGCAGGGTGTCCGGGGAACAAGATGGCGGCGCCCGTGGGCCGCACGTGGCCCTAGGATACGGGGGTGGCGGAGACTGCTAGCCGCTTGGGGCCCGAGGAGAAGTTCGCTGTGGCAGTCCGGAGTCGCCGCTGGAGACCGCGGCCACCGCTCGTGCCTGGCAGACCCCCACGAAATGGCCCTTCTTGCTGCACCCTTTGCAGGTGGATGTGCGGGCCGAGCAACGCTGGCGGGGGTGCTTTTCCTGCCCTCAGAAGAAACAGCGGGGCCCATCGGAGTTGGCGGGCTGCCTTACAGCGCAGGCCTGTGGGGACACGGGGAAGGTCTGTGGGGCTGCCGCTGTGGGATTCCACGTTGCCCAGGGGGCCGCCGCGCGGTCGGGCACCTAGCATTGTGCGTTCCTGGAGGCAACGTCCATGGACCCTGCCAGGGCCCGTGCCTCCCGAAGTCCCAGGGTGTTTTTTTTGTGTAACCTCTACCCTCATCTGTTGGTGCACTCTTAGGTTCGTACACTCTCTATCTCTTTCTGCCATGCTCTTATCATTTCCCTTATTCCTACCTTGTGCTTTTGCCTCATTTTTCATCTTTGTTTTATCCCATCCTCCCAAACTTTATTCCTCATCCCCACTATTTACTTTAAAGTCCTCTCTACCCCCCAGATATACAACTAATCAGAACACTTGTCCCAGCGCAGTTTAGGTGAAGACCATCCCAGTTGCACAGCTCTCACTTTCCCTCGGATTGGTTCCAGTGACACATGAATTGAAACCCATTTCGCATAGATGATGGCATAGAAAATCATATCTCCAAATTTGATAATGATACAAAGTTAGGTGGCATTGTAGAAAGTCTAGATGACAGCATAAAATTGCAAGGAGATATTGACAGACTAGGTGAATGAGCAAAATTGTGGCAAATGGAATTCAATGTAAGCAAATAGAACATAGAACATACAGTGCAGAAGGAGGCCATTCCACCCATCGAGTCTGCACCGACCCACTTAAGCCCTAACTTCCACCCTATCCCCGTAGCCCAATAACCCCTCCTAACCTTTTTGGTCACGAAGTGCAATTTATCATGACCAATCCACCTAACCTACATGTCTTTGGACTGTGGGAGGAAACCGGAGCACCCGGAGGAAACCCACGCAGACACGGGAGAACGTGTAGACTCTGCACAGATAGTGACCCAGCGGGGAATCAAACCTGGGACCCTGGCACTGTGAAGCCACAGTGCTATCCATTTGTGCTACCGTGCTGCCCACTAATGTGAGGTTATCCATTTTGGAGCAAAAAAGGATAGAGCAGAGTATTTTCTAAATGGAACGAGGTCAGGTACGGTGGACGTCCAAAGAGATTTGGGGGTTCAGATGCATAAATCCTTAAAATACCACGAGCAAGTGCAGAAAATAATCAAAAAGGCTGAGGAATGCTAACCTTTATAACTAGCAGATTGCAGTATAAAAGTTATGCTGCAGCTGTACAAAACCCTGGTTAGACCCCACTTGGAGTACGATGAACAGTTCTGCGCACCACACCTTAGGAAGGATATTTGGCCTTGGAGGCAGTGCAACATAGGTTTACAAAAATAATACCTGGATTATAGGGCTAGGTTACAAGGAGAGATTACACAAATTAGGCCTGTTTTCACTAGAATTTAGAAGGTTAAGGGGTGATCTGATCAAAGTATTCAAGATATTAACAGGGAAAGACAGGGTAGATAAAGATAAATTATTTCTACTGGTTCGAGATTCTAAAACCAGACAGCATTGTCCAGAAATTAGGGCCAGACCGTTCAGGAGAGATGTTGGGAAGCACTTCATCACGCAAAGGGTGGTAAAGTTTTTGGAACTCGCTCCCACAAACAGCAGTTGAAGCTAGAATCTGAGATAAATAGATTTTTGTTTAGCAAAGATATTAAAGAATATGGGCCCAAGGCAAGTATGTGGAGTTAGGCCACAATTCAGCCATGATTTCATTAAGTGGCGGACAGGTTTGAGGGACTGAATGCCCTATTCCTGTTCCTATGTTCCACTTCCAGATCTCGTCCAGCCTACTCTCTGATTGGTGCTAAAATGTGCTGTTCTAAGAAATTGTCCTGAAAACTCTCCATGAGCTCATCATCCAGGCTACTTTTCCCAATCTAATTTGTCCAATCTGTGTAAATTAAAATCACTCATGATTATCACCATACCTTTCTGTTATAACCTGCTGCTTACCACTGGCTGGAGACTAATGGCAATCCCGCAATCCTTTGGGAGTATGAGCTTCCCCAATGAGGGGGGCGGAGAAATCATTAGCAGATTCCCTGCATAAATAGAGCTGGCCAGTTTGGAACCGGCAGAGGAGAGTGAGCAGCAAGGATATATATATATACACTATTGTAAATAAATGTTATTTCTTTCTATCCTTCAACTCGTGCTGGATTCTTCGTGACCCTCACAAAACTGGCGACGAGGGTTAAAGTGGATAGCTGTCTACGCTGCTGAAGCCACCTCCCTGGATTTTTGTTGGATACAGGTTGGAAGTTTTTTTCTATTACACCATGCCTCTGCACGGACGTTTGGATGTTTTTGATACTGCGCTGGAAAGTTGGAACCAGTACGCACAATGGACGTGTTACTATTTCCGGGCAAACAACGTCACCGAAAACTAGCGCCAGGTGGTTATTTTGCTCATCGCCTGCGGCCCGCATACGTTTGGGGTGATTAGGAGCCTTACATACCCAGCTGCGCCAGACACCAAGACGTTTGATGAACTTGTGAACTTAGTGGGGCAACATTTTAACCCAACCCCGTCCACGATAGTCCAGCATTACCGGTTTAATACCGCTGAAGGACCCAGGAGAATCCCTTGCAGAGTTTCTATCCAGGCTACGCAAGATTGCGGAGTACTGTGACTATGGTGAGACCTTGTCAGAAATGTTATGCGACCGTTTGGTTTGCGATATTAACAATGCGGCCACCCAGAGAAAGTTGTTACCTGAACCAACATTGACTTTTCAACAGGCCATTCAAATAGTATTGTCCCGAGAGAGCGCAGAACGATGAGTGCAGGAGCTACAGGGAATGGAGGTGCATGCCTTGGGGTGCAACCCCTTCTGTCCAAAAGCATTTCCCCGCACCCCTGTGGTACCTTGGGTGGGGCGGCGTCTGGATCGACGCCAGTGGCCATCGGGCATTCCTCCCCGAAGGGAGCCTTCTCCAGAACCGATGGATGAGGAGCCATGTCTGTGTCAGACTTGTAGGCGCGACCCCGTCGCAGACGGCGGTCCTGGGGGCCGCCGTCGTTCCGACCGAAACGGGGACCAGCCCAGGGGCCATAACTGGGACCAGCCCAGGGGCCGTACCTTCCATGTGGATGAACCTGCGGCGACTACTCCTGAGGACGTGGAGACGGAGGACGACTGCCTGCAGCTGCATTGTGTGGCAGCTCCCCGTGTGGCCCCCATTAAGGTGACAGTACGGGTCAGTGGCCACCCGCTTGAGATGGAGTTGGACACTGGCGCAGCGGTCTCCGTGATCGCCCAGAGGACATTCGACCGCATCAAGCAGGGTATACAGACCCTTACATTAACCGACTCACAGGCCAGGTTGGCCACCTACACGGGGGAACCACTGGACATTGCAGGAACTACAATGACCTCTGTTGTTTATGGACGCCAGGACGGGCGTTTCCCACTTATCGTGGTGCGCGGCCATGGGCCCAGCCTGTTGGGTCGGGACTGGTTGCGCCATTTGCGGTTGCAATGGCAGCACATCCTCCAAACAGTTTCTGAAGGGTTGACTGAGGTACTAGGACGATACCCAGATGTATTCCAGCCTGGTTTGGGGAAAATAAAAGGGGCCGTAGCCCGTATCCAAGTCGAACCAAGAGCCACGCCGCGCTATTTCCGGGCATGCCCGGTGCCTTACGCCTTGCTCGAGAAGGTAGAAGGGGAGCTCACTCGTTTGGAGAGTTTGGGTATTATCAGGCCCGTCCATTTTGCTGACTGGGCAGCACCAATTGTACCTGTAATGAAGCCAGATGCCACAGTTCGCTTGTGTGGCGACTATAAACTTACAGTGAATACGGCTTCCCGACTCGACCGATATCCAATGCCTCGCATAGAGGATCTCTACGCAAGGCTTGCAGGTGGACTCTCGTTCACAAAATTAGATATGAGTCACGCCTACCTGCAGTTGGAGCTGGACCCTGCCTCCCGACCATATGTAACGATTAATACACACCGGGGCCTGTATGAATATACATGGTTGCCCTTTGGAGTATCCTCTGCCTGCGCAATTTTTCAACGTGTTATGGAGGGTATTTTGAGAGGTTTACCACGTGTTACTCTCTACTTAGGTGACGTTTTGATTACAGGGACGTCGGAGCAGGAACATTTGGGAAATCTGGAGGCTGTCCTTAGACGCTTTTCGGAGGCTGGAGTCCGTTTACGTCGCACAAAGTGCATATTTCAGGCAAAGGAAGTAGTCTACCTAGGTTATCGGGTGGACCGCGAAGGTTTACACCCTGTCGCAGAGAAGGTGCGTGCAATTCAACAGGCCCCCGCCCCGACTGACACTTCGCATCTTCGTTCTTTTCTTGGTCTCGTAAACTATTATGGGAAGTTCCTCCCCAATCTGGCAACTACGCTGGCCCCATTGCATCTTCTGCTAAAGAAAAATCACACCTGGGTTTGGGGTCAGCCGCAAGAAACCGCTTTCCGGCGGGTAAAACAACAATTGTCGTCGTCTGGGTTACTAACCCACTATGATCCTGGAAAGCCTTTGCTCGTCACATGTGATGCATCCCCGTATGGTATTGGGGCCGTCCTGTCCTACAAGATGGAGAACGGGGCCGAGCGACCGATAGCTTTCGCCTCCCACACATTGACTGCAGCGGAGAAAAAGTACGCGCAGATCGAGAAGGAGGGCCTGGCAGTGGTTTTTGAGGTGAAACGCTTCCACCAGTACGTGTATGGCCGCCATTTCACTATCGTGACTGATCATAAGCCTCTGCTGGGACTTTTCAGAGAGGATAAGCCAATACCGCCCATTGCTTCCGCACGGATCCAGCACTGGGCCTTGTTGCTTGCTGCATACGAGTATTCTCTGGAGCACAAACCAGGAACGCAGATAGCAAATGCCGACGCACTGAGCCGATTGCCTTTATCGACCGGCCCCATGTCAACCCTAAATGTTATGGACACCTTGCCTGTCACGGCATCACAGATCCGTGAGTGGACCCAGACGGAGACAGTCCTGTCAAAGGTTCAGCACATAGTCCTGTATGGTGGGCAGCATAGACAGCTCCCAGGCGAGTTGCGGGCATTTTCCTCCAAGCTGTCAGAATTCAGCGTGGAAAACGGCATCCTCTTGTGGGGGACGCGTGTGATTGTCCCGGAAAAAGGCCAAGAGCTGATACTAACAGACTTGCACAATGGGCATCCAGGTGTGACCAAAATGAAAATGTTGGCCCGGAGTTATGTCTGGTGGCCAGGCCTCGACACCGACATTGAGAAGGTGTCCCAAAACTGCTCCATTTGCCAGGAGCATCAGAAGCTTCCGCCGGCCGCGCCCCTACATCACTGGGAATGGCCAGGGCGGCCTTGGAACGCTTGCATGCAGATTTCGCAGGCCCTTTTCAAGGATCCATGTTCCTTCTATTAATTGACACCCAGTCTAAATGACTAGAGGTGCATAAGATGCAGGGGACAACGTCCTGCGCAACAAGTGAAAAGATGCATTTGTCGTTTAGTACGCATGGCCTCCCCGAGGAGCTGGTCACGGATAACGGCACTCCATTCACGAGTGAGGAGTTTGCGAGGTTCACGAAGATGAACGGCATACGCCATATCAGCACTGCCCCTTACCACCCGGCTTCAAATGGGTTGGCAGAGCGCGCAGTGCAGACATTCAAAAGAGGCCTAAAGAAGCCGTCTTCCGGATCAATGGACACGAGACTCGCTCGCTTTTTGTTTACGTATAGGACCACCCCCCATGCGGTGACTGGGGTAGCTCCCGCAGAACTCCTAATGGGCCGGAGACTTCGCACCCGCCTTAGTATGGTTTTCCCGGACATTGGCGCAAAAGTACGCCACACACAAGAACGGCAGGGACAGGGATTTTCTCGCCATCGGCCGATTCGGCAGTTTGCGTCCGGTGACCCAGTGTTCGTTCGGAATTTTGCTGGTGGTGCCCAGTGGGTTCCTGGTGTAATCTTTCGGCAAACGGGCCCTATATCTTACCAGGTGCAAGCCCAGGGTCGTCTCCAGCGCAAACATGTAGACCACGTTCGGTCCAGAAGATTATCCCCTCCAAAGATTCCCCGCCCCCGGAGCTCATTTCTACAGCCGCAGAGACCAGGGACAAGGGAAGGTAGTCCTCACAATCTTCCACTGGTGCCTCACTCGAAGCCTGTGCAGGTCGTTACAGAACCGAATGGAGATAGAGACGCTGACATGACGGAGGCAGCAGACTCTGACTCCGAGATGGAGACACAGGATGCATCAGAGGGGGAATCCTCGGGTCCATGGGCCGTGGATGTACAACCGTTGCACCGTTCATCACGGAAGCGCCGGTCTCCGTCTCGTTACACGCCACCTGATCCAGCGCCGCGTGCAAATGGTGTCCGGCCTGCGGCAAAACGAGTCCGACGCCCTCCTTCGCCAGGGTCTTCGGTGGATTCCTTGGACTTTGGTGGGGAGGGATGTTATAACCTGCCTGCTTACCATTGGCTGGGGACTAATGACAATCCTACAATCCTGTGGAAGTATGAGCTTCCCCAATGAGGGGGCGGCGGGGGAGAAACCATTAGTAAACTCCAAGTATAAATAAAGCTGGCCAGTTTGGAAACAGCAGGAAGGAGTGTGCAGCAAGGGAAGTTGCTGCTGCTGCTATATATATATGTTATTGTAAATAAATGTTATTACTTTGTATCCTTAAAACTCGTGCTGGATTCTTCGTGGCCCTCACAATAAAGAGAAATAGAAAAGCAGATATGTAGGCAAATTTCAGAGAAGTGTAACAGTAATACTGATAGTGATAATGAGGAATTTCAACTTCCCCAACATTAACTGAGGTAGTCATAGTGTGAAAAATTTAGAGGGTACGGAATTCTTAAAATGCGTCCAGGAGAAATTTTTAAAGCCGTACACAGAAGGTCCTGCAAGAGAGGTCCTGGACTTCAATTCAGGTATCAAAGCTGGACAAGTGGTTGAAGTATTGAAGTATTAGGGGGGGAACATTTTGCAGACAGTGATCATAACTCTGTCACATTCAAGATTGTTATGGAAAAGGACAGGAAGGGCCTGAGACCAACTTTCTAAACTGAGGGAAGGCCGATTTTAATAAGATCAGATATGATTAGGCCAGAGTGGACTGGGAGAAGACACTTTTAGGTAAATCTGTGACAGAACAGTGGGACACATTCAAGAACAAAATAGGGAAAGTACAGGGCCAACATGTTCCAATCAAGAAAAAGGTGGGATCAACAAAACCGGTGAACCCTGGATATCGAGGATTCTACAGCCTTGGATAAGGAGAAAAAAGGAGGCTTATGACAGGTAGCGAGGGCTCAAAATGGCAGAAGCCCTAGAGGCGTATAGAATGTGCAAAAAGGAACTTCAAAAGGAAACACAAAAGGATACTGGCGGGTAAAATAAAGGAAACTCCTAAGTTGTTTTACAAGCACATTAAGGGTGAAAGGATACTGGGGAAAGAGTAGGGCCCATTAAGGACCACAGTGGTAATTTGTGTGTGGAGCCGGAGGATATAGGTAGGGTGCTAAATGAATGTGTTGTGTCGGTGTTCACTTGTGAGAGGGATGGTGTGGGTATAGAAATCAGGGAGAAGGACTGTAATAAAATTAAAGAGATTAACATAGACAGAGTGAAGATTCAGAGTGGTCTGGCAGGCTTAAAAGTAGACCAATCTCCAGGGCCAGATGAAAGTGTATCCCAGGCTGTTGAGTGAGGCAAGGGAGGAAATAGCAGGGGTGCTGGCAATAATTTTCAATTCCTTTCTGGCCACAGGAGAGGTGCCGGAGGACTGAAGGCTAGCCAATGTGGCACCATTATTCAATCAGGGAGGAAGGGATAAACCAGGAAACTACAGACCACTCAGTCTAACCTCAGTGGTGGGGAAGCAATTCTCTGAGAGACAGAATGAATCTGCAGTTGGAGAGGCAGGGATTAATCAAGAACAGTCAGCATAGTTTTGTTAAGGGGAGGTCATGTCTGATCAACTTGACTTAATTTTTCAAAGAGGTGACCAGGTGTGTTGATGAGGGAAATATATTTGACGTAGTCTACTTGGATTTCAGCAAGGCTTTTGATAAGGTTCCACATGGGAGACTGCTGGCGAAGGTAAGCGCCCATGAAATCCAAGGAAATTTGGCAAATTAGATCCAGAATTAGCTGAATGGCAGGTCAGCTAATGGTCAAGGGGTGTTTTTCTGACTGGAAGCCTGTGTCCAGTGGGGTCCCGCAGGGATCAGTGTTGGGGCCCTTGCTGACACGAATGTAGGATGATTGATCAGTACGTTTGCGACTGATACAAAAATTGGTGGGGTGGTAAATAGTGAGAATAGCCTTAGATTACAGGAGGATATAGACGGTCAGATGGGCTGATCTGTGGCAAGTTGAATTCAAGCCGGGTAATTGTGTTGCTAACTTTTGGTTGGCTCTTAATTTGTTGCTCGTTGTATCTTTACTTAATTTGCTCTGTTTCTATAACCTTTGCTCTAGAGTCGCCAGGTATCTTTATGATACCGCCACGAGGTTCAAGTTGAAGTACTGATTAATAACCCAACACACCAATTAGTAAGATTCAAATCAAATCACATTTATTATACACAGTAAATCACTACTCATACATAAACTCTACTTTCTAGGCTATTCCTATCACTAAAAGGCCTATACTTAGCTTCGGAATTGGCCCACCAGGTCAGGGGAGCAAATGGCCTTTCGTTCGGGTTCTGAAGCTGCAGGATTCAAAAGCTGGTATGGACTGGTAGCTAGGAGCGCCTATCTTGTCGCGTGCATTGACTGGAGACTTACTTGGTTGATGCGGCAGCTTGGGCAGTTCACTCTCAACGGTTGATTTGCTGCTGAGTGACCCTGCCAAGAAGGACGATTTGAACTTGGGGACTCTACTTTATAGTCCCCAGGGGCTTCCCGTCGTTCAGGGCGGACCCCGTACCTGGTTCCAAGTGATTGGACTGCGTTTCGATCACCTGGATCGATTTCTCCAATACTGGAGTTGTTCCCTGATCACTGGGCGGTCCCTGAGTGTCCGTTGGCCTTCCGTTGTCTTGGCTTCTGCCGGTGCCGAGGAGTCTGGCTTGGCCTTATTCACCTTAAGTGTTTCAATTGTGCCCGGGGATCGCTTATTAATATGCAGTTCAGTGCTGTCTGGGCTTTTGCAAGTTCTAATACACAGGATTTCTGCACTTGCTGGTTTTTGCCTGTGTTGGCTGAATTTCCCTGCAGCCTTTGTGGATCTCCATTTTAAGTCGGGAAGTGGCCAACCCAGGTGTCTACAGTGTGAGGTGATGCACTTGGGCAGGACAAACAAGGCAAGGGAATACATGATAAACGGCAGGACCCTGGAAAACACTGAGAATCAGAGTGTGCAAAGGTAGCAGAACAGGTGAATGTAGTGCTTAAGAAGGCATATGGTACACTTTATTAGCCAGGACGCAGAGTTTAAGAGCAGGTCAGTTATACTGGAACTGTATAAAATGTTGATTAGGCCAGAGCTAAAGTATTGTGTGCAGTTCTGGAATCCACATTATAGGTGGGATGTGATCACAAAGGAAAGGGTGCAGAGGAGATTTACCAGGATGTTGCCTGCGCTGGAGAATTTCCACTATGAGGAGAGATTGGATGGACTGAGGTTTGTTTCCTTGGAGCAGAGGAGACTGGGGGTGGGGGGGGGGGGGGGGGGGGGGGGGGGGGAGGGCCGCTTAATTGAGATGTATAATTTTAGGAGGGACAAAGATAGAGTAGACAGGAAGAAACATTTCCCCTTGGTGGAGGGACCAATGACTAGGGGGCACAGATATAAGGTAAGGGAGAGGAGATGTAGAGGGAATGTGAGGAAAAACCTTTTTACCCAGAGGACGGTGGGCGTCTGGAACGTACTGCCTGAAAGGATAGTGGAGGCAGAGACCTTCATAACATTTAAGAAGCGTGCACTTGCTGATCCCAGGACATAAAAGACTATGGGCCAAGTGCTGAGAAAATGGGATTGGAATAGTACTGTTTTTGACCGGCACAGGCACGATGGGCCAAAGGACGTTTTGTGTGCTGTAGATATCCATGACTATGACTCTGTGACTTCCAACAACTGCCCTGCACATCCCTCTGTTCATTCTCCAAGTCATGCCATATTCCAAGAAGAGAATCCCCGCTGGTGCCCCCATGTGTGGAAGAAATTGGGTTGTGCAGAAGCTTTGAAGTCAGCAAAACATCCTTCAGCAGGTGGCACACCACTCAGTTGGCTTTTGCAACTTGAAACTTTAAGAAACAACACTTGCAAACCATAGCAATAGCAGAAAGGCATCAACCAGCAACTAAACAGCAAGTGATTGATCCCTTTAAATAAGGCGAGTGGAGGACCTTCCTAAACAATGGGCACAGATCCCCAGCCACACAGGTAAATAGAGAGTACGAAGCATGGAGTTCAAAATGGCAGCACTAGTATCAACACTCTGATTTGTCTGCTGCGTATACTTCTGGTCGCCATTCAAGGTGCACATACTACAGCCCTCACCAATATGGTGGCATGATTCGCCCTAGAAATATGCGTACACGCGCCATGGGCTCCATTTTGGAACTCCAAGGACAAAAATGTTCCAAAAGTGAATTTTCATCAATAGATCCCGGGCAACAGTGATTCATCACTAGATCCCGGTCTATATCAGTAGCACGCTAGACTTTATTATCTCATTAAACAGAGATAGTGAAAACCTTTGAAGAAAGAAGCTTTGATGTCTTTCATAAAAAGGTCATGTTTGCTTTTTGGTGGATTTTTAACTAAACTCTCCCAGTTAAAACTCCAATTACATCAAGCATTCAAAGAAAAGATAGCTATTTCTGGACCAGCCCTGTTATTACAACCCATCTTAGCTCTCGTTATAGATGTTTGTAAGTACCAGCAGATGGGAACTGAATGCAAAATAATTAGTGAATGGCACACACTGTTTAATATGTAGAGGTCCAACCAAGGGATGGGAAAGACTTACAGACTGCGCCACAGAAGCAGCCAACCGATCAAAGAGAGTTCAGCAGTAGAGTGACACTCCTGCTTTCCCAATATTTTGTCACAGGTTTGACTGATGCCTGATACTGCTAGCAAGGGTTGCCAGCGGTTGGCTGAGTTGCTAGACATACCGGGATGTTGCGATGGAAATAACACAAAGAAACACTTACATTTCTATCCCATTTTTCATAATCTCAGGACATCCCAACACCAACTAAGGATTTTTATCATCACTGTTGCAATGTAGGAAATACAACAGCTATTCTACTTAGTGAAAGCTCCCATCTAGAAATTAGTGATGTTAGTTGAGATAACATTTCTGTTCTCCAAAATAGTACAGTGGGAGTTTCTTCATTGATTCAGGGAGGGGAGCTGGAGCCTCCATTAGGTGTCCAAGCCTCTTCATAAGCTTGGGATCTGGTAACACAGTGCTTATGTTACAGGATTTGCAGTGGCCTAGTCTAATGATCTGGAGATGAGTTTAAATCCCATCAGGAAGTTGGGGAATTCAAATTAAGTTCATTAAAAAAAGTCTGGCAGAAAAGTTAATAACAAAAACCATGACCATGACACGATCCTCTGAAAGGTTCTGGTAAGCCACTTATTGGCTATGATGGGCAATAAATGCCAACCGTGCCAATGATGACCATGTCCGGGGAGAGCAGGAGGCCACTTGGGGAGTCAGTGTTCAGAGAGGCCCTTTGCGCATTGTGTCTGCATCAACAAAACTACACTAAATCTACACTATTCCCACTTTTCAGCACTTGGCCCATAGCCTTGAATGTTATGACATAAGTGCTCATCCACATTTTTTTAAATAAAAAGGTTGTCAGGTTTCACAGCCCCACTATCCTCCTAGGCAGTGCACTCCAAACTCTGGGTGAAAATCTTTCCTCAAATCCCCTCACCTTAAAATTATGCCCCCATTATTTGACCTTTCAACTAAGGGGAACAGTGGCTTCCTCTTCACCCTATCCATACCCCTCAATCAGCTCCCCCAGGCTTCTCTGCTCGAAGGAAAACAACCAAGCTGAAGGATATTGGAGGACGAAGCCAGACAGGGAAGTGAAGTACAGCCCCTGGTGTCTGCTGTTTCACAGCATCATGTACATGTACAGCTGAATGTAAAAAGGAGTTAAGAGAATGAGAATGATGGGCACATTACCCAACAAAACCAAGGAGGTATTTATGGGACCCATGGAACGGCGTTCAATCTGGATTACTTATCCATTGACACACATAACATCATGGAAGAATGGCAGTATGCCATATTTCTACAATCATTAGCTTTAGGTCTGTATAGACACCCCTGAGAAACCTAGTGAAGATTCCAACTATTACAAGAATAAGACTGCTCACTTTGTGTAATGCTACCTCTTCAAACAATAAATTTGATGAATTTCGATCAAGGAAATTAATATTTTGTAAGTGACTGAAACATGACACCAATCAGATCTATGTAGCCATTTCAAATTGCATTATTTGTCGAACCAAGGGTTCATCACATTGAAGATGGAGCGGCATTATGCATAAACAATGATCAGAATTGTAGCCACCTGGGTTGGCCACTTCCCGATTTAAAATGGAGAACCGCAAAGACTGAAGGGAAATTCAGCCAACACAGGCAAAGACTAGCAAATACAGAAATCATGTATATTGGAACTTGCAAAAACCAGACAGCACCGAAACCAGCAGCCATCTGCATAGTAATGAGCGATCCAAGGCACAATTGCAACACTTAAGGTGAATAAAGCCAAGCCAGACTCCTCGGCACCAGCAGGAGCCAAGACAAAGGAAGGCCAACGGACATTTAGGGACCGCCCAGCGATCAGGGAACAGCTCCAGTATTGGAGAAATCGATCCAAATGATCGGAACGCAGTCCAATCACTTGGAACCAGGTACAGCAGGCAGAAGCAGACATCCAAGCGGTGAAAACGCACCAGGACCCTGCATGGGTGAACGAAGGCAGGAACAGCCCCCCACAAAAGCCACAGGAGTGTTACAACTGTGGACAGTTAGGACACTTTTCACGAAAATGCAATGCCCCACGAAAGCCACAGAGAGCCCAGCAGACAGGCACTCTGAATAAGAATAAGACAGAGCCCATACATAGTGTAGGCACCCGTTCAGACCAGACGGACCTGAACGGAACGGACTGACGGTGTTCGAGCTCCCCCAGTTGGGTCTGCGACACCCTTTGGGACAGGTCCGGCCGACCAGTAGTTGCAGCAAAGATACGGGACAGCCCATCGAATTTCTCTGGGACACAGGAGGGCCCCACACCACAATCAATTCCTCCAGAAAGACACGTGGCCCACTACAGCCACCATCACCCTCAGTGGCTTTACAGGCCATTCACAGCAGGGACACATTAGAGACCCTGTACCCATTCAGATTGGCAATATAACGACAAAGCACCCCATAGTTTTAGTCGATCTACCCCACACAGCAGAACACATTTTGGGAATTGACTTTATGAACTCCCACCACCTTTCATTTGATCCGGTAAACCAATGTGTTTGGAGAATGGCAAAATCCGCAAGAGCTCCCGCAAGGCTCACAATAGGTGAATACGCAAACAAGATTAGCGCAGTCGGCGAATTCTGGTTTGACCCGACCACGATTAGCACGGACAAGCAGGTTAGGGCAGTTCTGCAGAAGCACAGGACAGCATTCGCGACCTACAAACACGACTGTGGCCGGATGACTGGTTCCGTTCAAATCACAGGACCTGACCCTAGACCCCAAAAGCAATACGGATTTCCCCAAGAGGCAGAGGGAGAAATCGCAAAAGTTACCAACAGCTTATTAGAGCAGGGCGTACTCAGATCAGTAGCCTCCACTAATAATGCCCCGATTTGGCCAGTGAGAAAGCCCGATGGATCATGGGCCATCGATTACCGGGAACTCAACAAAGTCACCCCCGCAGCAGCCCCCACGATAGCCACAAGTCCCGAGACCATGCTCAAACAGGGACTCAACTCACAATACTTTACGGTTTGGACGCCAGTAATGAATTCTGGTCCATTCCATTGGCAAAAGCGTGCCAATACAAATTTGTCTTCACTTTTAAAAATCAGCAGTACATGTGGACATGCCTTCCACAAGGATTCCACAACTCCCCCTCCATTTTCCACCGACAGCGGGCAAATGGATTATCGAAATTTTCTCGCCCCGAATGTCTGGTCCAGTATGTGGACGACCTAGTACTGCAGACAGACACCAAGGCAGAGCAAATCGAGCTTCTGGCCGAACTCCTGGAACTCCTACAGAGAATTGATTGCAAAGTAAACCCCAAAAAGGCCCAGATTTTGGAAAACAAAGTGATATATTTGGGTACGATTATTACGCACGGTAAACGCGAGATTGAGCACAAAGGAATTGACTCGATTGCCAAATTGCCACTTCCCCAGAATGTTTCAGCCCTCCGGTTGTTTTTAGGACTGGTTGGCGACTGCCGAAACCACATTGACGGTTTCGCCAGTAAGGCAGCATCCCTCTCGGAACTCCTAAAGAAAGGAGCCCATTGGGAATCGCTTCTGCAGCATACGGATGCTGTGATGCTTTGAAAAGAGCCCTCATTGCAGTCCCCGCACTACAGGTTCCAGACCCGCTTTCCTCCTACGCTATAAAGATAGCTAGCGCCGACCGCACCTTTCGGCCGTGCTCCTCCAGGAACGGCACAACCAGTTAAGACCCGTGGCTTACGCATCCAGACTTTTAGATCCTGTGGAGCAGTGATTTTCGGCCTGTGAAAGGCACCTGCTCCCAGTTTTCTGGCCAGTTCAGTATTTCTCCTACAGAACCGGACTAAACCCCATCACAATCCTCATGGAACACACCCCCACCGAACTTTTACTTGACGGATTACTTAAGGACGGTACAGTTAGCCAAATTAGAGCAGCTAGATGGACCCTTCTTTTGCAGTGATGTGGAGATGCCGGCGTTGGACTGGGGTGAGCACAGTACGAAGTCTTACAACACCAGGTTAAAGTCCAACAGGTTTGTTTCGATGTCACTAGCTTTCGGAGCGCTGCTCCTTCCTCAGGTGAATGAAGAGGTCTGTTCCAGAAACACATATATAGACAAATTCAAAGATGCCAAACAATGCTAGGAATGCGAGCATTAGCAGGTGATTAAATCTTTACAAATCCAGAGAGGGGTAACCCCAGGTTAAAGAGGTGTGAATTGTATCAAGCCAGGACAGTTGGTAGGATTTCGCAGGCCAGATGGTGGGAGATGAATGTAATGCGACATGAATCCCAGGTCCCGGTTGAGGCCGCACTCATGTGTGCAGAACTTGGCTATAAGTTTCTGCTCGGCGATTCTGCGTTGTCGCGGGTTCTGAAGGCCGCCTTGGAGAACGCTTACCCGGAGATCAGAGGCTGAATGCCCTTGACTGCTGAAGTGTTCCCCGACTGGAAGGGAACATTCTTTTGCAGGGATGGGACATCATTGTTAAAAGGACCAAGATCCACACTGTCTTAGCTGATAACCTTCAGTACCCAGGCACCCCCCATGAATGTGAAATCATCTCACCGCACCACAACACAGGCCCCTTTATTGCGAAAACAACCCCCAGAAATATAGGTAGTCCAACCCAGAGCCCCCAGCACACAGACACGTGCGCACCTTTAAGGATATATGTGGATGGTTCTTCCACAGTATTAGAAGGGAGGCGTATTACAGGATGCGGCATATATGTCGAGGACGCGCAGGGACGCGCCCTAGAAGAGATCTCCTTAAAGATACCAGGCCACTTAGGCGCACAGGCGGCAGAACTAGCAGCCGTTGCGTATATTATAGATCACCCAGATTCCTTCCCCAGCCCAGCAGACATATACTCGGACAGCCTCTATGTCTGCAATAGCCTTACAGAATTCCTATCCCTGTGGAAGGCAAGAGGATTTGTTTCCGCAGATGGAAAACCCCTCCCTTCAGCCCCATTGCTCCGCCACATTTTAGAGTAAGCACAGGACAAGACATTCGGAATTGTTAAAGTTCGAAGTCACCAGCATTCCTCCGCCCCTGGAAATGTAAAAGCCGACGCACTGGCCAAAGCAGGTTCCAGGCATGGATATTTTTGGACACCCCCCAGAAAGTGCACAGTGAATGCAGTTCAGGTGTCGCAGACTAATATCGAGGATTTAGTGCAGGCCCAGAAGCAGGATAGCAATCTCAGGGAGATTTTAAAAGGAAATTTACGGCACCTTACATTAGATTTAAAAATGCACTGACCACACATGACGGTGTGGTGTTAAAAGACACCCTTTATGTAGTTCCTGAACAGGACAGGAATCAACTTATTTGTTTATTCCATGACAGTCATGGCCATCAGGGAATTGATCCCACTACAGCCCACCTCAGGCAGCTCTGTTGGTGGCCGAGTTTAAAAGAAGGTGTAACGCACTACGTTGAGAATTGCCTTATCTGTGCCCAGAACAATCCGGACATATACGCAAAGAAGGCTCAACTTAGCCACACCTGCCCCGTTAACGGCCCCTGGACTAACCTCCAGATCGATTTTATAGGACCATTGCTCCCTTGCAGGATTGGTTACAAATACGTATTAGTCGTCATAGACACTTTTACGAAATGGGTAGAGGCTTTCCCATCCAGAACTAACACGGCAAAGACCACAGCCAAGATCTTAACCCACCACATCTTTACGAGATGGGGACTCCCCCGCAGCATTGAATCCGACCAAGGTTCCCATTTTACGGGACGTGTCATGAAGAACGTCCTCACGATATTTGGCATTACCCAAAAATTCCACATCGCATACCACCCCCAGTCAAGTGGTATCGTGGAGCGCATGAATCGGACCCTAAAATCCACCCTCAGAAAAATGGTCCAACAAAACAACACCACTTGGGACTCAGTCCTCCCTTTTGCGCTGATGTTTTTGAGAAATACTGTCTCAACTTCCATAGGTTACACCCCACACACTCTCATGACCGGACGCCCCATGAAAGGCACAGAATTTTTATTAGGATTGGACTTGACTAGCCCCGAAGTGACTGCCCTCACACACGAGAACGCAGTCAAGCAATTAATCGAAACGTCATGACAAATAAGGCTATGAACGAAAAGGTTGAAATCCTGGCTCCACCAGGCAATAGTGATCATGCCACAGCTCTTTGGAAGCCACAACAGTACCTACTGTCCCCCAGTTAGATTCACATGATTTAAACATGCCTGCTGAAAGACTGGAATATAGACATTAGGCAGAGGATGATGACTCATGACTGGTTTGAGATCACTTGCAACAGTGTCAGGAATTCTACAATACCCATAATCGTGCTATCGAGAATATTTCCCAACATGAGAGAGGGAAGAAAGAAAACATGAGAACAGGGATTTCAAAAGGATAGATGAGAAAGAGGTGGAAAAACCCCCAGATAAACTACCCACCAGCCCCACTCGTTCATACATGCTTCATTCTTCAATAAAATGTTTTTGCTGAACTTTCTGCCGAATTGCAAAATTATATCAATTCATCAAAATAAAAATAAAGCATACATAAGCTAGACTGTCTATTTCAACTGCAGCTAAGAGTCATGTAACGGTCATAAATTTTCTACAGAAGAGCTACTCATCACTGCCCACTTGATGTTGAATCACAGAAGTAGATGGAACAAATCTGTGAGTGCAGCAATGATTCAATTATTAGAGACAGACCTTTCTTTAGTCATACATGCTGCCCACCCATCTGCACTGGAACAATCGCGTAATCCCCATGCTACATGCCAAATCTCAAACAGACCAGGGGAGCAGGAACTTACACATAGAGATAAGGAAAACTGTTCATTAACCTTTACATTCTCAACAGCAAATTTCAGGCTTCCCAGGTCAGTTCCTAATATACTTAAATTTTACTTTCACCCCATCGACCGCAGTCAACATTCACTCCCATCACCGCTGACACATAGTTCCAGTACTGAAATGAAACGAAAATCGCTTATTGTCACAAGTAGGCTTCAAATGAAGTTACTGTGAAAAGCCCCTAGTCGCCACATTCCGGCGCCTGTTCGGGGAGGCTGGTAGGGGAATTGAACCCGCGCTGCTGGCCTGCATTGGTCTGCTTTAAAAGCCAGCTATTTAGCCCTGTGCTAAACCAGCCCCTAATGAGTATCATCTACAAGATGCAATGCAACAACTCTGCAAGGTTCCTGCGACAGCATCTTCCTAAGCTGTAATCATTACCAACTAGAAGGATACAAGATACATGGGAAGACTACCACTTGCAAGTTCCCCTTCAAATCACACACCATAATTACTTGGAACTACATTACCATTCCTTTACTGTTGCTGGCTTAAAATCCTGGAACCCTTTTCTTAACAGCACTGTGGGTGGTCCTGTAATACATGGACTGTGGCAATTCAAGAAGGCGACTCACCACCACCTTCTCAAGAGCAATTGCTGCTCTAGCCAGCAGTGTCCGCATCCCTTTACAAACACATTTGTTAAATAAATGCGCTTTTAGGATGTGGACAGCACTGGCAAGGCCAGCTGGTCATTGACTTCAGGAAGCAAAGTATCATACACACCGCTGACTGCATCAATGGTGCCGAGGTAGAGATGGTTGACAGCTTCAAATTCCTAGGTGTGCACATCATCAACAATTAATCCTGGTCCACCCACGTCGACGCTACGACCAAGAAAGCACAACAGCACAACTTTCTCAGGAAACTAAGGAAATTCAGCTCTTACCAATTTTTACAGATGCATCATAGAAAATATCCCATCTGGCTGCACCACAGCCTGGTATGGCAACTGCTCGGCCCAAGACCAAAAGAAACTACAGTGAGTCGTGAATATAGCCCAGGCCATCTCACAAACCCACCTCCCATCCACTGACTCTGTCTACACCTCCCGCTGCCTTGGGAAAGTGGGCAGCATAATCAAAGACCCCTCCCACCCGTCTTACTCACCCATCCAACTTCTTCCATCTGGCACGAGATACAAAAGCCTGAGAACACGGACTAACAGGTTCAAAAACAGCTTCTTCCTCGATGTTACCAGACTCCTAAACGACCCTCTTATGGACTAATCTAATCTCTTCACACATCTTCTCGATTGAGTAGTACTACACTCCTGAATGCTTGTATCTATGTATTTACATTGTGTATTTTATGTTTGCCCTATTATGTATTTTCTTTTCATGTATGGAATGACCTGTCTGAACTGTACACAGAACAGTACTTTTCACTGTACCTCGGTACACTTGACAATAAACAAATCCAATCCAATAATGATTCCTCATCCAGGTTGCTCTGAGAAGATGGTTGTGGATCTCATCCGTGAAATGAATTTTGAGGCTACCGAAAGTCCAATTAACACATTAAGGTGCATTTTTCATCCCTGCAGGACATTAGTGAACTGGTTGCAAATTTAGGAAAATGTTTTTGGTGTTTATTGTTTGATTTTATTAAATTCAATGTTACAATTTGTCACAGCAGGATTTGGACTCAGAATGTCAGGGTTGCAAGTCAATGCTATAATCACAGTAACAATAACCCCACAGTTCAACAGCAAACACCTAAAACCTGCTCCTCTCAGGTTTGGTCAGTAGCGGGGGGCTGGTCAGTTGGGGATTAGTTGGAGGCCGGGGTTGGGTGGTCAGTGGGGGCTTGGGGGGTGGTCAGGTGTTTTGTGGGGGCTTGGTGGTGGGGAATGGAACAACATGGAGAACTCTTGCGAAGGGGTTGTGCCTCTAGGACTCCACAGGTATTTTATCACTGAGCTGGCATGTAATTCCGCAATATAAATGTATGAGGGGCATAATTATTCCTCCTGGATGTCCCTAATGGTGGACCAGAGAGAAGCCATTAGATTCACAAGCACAGTGACAATTTAGCACCATGAAATCTATAGTCCAGATTTTGTGATGCACCATGATCCCTACTTGGCCCGTGATGTGATTGGCCTTTCCTGCCGCACCATGACCAACACTGCTGAACATAATTATAATATTTTCAATATTATTGCGCCTGAGCTCCAGGCCCTTTAAGCACCTCTAATTGGAAGATCACCAACCAATGATGCTGCAGGACCATCAGTAGTTTAAAGCAGGGTTTTTCATGGAGCGATCGGTCGCAACATTCCCAATTGTGGGAGAAGCATCCAACATCCACTACTGCCATTTTTATTGAGAATGGTGGTTGCTGCCATCTTTTAAATAATGAAATGAGGTTGTGTGCAGTCTTCTGGCCAGAAGCGGCAGCAGTGAGCAGGACATGCCCCCTGCATGTACATCTGGTGTCAAGCGCCTTGAATATATGTGCTTTTGGTGCCAAGTCACGGAGAAGAGCTTCTTCCATTTTATAGCTGTTGATAAGCAAGTCAAGAGGACTGTGAAGATTAATTATTTTCTTTCAAGAGATGGCCTGAGACACAAATAGCCAGTGTACCCACTGGACAGGATCTCATAACAGAACTGGAGAGAACTGTTCAGGAGAGTCCAATGCAGGACGGAGCAGTGCTAGTACAGAGCTCCAAGGCCTCTAGCTAACAGCCTACAAAGAAGAAACTTAACTCGAGAACAAAGCAGTATAACGATGATTTCGTGAGGTATGATTGTGTCAGTTGTTCCAATGATTCTATAGAGAGATTTGGGCCAAATGCAGGCAAATGAGGTTAGCTTAGATGTGCTTTTTGATTGGCATGGACCAGTGTGGGCCAAAGGACCTGTCTCTGTGCCATAGATACTATGGGCGGGATTCTCCGATCCCCGCTGGGTCGGAGAGTCGCTGGGGGCGGCGTGAATCCCGCCCCGCCACTCTGACGCCGGCTGCCGAATTCTCTGCCGCCGGATTTCGGGCGGGGGCAGGGATCATGACGCACTGGTTGGGGGCCGTTGGCAGTGGCCCATCCCCCGGCAATTCTCCGGGCCCTGCTGGGCCGAGCGGCCGTGCATTCCTGGCCAGTCCCGCCGGCATGAAATGGACATGGTCCATCCCGGCGGGACCTGGCTTGTCGGCCGTCTAGTGGGGTCCTCAGGGGGCATGGGGGGAACTGGCCCCGGGGGGGGGGGGGGGGCCACGGTGGCCTGGCCCGCGATCGGGGTCCACTGATCTGCAGGCGGGCCTGTGCCGTGGGGGCACTCTTTCCCACCGTGCCGGCCTCTGTAAGGCTCCGCGATGGCCGGCGCGGAGAAGAAACCCCCTGCACATGCGGAAGAAACATACCGGCGGTTCTGCGCATGCGCCAGAACACACCAGCGGTCATGCGCATGCACCAACTCGCGACAGCCGGCGGCGGCCCTTCAACGCCGTTTGACGAGGCGCCACCCCCTCCAGCGCCGGCTGAGGATTCTGCAATTTCCGGGCGGCCCGACGCTGGAGTGGTTCATGCCGCTCTTGCCGCCGGTACAGGCCGCCTCGCCAATTCCGGGAGAATCCCGGCCCATGATTCTAATAAGGATGCAAAGCCCATGTGTGCCATATGCAGAGTAGTACCGGCAATTGAGAGGAGAAGTTTCAGATTTTGAAAGAGAAGTGGTGGTTGAAAATTCCTTTTGAGGTTGAGTCAGTTATTAACTTACAGCTGCTGACTCCAAATTAAAAGAATACACTGCTGTACATGGCCTGTGATAGCACATTGCAAACACGCCAAGAGGCTGTCGGCTTTCTGGAGTAGTGGGCTGGATTAGCTAAATAGGAACAGAGACCCATAGGAAGCGTGTTTAGCCACGTGTTTCCCCGCGTTTGCAGTGCCGAGAAACACAATGCTATTAAATGTCACTTATGTTAGATAGGAGCCTCAGCAGGGAATGTGCGGCTGAGGTCGCACATAGCCCTGCTTTCTGCACTGAAGAGCTCCGCTTGCCAGAATTCCTCAGTGTAGCGAGAGATAAGGACGCCATCTTTAAATGGCATCCCGATCTCTGGAGCCCCTGAAGAAACCCCTGAACACCCAATAAACAACCCCGCAGGGCACCCCCAGCCGGATCACCACTGCACACAGAATGCCAATTTGGCACCACTGACTGTGCCATCTGGGCATCTTGGCATTGCCAGGCTGGCACCCATGTGGCATTTCCAGGGTGCCAGGTCACACCCTGCCCAAAGGGCATGCACTTGGGGGGCCTCTGATCCCCTGGGAGACCCCCAGGAGTGCCACCCCATGTGGTCCCTGTTTGTGGAGACCAGTACTGAATGGTGCTCGCCCGAGGTCTCCGAGGCAAAGGAGATAGATCCCAACGCCTCAGGGACCTCAGGAATTTGCACATTAAAGTGAGACTAGCTGTCTCGCTTTAATATGCAAATTTGCTGAAAGGTGATCCCGACTACAATGGGTGGGATTTACATTGCGTGAGATCACGCGAGGCGTTGCAAATGGGTAGATCCCGGGAGTGGGGTTTCCTGGCTTCTATCAGCCAAGCTGCGCCGCGGTGAGCTGCTTTTCAGGCACAGAATGGCTGTAAAATTGCGCTCTAGATCTCCCAGGAGTATCCAGTGCTGAGTAAAACAAGCATTTGTAGTCCTCAACCATTTACAAGGCGTTCTTTACATGTACCACCTATGCCAATGCCGTTTGCAATTTACAATCTGATTGATCAGCCAATATTTATCTGACATGTCATCTATTACCGCATGGCTACTTTTGGAAGACCTTACTAAACGGGCTCTCAGCTGCAGTGTCATAGCGACAATGTTTACATTTGTGCACTTATCTTGAAATTCCGCATTGGCAAATGCCCCACACCAACATTATCTGTCAGGAACTCTGTAGATGTTCCTATCCAGCATTCCATGGCCTTATCAACACCGTTCCTTTTTGTATTTGCTATGTATCACAGTGGACAGGCTAAATCTGGTAGTGATATCTATGAAGTGTTGTAAAAAATACCCCTATCCTGGGGCGAAATTCTCCCGAAATGGCGCGATGTCCGCCGACTGGCGCCCAAAATGGCATCTTTGGGGGCCGAGCCCCAACATTGAGGGGCTAGGCCGACGCCGGAGGAATTTCCGCCCCGCCAGCTGGCGGAAATGGCCTTTGTTGCCCCGCCAGCTGGCGCGGAAATGACATGTCGGGGCGGCGCATGCGCGGGAGCGTCAGCAGCCGCTGAAAGTTTCCTGCGCATGCGCAGTGGAGGGAGTCTCTTCCGCCTCCGCCGTGGTGGAGACCGTGGCGGAGGCGGAAGGGAAAGAGTGCCCCCACGGCACAGGCCCGCCCGCGGATCGGTGGGCCCCGATCGGGGGCCAGGCCACCGTGGGGGCACCCCCGGGGTTAGATCGCCCCGCGCCCCCCCCCCCCCAGGACCCCGGAGCCCGCCCACGCCGCCTTGTCCCGCCGGTAAATAGGTGCTTTAATTTACGCCGGCGGGACAGGCAATTTATCGGCGGGACTTCGGCCCATCCGGGCGGAGAATCGAGCGGGGGGGCCCGCCAACCGGCGCGGCGCGATTCCCGCCCCCGCCGAATCTCCCGTGCCGGAGGCTTCGGCAACCGGCGGGGGCGGGATTCACGGCAGCCCCCGGCGATTCTCCGACCCAGCGGGGGGGGTCGGAGAATGACGCCCCGGTCCCAAACTTTCAAGTCCATTGCCACTGCATGGTTAAACTCTGGCGAAAGGCTAGCTCAGCGTCTTGCTATATTTAATGCAGATTTCACACTAATTTTATCAATAAGGTCATCACATCCTTTATCTTGAAGTAGAGTCTTCAGTTTCTGTGGCGCTGGATATGCAAACTGTGTGTAATTTCCAAATTAGCTTATTTTTATCTACCAAATTCTTATTCGTAGTGGCTAACAAAACTTCATGAATCTTTGAGAAAACTCTGGCTTTCTTAGTTGTAAGCACTATTGTCCAGATTGAGCGAAGATGTACATATTTTTCAAACTCTATGAGTATGATGTAATGGCTGTCTCGCGCAAGTTGCGAATCCAAGGGAGCGGGTTAGATCGGGGTAGGTTCCGAAATCGGGAACCGCACCAATCGATTTCCGATCTAACTGGCTTGCTCCCGTTGGCGAGATCCGGGTCCTGCCGTGGCATGGCGAGAAACCAATAATCACCAATTAAGGCCAATTTCCATCCCATTAATCGGAAGGACTTGCTTTCTAACGGCCTCCTGTGATCGAACTGGCTCCCCCGCAAGCGTCACACAGGTGCCCTTTAGCACACCTATTTAAAACTGTGAAGCTGGCAAAATGGCTGCTGTGATGATCCAAGTAGATGAGTAGCCATCTTGGAAATTGAGCAATCAGCCCAGGGGCACTGGAGCTGCTGCCCCAGTGCTCGATGGGGGATTGAAGAGCCCTGGGGGGGAGGGGGGGGGCGGGCGAATGGTGGGAGGGGAGAGAAGGAGGCCATTTGGGGTGGATTGGCACCATCGGAGGGGAGTCGCCCCTGGCCAGCCACTGCAGGTCCAACATGCCACTCCCCCCGGATCGTGTATGCCCATACCAGAGGAAACTTCAGCTTTTGCCTGTCCGTCCCACCGAACACCTCCAGGACGGAACCCTGTCCATGGTAAGATGGTGAAGGTCTCTTTAACCCTCACTGACCATGATGGCCTCTGGCCTCACAGGTGAAGGCTGTGGAATTGGCAATGTTAGTAATGTGAGCACGTCACAGCTCCGGACGCTTGTTTGCCCGGGCAGTGACTATATACAATATGATCTGGGCCAAGCCCACCAAGATGCCTGGGCAGCAAGATTTTCCGCCATCGTCACAATGCCCACGACCAGGGAGTATTAGATGGCACACATGTGATCTTGCATGCACTGGGGGTCCAGGAGCATCCTTCATTAACAGGGAGGGGTTTCACTTCTTGAACGTTCAATTTGTGTGCGAACACCACCGGAAGATCTTTCACGTGCATGCATGCTTCCCAGGGAGTGTGCACAACAGCTACATCCCGGAGCAGTTGGAGATCCCCGGCATCTTAAAGGGGCATTCCAGGAAGACCAGTTGGCTCTTCAGGGATAAAAGTCCGCTTATGTCCTGGCTAATGACACATCTGCAGAGGCTGGTGAGTGGTGTGGAGACCCTATAACGAGGCCCATGGGGCCACCCAGGCTGTCATTGAGCGGTACATTGGACTGCTCAAAATGCCGTTCCGATGCCTCAACGGCCTCGGTGGTGCCCTGCAGTATTCCCGAAGAGGATCACCCGCTGTGTGGTGGACTGCTGTGCTCTTCACAAGCTGGCACAGCAGCAGGGCAATGTGCTGGAGGTGGAGGGGAAGGAATATATGGCCATCTCTGAGGAGGATGAGGGGGCACCGGACCAGGAGGGGCTGGAGGACGAGCATGGGGAGGACCAGTGAAAGCAGCCGGAGGATGGAAGATAGGAGGCGGCACCGAGAGTCCGGCAATCCCGGAGGGTCAGGGAAGCTCTCGCTCACTTCTCATAGGACATGGTTTCGTCCGTCATCTCAGCCCCTCTCCCCATCGCACCCACCGTCCCTCTGCTCCCCCCACCCGATCCGCCTCCCTCCGCTCCCACCCAATTACCCTGTTCCACCCTCCCAGGGTCTGTTACATCACTCCATGGCGAGGGGCCTGTGTTTGCACTGTCAGCGGGTCAATATACAAGGCAGGAGAATGATGATAACCCGCTCTGAGCTGGGCTCCGGTGCATCTCAATCCAGCCATAGTCTAACTCCTGTCTGTCTGCTGACAGCACTCTCACACCCATTACCTATTCATGGTATGCCTTGGGAGGTGTCCCGGATCTAGGACCACCGTGTCCGGGGGCGGGGGCCAGGGGAGGGCAGAGGACAACATGGGAGGGGTGATCCAGAACACCCATCGCATCAATCACCATTGTCTCCCTGTAGGGAGGCTCCAGGTTAGTCCCCAGGACTCCCTCCTCGGTGGGTGCCCGAAGGGCCCTGTGGGCCATCTTGGAACAGAGAGACAGATTGAGTGAGCTCCAGAGGCCCCTGTATTCTCTGGCTCTGCCAGCTCTGGTGACTCCTCATTGTCTGCACTGTGATGTCGATGCCCTCAGCGATTCCCCTCTGTGGCCGGGCCATGTTCTGCAGAGCCTCGTCAATGCCCACCTGAGACTAGGACACGTTCCTCAGCGACTGGGACATGCTCTGGTGTGCCTCGGCAATGCACACCTGTGACTGGGAGATGCTCCGCAGCGCCTCAACATGATTCATCTGTGTCTGGGACATGCTGTCGAGACCCTCAGTCATAGACGTCACTGACTGAGCAATACGTTGGACACCACCACTCAAGCTACTGATGTCATGCTCCAGGCTTTCCACTGCGGTCACCATCCTAGCAGTGTTGGCCTCGGTGCCACGCATTGCCGGCACCATAGCCATAGCACCCATAGCCTTTGGGACTCCTCCAATCAGCTTGGACCCGTTGGTGTGTCTCTGACATCCCTCTCTGAATCTCACGGCCGTACCCTAGCGTCTGCATCAGCTCCGGGATACCTGGTCCAGAGACTACGCATCTGACTGGGACCCAGCTGGGTCCTGGGATCCAGCAGACCTCCGACTGCTGTCTCGCCTGGGGGTTCCTGCAACTGTGTGATGCTCATCAGATTGTGCCCCAGAAGCTTGTCCGCTACTTTGGCCCACCAAGGTGTGTGTCTGCACTGGTGGAAGGTGAGCTATGATGCCTCGACAGTGGCATCTTCAGAGTTGTCTCTTGGGAGGTGGGTGAGGGCCCACCTTGGATGGACTGGCACCATCAGATGGAGATTCTGCAGGAGAATGGACATGTGGTCAGTGGGAGGGAAGGACCATTATGCCTGGCATGAATAATACACGGGTCATCTGATTGAGTGCCGGTGGATACCCACCTCTGTGGTGCAGGCCAATCTTAATGTTGGTGACCAATATGTTCTTGGCCACCCACCCCCACGATCTCCAGGGCCCGTTCCTTATAGGGGATGAGGACTCTGATTTCCGGCACACCCCATCCACCTGGGCCAACTCCCGATCGCTATGGGCTAACTTCTCCTGCGGGGAGAAAGAGACGGCATTCTGAGCTGCACTCTTCATGCATCGCAGGGTGGGGGGGGCATGACAGAGGGACAGGTGTGGGCACCGATGCTGGTGATGGGCGGGGTACACAGTTGGGTGCCAGGGTGTCATCATAGAATTTACTGTCCTGGGGAACAGAGGCGGTATCGTGCTGGGCGGTGATGCGTAGTGTCGTAGGGGGGGGTGGCCAGGGATGGCAGGCAGGACTGGTGCAAGGGGGCCAATGTCAACTCACCCGTGCGGCTTTATGAAGGTCGTTGAGCTTGTGGCAATGGTGGCGGTCTTCCTGGTGACACTCGCCGGGCGCACTGCTGCAGGCACTGCCTCTCAGGCTGCAATGGCTGTCCTGTGGCTGACCTTCTGACCCCTCGCAGGGGACCAGCCTATCTCATCAGGATTCCACCACATCCAACAGTCTGGCCAGGTCGGTGCCTCCGAATCGCGGTCTGGGTCTCTGGTTGGCACGGCTCCGTGTTGTCTGAGGTTGGCTCTGTGAAGTCAGTTTAAGTGCGGCTCTCCTTCATCAGTGGGGAGCTGCCGCACTTAATCCAGGTGAATTAGCTGACGGGACAGTCATGTCCGATGTGAAGCCCATGGGGTATCATTGCCGGCCCTAATTGGCGTTGGATACCGGTAGCGGTCTCACCGGATCGTCCATCGGGAAACACCCGGCAATTCCCGCTCGCTATCAGACTTAGAAACCTTTCTGTTATATTGAACTATGTCCCACAGCGAGGGCATTTAGCTGCGTGTTTCCCGGCACCTGTAGCGCTAAGAAACGCAAAGTTATCTAATGCGACTCCGGTTAGATACAGGGCCTCAGCGGGGAACGCGCGGCCGAGGTGCACTTAGTCTCGTTCCCTGTGTTGAGGAGCCCCGCTCGCTGATAGTCCAGATCTGGACATTTTTAAATGGCATCCGATCTCTCGACCCTCGACGTGACCCCCAAGCCCCAACTCACATATAAGGGGGTCCTTGATCCCCCGGGAGACCCCATGAGTGCCATTCTGTCTGATCCCCGTTTGTTTTGACTAGTGCTGAAGAGCGCTAGCCCAAAGTCTCCAAGGTGAAGGGGATAGATCGCAACGCCTTGGTTACCTCAAGGAACTGCATATTACAGTGAGACTAGCTGTCTCGTTCTAATATGCAGATTTGCCAAGAAGTGATCCCGCTCACAATGAGCGGGTTTCACATCACGACGCCTCTCGAGATTACGTTAGATCTCGCAAGGCATGGGAGTGAGGTCTCCTGGCATTTACCGCCTGCATTGCGCAGCGGCCGCTGCTTCTCTATCATTCTTCATCTCCACCCTGTACCTCGATCATTCGTCACATCTGGTGTCATCTGAGACTTTTTCCATCACAGATCGACTTAACCACAGCGGTATCATGCTAGAAACCACATCAATACTGAAAAACAAATTGATCCTTGCCATCTAACAAGGGAGGACTACCCGTTTGGAGGATGTTAATGTACTGTCATCTCCGAACCTGAAGCAGGGGTCACATTCATACACCCTGATCTTCTGCCGGGCTGTCTCATTGAGAGACCCCAGATAGCAGTTAAGCCAGCCCACACCACATACTGTGGAAGAGCAACCACTGTGCAAAATGAAGGAATCGACCGTCGATATGCTCGTTCCTGGATTCAAACTCTCAGTGACCAATACAATGCCATCATGGCAGTTACCATCATCATTTTCAGTCTCAGAAATTGTCTCATAAAATTACTTCAAAACATGGGGCGGGATTTTCCGACCCCCCCCCCCCCCGCTGGGTCGGAGAATCGCCGGGGGGTGGCGTGAATCCCGCCTCTGCCGGCCGCCGAATTCTCCGACACCGAAAATTCAGTGGGGGCGGGAATTGCGCCGCGCCGGTCGGCGGGCCCGCCCCGGCAATTCTCCGGCCCGCGATGGGCCGAAGTCCTGCTGCTGTCATGCCAGTCCCACCGACGTGAATCAAACCACCTACCTTATCGGCGGGACTGGCGGCGTGGGCTGGCTCCGGGGTCCTGAGGGGGTTGTGGTCGGGGCGATTTGGCCCCGGGGTGTGTCCCCACGGTGGCCTGGCCCGCGATCGGGGCCCACCGATCCGTGGGCAGGCCTGTGCCGTGGGGGGCACTCTTTTCCTTCCGCCTCAGCCATAGTCTCCGCGATGGCCGATGCGGAAGTGACACCCACCCCTGCACATGCGCGGGGACGACATCAGCAGCCGCTGACGCCTCCGCGCATGCACAGACTTCCGCCGCCTGGCGCAGTCCCTTTGCCGCTGGCTGGCGTTGCGCCAAAGGCCATTCCCGCCGTCCGGTGGCGCGCCAACCACTCCGCCGTGGGCCTAGCCCCTCAATGTGAAGGCTTGGCCCCTAAAGGTGCGGATTCTCTGCAACTTTGGGGCGGCCCGACACCGGAGTGGTTCCCGCCACTCCATCCCGCCAGGACCCCCCGCCCCGCTGGGTAGGGGAGAATCCCAGCCATCGTTCCTTCGCGGTGGACCACACGGTGGTTAGCACTGTTTCTTCACAGCTCCAGGGTCCCAGGTTAGATTCCCGGCTTGTGTGGAGTCTGCATGTTCTCCCCAGGGGTTCCTCCGGGTGCTCCGGTTTCCTCCCACAGTCCAAAGATGTGCAGGTTAGGTGGATTGGCCATACTAAATTGTCCTTAGTGCTCAAAAGGTTAGGTGGGGTTACTGGAATAGGGTGGAGGTGTGGGTTTAGGTGGGGTGCGCTTTCCAAGGGCCGGTGTAGGCTCGATGGGCCGAATGGTTTCCTTCTGCACTGTAAATTCTATGATTCTATGATAGTTCATCACTATGATACTGAGAATTGCACCAGTAACACCGATTAACCATATGCCATACATTTCTGGGGATTAAAGCTTATGGTCCCCATCCCAGGCACGCTTTTTGTCCCAACTTTCAAACTGGCTAGGGTTATGACCGTTTCAAACCTCCTGTCATTAACCCCCATCTCTGTTTTGATATTTTTGTCCAATGTTTAGTTGACCTTGGGATTGAGCTACCATTGAATCCCTTATTCTTTGTTTTTACAGGTATTTTGCTCGCATATAGAACATAGAACATACAGTGCAGAAGGAGGCCATTCGGCCCATCGAGTCTGCACCGACCCACTCAAGCCCTCACTTCCACCCTATCCCCGTAACCCAATAACCCCTCCTAACCTTTTTGGACACTAAGGGCAATTTGTCATAGCCAATCCACCTAACCTGCATGTCTTTGGACTGTGGGAGGAAACCGGAGCACCCGGAGGAAACCCACGCACACATGGGGAGAATGTGCAGACTCCGCACAGACAGTGACCCAGCGGGGAATCGAACCTGGGACCGTGGCGCTGTGAAGCCACAGTGCTATCCACTTGTGCTACCGTGCTGTCTAAATGCCTGGAGAGTGGCTGGAAACAACTGTTCTCCCCAGAATTCTCTTTAAGGTGCTGTAGCCATTTGATCTCGGACAGATTCTTTCCCCCAGAATTGAATCTCTGTTTTTATCAAAAGACTATCAACATGGGAAATGGAGGCACTGTCCAGTATTTTAAACGCCTATACAGAGTCCAGAATTCCAAGTGCAAATCTGTAATCTCTTGTAACATTTATCAAACTCCATGATATATTCTCCCATGGACTGATCCTCTGATTTCCTAAACCTATCAAAGATTGCCCAGGTTTCATATGCTACCAATAATTCATCCCTTTTGTAAAACCTATCCAAAAATTGGAACAGAAGGTCCAATCCCACTTGATCCAGATTATCCACATTCCACTCTTTTTACTCCTGATCGTACTTCTGGATGGTAACGATAGTGTTAATGCCATAACTTGCTTCTTTTGGGGTACAGAACATAGAACATTACAGTGCAGTACAGGCCCTTCGGCCCTCGATGTTGTGCCCAGAAGTAACCCTAGTCCACATTTCAACGTCAGCTTTCCATTGCTGATGTGGTTCAGAGTCAAACAATTGGTGGGTAGTCAAAACCTGCAATTTTGCAATGTCCTTCCATCATTCCGTAACTTAAATTGTCAGCAACAATACACTGGTTTTCCTTAGAGGATTGAGACAAAAACCTTCATGTACAGCAGTCAATGACCAAGCTTAAACTTCCTTCTCTGCTACCATTTGTTACTTACAACCAGGGGCTATGGTGGAAAAATCTATCCAATCTGGGCTTTTCACTTCAAGCTGGTTTATTGCAAGACACTCCCTCAGAGCAACTAACCCACAAGAAGCTCTCTTCCCACGGTGTTCCAATTATTTTGTACAACATAACGAATTAAGTAAACAAAATCAAATGATCTGAGGGACAAATTAAAGGGGCAGCCCGTCAAAGGGAAACTGCTTTAAACAAAAATCGAATCACAAATAAATCTTAAGACATTAAACCAAAATGTGATTAAAGGGGTCAATAAGGCACCCCAGCCACTGTGGTGCCCAACAGGTATGGAAGGTCCCAAGGGTGCCCATGGACACCGCATGCCCCCTCTCCAGGGACACCCGGCCATGAAAGTAGCCACAGAAGAGGGGCAACTCCTTTGATCGGCCACTG
This sequence comes from Scyliorhinus torazame, assembly GCF_047496885.1. Taxonomy (NCBI): domain Eukaryota; kingdom Metazoa; phylum Chordata; class Chondrichthyes; order Carcharhiniformes; family Scyliorhinidae; genus Scyliorhinus; species Scyliorhinus torazame. The sequence continues at coordinate 134,658,778 of NC_092714.1, forward strand.
CCTGGACCTGTTGATGTTAAGCTTTGCCAGGTCCTCCTCTTTACCCGTCACTCTCCGCACCGAGTGAACAGTCAACCACATTGATGTGGGTAACATGTAGGCCAGATCAGGTAAAGGGTGGCAGGTTTCCTTCCCTAAAAAAAATTAGTGCACCAGATGGATTTTTGCAACAATTGACAATAGTTTCATGGCCATCATTAGGCTTGTAACTCCAATTTTTATTGAATTCAAATTTCACCATCTGCCACTGTGTGTTTTGAACCAGAGCATTACTGTAGGTCTCTGAATTATTCGTCCAGTGACAACACCGCTGCACCACCCTGAGGTTTCTTATGTCCATCTGAGAGGGCAACAGGTCCTCGATTTATCATTGTACATCACATAGAATCATAGAATCTCTAGACTCCCGAAAAACGTGCTGTTCGGTGAATTGGACATTCTGAATTCTCCCTCTGTACCCGAACAGGCGCCGGAATGTGGCAACTAGGGGCTTTTCACAGTAACTTCATTGCAGTGTTAATGTAAGCCTGCATGGGATAATAAAGATTTTAAAAATTAGAGTGCAGAATGAGGCCATTCGGGCCATCGAGTCTACATCTACCATCTAAAAGAGCACCCTAGCTAGGCCCAATCCCCCTACCCTATCCATGTAGCACTTCCTCGGTATAAAATTTTGCACTCAAGCCTTTGGACTGGGACTTGAACCTCTAACCATCTGACTGAGAGCCTGGCAGGCAAGGAGTTAAATGAATATCAGAGAGTGCCAGCACTGCAATGTATTCAAGCTGTTGCCCGGTACATTTTAATAATTTCAAATAGGCTGATTAACAGTGGAGAAGTTGAACAAGATAAATACAGCACAATCTATTATACCCTGGAGATGCAAAACTGAACTCTGATATCCTTTCTGCATTCATTTTGAGCAGTGTAATATCAGAATTAATCAGTTAATCATCTCTATCTTAACAGGAGGCCAGACATGCGCGAATCATTCCTTCAAGACAGTTCTCCTTCCATGTAAATCCAGTAATAAATGCCAAAACAAATGTAGAATTGGGGATTCTATCATCATTGCAATTGTTTTAATATCACTCACTAAAATAATAACTGATATTGTACAAACCCCAAATTGAGCTGCCACATTCATGATTGTGATTAGCTTTGGTATCCTTTTTCATTACTGCAGTTCACAAGAATATTGGAATTCTTCATTGTACATGTAAAGTGCAATCAATTTGCACACAAACATACAAACAAGAAGCAGGAGTAGGCCATTCAGCCAGGGAGGCCCTCATCCGTGCCCGCTTCACATAGGATGTGGCCTCTTCCATCATTCCATCTCTCCCCACCCCCCTCCCCTGTTCCTCTGCATCCCCCCTTCACCATCGTCCTCCCCCACCACCACACACCCTCCCCCCCCATTTCCAGGGTCTGTGTAACATCACTCCAGGGTGATGGGGCTGTGTTGGCACTGTCAGCAGGGTCATGGTCGAGGGCGGGGTGGGGGTTATGAGAGCCCACAGAGAGCTGAGCACTGGTGCTTTTCAATCAATGCCATCGCCTGACCCCTGCCTGTCTGCTGTGTGCCCCGTCACATCCATCACCTGCATATGGTGTGCCGGGGTGTGCGGGGCGAGGGGGAGCCCAGGACCCCCATGAATGGGGAGATGGGGCATGGGATTGGTCCTCGGCCCGCATTGCTGAACAAAGTACCAGAGGGGTCATACTGATCTAAGCCAACATACTTTAATGGTGAGCAAAAGTGTCCTCAACTGTCCCAATTTCCCAATGGTGTCGCCTCACTTACCCCACCCATTCCAAACACCCCCACCTTTTCCTCCTGCACCCCCTTTACCCCCTACCACACTTACACCCTACGTGGCTCCCCCCATTTCCCTACATACCAGTGCTCTCTCAGTAATCCTCGTTCTTAGCCTTCCGTGCTCTACCATTATGTCTAGGTGTGTCCCCAGGGAGCTGGAGGGTTTTGGGGTGGGGCCTGGAAGATGTATGGGGAGTATGAGGGGAGGGGGTCAGATGTCCAGTGCAAACTCACCCAAGGGGCCGAGTGGAGGTCGTTGGCCTTTTTGCAGCACTGGGTGCCAGTCCTCCTGGATACGCTCCCTGAGTTGACGGCCGCTGCCACTTACTCCCAGGCAGTGATGGCTGTCCTGTGGCTGAGCCCCTGGATTCCTGGGGCAACAGGGTTCCCATTTGGTCTCCACCGCGTCTAGCAGTTATCCAAGGTCAGCGACACCAAAGAGTGGGCCTGGTCTCTGTAGAGACTTGGCTGCGAGCTGAGTGAGGCTGACTGTGCAGAAGCGAATTAAGTGCTGCTGTCACTTGTTAATGGAGGGCTGGCGAGCACAGTGAATCAGCCGACGAACCGAGATTTGTGGTGTGAATCCCGGGAAGCCTCGTTAAGTGGACCAATTCATGTTCTGTTGTGGTGACAGGTGACAGCCTTACCCTTGGGGGGGGGGGGTGCAGTTCCCACTCGCTACCATACTGAGAAACGTTTTGGTTAACTTGCGTCCAGAATTATTTTCATTACTGGGGAGCCACCATTTTGAAAGGCACCCCGGTGTCTAAGAGGGTTTGTAGGTCACCCCATGGGCAATGTCACCCTCCACACGCATGGACATTACCCCTTTTAAGGCCGTCCCACTCCCCTTACACACATCCCCTTCCAAGATCCTTATCCTTCAACCACCTCAACTTTCTGGAGGCCCCTCCATACCTGCCCGACACCCCTCCCATTCTTCATAACCCCTCTGCACCCTCTTTTCATGGGCATGGTCCCCCTCAGACCCTGACCATTGACACTGCCACCCTGGCAGTGTTTCTGTGACTTTGCAGTGCCATCCGGGCACCTTGACAGTGCCAGGGTGGCAGTGACAAGGTGCCAGCCTGGCAGTGCCATGGGGCTCGTGTTTAAGGGGGAATATCAGGGGGCCATCCTGCACTGTCCCCGACCACGCAGGGGCTTCCGGTGGCCTGGAGACTCCCCCGGGTGCAAGACTTGGGCGGGATCCTGATAACGATGCCTCATGAGATCTGGGTAGATTTCGAGAGGTGTACTGGCTGTCGGGAAGTCCACGGGAGGCCTCTTTCAGCATCCACCGGCCGCGATGCATTGCAGTCAGAAACATTGCAGTTTTCTTCTGAACACTGAGTGTCACCATCACTGAAGTTGGGCTTCAGTAGCACAGGATGGGCGTTAGTGAATTGCATTTGGGTTGGACTTGATTTTAGTTACCATTTTTATTGCTTGATATGTGTTGTAAAAAAATCATAACATGGTGCAAAAACTTTAGCTGGAAGTAACTTATAATCAACAATGCTTTTGTTGAATCAATGACAATTACACGGCCTTTGTCACTGTGATCGATGTGTCACAGAAGTAGTTTTTGCTTCAACTGTCGTGTTGGGTGTTCCAATACACAAATGAACCAACACGGTTGTAGATGGTCCAACTCTGTTTTATTGTCTTGTACAATTATAACTAATAACTGCTGGCTGAGGTTCGTGCTTCACCAGCTCACCTGTGGACCCAGCCCTTTCACTATCTTGGTGAGGCACTCAGCACATGGTCTATGTCTGAGTGGCCGCTGTGAGCTCTGTGCTCTGAGCTATCTCCTGGTAGAATGAGCGGGAACTGTGGTGTTCCCCGTTGTATAGTGCGTGTGCTCTCACTGGTGATTGGCTGCGATGTTGTGTGTGTGTTGGTTGGTCCAACTATCTGTCCATCAGTGTGTGTGTGATTGCACTATGATATGCTAATGTGGATATCATGACATCAACATTACTTATCCTTAAATCTTAGTAATTTTTTGTTCCATCGTTGATTTATAAATTATGACCTGATTTTTTAGGATGGTGAGCGCTCGGTGCCCACTATCCTGAGAGTCAACAGGAAACACATCCCTGCCGACTCTGATTGGTCGAGTGCAATTGATTGGCAGCAGGAGGGTCTTCCATCTGTCCTTGCACACAGTATCGCCTTGGAGTGCTGTCAGCCAATCGGTATGTACCAGGCGTCCAGGGGTGGGAGGATAAGGGATGCCCTTGAGAGTCGGAATGATCTCGGTATCGGGGGTAGACTAGTAGGTGGAGGGCCGGAGCTCACAGGTCCCTGAGGGGTGGGCTCACCATAACCAAAAGGGCCTTCTGATTGAGCCCCCGCCCCCCACATCCCACCCAAGATCGAGGGTGGAAATTGTTTCTGTTTCGCACCCTGATCTAACCGAAACCCATCAGCCTAAAAATTGAAGCTGGGCAAGAAAAGGCCCAAGGGTGGCCACTTAAGTCCTTAATAGGGGCAATCTTCCCATCCAATTCCCTGCCCATCTCACTGTATAATTGCATTTGGGTTGGGGCAGGCGTGATCCCCGAGCCAATCCTGTCCATGCAATTGTACGTTTCTCTCACTGCCTTAGAACGCGTCGAGGGAGGGGAGTAGCAGAAGATTCTGGCCTATCTGATTCATCTCAATAAAACAGAAAGTGAAATGTTTTATTCAGGCCTTTGTGATAATGAAACACACAATGAACATTTGCAAAGAGTGGCAAATGTCATGTGATAAAATATCATGTGATTTAGCATCACATAAGTACCAGAAGAACCCTCGGAATGCGACGGGCCCAGATGGGATCCCTGGTCGTGTACTCAGAGCCTGCACGGACCAGCTGGCAGAGGTATTCACGGACATCTTTAACCTGTCCCTACTCCACTCCGAGGTCCCCACCTGCTTCAAGAAGACCACCATCATACCGGTACCAAAGAAGAACCAGGCAACGTGCCTCAATGACTACCGACCAGTGGCCCTGACTTCAGTCGTAATGAAGTGCTTCGAGAGGTTGATCATGAAGCGCATCACCTCCATACTCCCAGAATGCCTTGATCCACTGCAATTCGCATACCGCTGCAACCGGTCCACATCAGACACCATTTCCCTGGCCCTACACTCATCCCTAGAGCATCTCGAAAACAAGGACTCCTACATTAGACTCCTATTTATTGACTACAGCTCCGCCTTCAACACCATAATCCCAGCCAAGCTCATATCAAAGCTCCAAAACCTAGGACTTGGCTCCCCACTCTGCAACTGGATCCTCGATTATCTGACCAACAGACCACAATCAGTAGGAATGAACAACAACACCTCCTCCACAATAGTCCTCAACACCAGCGCCCCGCAAGGCTGCGTACTTAGCCCCCTACTCTACTCCCTGTACACACACGACTGCGTGGCAAAACTTGGTTCCAACTCCATCTACAAGTTTGCTGATGATACGACCATAGTGGGCCGGATCTCGAATAACGATGAGTCCGAATACAGCAGGGAGATAGAGAACCTAGTGGAGTGGTGTAGCGACAACAATCTCTCCCTCAATGTCAGCAAAACTAAAGATCTGGTAATTGACTTCAGGAAGCAAAGTACTGTACACACCCCTGTCAGCATCAACGGGGCCGAGGTGGAGATGGTTAGCAGTTTCAAATTCCTAGGGGTGCACATCTCCAAAAATCTGTCCTGGTCCACCCACGTCGACGCTACCACCAAGAAAGCACAACAGCGCCTATACTTCCTCAGGAAACTAAGGAAATTCGGCATGTCCACATTGACTCTTACCAACTTTTACAGATGCACCATAGAAAGCATCCTATCAGGCTGCATCACAGCCTGGTATGGCAACTGCTCGGCCCAGGACCGAAAGAAACTTCAGAGAGTCGTGAACACCGCCCAGTCCATCACACAAACCTGCCTCCCATCCATTGACTCCATCTACACCTCCCGCTGCCTGGGGAAAGCGGGCAGTATAAGCAAAGATCCCTCCCACCCGGCTTACTCACTCTTCCAACTTCTTCCATCGGGCAGGAGATACAGAAGTCTGAGAACACGCACGAACAGACTCAAAAACAGCTTCTTCCCCACTGTCATCAGACTCCTAAATGACCCTCTTATGGACTGATTTAATTAACACTACACACTGTATGCTTCATCCGATGCCAGTGCTTATGTAGTTACATTGTATATGTTGTGTTGCCCTATTATGTGTTTTCTTTTATTCCCTTTTCTTCCCATGTACTTAATGATCTGTTGAGCTGCTCGCAGAAAAATACTTTTCACTGTACCTCGGTACACGTGACAATAAACAAATCCATCCATCCATCCATGTGATTCAATGCCATGTGATCAAATGCCACATGATCAGATCTCAAGGAATATGCCAAACATGAGTTGGCAAACCTAAGCTGGAGATTTCAGAGACACGGATGAAGAAACAAAGTAATCTAACAAAAGGTTTAAATGGAGTCCATGGGGCTGATATTCTGATTGCAAGCTCCTGGCCCAGCTAGGCTACTTATCTAATGTGCAAAGTTGATGGGCCGACTTCATGCTGAGGATGCTGAAGCCGATACCGAGATCATCCCGACTCTCAAGGGCATCCCTTATCCTCCCACCCCTGGACGCATTTGGAAACTTGGCCCTATAAATGCTATGTTCTTTTAGTTCTCATGGGCTACAGACAATGTATCCAAAACCACTTGAGTCATTTTTTACCATAATTCTTTGAACTATCTTGGGACACATTGCGAAAGGAATTTTTTAAATCATTATTCATAAGTGCATAAGAATTCCAATTCCAATATTGGTAAGATCACTAGATTATTTCATAATTTCTTTTTTGTGTTATGGAGGCAGAGCCCTCATGACCATTTTTACTAAAATGGAGGTATAGACTCTTTCCCAGTACAAGATACATCACACAGCCCCTGTAGCAAATTACATGGTGCTTACAGATATATATAGTAAGGCTCTTACACAGTTCTGCGCATTTAGGTGGCAGTGCACATTGTAAAAACTGAGATTCATCCTTGGCAGGGAGCTGAGAGTGGGCAGGAAGAATGAGTCATGAGCCTTACTGTTCATTGGATTCTGGGGCGAAATTCTCCTACCCGCCCCGCCACATTTCTGCGCCGACCCGCCGGCGGGAGTCTCCGTAACACCGGCCGGTCAATGGGGTTTCCCATTGTGGGGCAGCCCCACGCCGTCGGGAAACCCCCGGGCGCCGGCAAAACGGAGACTCCCGCCGGCGGAGAATGACGCCCCTGGTCTTTGGGATGATTACAATGGCTACTGAGTGCTAGGCTTCCTCCCCTTCCTCAAATACTGTCAGTATCTTCACTACATCTAATTATTTAACTTTTGAGGACACTGATATAGCAGTGTAATTACCCTTTCATTTTCAAGTAGATTGACAATGCAATAAATTAATGTTTTATCATAACACGGCTGAAAATAGCAGTGAAATCAGGCGAAAAATTTGGAGTGAAATCTGGAAGTGCTTCATGGTAAGAACATGGATCACAAGAAACAGGAGCAGATTGGACTGTACAGCTCTTCAGGCCAACTCTGCTTTTCAATATGATCCCAATATCTCTCGATTGCCTTGGTGCCCAAAAATCTACCAGCCTTCGCCTTGGCAGAATCTGCAACATGTCAGGAACAAATAGAAAAAAACTCAAGCATCACAAGAAAGACACAGCTTTCCACAGTCAGATACAACTGGTACTAATATTGTGGGGAGCCGGAATGATAAAAAGACACACTACACTAGTAATTTCCTTTTAACTATCTTGGCATCATCATGAAAGCAAAATGATTTTCAAGAAACTTTCAAAAGGGGAAAATGGAGAAGACATTAAGACAAACCAGATTCGTACTGACACAGGGGAATGCAATTCTACTCAATACTAAAATGGCTGACTTCCGGTGCAATATGGGAGGTCGGGTTTCTGGGAGCTCCGATCAGGGCGAGTTCTTTTTCATTTTTGCCCATTTTTTCGGGTGATACTCACCAGAAAACGCAAGAGATCGACAGGACATGTTCCCCCGTGCTGATCCCATGTCCAAACGAAAAGCAAAAAAACCCAGGAAACCTGAAACTGACCTGCTCTCAATGGATTCGGGAGCCCCATGGAATGCCCCAGCATTTAAATGGCGACCACAGAGCAGCAGTCCCAATCATGCTATACATGCACTCTGACGCTCTCTGCACTTCAAAAAGCAGTGGATGCTGATATCGAACAGAAGATGTAAGTCAGTAGAGGAGGTGCAGGGACCGGTCCGGATGGAACTCGACAAAGCCATTGGAATGGGAAAAAAGCATAGTGAAACACTGAAAGGTGTCGAGGAGGTGCTTACAAGACACAAGTTTGTGTTGCTCAAGGCCAGGATTGCAGTGATGGCTGATGAAAATGATTTGTTTTGTTTTGGAAAATACTTTTTGCGTAATTTATAGCAATTTAATTAATAATCTTTAATAATCTGTATTGTCACAAGTATGTTTACATTAACACTGCAATGAAGTTACTGTGAAAAGCCCCTAGTCGCCACATTCCAACGCCTGTTCGGGTACACGGAGGGAGAATTCAGAAAGTCCAAATTACCTAACAGCACGTCTTTCGGGACTTGTGGGAGGAAACCGGAGCACCCGGAGGAAACCCACGCAGACACGGTCTTCCTTCAGCTGGGCCATTCATATCTGCTCCTCCCGTATTTCTCACTATTTTCCTCCCCAAAGCCGGACAAAACATATAACAAAGAATAACAATTAAACAGCAAGAACCTCCTTCCCTTGCAACAGAAAAACTTAGTTACTAAGTACCCCCATCCACCCTTCCCACCACCTCCCCCCCCCCCCCCCCCCCGCCCCCCCAAACAGATAACAGTGGCCAACTCTTTAAAGTACATTATAAACGGTCGTCATCTACGGTAAAACCCTTCCACTGACTCACTCACAGTAAACGTGACCTTCTCGAGATGTAAAAACTCCATCAAGTCACCCAGCCACATTGAGATGCTTGGCGACCTCCAGCCTGAAAGGATCCGCCTCCTTGCCACCAGTGAGGCAAAGACCAGAACATTTGCCCCCACACCTGTCCGGAACTCCGGCACATCCGAAACGCCAAAAATCGCCACTAATGGGCAAGACTCCAACCCAATGTTCAGGATTGCCGACATAGTCTCAAAAAAGGACCACCGGATGCCCATGAGCTTTTAGCACGATCAGAACATGTGCATGTGGTGCGCCGGCCCCCAGAACACCGAACACATCTGTCATCCAGCCCTTCAAAAATACAACTCATTCTAGCCTTTGTGAGGTGTCCCCGAACACCACTTTCAGCTGGATGAGACTCATCCGTACACAGGACGAGGCTGAGTTCTCCCTCCTCAGCGCCTCACTCCAAACCTCCTCCTCCAAGATCGGCCCCAGTTCCTCTGCCCACTTTGCCTTCATACCCTCAACAGAGCATGTCTCCTCTCCCACTATCTGCTGACAGATACCTGACCTGTTGGCTACCTCCAAACCAGAGCAGGATAAGATCCTCTCGAGCAAGGTATATTGGCTCTCATAGCGAGAGGTTTTGAGTATAGGACTAGAGATGTTTGATTCAATTGTATAGGGCATTGGTGAGACCAAACCTGGAGTATTGTGTGCCGTTTTGGTGTCTTTATCTTTGGGAGGATGTTCTTGCTATGGAGGGAGTGTAGCGAAGCTTTACCGGGCTGATTCCTGGGTTGGCTGGACTGTCATATGAGGAGGGACTAAATTGGTTAGGATTATATTCATTGGAGTTTAGAAGAGTGAGAGGGGATCTCATAGAAACCTACAAAATTCTAACAGGGTTAGACAGGGTAGATTCAGAAAGAATGTTCCCGATGGTGGGGGAGTCCATAAATAGAGGTCATAGTTTGAGGATAAGGAGTAAGAGTGGTGAATCTGTGGAATTCACTGCCACAGAAAGTAGTTGAGGCCAAAACGTTGTGTAATTTCAAGAAGGAATTAAATATAGCTCTTGGGGCTAAAGGGATCAAGGGATATAGAGGGAAGGCGGGATCAGGGTATTGAACTTGATGATCATAATAAATTGCGGAACAGGCTCGAAGGGCTGAGTGGCCTCGTCCTGCTTCTATTTTCTATGTTTTTATTCCAATATTTTCAATCGCGCAACTCAGTGCCTGGGATTTGCCCTGCGTTCCCCTTGGCGCCACAGCCTTCCCTGCTGGAGGAAATCTTACGGTTGGCAAGAATTGGAGAGGCGGGGGGGGCAAATATCTTGAATATCTATGAGTGGACCATCTCATTGGAATCTGTCGCTTGATCGGGTGAAAGTGAAGTGGGAGGAGGAGTTGGGACCCATCTTAGATGAAGGTGTGTAGAATGGGGCCCTCTAGAGGGTAAATTCCACCTCATCCTGCGCACAGCTCAGCCTCATCCAACTCAAGGTGGTTCATGGAGCTCATCTAATCAAAAGTAGGATGAGCGGGTTCTTTAACGATGGAGGAGTGGAGGAGTGGCGTGAGCGGGGTTCTTGTGTGCCTGCCAACCATACCCACATGTCCTGGTCTTGTCCAAAGGTGGCAAGCTTTTGGGTCTCCTTTCAGACGATGTTAGCGGTTCTTAACATTGATCTAAGCCTTGTCTGTTGGTGGCCATTTTCGGGCTGTCAGACACGTCGGGGCTGCGCACCGGTGGGTGAGGGAGGGTGCACTCGTCTTTGCCTCACTGATAGCCCGAAGGCGAGTTCTGTTGGGATGGGGTGTGCCCACTCCGCCTAGTGCCTTGGCCAGTTTGGGTGACCTTATGGTCTTTTTATACCTGGAAAAGGTCAAGTACACCATCAGGGATTTGGTGGAGCGATTCTACCTGAGGTGGCAGCCATTTATCTGTCACTTTAAAAAGCTAATTACCATCAGCTGTTAGGCGGGGCAGGAGGGTTTATGGGTGCGGTTAGGGGGGGATATGAGGTGGGGGGGGATGATTTTGGTTGTAGGCTTTGCTGTTTTTCTATATCTCTGATTTCTTGTGTTTACACAATGATTGTATACCATGTTTGAACAATTTTTATAGTCGTATTGTAGTACAAATCGTGTTTGTTAAATATGAAAACTTTAATAAAATATATATTTTTTTAAATACTAAAATGGCTTGGAATGATAACCGTTAAAATGTGAACCATCGTACTCAAAAGCCACATTAACGTCTGAGATCACCCAATTTACGTTTAATTTTATGCATTAGTTTCTTTGTAATTGAAAGGTTAGCTTTGAAGCAAGCATATACATTATATCTGCCATGAACTCCGTTATTCCATTGTAAGATGAACTTTTGTGTTCCGTGTATTACTATAATTCAATTAATGGAGTCCGAACCAGGGATAGGTTTTAAATTTGCAGAAGGTTCATAAACATTGTCAGACTGCTTTGCATCCACTTTATTTTCCCCAGTTGGAGATTATGCTAACTGTCTAAATGAGATTTTGGCTCTGATATTTAAAGAGAATGGCTAAGAAACCCAGAAATGCTGGTATTGCCGAGTTTCTGCCAAAGTTAGCGGCAGGACTCATTAAATTGAAAGGCTGATTGGCTGTCGGGCAGAAAAACCAGCAGTAGAAGGTCACAGTTCCAAACCCTCCTTCTATGCCAGTGTTTATCTAACTTTTTTTCCCGGGAGCCAGCTTTACCAATTGCCTAACCTTCTGGACCCACGTTGGCCGACTTTTGCAACCCATCATTATTTCTTACCTTTAATGTGACAGGTGAGCCTGCTTGGTCCTCGCAATCTCATTTGCTTTGTCATTCAATATTACATTTCTGCTGAAGACTTGAGGGGATGATTTAAGGTCTTGCTGCATCCTTTGAGAAAATTCAAGAGGTTTGCCTTTGAACTCGCCATGCCTTTGAAATTTTGAGGGTTTTAAACTTTCATTTACCAGTAACTCCCTGCATACAACACATATGGGCTTTACATCCTAATTTGCATTGGTTCAATTAAGGAAGCCATTACTCAATAATTAATTTGTATACTGCTTTGTTCCCGTCTTCAGTTTTTTCTTTGTTGGGTGTTCACCACAAGCCCTGGAGCTCAGCATGCAGCTCAAGGGTGCTGCTTTGTCTTTCCCTGGACTCTCCTGCGAAGCTATCTCCAGCAGATTCAGTTGTGAGATCCTGGCCTGTTTGTGTCTTTGGCCCTCTCTTCCTTATTACAAAATAATCCATCTTCAGTTCTTTACAGTCCTGTTGCTTGCTTGCTGGCCACTACAACTGGAGGAATCCCTCCTCCATGCCCAAAGCATGGACATACAGGGCATGACCTCAGTGTACGTGCCGTGCTCATGACTTGCTCTCTGCCATCCCTTCTGGTGGGAAGACTCCATCATTTGCTTTTAAAGGTCAGTCACGGCCAGCTTTCTTAAAGGCTGATTGTGGTCGTTAGACGCTTCTCCCACAGTCAGGAATGCCGCAACTGATCGCTCCACGACCCTTCCGACATCCACCCGCGACCCACTCGCAGGTCACAACCCTGAGTTTGAAAAACCCTGTTCTATGCTGTAGCATTCTGTGATAAATATCTCAAGGCACTTAAATGGTGACAAAAGACATGCTGAGAGATAGTAGAACAAGTGTTGGAGAAGGTGACTGCATGTTCGGTAAAAGAGGCATATTTTGAATCAGTTACTGAGGGTGATAAAGATGGGGGGTAAGATAAAAGGGTTTAAGGGGCAAGTTCCAAAGTGTGTAGCTAAAACGGATAAACACTCTGTCACCAACAGTACAGAAGAGGGAGAGGTAATTGCAAAGGGGCAAAAATTAGAAGAGTGAAACTTACCTGCTAGTGCACAAGAGTAGAGGAACTGCCACAGTCAAGGCGAGGGCAAGATCATTTGCAATGAGGGTGAGGTTTTTGAATTTCCGATGCATTGCATTTTGGGAAATCATTTAAATTGATGAAATAAGTCATGACAAAGAACAGTTTTTTGGGGGGAGTGGGGGTAAGTGGAAGTCAATGATGGCTTTTGAGAAAGTTACGGGTGAAGTAGGATGGATTCTAGGAGGGTAACATGGACAGCATTGGAAAAGACAAGGCTAGAGATGATGATGGTGTAGATGGGAGTGAGGTAAGAATAAAGATGCATAATGTTGCAAAGGTGAAATTAGGGTAAATAAAGTTTTTCCTTGTTGAGCGTTCACATAAGGAAGCACCCAGAGGCAAGGTTGTGTGTCCAGGCTAGAGGAGGCTAGGGCGTGTGCCGAACAAGGTGGCTTTGGTCTCACTAATGTTATTTTGGAGTCTGGTATACTCATGACTAAAGGAGTGAAGCAGCACATTGATAAGTGTGATTTCAAGGCTGGAAATGGGTGGCTCCTGTATACATGTAGAGCCTTGTCCCATGCTGAACAGTTTGCTGTTATCAGAAGGAGGCAGCACGTAGATGGGAAAGCTCTGGAATTATTTAATTTTACTTGCTTGGTTTGCAGCCAGAATGTTTCTATCTTCTGGTACACATTATTATAAGTGCCCAGTTCTTTTGTGGAGTCCTGTCGACAATTTTTCTTTCTTATGTCGCTTTTTAATGGAGTTAACTTTATTCTGTTTGATTCTCCAGATCCTTTCTGAAATTTTCTTGAGCCTTACTGTTTTCTGGCTATTTTGGTCTTGAATTAACTGATAGGATGGTACTTGCCTCACCAATTTGTTGTCCAGTCACCATTAAATGACTGGCTCTCTGCCATCAAGCACTATAAGTAGCCACAGTGTTATTGGAAACATATGCTCATTAACAATGTTGGCGTTGAGTCAGCAACTGCTGTCCGAAACTTACATTATGCTCCAGACAATGGGACAGTGTAGGATCAGTCTAGCCACAGGAAAAAAACATTCTTTTTCAAGAAACTAAGAATGTAAAATTGTTAGAAGCAATACTCCCCCGCTTTCTTCATTCTCCTTGCCATGTCTGAGTGTTTCATAAAGTAACATTAATCAATATCTTCCTTGTCAGGGATGTGATTGTTCTGCAGTGCTAGGAAAGTACTTATTTAACATGTTTAGTGCCCTTATGTTTAGAGACTAAAAAATAACGAGGTCATCCTTTTTGACATTCATCCCAACTACTAGTTTTAGCTATTTGAAGACGCAGCACTTTTCTTAATGACAGCCTCTGTAAAAATCTTGGAACCGTGAGCCAGAATCTTCCTAACTCCATCATGCATTATATCACATGACATTTGTAAAATGGGCTAAACACATCAAAAATCAACAGTTACTATTCGATTGTGTTTTTGACTTCACTACAAAGTGAATTGCACTCTTTTAGAGTTAAATTAATGTCATTCTTAATGTAAATTTTGATTTGTTCCTAACTCATGAAAATCTATCATTTGTTTGAATTTATTAATTTGTTCTTAGTTCACCGAATGTAGTTTATAAACAGAGAAGACTATTTTAGAGTGCAGAAAGCTGTCAGAAATGTTTGAGCAAAGGTTAAAGGGTAAAATAACAATACAAAAATTGCTAATGTTAGAAACGTGAAAGGAAAAACCCAAAATGTAAAAATAACCAGAAAGTCAGCCTGCAGCTGGAAAGAGAAGACATGTTAATGTTTTGATTATAAACCAAAAACATCAGAGGACGGGCCTACATCGTGACAGATCTTTCTCTTCAGTTGCCAGGCCCTGGCGATCATAGACTGCCATGATAATCTTGCTCTAGAGCCGTGGATAATCTTCATTGGTGGCTCATTCATCCAGTTTGCAAGGCTGTTTGGAAAGATTGTTCTTTGTCTACCTTGATAGCTTTTACCATTGATCTACCTCAATCTCTTTCTCATCAGCATCAGACTTTTTAAATCATAGGCCAGAAATTTAAGCAATTTTCATTTCACTTCATTCAATGCTCATTAGAGCATAATATGGTAGCAGGGCTCTTGGAGTTATCCCCACAAACTCTTCAGATAGTAGGGGCCAATCCCCTCGCATCCTAAAACTTCAGACCATCATTTTATTACGTGCCCAAGAAATCCCAATGATCTCTTCCTGATTTTGGTCAGCAGAGCGCTTTTGGGTGCAGATTTTACCAGCAGCACTTCACTGTGACTTATCCAAGATACCTTCACGTTTGCCTCAAAACCTACAACTTTTCAGCCTCAATTCTTCTCTGCAATATTTCACTGATCATCCAACGCTCGTGTCAAAATTCGTGTGAGGTCCATGATTCTCGGTTTTGTTTTCATGGCTAATTTTGAATTGATCATAATCTTTGTCATTTTTGAATGCATCTTTGGCCATTCCAATCCTTCGTTTTATTTCTTGGTCACACTTTTGTCCGATGTTAACACACTTCCTCGAGCACAAAATGTGTCTACCTGTGTTTCAGAAAGAAGAGCATTTTCTGCATTATATGTTTATGGAAAAATAGTCGCCCTAATTTTAACCCAGCCCTTAAGCATTGCAGCTTTGCTCATACCCTGTCTGGGCTACTACATCCAGTTCTAGACAATGCACAAGTTGGCCTTCCAGAGGGGGTAGATTTACCAGAATGATATCGGTGGGGTGAGGAGCAGGGGAAAGGCTGATGGGTTTTAAACTGAGGACAAGTTGAATAAACTTGGTTTTTATTTGCTACAGAATGGAAGGTTGAGTACTGATCTGATCAATGTGTTTTAAATGATAAAATATTCTCAGATCTTCCAAGCAGAAACAATGATCGTGTGTTTGCAGATATGCAAGAAAATACCCCCCAATCTGACGCTGCTCCACATTTCTTCTAGGATCATCTGAGCTGAGCGTCAAAATGAGTGGATGAATGAGTGAATGGGTAGGTGGGTAGGGTGGCAGGGTGGCTACATGGTAGGTTGGGTAGGTGGGTGAGGTGGATAGGTGAGTCAGGTGGGTAAGTGGGTAGGTAGGTTGAGTGGGTAGGTGGGTATGAGAGTAGCCGGGTCTGGTGTGGGGGGGCGGGGTGGGGGGTGGGGGGTGGTACAGCTCAAGGGCAGGCAGCTCTAGTTGGGTGGTAGTCATATGGTGGGGGTAGTCAGGTTGGCTGGGGCTGTAGCTGAATTGTGTGAGATAATTAGTTTGGGGATTGGTCACTTCTGGCTTGGGGGGGGGGGGGGTGTAGTTGAGTCGGTTGGAGTTAGTCAGGTCGGGTTGAGGGATAATAGGGTGCTGGGAGGTGGTCAGGTCAAGGGAGCAGTCAGGTTCGATCGTGGAGTGTTGGGGGAGGGGAAGTCAAATCTGGCCAAGGGGTGGTCAGAGGCGGTAGTCAGGTGGGGGGTAATTGGTTTGGGGGCTAGTCAGGTAGATCGTCAGGTGATAATTGTGGGTGATTGGGGAATCAGTTCAGAAGTTGTCCAGGAGATAGACTAGGGGCTGGATTTTCCGGCTCTTCCCACTTGCAGGATCTACCAGTCCTGCCAAAGTCAACAAGGATTTGAATGGATTCTACGATGGGAAATGCTCAGGGTCCCAACACACATCATTAGTCATCATCCAGTCTCCGACCCAATATGTCACAACATAGAATATAGAACATAGAGCAGTACAGCACAGTATAGGCCCTTCGGCCCATGATGTTGTGCCGACCATTTATCCTAATCTAAGATCAACCTAACCTACACCCCTTCAATTTACTGCTGTCCATGTGCCTGTCCAAGAGTCGCTTAAATGTCCCTAATGACTCTGACTCCACCACCTCTGTTGGCAGTGCATTCCACACACCCACCACTCGCTGTGTAAAGGACTGAACTCTGACATCTCCCCTATATCTTCCTCCAATCACCTTAAAACTATGTCCCCTCGTGACAGCCATTTCTGCCCTGGGGAAAAGTCTCTGGCTATCCACGCTATCCATGCCTCTCATCACCTTGTACACCTCTATCAAGTCACCGCCCTTCCTTCTTCGATCCAGTGAGAAAAGCCCTAGCTCCTGATGTGTTGGGTGTTCTGGATCCGTGGAACACATACAGGCCACCAACACTTAAAATAGTACGACACTATTTTATTAAGCTAGAAACTGTTGAATGTACTTTCACTGTGGGTTAACACGATGTTAGATTAAACTAAAGACCTATGCCTGTCCTAACCAGTCTATGCACTCAGCACATAGTGAAGATCTGTGCTGTAAGCTGTAAGCTCTGTACTTCTGAGAGGCTGCATCCCGAATGAGCGGGAACTCTGATGCCCTCTGTCTATATAGTGAGTGTGCTCTAACCGGAGATTGGCTGCGGTGTTGTGTGTGTTGATTGGTCTTGCTGTGTGTCCATCAGTGTTTGTGTCTTCACCATGATATACTGGTGTATATTATGACAGCTCCCTCAACCTTTCTTCATAAGACATGCCCTACGTTCAAGGCAGCATCCTGGTAAATCTCCTCTGCATCTTCTCCAAAGTATCCACAGCCTTCCTATAATGATGCGACCAGAACTGGACACAATATTCCAAGTATGGTCTAACAAGGGTTTTATAAAGCTGCAGCAAAACCTCACGGCTCTTAAACTCAATCCCTCTGTTAATGAAAGCCAACACACCATACGCCTTCTTAACAACCCTATCAACCTGGGTGGCAACTTTGAGGGATCGATGTCCGTGGACCCCAAGATCCCTCTGTTCCTCCACACTCCCAAAAATCCTGCCTTTAACCCTGTATTCAGCATTCAAATTAGACCTGCCAAAGTGAATCACTTCGCATTTATCTGGGTTGAACTCCATCTGCCACTTCTCAGCTCAGCTCTGCATCCTGTCAATGTCCCGTTGTAACCTGCAACATCCCACAACACTATCTACAACTCCACCAATCTTTGTGACATCGGCAAACTTACTAACCCACCCTTTCACTTCCTCATTCAAGTAATTTATAAAAATCACAAAGAGCAGAGGTGCCAGAGCAGATCCGTGCGGGACACCATTGGTCACCGACCTCCAGGCAGAATACTTTCCATCCACTACCACTCGCTGTCTTCTTTTCGCCAGCCAATTCTGTATCCAGATAGCCAAATTTCCCTGTATCCCATGCCCCCTAACTTTCTGAATGAGCCTACCATGGTGAACCTTATCAAATGCCTTACTGAAATCCATATACACATCCACTGCCCGACCTTCATCAATGTGTCTCGTCACATCCTCAAAGAATTCAATAAGGCTTGTGAGGCATGACTTGCCCCTCACAAAGCCATGCTGACTATCTTTAATCAAACGATGTTCTTCTAAATAATCATAATTCCGGGGCGCAATTCTCCCATCGGGAGACTAAGTCCCGACGCCCGAGTGAAAACCGGAGTGTTTCACTCCGGCGTCGGAGGCCGCTCCCAGCCCCCTATTATCCCGCCCCCGGGGGGCTAGTAGCAGCGTTGCGCCATTTACGGCGCCGGGCCTTGGCGCCACGTAAAAGCAGCGTCGCGTAAATGACGCGGCCGGTGCCGGGTAAATGATGTCAACCACGCATGCGCGGGTTGGCCGGCGCTAACCCTCGCATGCACGGTTGCCGTCCTCTCCGGGGCCGCCCCGCAAGAAGATGTCGGATGGATCTTGCGGGGCGGCGGAGGAAAGGAGGTCCTCCTTCAGAGGGGCCGGCCCGCCAATCGGTGGGCACCGAACGCGGGCCAGACCCCTTTTGAGGCCGCCCCGGTGCAGGAATCCCCCCCCCCCAGCGTTCCCGTGCTGTTCCCGCCGGCAGCGACCAGGCGTGGACGGCGCCGGTGGGAGGCCGTCGTGTTGGGAAGACCACGCGGCCCATCCGGGCCGGAGACTCGCCGCTCGCCCGTTACAAACGGCGAGCGCCGATTCTCCCAGCGGCCAGCCGCGATTCTCGCCGCGCCGGTTTGGGGGGTTGGGAGAATCGCGTGCGGGTGCCGGGGCGGTGTGGCGGGACTCGCGCGGCGATCCGGCGATTCTCCCACCCGGCGTGGGGGGGGGGGGGGGAGAATTCCGCCCCCTATCTCTCAGGATCCTTTCCAATATTTTGCTCACCACAGACGTAAGACTGACTGGACTGTAATTCCCAGGGATTTCCCTATTACCTTACTTGAACAGGGGAACAACATTCGCCTCCCTCTGTCTTGTGGGGAATCTGGAAAACGGGGCCTAATCTTAAATTAGAGCTCAGTCATTCAGAAGTGCTTTGTCACATAAAGGGGAGTAGAAGTCTGAACTCTGTCCTGCCTGAAAAGCAGTGGATACTGGGAGCCAACTGTCATGATATTCAAACACACACATCATGATAGACACACCAACAGACAAATCAGAACACACACCACAACCAATGACAGAAAGATATAAAAGCACAGACACGACCCCCGGTGGTCAGTATTAGCTGCAGAGGAGAACCAGGACACATCTGTTGCCAAACACACTTAGGGAGACAGCACGTGCAGAGTATCCAGAACGAACTGTATTATAAGAGTTATAATAAAATAGAGTTGTACCACATACAACTGTGTTGGCTCATCTGTGCACCAGAGCACCCAACACCACATGGTACAGGAGTGGATCGATACCTGCCGGCATACCTCAGTGTACACAGACAACCAGCAGTGCCCAGGCATGATGTACGAGCTCCCGGTTCCGCAGGCGCTCCAGTGCTACGGCGATCTCCGCGAAAACTGGCGGCGATTCCGGCAAATGTTCGAATTGTTCCTGGTGGCAGCTGAACTCAAAGACCTGGATGATAGGGAAAAAATTGAATTTCTCCTCACCATCGCCGGTGCAAGGGCAAGAGAAATATTCAGAAGGTTCAGGTTCTTCAGGAGGCAGCAAAGGTACGATTACCAGGCAGTCCTGGACAAATTCTCCAAGTACTGTGAAGAAAACGCAATCCAATCGGCACATAAAGGTAAGAAAAGCTGCAGTACTCACCTCGTGGCTGGGATCCCGGAGCCCGAATTCCCAGAGGCCGAAATCCCGGGCCTGAGAGAAGGCTGGGTCGAGGTCGGCGGCCATCTTGCTAAAGGTATCACGCTAGCACAGTTGCGCGAGAAGTGCGCAGAACCGGAAGTATCGTTTGCGCATGCGCGAGATGCTGCGCATGCGCAGTCCAGAAAACGGCAAGACAATGACAGTCCACCGACATGGTGTGCACCACCAGATGAAAACTCTGACAATTTACCCAACCCTAGTGAACAGCAAGCTGCTAATGAGGATCTATCCACGGGATGTGAGACGAGTGACGACAGCATCCCACTTCCCATGCAAAAGGTGCAAGGTGACGGACCTCGCCTAGTGCGTACCGAGGCACTCGACGATCACGGTGGGACCACTGACGACTGCGGTGGCGGCGCACCGCTTCCACCCTCGATGACTCGACCCTCTCCACTGGTTGGTGCATTCCTGCATGTTCCGACTCCAGAAGTGCAGCTTCAGGGAATCTCGGCTGCCTCCAGTGAACCTGTTGGGACTCCGGACGGGGGGCATCGACGGAAGGCAGACCGGACTCCAGATGGGGAGCAGCCAAGCGCCGACTCTGATTCGCGCATGCCAGACCTTGCTCCGGACGGGCGGTGTCGCGGCCTCGGTGATGGCACGCTCAGGGTGACGGCGGATGCCACGGCGACAGGGAATGGATCGCGTGGCAGTCCCACTGGGTCGGCAGTGGCAACCAGCACCGGCGGTCCAAGATGGACACACCAATTCGCGCCATCGCCAGACGTTGATGCGAGCAACAATTCTCTCTCCAAGGCGACATGCTTCGACGTTTCTCTGCGGAGTCGCCCTTCCGGCACAGCAGGTGGCCGGAACCAGCGTGCATGGTCTCGGCCAACTTCCACATCTGGCACAGTCATCGCCTTGCATGATATTAGTGATGGTGCTACTTCGATGGCAACGACCCGTCGGCTACAAGATGCCGTCCACCACAAACATAAAAAGAAAAAGACTCCACCTTGTTCCTGGCATGCAGGGCGGATGGATTGGTGCGTAGGCGCAATCAGCGAGCTTTGCGCCGCCTTCCACGCTCGCAACTGAACCGTACGCACACGCCGGATCCTCCACTGGTTCCCAAGGATGACTTTGTGGAGATGCCACGGATCATGCCCCTTCCATCGCCACCAGAACCAAACCACAGCCAAGGCACCACTAACAAAGATGTTGAATGTTATATTTGCACGAATGAAAAAACCAAGCACTGCACGAAGTACAACAAATGGTAAAGTAGAGACTTCGGCAACAGCATCACCTCCAACAGTCCAAGGTGAACCAGTGTGACCCCAAATCTCCACAGCTGAACCGGCTTGAGGACCAGCCCATTCTTGAGGCGGTCACCCATTAGACTGGACTTATAACGCTGTTCATACGTTCAAAAAGTCAAACACTTCTGTATTATAACCTGTTGTTGTTTATTGTTCCAGATATCGTCTGACCAGACCAATGTTCAAGTTTTTTTTTCTCTCGCATCCAAGTTTTGTTATGGTACAACCTTGTTAGTGTGACGCACCCGACATCGCCCCATGTAAATAGTTACATCGTATACACACGCTGTACATAACACACACACACACTCTTCGATGCACTCACGACACAATTATATTTATAACCACGTAGGCACATATCTTTGTAAAAAGGGGGGATGTCATGATATTCAAACACACACATCATGATAGACACACCAACAGACAAATCAGAACACACAACACCACAACCAATGACAGAAAGATATAAAAGCACAGACACGACCCCCGGTGGTCAGTATTAGCTGCAGAGGAGAACCAGGACACATCTGTTGCCAAACACACTTAGGGAGACAGCACGTGCAGAGTATCCAGAACGAACTGTATTATAAGAGTTATAATAAAATAGAGTTGTACCACATACAACTGTGTTGGCTCATCTGTGCACCAGAGCACCCAACACCACACCAACTGGTGCTTCAAACCTGAGGTTAATAGATTTTTATTGGGTATGGGTATCAAAGGACATCAGCACGGTAGCATGGTGGTTAGCACAATTGCTTCACAGCTCCAGGGTCCCAGGTTCGATTCCCGGCTTGGGTCACTGTCTGTGCGGAGTCTGCATGTTCTCCCCGTGTTTGCGTGGGTTTCCTCCGGGTGCTCCGGTTTTCTCCCACAGTCCAGAGATGTGCTGGTTAGGTGGATTGCCCATGCTAAATTTTCCTTAGTGTTGGGTGGGGTTACTGGATAGGGTGGAGGTGTGGGCTTGGGTAGGGTGCCCTTTCAAAGAGCCGGTACAGACTCGATGGGCCGAATGGCCTCCTTCTGCACTGTAAATTCTATAAAAAATGCAGGAAAATAGAGTTCAGGTACAGATTAGCCATGGTCCAACTGAATGGTTTAACTGGCTCGAAGGGCTGACTGTCCACTCCTGTTCCTATGTAACCCACTTGACAGAAAGAGGCAGGTTCAAGTAAAATCAATGGAATGTAACATTGGGCAGGATGCTGCAGACTCAAAATATGATAGCCAACTTTTAATGATTATATGAACGGCAGCAGCAAATAATGTGTGTGTGCACAGTCAGGGTCGGCAACTGCTCCTTAATCTGATGTGCCAAAGCTCAAAAATATCCCATCGCTGAGCAGTTGCCATTATAATCTTACAACTTTTACACCACTTCAACTATGTGGGGCTACCTTATGGCTGATTGAGAATCTCAATTTGGGTATAAAATAGGTCTGCTATGTTTGGACTCGCAACTGTCAGATAGACTGTCAGAATTCACAGTCTGAGGACATGCCATCAAAATTAAAATGTATATGATGCAGCAAATAACATTATGGCCACGTAACTGGTTTTATTGAGGACGAGGGATCTTTGATTCATGATCAGCCACCCTGCAACTCAGTTTCATCCCCAGGGTGCTATCTTGGTTCAGTTGTCTCACTCTCGCTTCAAACCCTACTGTACATATTGGGGGTGGGGTGGGCTCTTCTGTGGGAGAGGAGCATCGCCTGATTGCTTGTCTTAATTCATAACAGCAAACACTCTAGAAAATTGACAGGGGTTTGCATAGAAGTTCAAGGCAGATGAGCTGGAGATTCCCTGCAGTAATTCACACCCACAATTGAGACTGATACTAAATTGAGGCTGACATTAAACTGACAATGACTCAGCAGTGTTGAAGAGTGCGAACGGGGCCTTCCTATGGATGAGATGTGAGGCCTTTTCAGCTTGCTCAGACGGACGTTAGGAATTACAGGACATCATTGATGAACAGTAGGAAGTTCTCCTGATGCCATTGTCAATATTCATCCATCATTTGCGGTTTCCTTCATTTATTTGCTGTTTACAAGACCTTGCTATGTACAACTTGGCTGATAAGTTCACCTTAATTAAAAAATGATCAAGTTTGCGTTCATAAAAAAAACATATTTCAAAAATGAACCAACAGCTGCAAAACAATTTGAGACTTTCCTGGGAATATTAAAAGACGTTACGTAAATAGCCGTTCACTGTTTGTTTCTTTCTTTATGCAGGTTTCATGGTGGAAGGAGCTAGCCTTTGGCATGGTGGTAACAGCTGTACCTCTGTGAAAAGGTGAAGGATTCGAGCACTGCTGTATGCAGTGAGAGGAGACTACAATATCATTTCTAAATACTGGAATGGCAACCAGCAAGATACATGTGTGCCAGATGGACTGGCCACTATAGCTCAGGCAGTATTTTCACCTCTGTCAAAAGGGTTGGGTTTCGGCCTTACTCCAGACAACGCCAGTGGGAATAGACTAGACAGGATAGGACAGACAGGGATCCCTCTGTAGGTCTCAACCCATATCATTGACTCTGAATACTGAATTGGATACTGGGGATACTTCGACTGCTGGATGCTGGTAAGCACATTGCCCCCATCCCATCTCTTCCATCCCATTGTAAAGCATAGGTGGGGGCTCTTTAGGTCATGGTTTTGGTCCGGCTAGGAGAAGGTACTCAAGAGGTAAAATCCATGAGAAAGGCAACCGGAAAGTACCTTGGCTACTCTTTGCAATCTGACAATCTCAGGAGGTGAGTTAGGCCTGTCCTAGGGCATAATAAAATGGTAAGTCATAAAGGGTATAACGTTCCTGATAGATTCTCTAAGTAGGGTGTTCCTGAATAGATTAAACACTTGCTCAGGATAATCTGTAGAATAAATGGAAAATTCCTTCAGGTATGTTAAAGAGAAATGATATCGTCATAGGTTTTACAGGTGGAAACAAGGGCAATGGCTGCCCTATCTTTTAGAACTACTTTTCCAAAATAAGGTATAGAGACCGATAATATGGAGCAATATTTTTCTCAGACGTTAACTTCCTCTTAAAAAACAGGCCCACTCCCAATTGAACTACCTTAACTCAGTGACATCATGACACAGTAATCATATTGGAGGGACAGTGGATTAACTTAAGCAATTTAAGTGCCCCTGAGTTTCTGACAATTTCAGAAACTAAGCAGGCTACATACACAGGCACAGAGACAGAGTGACACACTTAGACACTTATTTTATTATAGTTAGTCTACAACATCTTTTTGTTGGCCAGTTGATTCACTAATGCAGCACAGGTACTGAGCGGGAAGTGAAAATGTTAATTGTGAAGACAGTTAAAGGTATGTCCTCTAATGGTCTTGTCTGTTCTTTAAACAATCTGGTGCCTCGAGATTTAAAGTCACAAAACCACCTGGATTCAGGTCTGCTGGAAGCTGTCAGGGACTCCATTTGAAATTTGAACCATTTCCAGGTATCAGCAGCTGCGTTTGTTGAATGAGGTCACAGCAATGATCCACCTGTGCCTTGAGCCAAATCTATTTTAGACCTAGTATTGTGTAATGAGGCAGGACTAATTAGCAATCTCAGAGTAGGTAAGTGGGAAAATGGGATCATAATACAATTTAATTCCATACCAACACAAAAGTAAACTACTGCAGATGCTGTCCATCCGAAATAAAAACAGATAATGCGCGAAAGACTCAAATTTTAGATTAAAAGACAAAGGTTTATAATTTATTTTTAAAATAAATTTAGAGTACCCAATTCATTTTTTCCAATTAAGGGGAAATTTAGCGTGGCCAATCCACCTACCCTGCACATCTTTGGGTTGTGGGGGTGAAACCCATGCAAACACGGGGAGAATGTGTAAACTCCACACGGACAGTGACCCGGGATCGAACCTGGGATCTCGGTGCCGTGAGGCAACAGGGCTAACCCACTGCGTCACCGTGCTGCCCAGGTTTATAATATTGAGAAGAATATTGGATTGGGAAAGTTTTGGAACAGCAAAGGGTGGCCAAAAATTGATTAAAAGGGGAAAACATAGAATAAAGTAAACTAACCAAGAATAAGGGGCGTGTCGGAGTCGGAGAATGGCCGTTGGCCGCCGTGAATCCCACCCCCGCCGAAGTCTCCGCTCCCGGAGATTGGACGGGGGCGGGAATCGGGCCGCGCCGGTTGGCGGGATCCCCCGCTGGATTCTCCGGCCCGGATGGGCCGAAGTCCCGCTCAGGAATTGCCTGTCCCGCCGACGTAAATCAAACCTGGTATTTACCGGCGGGACCAGGCGGCGTGGGCGGGCTCCGGGGTCCTGGGGGGGGCGCGGGGCGATCTGACCCCGGGGGGTGCCCCCACGGTGGCCTGGCCCGCGATCGGGGCCCACCGATCCGTGGGTGGGCCTGTGTCGTGGGGGCACTCTTTCCCTTCCGCCTCCGCTACGGCCTCCACCATGGCGGAGGCGGAAGAGACTCTCCCCACTGCGCATGCGCGGGAAACTGACAGCGGCCGCTGACGCTACCACACATGCGCTGGGAAACTGACAGCGGCCGCTGACGCTCCCGCGCATGCACTGGGAAACTGACAGCGGCCGCTGACGCTCCCGCGCATGCGCCGCATTTCCGCGCCAGCTGGCGGGGAAACAAACGCCATTTCCGCCAGCTGGCAGGGCGGAAATCCCTCCGGCGTTGGCCTAGCCCCTCAATGTTGGGGCTAGGCCGCCAAAGATGCGGAGCCTTCCGCACCTTTGGGCCGGCGCGATGCCCGTCTGATTGGCGCCGGCTTTGGCGCCAGTCGGCGGACATCCCGCCGTTGGGGGAGAATTTTGCCCATGAAATCAGATTGTAAGAGTGTTTACAGGTATATAAGAACATAAAAACATAATAACTAGGAGCAGGAATAGGCCATCTGGCCCCTTGAGCCTGTTCCGCCATTCAATGAGATCATGGCTGATCTTTTGTGGACTCAGCTCCACTTTCCGGCCCGAACACCATAACCCTTAATCCCTTTATTCTTCAAAAAACTATCTATCTTTATCTTAAAAACATTTAATGAAGGAGCCTCAACTGCTTCACTGGGCAAGGAATTCCATAGATTCACAACCCTTTGGGTGAAGAAGTTCCTCCTAAACTCAGTCCTAAATTTACTTCCCCTTATTTTGAGGCTATGCCCCCTAGTTCTGCTTTCACCCGCCAGTGGAAACAACCTGCCCGCATCTATCCTATCTAGTCCCTTCATAATTTTATATGTTTCGATAAGATCCCCCCTCATCCTTCTAAATTCCAACGAGTACAGTCCCAGTCTACTCAACCTTTCCTCGTAATCCAACCCCTTCAGCTCTGGGATTAACCTAGTGAATCTCCTCTGCACACCCTCCAGTGCCAGTACATCCTTTCTCAAGTAAGGAGACGAAAACTGAACACAATACTCCAGGTGTGGCCTCACTGACACCTTTTCCAATTGCAGCATAATCTCCCTAGTCTTAAACTCCATCCTTCTAGCAATGAAGGACAAAATTCCATTCACCTTCTTAATCACCTGTTGCACCTGTAAACCAACTTTCTGCGACTCATACACTAGCACACCCAAGTCTCTCTGCACAGCAGCATGCTTTAATATTTTATCATTTGAATAATAATCCCTTTTGCTGTTATTCCTACCAAAATGGATAACCTCACATTTGTCAACATTGTATTCCATCTGCCAGACCCTAGCCCATTCACTTAGCCTATCCAAATCCCTCTGCAGACTTCCAGTATCCTCTGCACTTTTTGCTTTACCACTCATCTTAGTGTCATCTGCAAACTTGGACACATTGCCCTTGGTCCCCAACTCCAAATCATCTATGTAAATTGTGAACAATTGTGGGCCCAACACTGATCCCTGAGGGACACCACTAGCTACTAATTGCCAACCAGAGAAACACCCATTAATCACCACTCTTTGCTTTCTATTAATTAACCAATCCTCTATCCATGCTACTACTTTACCCTTAATGCCATGCATCTTTTAAAAAAAATGGTTTTTTTATTATCCTCCTTTTTCACATTTTCTCCCGCATTTACACCCATCAACAATAAACAATAATCAGCAAGATATGTCAATCCCCATAACAATAACAACGATCCCATCCGCCCACAAACCCCCAAACATCAGCCCGCATGTTTACATAAACAAATGATAAAAAGGAATCAGGGATTACCCATAGTCACCCTTAATCTACACAGCCCCCCCCCCCCCCCCCAACTAATGTTCGATGTTATCCAGTTCTTGAAAGTGCATAATAAATAGTGCCCATGACTTGTAGAACCCCTCCGAGCTTCCCCTCAGTTCGAACTTAACCTTCTCAAGGGTCAAGTATTCCAACAGGTCTCCCCGCCATGCCAGGGCACTGGGTGGAGAGGCTGCTCTCCATCCCAGCAGGTCCCGCCTTCGGGCAATCAACGAGGCGAAGGCTATGACATCTGCCTCCGCACCTGTTTCCAACCCTGGCTGGAATGTCATGCATCTTTATCTTATGCAGCAACCTTTTGTGTGGTACCTTGTCAAAGGCTTTCCGGAAATCCAGAGAGACCACATCCATTGGCTCCCCGTTATCTACCGCACTGGTAATGTCCTCAGAAAATTCCACTAAATTAGTTAGGCACGACCTGCCCTTTATGAACCCATGCTGCGTCTGTCCAATGGGACAATTTCTATCCAGATGCCTCGCTATTTCTTCCTTGATGATAGATTCCAGCATCTTCCCTATTACCGAAGTTAAGCTCACTGGCCTATAATTACCCGCTTTCTGTCTACCTCCTTTTTACAACAGTGGTGTCACGTTTGCTAATTTCCAATCCGCGGGGACCACCCCAGAGTATAGTGAATTTTGGTAAATTATCACTTAGTGATAACAATCCTTTCAAGGTCCTCACCTGTCATAGCCTCATTTCTATCAGTCACTGCCATGTTATTTGTGTCTTCCACTGTGAAGACCGACCCAAAAAACCTGTTCAGTTCCTCAGCCATTTCCTCATCTCCCATTATTAAATCTCCCTTCTCATCCTCTAAAGGACCAATATTTACCTTAGCCACCCTTTTTTGTTTTATATATTTGTAGAAACTTTTACTATCTGTTTTTATATTCTGAGCAAGTTTACTCTCATAATCTATCTTACTCTTCTTTATAGCTTTTTTAGTAGCTTTCTGTTGCCCCCTAAAGATTTCCCAGTCCTCTAGTCTCCCACTAACTTTGACACTTTGTATGCTTTTTCCTTCAATTTGATACTCTCCCTTATTTCCTTAGATATCTACGGTCAATTTTCCCTCTTTCTACCGTCCTTCCTTTTTGTTGGTATAAACCTTTGCTGAGCACTATGAAAAATCGCTTGGAAGGTTCTCCACTGTTCCTCAACTGTTTCACCATAAAGTCTTTGCTCCCAGTCTACCTTAGCTAGTCCTTCTCTCATCCCATTGTAATCTCCTTTGTTTAAGCACAAAACACTAGTGTTTGATTTTACCTTCTCACCCTCCGTCTGTATTTTAAATTCCACCACATTGTGATCGCTCCTTCCGAGAGGATCCCTAACTATGAGATCATGTATCAATCCTGTATCATTACACAGGACCAGATCTAGGAACGCTTGTTCCCTCGTAGGTTCCATTTCATACTGTTCTAGGAAACTATCACGGATACATTCTATAAACTCCTCCTCAAGGCTGCCTTGACCGAACTGGTTAAACCAATCGACATGTAGATTAAAATCCCCATGATAACTGCTGTATCATTTCTACATGCATCCGTTATTTCTTTGTGTATTGCCTGCCCCACCATAATGTTACTATTTGGTGGCCTATAGACTACTCCCATCAGTGACCTTTTTCGCCTTACTATTCCTGATTTCCACCCAAATGGATTCAACCTTGTCCTCCATAGCACCGATGTCATCCCTTACTATTGCCCGGATGTCATCCTTAAATAACAGAGCTACACCACCTCCCTTACCATCCACTCTGTCCTTCCGAATAGTTTGATACCCTTGGATATTTAACTCCCAGTCGTGACCATCCTTTAACCATGTTTCATATAAAAAGGAGGGGAATAGCTAAAATATAAACATGGATCTCTTCGAGACAAAGGCAGGAGAGATTAACATGGGGAAAAGGGATTGGCAGAAACATTCAGCGGGATTCTTCAACCCACCGGCATGTCGGAGAATCCCCGGGGGGGCAGCGCGAATCCCGCCCCGTCGCCCCAATGCCGCCTGCCGTATTCTCCGGCACTGGTTTTCGGGCAGGGACAGGGTTCACGCCATTAGCACATTAGCAGAGGCCCCCCCGGCAACTCCCCGGGCCCCAATGGGCCGAGCGGCCGCCCGTTATTGGCCAGTCCTGCCGGCGTGGATTAGACATGGTCCCACACGGCGGGACCTGGCAGGTAAGTCAGCTGGGGCAGTACTGCGCGGAACCACGCAGTCCCTTCAGCATCCACCTAGCCCCCCCGGAAGTGTGGGGAATTCCGCACTTTCGGGGCTGGTGACGCCGGAGTGGTTCACGCCGGTTTTCCTGCTGGCATGGGGAATTAGTCCCACGAAAGGAGAATCCCGCCCATTGTTTGTGTCAGTCTACACAACAGAAAACACAAATTACGTACCACAAATAGAGGGTGACTAAACCAATAGGAGTAAAGAACTTAAAATAATTAATATCAGGAGAGAAAAAGTCCGAGAGAAACTTAAGAAACTAAAGCCTACAAATCCTGAGGATCTGATGGCCTAAATCCTATGGTTCTAAAAAGGCTGCTTCAAGGATAGTGATTATGCTGCATAAGATTTTCCAAAATCCCCGAGGCTCTAGAATGCTCCCAGTGAATTGGGAGTTAGTAAATGTAGCATTGGTATTCAAGGAAGGAGGAGGGGAGAAAGCAGGGGTGGAATTTCCATTCTGAAGTGTAAGTCCCGTGATGATTCCCGCTGGGCGGTGGAACGGCTGGACACGTGCAATCTTCCGATGTTCAGCTCATTAATTATGTATTCCCAAGAAGCACAGTTAATCTCATGGTGGGTAGGTAGACAGTCGTCTGCCCTGCCATTACCTCATGGGGCCAAAGGTCCTGGCACCATATTTAAATAGCAGCATTCACCCAATGCAGGCCATGAGCTTTACATTACTCCCCCAGAGTGCTTCTGGTTGTATCTTGTACTGGAAAAGCTGGCAAATGTGAGCAACCGCATCCTGGGATATACCAAGGCGCCTCCGGTGTTGCCTTTCACTAATTTCTAGATAAGAATACTGCCATTGCAGTGTACCATGTTCACCACCTTGACCTTTTTGAGGCCCGTTTGCCTCTTGCTGCTCAGGACCTTGCTTCTTCTGGCCCTTTATAACCAATGATGGGCCCTCCTTCTCTTTGTCTGGATGAGACCCATTATCAAGGCAGGGTCGCTAATGAAGGAATTTCTGCTATATGGGCTTATAAGTATTTGGTGAAATAAGGGTTAAAAGCTTGGGTTAGAGTGTGTTTGACTGCTGAAGTCATGTTTTTAAAAGACCTTTGAGCTGGATTCTCCGATCGCCAATCCGGAAATCGCATTCAGTGATCAGTCAGAGAATCCCCATTTACATCGGAATCAGGGGCGGCATCGTTTTTGCGCTGCTCCGCCCCCTCAAAGTTTCTGCAGGGGTTCGTACTGCAGTCATCTCTGTTCTGTAAACCAGTGTCAAAAGATCTCTTTCTCAAAGAGTAGCTCTGTAAAGCAAGTATTACTCTGTGTCATTGGTATTTATGGTAGATTGAGAGCTGAGATGGTTTATTTTCTTGTTGTTTAAGTGGGAATAAAGATAGCAATTGTATTCACTGTATTGAGCAGTATTGTTTAAGGGGTAATTGTAAGTTATTTTTGGGTGTCATGTGAAAGATTTTGATACTATGTTAGTAATAAAGTTTGTTTTAATAAACCATGTCCCTATTTCTTTGTGCAATCACAGCTGGAGCAAAGTATCCTTTCCGCACAGTCTTACAAATTAAAATAAAATATTGGGGTTCCAGACCAGTATCCGAGCCACTGCTAGAGTCTGGTCTGGGATCATAATAAATGCCTCAGGAAGTCACCAGTCCCGCCAACACCTCATGGAGTCAAAGATCTGGATGAATATTTGAATGGCACCAGGACAGGCACCCACTCTTTGCCATCCTGCAGCATCATTTATATCAGTTATATTTTGTGAAGAGATCAATTGTTTTGATTAACAGTTTTATGAGCTAGGATTAAAGTTTGTTGAGGAGTTTATTGAATGCCTGTTTGTTTATTTTTATAGTTTCATGAGCATTGCAAAGACTTCCCAAAGTTCTTCTAGAGTTCATGAATTCTACCCCTAATGGATACTGAATGGGTGGGCATGTAAGTTATGGAGTGGGATAAGAGGGGACCTAGGGGCATGGAGCAGTCATGAGGGTATGGATGGGACATTGAGGTGTGGAGTGGTTATTGGTGGTTTGGATAGGACATCGAGTATGAAGGTTGCATGGGGGTTTATGTTGAGTTTGGTGGGAGTTGAGGGCTAGGGTGCCTAACACTTGTGTACATAACTGAGTCAAAGTCCCAATAAACAAAGGCAAACGTCTACTATGTCCATTTTGGAAGCACTCTGCCTTTTTTACTGCCTCAGATATGCTTCTGGAGGCGGTGGTCCCAACTCCGCCCCATCTCTGATACCTGCCCACGAAAACAATGTGGGTGGGCACAGCCACTCAGGGGGCAGGTTTGTGATGGCGGGAAATGGCCCAAATTGCGAGTTCTGTCTTACCGTGAAAAATTAGGCTCTCGGTCTCCATATCTGAGGAAGGACATACTTGTCCTAGAGGTAGTACAATGAAGATCCACTAGGATCCTGGGATGAGAGAGTTGTCCTATAATGAGAGGCTGAGTAAATTGAGCCTATATACTCTGGAGTTCAGAATAATGAAAGGTGATCTCATTGAACATAGAACATAGAACATTACAGCGCAGTACAGGCCCTTTGGCCCTCGATGTTGCGCCGACCTGTGAAACCACTCTAAAGCCCATCTACACTATTCCCTTATCGTCCATATGACCACCCAGGAGTCCATACTGAAACATACAAGATTCTGAAAGAACCTGACAGGGTAAACACTAAATCTAGACCACAGGGACACAGACTCAGGATAAGGGAACAATCGTTTAGGACTGAGTTTGGGAGAAATTTCTTCACTCAGAGGGTTGTCAATCTTTGGAACTCTCTAACCCAGGGAGTTGTGGATGATCCACCATTGAAAGTGTTTAAGGCTGCAATAGACAGATTTGGGGGGGCAGAATTTTCTCTGAGGGTTTCTGAATCCTACCATCATGCTGAAATATGTGTCAGATTATCCTCGCAGTAGCCAATTAAAGCCAGAGGATAGGCTCTACATCCAATTAAAGATGGTGGAAACTGCCGCATGGAAATTGGAGTCAAACAGTAAATACCAGCCTTTCCTGCTTCACCCACATCCCCAGAAGGAACTCAGAAAAACTGCAGTACAGTAGTACTCACTACTGCCATGATTCGGTGGTAACACTCCCCACCTCTGAATCGAAGGTTTGTGGGTCGAAGCACCTCTCTCAAGATTTAGCACATAATCTGATTATCCCTTAGGCAACATGAATAAACATTAATAAAAACAGTGCTCAGGTGGGAGTGCCAAGTTGCCAGCCTGGCAGTGCCATAGTATCTGCGTTCTGGGGGTGCACCGGGGGTCACCCTGCCCTGTCCCTGACCACCCAGGAGCCTCCAATGGCCCGGGAGAGTTCCCGGGTGATGTTCCTCCTTGTCCATGTTTGTACTGATTTAGGCACGCGAGGTTTGGTCAAGCACATTGTGGTTGGAATCCTGTTCGCGATGCCTCACCTGATCTGTGTGTACTGGGTGCCAGGAAGTGTACTGGGTGCCAGGAGCTGTACTGGGTGCCAGAAAGTATACTGGGTGCCAGGAAGTGTACTGGGTGCCAGGAAGCCCGCGGGAGGCTTCTCTCGGTATCTACCGGCTTCGTCGCGCTCCCGTTCGAGCGCAAAAAGGGCCTGTAGTTCGCGTCCAGAATAGCTGGTCATTTTCACATTGCTGTTTACAGGGCTTTGCTCTGCAAAATCCTGGGGCAGCACGGTAGAACAATGGTTAGCACTATGGTTTCACAGCGCCAGGGTCCCAGGTTCGATTCCCGGCTTGGGTCACTGTGCGGAGTCTGCACGTTCTCTCCGTGTCTGCGTGGGTTTCCTCCGGGTGCTCCGATTTCCTCCCACAAGTCCTGAAAGACGTGCTGTTAGGTAATTTGGACATTCTGAATTCTCTCTCTGTGTACCCAAACAGGCGCTGGAATGTGGCGACTAGGGGCTTTTCACAGAACTTAATTGCAGTGTTAATGTAAGCCTACTTGTGACAATAAAGATTATTATTATGATTATGCGCAAATTGATGACTACCTTTCTGACATTCCAGCAGTAACTTAATGTCAAAAATATTTCATTGCCTGTCAAGTACTTTGGGACATTCTTAGGTTTTGAAAGATACTATGAAAAGCAAGTTCCTTCTCCATTCTTTTCTTTTACCAAGTAGAAACACATAACAGTGGTTAATTTTCCCAGTCCTCCCTTCCTAACTGTAGACTGGCAAAAAGATCGAGAAGCTGCAGAGAAACAGTGCTAACTCTGATTCTGGCAGTTTCTGGGGTTTCCACTATTTTCTGTCAGTAACAGATGATGAGCAGGACAGACTCTATGGTAGCGAACTCCATTCTCTAGCCACAAGCTAAATTCCCTGTCGCTGACAACTCAGCCCAACCAGACCATTCACAACAGATGTGTGGGTTGGAATTTTCTGGCCGTTCCCGCTGGCAGCCACACCTCCGCCATTCGCTGGCAGTGGGATTCTCTCTTCCCACTGCTTGTCAATGGGATTTCCCATTGAAACAACCCCTTGGCATCGGAAAACCAACGGGCAGGGGGGGTTGCTGCCGGCGGGAACAGAGAATCCCAACAGTCGGAAAATTCCGGCCGATATTTTAAGTTAGTTGTGTTTGGGAATTAGTCTATTGAATCTTGAGAAGTTAATACAAGAATGGCAAGTTAGGTATCTGGAATGTACAAACATTCTTGTGTCGAATGTATTGACCCTGTCCATCATGATTAGGACTTGACAAGAAAAGACAAAGGTTCATTTGGTTGTAGCTTTCCTACCATCCTGATAGTGGCATAACACAATGATAATGGAGTTGTTAACTAATCACAGCAATCAATTACTCTAAAGCAGACCAGACAGGACACAAGGAAAATTCTAGTGGTAGAAAACTTTGCCACAGGTCATTAAGTTACACTTTTCCTCCCAAGCGTGCTAACCCCATGCCTCAAATTATTCATATCCTGGTTCCCAAAATTATTTTCTGAAATAAATCTTATCTACTCTGCGCAGCTGAGAATCAAAGAATCTTTGTGCCCTGAGAACAATTGCCTTTCAAGACTAATAGAAATGTGGATGGCACAAAACTGGTGCCAAAATCCTGCCAAGGCAGATAAAAAGTTAAAGAAATCCTTTGAGGGACAATACACTGCATGTTGAATGAGGCTCGGTTTCTGGTCCTGCAACATGAATATCATGTCACCCCCATAAGTTACATCACCGGCATGGTTCTTATGATGTGAATTATCAGCTGTAAATCACATTACATTCACTTGCATTAACTGTGCAAATTCAGCAATTTGATGACATGCTGTTAATTTCAGTGAGGAGGCTCATGGTGGAGCTGCAATATTTTCAGTGTTGGCAAGGCTAACAGGCGAATTTTGCAAATTGTCCACTAATTTGTGGAGAATCTGGGCTCATGGCATATCTCTTTTTCACCACAAATTGCAGGATTCCTACCAAATAATTATGCCGTTAACTTGCTACAAACTGACATAATCAACCGGCGGGTGTAATAATAACTCGTGACTACAATTTGAGATTAATTTGACTGTCAAAACAAATTTTAATTTTAATACAGTAAATACACTGATGATTCCGTTCATAAGCACATTGCTCACTGTGATTGTGATCCATAATGTCTTGGAAAGTACCAGACTTTAGTTGGTTGATGCCCACCAGAGTGTGAGGCGGAGGGGTGGAGGGGGAAATGTGTGTGTGTGGGGGGGGGGGGGTCAGCCAGAGTTTGGTTGGAGTTTTCAGGGGAGAAATGGGGGAACAAGGAATAGAAGTAAAAGGATGATACAGGCATTGTCAACTGGATGTGAGCAGGTGTTGGAGAGGAAATGTATTTGCTGGAATTGATGGGAGCAGTGAATGTGGGAGTGCGGGAAACAGGGTTAATTCTCCTCACTCCACAAAAGTGTAGGTCGAGGGTTTCATCTGATTATCATAGATTATCATAGAATTTACAGTGCAGAAGGAGGCCATTCGGCCCATCGAGTCTGCACCGGCTCTTGGAAAGAGCACCCTACCCAAGGTCAACACCTCCGCCCTATCACCATAACCCACTAACCCCACCCAACACTAAGGGCAATTTTGGACACGAAGGGCAATTTATCATGGCCAATCCACCTAACCCGCACATCTTTGGACTGTGGGAGGAAACCGGAGCACCCGGGGGAAACCCACGCACACACGGGGAGGATGTGCAGTCTCTGCACAGACAGTGACCCAAGCCGGAATCGAACCTGGGACCCTGGAGCTGTGAAGCAATTGTGCTATCCACAAGGCTACCGTGCTGCCCGTAAATGTGACCTTTGCTGATGTGACCTTTTAAGCTAGTATTATTTTCACTGAGGTACTACTCATTAGCTATTTTAATGAATAAATGAATTGGTAGCATTGACCTAGACAATGCAAATTTGGCCAGGTCACTGTTGAAGAAACTGTTTGAAAATACACTCTCTGCCATGGTTGGAAATGTCAGTACAATATTTTAACAGCACATAAAATCAGTTAAAGAACTTCAAGCCGTTGCCAGTAAAGGCAGGGATTATGGTTTTCCTAATACAAGGCCTCCGCCCTTGGCATTTATTGAGGATTAATCTGTTTGAGTAGTGTCATGATATTCAAACACACACATCATGATAGACACACCAACAGACAAATCAGAACACACACCACCACAACCAATCACAGAAAGATATAAAAGCACAAACACGACACCTGGTGGTCAGTATTAGCTGGAGAGGAGGACCAGGACAGACCTGCTACACGACACACTCAGGGAGACAGCACGTGCAGAGTATCCAGAACGAACTGTATTATAAGAGTTAAAATAAAATAGAGTTGTACCACATACAACTGTGTTGGCTCATCTGTGCACCAGAGCACCCAACACCACATGGTACAGGAGTGGATCGATACCTGCCGGCATACCTCAGTGTACACAGACAACCAGCAGTGCCCAGGCAAAATGATAGAGCTCCCGGTTCCGCAGCCGCTCCAGTGCTACGGCGATCTCCGCAAAAACTGGCGGCGATTCCGGCAAGTGTTCGAATTGTTCCTGGTGGCAGCTGAACTCCAAGACCTGGATGATAGCGAAAAAATTGAATTTCTCCTCACCATCACTGGTGCAAGGGCAAGAGAAATATTCACAAGGTTCAGATTCTTCAGGAGGCAGCAAAGGTACGATTACCAGGCTGTCCTGGACAAATTCTCCAAGTGCTGTGAAGAAAACGCAATCCAATCGGCAAGTAAAGGTAAGAAAAGTGGCAGTACTCACCTCGTGGCTGGGATCCCGGAGCCCGAATTCCCAGAGGCCGAAATCCCGGGCCTGAGAGAGGGCTGGGTCGAGGTCGGTGGCCATCTTGCTAAAGGTATCACGCTAGCACAGTTGCGCGAGCAGTGCGCAGAACCGGAAGTTTCGTTTGCGCATGCGCGAGATGCTGCGCATGCGCAGTCAAGAAAACGGCCATCGGTAAAGGAACAGCGATCTGAGCATGCGCAGTAGCTTCCTACGTGCTACATACCGAGCGTCAGGATGTCAGAGGCCCCAGACCGCACCAATTTAAAGGGGAAACGTCCCAAATCCAATTTATAAGGGAAACGTCCCAAATCAAAAAAACAAAAATCTGTTAAAGCTGTAAAACAACCTTCCCTCACCTGGAATGACAGCACATTGCCGCAAATTGACCCAGGAGATGAATTTGACCTCCGAAGAACCCTCCGACAAGCAGTTACCTACGCACAAGCCGATGATTCCGACCTCGAATACTTTGATGACGATCTTTACAGTGTTTCCGGACCTCGCGAGCCCAATGATAGCTCCGTGGTCCTATACGACTATGACTCGGACGAACCTTTCGTGTTGCACATTGGCGGCCCCCACATTGAATCCGACGCAGATGCGGATTCATTTTTCGGATTTGAGGATCTTCAATCCAGCAGATATGACGTCACAACTTATCAGTACCGGATGATGCTGCAGCCTGACATTAACAGACAGGGAGCGGTGCAAGCACACGGAGAGCGCCCTGCTGCCACACAGAGCGTGGTCCACGTCCCGCTCAACGTTCCCGACTCTATGAAAGAAGACATGCAAGACTCCAGAGCGCAGTCCTTGCACGAACAAGAAGTGACTCCAGTGTCACAAGCCTCCACAGAGAGCTCGTGGACAGCCTCCACGATAGAAGCAACGCAAGACTCCAGAGCGCAGTCCTTGCATGAACAAAAAGTGACTCCAGAGTCACAAGCCTCCACAGGGAGCTCGTGGACAGCCTCCACGATAGAAGCAACGCAAGACTCCAGAGCGCAGTCCTTGCACGAACAAGAAGTGACTCCAGTGTCACAAGCCTCCACAGAGAGCTCGTGGACAGCCTCCACGATAGAAGCAACGCAAGACTCCAATGTGCAGTCCTTGCAGGAACAAGATCATGAGGGTCTAGCAACCTCTCCTGACCAACCAGCGGCAGACGATGCAAGTCTGCCATGCTCACGTGAACAGCAAGAAGGCTATAACAGCCTACCATGCTCCACTACACAGCAGCATGACCATGACGGTCTCTCATGCTACAATGAAGGGCACAGCGCTGAAGACTGTTCAAGCCCAACTGAAGACAAGCCAAAGGAATCGCCTCTTCCAAGCCCGAAGAAAAAAGGTTTATGCGCTGACCTTCAGGATCATTATAGCCGAACAGAGATTAATAATGCTGCACGGTCACAGAAGGATGCTGAGGATTTGCTAAAGAAATTAATTGAATGTTTAACTTGCAAGGAGCAGACTGAGAATTGCCAGTGTTTTAGTACGGATCAAAAACATGGACAAGACATTGATCCTCAGGTAATGGAAATAACACAACCTGAATTATATCTACAGCAGGGACAAATGTCTCCCTTCAACACAAAGCCGCAAAGTCCCAACTTCGGAGACCAGCAGTTAGTCAGTAATGACTCTTCAAACCTTGAGGGGAACATTAATTGCATTGAACCTATACACACTCCACTGATAAATGAGCAGAACATTGGAGCAAGAATCCTGAGGACACCGACATCGAGTAGCCAGATAACGAATTTAAAACCCGCAGCAGTTTCAAGTGAACCAAGTGTGCTTTCCACTAATGGTGAAGATGCAGATAAGGTCGACCCGATTATCCATTGTACCACACTAACCCCAGTGATTAAGCAGTTATGTATGGGGAGTATAATGTGGGCAATTGAGAACAGTAAAAGAGAGACTGTGACCATGCCAGTCCCAACAAAATCAGACCCAGAGACCATGAAGGCATGTACATTAGACAAAGATACATATGAGGTACCTGAGAAGAAAAGTGAAACGGAATGTTCTTTGGAAAATAGTACAATGTCGATAGAAAAATTGAATCCTTTATTCGAGACCATACATATGGGAGAATTTGGGGGTAATAAACAAGGTTCTGCAATGTCTGGGGGAAGATTTAAAATTCCAAAGAAGAAAAGCCCAAATGAAGGACAACGGCAAGACAATGACAGTCCACCGACATGGTGTGCACCACCAGATGAAAACTCTGACAATTTACCCAACCCTAGTGAACAGCAAGCTGCTAATGAGGATCTATCCACGGGATGTGAGACGAGTGACGACAGCATCCCACTTCCCATGCAAAAGGTGCAAGGTGACAGACCTCGCCTAGTGCGTACCGAGGCACTCGACGATCACGGTGGGACCACTGACGACTGCGGTGGCGGCGCACCGCTTCCACCCTCGATGGCTCGAGCCTCTCCACTGGTTGGTGCATTCCTGCATGTTCCGCCTCCAGAAGTGCAGCTTCAGGGAATCTCGGCTGCCTCCAGTGAACCTGTTGGGACTCCGGACGGGGGGCATCGACGGAAGGCAGACCGGACTCCAGATGGGGAGCAGCCAAGCGCCGACTCTGATTCGCGCATGCCAGACCTTGCTCCGGACGGGCGGTGTCGCGGCCTCGGTGATGGCACGCTCAGGGTGATGGCGGATGCCACAGCGACAGGGAATGGATCGCGTGGCAGTCCAACTGGGTCGGCAGTGGCGACCAGCACAAGTAGAAGATAAGGGGGTCAGGGTATAGTAGTGGGAGACCAACAGGGAAATGCAGCAGTGGGTGTGGGTTGAATTTAGAAGTTACAAAGCTGGGAGGTCTGAACTAAATAAGTATACAGCAGCACCAGCAAATCTCCCTTCCTTCAAGTAGCAGACCCTAGGCGGATTTTGGCATCATGGACTTCCATTTGATTTGTCCATGATTATGCATGGCAAAGTACTGCATTGAATTGCTATTGCCTTCTGCAATATGGCTGACCAGGAAACTGCCCCACTCTTACCACCTGCCGTCAGGTGTATTGGAAGGACTTATAGATATCAACTTATTTGACCATATTGTGAACACAACTTCCATGGACATCAACCCAGAGCTTAGGGCCCATAGGTAGGGATGCTCCCACTGCACCACAAGTCCTTCTCACCACCAGGCATAAAGAAGTAAAATGGGCGGGTAATGTGAACGTGTCTATGTCACAGTATGGCATGACCCAAAATTGAGTGCTGGAAATAGTACAAAGGAAGTTAATTTGACACAGCAAGTGCATATTGGTGTGTAAAACAATATATTACAAATATAGGTAGGGAGATGTTTTCTATGCATAAAACAAGTGCTTTAACTTTGAGACAAATCTGATTTAAGAATAGAAGAATATTTTCCCTTGAACAAACCTAGATCTAAATATACCATCTGCAATAAAGGCAAAAGCCGTAACTAATTAGTTTTTCCAGTCTATTTGACAAACACTGATCTGCCAGTACAGAACACTCTGTTACAGGCCGTGCTGTTCTTCCACTTACCTCAAGCACACTCCCAAAGCAGTGACACCTCCCACTGGTGCTGACAGTTAATTACAGGTACAGAGGGAGGGCTACTGACTTTTCCACAGCCAAACTGACACACCAACCAAGAATGGGACTTTCCCCATAGTGCATGCAAAACCAGTTTAGATTCAGCATTAGTAACTTTGCTCTTGTCAGTTCAACTTTAAGAAAAAATGTAAGAATACCACAAGTACCTCTATTCCACTGCAAATTAAATCTAATCTCACCTCATTTCTGTGGCAGAACATTGACATTAATTGTTTCAACAAATACAGATGGCAAATTCAGGTGATGAAATAACTCAAAAATTTGAGTGTGTTTTTAATAAAAGAGATCTTTCTGTGGTACTGTACATTCTGTAATATAAGGGGAAGCTTTGACACATGATTTTTATTTTCACGACTGGGCCAAAAAGCTTATAAGAAGCTTATTTTGTTTTGCATCATTCATTCATGGGATGAGGGCATTGCCGGCAAGGCCTGCATTTATTGTCCATTCCTAATTTCCCTTGAAAAGATGGTGTTGAGCCACTTTCTCGAATTGCTGCAGTCCATGGTGTAGGTGTACCCAGAATGCTGTTTGGGAGGGATTCCAAATTTGAGCCAGCTAGCAGGAAAGAACAGTGACATATTTCCAAGACAGACTGGTATGTGACTTGGAGGGGAACTTGCAGGTTGTAGTGTTCCCATGTATCTGCTGCCCTTGACCTTCTAGCTGGTGAGATTTTAGGTTTGGAAGCTGCCTAGCTGAGTTTCTGCAATGCGCCTTATAAATGTACACACCCTCCAGCCACTGAGCACCAGTGGTGAAGGGGTTCAATGTCAACAGTGGTGGATGGGGTGCTAATCAATGGGTAGCTTTATTTTGAATGTTGTCAAGCATCTTGAGAGTTGTTGGAACTGCACTCATCCAAGAACGTGGGGAATAGTCCATCATTTTTCCACCTAGAGTCATAGAGTTTTACAGCACAGAAAGAGGCCCTTCAGCCGATCATGTCTGTCCCATTGACATATCTATTCTAATCCCATTTTCCAGCACTTGGTCCGTAGCCTTGTATGTTATGGTATAACAAGTGCTCATGTAAATGCTTCTTAAATGTTGTGAGGATTCCCGCCTCTCCCACCCGACTAGGCAGTGTCTGACTTGTGCCTTATAGATTGATGTACCATCAATGACGACAGATGAGAGTTGGAAGAGTAAACTGTGGCTTTAATCAGCTAAAAGATACCTGCTGGCAGCCGGTCCCAGAATGAGGGCACAGCTGGAGGTTAGCTACCTTTATACTTGAGCCCGAGGGGCGGAGCCAGCAGGGACAAACCCAGCCATGTAACAAACAGTAAGAACACTAAGTACAATAAGTAAGAACAGTATGTACAATATAACACATGTGGTTCACCACATTCACCCCCTGTTTAACAAAAAGAGTCCGGCGGGAGTGAAGTGGACGGGTTAAATTAGAGATCGAGTCTGTCGGGGGTTTTGACCTTCCGCTGTGATCACCTCAGTCCCGGCTGTGGTGAGGACACTGGTGTTGAATGAAGTGTTGAGGCCTGCGTATCCAGGAGCGTGTCGTCTTCCGGATAAGTAGCAATAGAGGGAGACGGTGTAGAGTCGTGAGTAGCAACGGAGGGAGACAGTGTAGAGTCGGGGGTAGTGGTGATGGTCGCTGGGGAACCTGCGGGTGCCAAGTCCCGAAGGGAGACTGTGTCCTCCCGCCCACCATGGTGTACCACGTAGGCATATTTGGGGTTAGCATGGAGGAGAAGGACCCGTTCAACCAGGGGATCCGACTTGTGACTCCTTGCACGCTTCCGGAGCACGCCCTGGAACCGTCAACCAGGATGGGAGCTAGACCTCTGAGGTGGACTTCCTGGGGAAGACAAACATTCTCTTGTGAGGTGTCGCATTGGTGGCGGTACACAGGAGCAACCGGATGGAGTGGAGCGCATCGGGAAGGATCTCCTGCCAGCGGGAGACAGGGAGACTCCTAGACCGTAGAGCCAGCAGGACGGCCTTCCAGACCATAGTGTTCTCCCTCTCCACCTGTCCGTTTCCCCGGGGGTTGTAGCTGGTAGTCCTGCTTGAGGTGATGCCCTTGCTAAGCAGGACCTGACGCAGCTCATCACTCATGAAGGAGGAACCCCGATCGCTGTGGATGTAAGTGGGGAATCCGAACAAGGTGAAGAGGCTGTGCAGGGCTTCGATGACTGTGGCAGAGATCATGTCAGGGCACGGGATGGCGGAAGGGAAACATGAGTACTCATCAATGATATTGAGAAAGTACACATTACGGTCAGTGGAGGGGAGGGGCCCTTTGAAATTGATGCTGAGGCGCTCAAAGGGGCGGGAGGCCTTTACCAGGTGTGCTCTATCCAGCCAATAGAAGTGCGGTTTGCACTCCGCGCAGACCTGGCAGTCCCTGGTCATGGTCCTGACCTCCTCGATGGAGTAAGGCAGGTTGCGGGCCTTGACAAACTGAAAAAATTGGGTGACACCCCCGGGTGACAGAGGTCATTGTGGAGAGCCCGAAGTCTGTTGACTTGTGTGCTGGCACATGTACCGTGGGACAGGGCATCTGGGGGCACATTGAGCTTCCCTGGTCGATACAAGATATCATAATTATAGGTGGCGAGTTCGATCCTCCACCTTAGGATCTTGTCATTCTTGAT
Source organism: Scyliorhinus torazame (assembly GCF_047496885.1). Classification (NCBI taxonomy): domain Eukaryota; kingdom Metazoa; phylum Chordata; class Chondrichthyes; order Carcharhiniformes; family Scyliorhinidae; genus Scyliorhinus; species Scyliorhinus torazame. The sequence goes on from NC_092714.1 coordinate 134,701,786, forward strand.
CTTGCCCCGCTGTGCGTTATTGAACATGAAGGCAACCCACCGTTGGTCAGTGAGGAGGGTGAATCGCCTGCCGGCCAGGTAATGCCTCCAATGTCGCACAGCTTCCACAATGGCCTGTGCTTCCTTTTCGACGAAGGAGTGTCGAATTTCAGAGCCCTGGAGGGTACGGGAGAAAAAAGCCCCGGACTGCCCGCCTGGTTGAGGGTAGCGGCCAGAGCAAAGTCAGACGCATCGCTCTCCACCTGGAATGGGATGGACTCGTCTACTCCGTGCATCGGCTTTGGCAATATCTGTTTTGATGCGGTTGAAGGCCAGGCGGGCCTCAGCCGTCAGGGGGAAAATGGTGGATTTAATGAGTGGGCGGGCCTTGTCCGCATAATTGGGGACCCACTGGGCATAATAGGAAAAGAACCCCAGGCATCTCTTCAGGGCCTTGGGGCAGGGGGGAGTGGAAGTTCCAGAAGGGGGTGCATGCGGTCGGGATCAGGCCCTAGGACTCCGTTTTCCACAACGTAGCCAAGGATGGCTAGGCGGGTTGTGCGGAAAACGCATTTCTCCTTATTGTATGTTAGGTTAAGGAGCTTGGCGGTGTGGAGGAAATGTTGGAGGTTAGCATCATGGTCCTGCTGGTCATGGTCGCAGGTGGTGACATTATCCAGATACGGGAACGTGGCCCGCAGCCCGTACTGGTCAACCATTCGGTCCATCTCCCGTTGGAAGACCGAGACGCCATTGGTGGCGTCGAAGGAGACCCTGAGGAAGTAGTAGAGGCAGCCATGTGCCTCGAAGGCAATGTATTGGCGGTCCTCCGGGCGGATAGGGAGCTGGTGGTACACGGACCTCAAGTCAATAGTGGAGAAGACACGGTACTGCGCAATCTGATTGACCATGTCAGATATGCGAGGGAGAGGGTACGCATCAAGCTGCGTGTACCGGTTGATGGTCTGACTGTAGTCGATGACCATCTGGTGCTTCTCCCCAGTTTTGACGACCACCACTTGGGCTCTCCAGGGGCTGGTACTGGCCGCTATGATCCCTTCCCGCAGGAGTCGCTGGACCTCCAACCTGATAAAGGCCTTGTCCTGAGCACTGTATCGTCTGCTCCTAGTGGCGACGGGCTTACAGTGAGGTTAGCAAAGAGCGGGGTGGGGCGACCTTAAGGGTCGAGAGGCGACAGACGGTGAGAGGGGGCAGGGGTCCATCGAACTCTAAGGTAAGACTTTTGAGGTGGCATTGGAAATCTAGACCTAGTAGTAGGGCTGCGCAGAGTGGGGGGAGGACGTAGAGCTTGAAATTTTTGTACTCGACCCTCCGTACTGTAAGGGTTGTGATACAGTATCCACAGACATCCACGGAATGTGATTCAGAAGCCAGGGAGATTTTCTGGGTTGTGGGTAAAATTGGGAGGGAGCAGTGCTGTACCGTATCTGGGTGAATTAAACTCTCCGTGCTCCCGAAGTCGAAGAGGCAGGTCATCTCATGGCCGTTGATCCGGATGGCCATCATGGATTTAATGAGGTGATGAGGTCGAGATTGGTCGAGGGTGATGGAGGCAAGCTTCGGAGGTGGGTGGGCTGATCGAGGGTAGCGGAGGCCAGCGTACGATCTGGTGAGCAGGGGTTCCGGGAGGCGGCGGGGTGATTTCAAGATGGCTGCCCCCACGGGTCGCATGTAGCGGGTGGCGTCGAAGATGGCGGCCCCCACGGGTCGCACTTGCGGGTGGCGTCAAAGATGGCGGCCAAGATGGCGGGCCCCATGGGTCGCACGTGGTGGGTGGCGTCGAAGATGGCGGCCCCCATGGGTCGCACGTGGTGGATGACGTGGAAGATGGGGGCAGTCCCCGCGGGCTACATGCAGCACTGCTGGGTTTAGAAACAGGTTGGGCCTGGCAGACTTTAGAGAAATAGCCCTTCTTTCCTCACCCGTTGCAGATCGCGCTCCTCGCTGGGCAATGTTGTCTGGGGTGCTTACCCTGGCCACAGAAGTAACATTTTGGGTCTCCGGAGTTGGCGGGTCGTTGCACGGCACAGGCTTGCGGTGCCCCTGGGTCAGGTGATGGCGGCGCCCACGATGTCCACGAGGGTGCCGTGTGGTTGGAGGTGTAGGCATCCATGTTATGGAAGGCCACTTCCAACGAGTCCGAGAGCTGTACTGTGTCTTGGAGGTCGAGTGTACCCCCTTCTAGTCGGCGCTGGCGGATGTGATTAGATTTTATGCCTGCGGCATAGGCGTCCCGGATCAACAATTTGGTGTGCTTGACAGCTGATACCGCCTTACAACTGCAGTTTGGCCGAGTACCCGCAAGGCGTGCAGAAATTCAGCTTGCAATTCTCTGGGGCGCGGTCGCTTCGTGGCAACGAGATGCCTAGCGTACACCTCGTTGACTTCCTTAACATACTGCCCCTTCAACAGCATTATTGCATCCTCGTACGAGGTAGCGTCTCTGATAAGAAGGAAAGCTTGCGGGCTCACCCGGGAGTTGAGGACTCACAGCTTGTGGGTCTCAGCGACGGCGGTGGCGGAGGAATCAATGTAAGATTCAAAGCAGCTGAGCCAGTGTTCAAACGTGGCAGTGGCGTTGGCTGCTTGGGGGTCCAGCTCCAGGCGATCAGGCTTGAGCGATGGATCCATCTTAAAATTTCAGCTGATTAAATTGATGTACCATCAATGACGACAGACGAGAGTCGGAAGAGTAAACTGTGGCTTTAATCAGCTAAAAGACACCTGCTGGCAGCCGGTCCCAGAATGAGGGCACAGCTGGAGGTTAGCTACCTTTATACTTGAGCCCGAGGGGCAGAGCCAGCAGGGACAAACCCAGACATGTAACAAACAGTAAGGACAGTAAGTACAATAAGTAAGAACAGTATGTACAATATAATACAGTGGTTCACCACATAGATTGTGGCCAGGCTTTGGGGAGTCAGGAAATGAGTTAAGTGCCACACAATTCCCAGCTTCTGGCCGGCTCTTGTAGCCACAGTTTTATGTGGCTGACCCAGTTAAATTTCTGGTCAATGGTAACTTCAAAGTTATTGATAGTGGGGAATTCACCGATGATAATAAAGTTGAATATCAGGGGGAGATAGATTCTCTCCCGTTGGAGATGGGCTTCGCCTGACATATTTGTGGCATATATGTTACTGCCACTTATCAGCCGAAGCCAGTATGTTGACTAGGTCTTGCTGCATGTGGGTATGGATTGCTGCATTATCTGAAGAGTTATGAATTGAACTGATTACTGTGCAATCATCAGCGATCTTATGATGGAACAAAGGTCGTCAGTGAAGCAGCTATGATAGTTGAGTTGAGGACACTGCTCTAAGGAATTCCTATGGCAATGTCCTGGGGCTGAAATCATTGGCTTTCAACAACCACAACCGCCTTTCTTTGTGCTGGGTATAATTCCCACCAGCGGACAGTTTTTCCCTTGATTTCTATTAACTTCAATTTTATTACAGCTCCTTGATGCCACACTCAGGCCCAGATGTTTGCCATGACAGACAACTTCTCTGTCCACATACCAGTTTTGAGGTAACAGATCCCATTTAGCACTGTGGTAGTGCCACACAAAATTGAGCGTGTCCTCAGCTAGCCTTGGTGATGGACATTGAAGTCTCCCACGCAGAGTATCATCTGTGTTCTTGCTACTATCAGTGCCTCTTCAAATTGGTGTTCGACATGGGGGAGCACTGATTCATCAGTTGAGGGAGGGCGTTAGGTGGTAATCAGCAGGGGTTTCTTTGCCCATATTTGGGCTGATGCCATGAGACTTCATGGAGTCAAGAGTCCATGGACTGAATGCTGAGAACTCCAATGGCCACCCCCTCCCAACTGTATATCAGATCTGCCCTCTCTAGTGAAGCTGCCCTGCTGGTGGGACAGGACATACTCAGGGATGATGATGGAGGAGTTTAAGACATTGGCTGGAAGGGATGATTCAGTGCGTATGACTATGTCAGGCTGTTGCTTGACTAATTTGTGGGACAGCTATCCCACTTTTGGCACAAGGCACCAGATATTGGTAAGGAGGAAGAACTTTGTGGGGTTGACTAGACTGGGTATTCTTTTTCACATGTCCAATGGCTAAGCCAATTTCCTGTTTTCTTCTTACTTAACTTTTCCATAATGGTTTGAACAACTGAGGTGCTTGCTAGGCCATTCGAGCGTCAACCACGTTGCCGTGGGTTTGGAGTCATATGCAGACCTCACTGAATAAAGGTGGCTGACTTCCTTCCTTCAAGAACATTAATGAGCCAGATGGGGCTTTACAACAATCTGGTAATTTCATGATCATCGGTATGAATTATGTATTAATTAATTGAGTTTAAATTCCCCCCAGCTGCCTTGGTGGGATTTGAATTGATGCCTCTGGTTTGCCAGTCCGGGACTATTCCTGTTATATTAGCACAAAGGCCTGAGACATCAGGACATTCATGTTCAGGCAGTTTTCTTTAATCTCTCTCCATTGGTGTGTAGCGTCTCTGAAAATGCTGACAGAAGCTCACACATTTTCTATTGCTGTTCCAAAACAGTAGGGTGTGTGAGAGACTGTGAACAGTAGGATGTATCAGAAAGACCTTCACTCTGTATAATTCTATGCTGCCCTGGTATATATCCATTTATGTCACAGGCAACAAAAGAAAAAGAGAGAAAGATTTTCACAGTGTTTTTCACAGCCACCTAAAATCTCAAAGTGCTTTACAGCCAATGAAGTACTCTTGAAGTGTAGTCACTGTTGTAATATAGGAAATGCGACAGCCAATTTGCACACAACAAGATCCCACAAACAGTAATGTGACAACGGCCGGATAATCGTTTTTTGGGAGATTGATTGAGAGATAAATATTGGCCAGGACACTGAGGATAATGCCCCAGCTCTTCATCGAAATAGTACCATGGGATCTTACACATCCACCCAAGAAGGCATGGATGTCAGTTTAATGTTTCATCCAAAAGACAGCACCTCCAGCAATACAGCAGTCCCTCAATACTGGACTGGCGTGTTAGCCTAGATTTTTGAGCTCAAACTTGGGCCTTGAACCTTGTGACTTGGAGACAAATGTGTTATGGAACTTGGCATTTGGATCTGATCTCAGTTGACACTCTCACGTCTAAACCAGATGGTATGAGCACATAATCAAGGCTGGCCCGTTGGTGCAGTACTGAAGGAAGGCTGCAATATTGAAAATACCATCTGTTGGATGAGGCATTAAACTGAAACGCTGTGTCTCTATGCAGACTGATTCCTGGGATGGCAAGATTGTTGTATGAGGAGAGAGTGGATAGACTGGGCCTTTATTCACTGGAAATTAGAAGAATGAGAGGAGATCTAATTGAAACATATAAAATTCTGCCACGCCTGGACAGAGTGGATGCAGGGATGATGTTTCTTCTGGCTGGGTTGTCTAAAACGAGGGGGTCACAGTTTCAGGATATTCAATCGGCCATTTAGGATTGAAATGAGGAGAAACTTCTTCACTCAGAGGAGGTGAACCTGTGGCATTCTCTACCACAGAAGGCTGTGGAGACCAAGTCGCTGAATACATATAAGAAGGAAATAGATAGATTTCTAGACTCTAAAGGTGTCAAGGGGTATGGGGCGAGCACTGTGTATGGTGTTGAGATGGAGGATTAGCCATGATCATGTTGAAAGTGGCACAGGCTTGAAGGGCCGAATGGCCTTCTCCTGCTCCTATTTTCTATATTTCTGTGCTTATAAATCCGATGATATTAGTCAACGGGTGAAAAAGAGTTCCCATAGCTCAGTTGGTAACAAACTCGTCTCTGAATCACAAGGTTCCAGGTTCAAATCTCACTTTCGGGTCTGAGCGCAAAAAATCAAAGCTGACACTCCAGTGCAACATTGCCGGAGGTGCGGTTCCCCGGATGAGACATTGAACCGAGATTTCATCTGCCTCCTCGGGTTGATATGGTTCTATTTCAAAGAAGGGGGGGTGGGGGCATTCTCCCTACTGTCTTGGCAGCATCACAAAAAACAGATCATCTGGCCATTATCACATTGCTGCTTGTGGCGCACAATTTAGCTGTCACATTTCCTACGTCACAACAGTGACTACACCTCAAAACATAATACTTCACTGGCGCTGAAGCACTTTGAGCTATCCAGTGGTTGTTATAAATGCATGTCTTTCATTGTTTGGTTCATGTGGGATCTCGCTGTGCAGAATTGACTGCCACATCTCTCTACAAAACAATTTCCGTAGCTATTAAGCGTTACCAGCACTCTGAGGATATGAAAACTGTCCCATAAATGCAGGTCTTTTCCTTCTTCTGTAACATCTATTAGCCCCGTGAGTGATTAGTAAGAGTAGGCAGTTTTTATTTGTCACTGTGACGGTGGAATTACAATTTCTATTTGCACCACTGTTTGTCATAGAGTGCCTTTTAAACATGCATTGCATCCTGGCTAAAATATGTTAAGGTGGAATGTGGGATGTTTGCTTCAAAAACATGAGCTAGTGGAAAGACTAGAAATACATATTCTTTCGTGTCTAGTTTATAGAGTGTCAGTTCTGACTGAGATCCAAATCCCGTTGACAAAGTCAAAGTTTTCAGCTCAATTTTTAAAATTGATGAAAGTATGTGCCTCTGAGTCATATGCTGGTATTGAGCTCAGGCGCTGGTTTGAAAATGTCAAATTGAAAGGAGTGTGTGATATGAGGATCTTATCTGTATTTGGGAGGAATCACTCCTGTGTTTGTGTGGGCTGCTCATCTCCTGATTAGAACGCTCCAATGTGAGTTTCAGTGTTGAATACCAGACCAAAGTTTCTGTGACCTTTGTCGAAGGTTGACTGTGAGCCTATCTGACTCATAACAGGAGCTGCAGTACAGATTGGCACACAAGATTAGCTTCAGACAACAAACCTCTACATTTATTTAACCCCTTCAATGCTGTAAAACTTACCACAAGTCTTTGAACAAAATCCCTCCAAGCTCGGTGGCACTACTTTCTGTTAGGCCTAGGCTTGGCTGGGCCCTGGAACTGACCTCCTGCCCTACTGGAGCCCCAAACGTAAATTAACTTTTCCCTTTGGCTGAGCTTTTAATTTCATGTGCAACTGGTTCAATTATGCACTGCACAAGCTCCAACATTTCCAATCTTAAATTGTTAACAGAGCTCTACTTAGATCACAGATGCCTGCAGGTGGCCCAGTGGTATTGTCATGGGGCCAGTAATCCAGATACCCAGGGTAATGCTCCGGGGACCTGGGTTCGAATCCCACCACGGCAGAGAATGAAGTATAAATCCAATAAAATCTGGAATTAAAAGCCGAAAAACCATGTAAGCATTGTCAATTGTTTTAAAAACCCATCTGGTTCATTAATGTCCTTACCTGGTCTGGCCCACATGTGACTCTCGATCCACAGCAATGTGATTGACTCTTAAAAGCCGGCTACTCAGTTTAAGGGCAATTAGGGATGAGCAGTAAATGCTGGCCCATCCAGCGACACCCACATCCCATGAATGAATAATAAAATAGTAGATAAGGTGGCTCAGAAGCCATATGGGATACTTGCCTATATGAGCTGAGGCACAGAGAAAGGAGGTTGTGCTATTTAGGTTAGGCCACAACTGGAGTACTGCGTATCGTCTGGTCACCACATTATAGGAAGGATGCGATTACACTTGCGGAGGAGATTTACGAGGATGCTGCCTGGGCTAGAGGGTTTGAGTAATGAGGAAAGATTTGATAGGCTAGAGTTCTTTCCCTTGGAGCAGCGTAGGTTGTGAGGGGTCATGCTAGAGGTGCATAAAATCTTGAGGGGCCTAGATAGAATGAATAGAAAGGCACTTGTTCCATTAGTAGAGGGGGCAATAACCAGGGGGCACAGCTTTAAGTTAAGAGATAGAACGCCTCTAATGGCACAGGAGGGGGACCTCTAATAGACACACGAGTGTTGCAAAGGAGGGACCCACCACCCGCTTTTACTGACCAGCAGCCTGTAGTTAATCCTGCTGGGATTCACGTCACGTATAGGTCTTTCCCACTGTCCATTAAATTAAAGCAGTGGCGGGATGAGGTCCTTAGTTGGGCAGTAATTTCCCACTTAAGGGCCTTACTGGGCCTGGGGAAGCTGGACTACCCGATGCCTCACCTGCCGCCTGTAAAATTGGGGACGGGATGGGCAAGGTTGTTGGGCTGGCTACAGGCAGCCTGCCGATGGTACTGTGTCCAATTTCTGATCCATCAGTCTGTGGCTTATAAAAATCAGGCCTATCAAGTCAAATTAGCTCATTAGTGAACCTCCAAGTAGAAAAACCAGTCCACCGATAAGCTTCCTGAGAAGCCAAAGCGTTAGAGATAATGACAACATTACTGACCACCAACAATGGTGCTCCTTCCACACACACCGGTCTAGTTTTTAAGCCTCATGAGTCTCCATTAACAATTAGTGGTAATTCAACGAGTGCAAGAGTGAGACAAAATGAGGGTAACATTATTTCCAACTGCAAAGGATAGGCCTCGATAGTCTGTTTGCACATGCGGCTAAATTAAAATAAATTTTAATTCCTCACAACACCATCATATTATTAATTTGAAAATATGGATCCAGCCTAAATATTGCAGTGTAATTTACTGCCCCAATGTTTAGGAACTGCAACCAATTAAATTTTCTTTCATATGTACTCTTGACTGTGTGTATAAAAGGGACAAGGGTGTTACTATTTCACAAATTGGTAGCTTCACTAAGTGGTTGTGTCAGTCAGTTGTGTCCATATGTGAGACATATGGATAAGCTCACCACGTTTCATATTGACAGGCTTCGTAATCTTCTTCTCAAAAGCACTAATGAACACCCACCCAAAACCTCTGTCAGTTAAACAGGTAAAGTCAGCAACTAATTTACAGGCAGCATGTTTGTAGACACAGCAAAACAACTGGTCTGTTAATCTGTTTTGAAGATGGTTGAAGAATGAAGCTTGGCTAAGACAGTGACTGTTTTTGACGTATTTATTAACAGAAACACAACATACAAAACACCTTTCACTAATACATGCAATCAGAGTATGCATATGGTCCCAAATAAATGGACTAATAAAAAACAAACTAGACTGAATACAAAGACAGTAATGCAAAGAGTTTTTCACCTCTAGAACCTGAGTGACAATCCAGCCCAGCATGATGGGATTAACAACTCTTTCTGTTAGCAGTCAGAGTCTCATGTGAATGGTTCACAGTTTGATTGACAGCTCCAAGTGGTTATAAACTCTGTGAAATGGGACTATAAATTCCAATGCTTGCTTTTATAAGCAATCAGTTTTTTGTGGAAATAATGAATTCATTTTAATGGACACTTTAGAACTTTATTTAGTTTCCACATGGGTCTTGATGTCTGCCCATGGTGGATGCTTGGTGAGTTGGTATGGTATGTATAAGGGAAAATGTTGGTTTTGGGAGGGGCATGGGTTGGCATGAATTGGCATTAAGTTGACATACGGACTATCACGGTGGGCAGAGTGTGTGGGAGTGAGGGGATGTGAAGGCTGGAGGGCTTTTAAAAAAAATTGTTTTTCTCCTAAATCTTAGACAAAGTGCTAGTGCACCGAGGCAGGCCTTCTACCCAGTCCAGCTCTACACCCAGCTGCTTCAACGCCGTTCTCAAATCACCCACCCTACCGCTGAGAGCCAAAATCATAAGACCATAAGACTATAAGACATAGGAGCAGAATTAGGCCATTCGGCGCATCGGGTCTGCTCGGCCATTCAATCATGGCTGATATTTTCTCATCCCCATTCTCCTGCCTTCTCCCCATAACCCCTGATCCCCTTTTAATCAAGAACCTATCTATCTCTGTCTTAAAGATACTCAGTGATTTGCCCTCCACAGCCTTCTGTGGCAAAGAGTTTCACAGATTCACCACCCTCTGGCTGAAGAAATTCCTCCTCATCTCTGTTTTAAAAGGTCGTCCCTTCAGTCTGAGGTGGTGTCCTCTGCTTCTAGTTTCTCTTACAAGTGGAAACATCCTCTCCACGCCCACTCTAGCCAGACCTCGCAGTATCTTGTAAGTTTCAATAAGATCCCTCCTCATCCTTCTAAACTCCAAAGAGTACAGACCCAGAGTCCTCAGCCGTTCCTCATACGACAAGTTCTTCATTCCAGGGATCATTCTTGTGGACCTCCTCTGGACCCTTTCCAAGGCCAGCACATCTTTCCTTAGATACGGGGCCCAAAACTGCTCATAATACTCCAAATGGGGTCTGACCAAAGCCTTATACAGCCTCAGAAGTACCTCCCTGGTCTTGTATTCTAGCCCTCTTGACATGAATGCTAACATTGTATTTGCCTTCTTAACTGCCGACTGAACCTGCACGTTAACCTTAAGAGAATTGTGAACAAGGACTCCCAAGTCCCTTTGTGCTTCTGGTTTCCTAAGCATTTCCCCATTTAGAAAATAGTCTACGCCTAAATTCCTCCTTCCAAAGTGCATAACCTCACACTTTTCCACATTGTATTTCATTTGCCACTTCATTGCCCACTCTCCCAGCTGGAGAAATCCTTCTGCTGCCCCCTTGCTTCCTCACTACTACCTGTCCCTCTACAGATCTTTGTATCATCTGCAAATTTCTCAACAGTGCCTTCAGTTCCTTCTTCCAGATCATTAATGTATATTGTGAAAAGTTGTGGTCCCAGCACAGACCCCTGAGGCACACCACTAGTCACCGGCTGCCATCCTGAAAAATACCCCTTTATCTCCACTCTCTGCCTTCTGCCAGTCAGCTAATCCTCTATCCATGCCAGGATCTTACCCTTAACACCATGGGCTCTTAACTTATTTAACAGTCATATTTATCAGAACTTTCCAGGGCACTTTCTCCAGGGTCATATTTGCAGAGCCAGGGGGCGTCATTCTCCGACCCCCCGCCGGGTCGGAGAATGGCCGTTGGCCGCCGTGAATCCCGCCCCCGCCGAAGTCTCCACTCCCGGCGATTGGGCGGGGGCGGGAATCCGGCCGCGCCGGTTGGCGGGACCCCCCGCTGGATTCTCCGGCCCGGATGGGCCGAAGTCCCGCCCAGGAATTGCCTGTCCCGCCGACATAAATCAAACCTGGTATTTACCGGCGGGACCAGGCGGCGTGGGCGGGCTCCGGGGTCCTGGGTGGGGCGCGGGGGGATCTGACCCCGGGGGGGGCCCCCACGGTGGCCTGGCCCGCAATCGGGGCCCACTGATCCGCGGACGGGCCTGTGCCGTGGGGGCACTCTTTCCCTTCCGCCTCTGCTACGGCCTCCACCATGGCGGAGGCGGAAGAGACTCTCCCCACTGCGCATGCGCGGGAAACTGACAGCGGCCGCTGACGCTCCCGCGCATGCGCCGCATTTCCGCGCCAGCTGGCGGGGCAACAAACGCCATTTCCGCCAGCTGGCGGGGCGGAAATCCCTCCGGCGTCAGCCTAGCCCCTCAATGTTGGGGCTAGGCTGCCAAAGATGCGGAGACTTCCGCACCTTTTTGCCGGCGCGATGCCCGTCTGATTGGCGCCGGCTTTGGCGCCAGTCGGCGGGCATCCCGCCGTTGGGGGAGAATTTCGCCCAGGAAGTATCCCGACCCAACGCTCCCAACCTGGTGATCAGCACTAACATCTCTCAGCTTGATACATACAAAACTCAGTAAGAAAAAATAAACAATGATGTAAGTGTAACGTTTAAATAGATTAAGTGAGTGGGTAGACGGATTAAGTGAGTGGGCAAAACGATGGGAAAGGAGCTTAATGTAGGCATGTCTGAGGTCATCCGCCTTGGACTTAAGAAAGGCAAAGCAGTAGTTTCTAAAATGAGAAACTAGGAACTGTCGTTTAGTTTTTAATGAACTATTTGAAGATGATGGAACTGCAGAAAAGCTGCTGACATCTTTATGAGTGGCCTTGTAAATTATTTTTAAACCTACATTTAATGTTTAAGAAACAACATATGTTATAATGAAGGTTCCAGGAAAGTCTGTAAAT